>NC_073700.1:11939166-12582222 GCF_023634085.1 Falco cherrug | reverse complement strand
GAATAGGAAGAAAAAATAGAGCTAAAAGTGAGCTTAGGCTTCGTTTAGAAAAAAATCTCTTGTTCTGTACAGCAATGAAATCTGGTGGATATGCAAGGTGCAAAATGGAACAGGATAGGAACAACCTGAGCGTTAGGAGATTCATTGTGGAGCTCTGAGCTGCATGTTTTCTGGTGTGCTGCTGCTTTCATGTGGAATAGGCTCTATTTTGGGTGCCCTTCAATTAATTAGCGACATTCAGAACCAAGTCTGAAAAAAAGCTACAAGCAACAGAATATATCTGTTCAGACTGTTTTCCTGGAATGTCCCTAAACAAAAGCTAATTCTCTGGAGGGGAAATGCTTTAGTGTCCTTTTGCTCGGAAATCATCAGATTTGAGTCAGTTCTGAAAACCCTTAACTGTAATAAAATGATTCTTTCCAAAAGATACTTGGGTTGTTTTCCACCCTGCTCAATGACATCCATATTCCATGGCACTGACTGCAAGTTTGAAGATAAATGCATGTCATGTCATGAATGTGTTTTTACTTTGTCATGGGGAGACACCAGCCAATTAAATTCTGAAACAAGGGATTTTCAATTTGTTTTCTTTAAAAATAAATAAATAAAGAAAAACCTGTTAATTCTATGGGAAAAAAAGCATGTTTACCCCTGCTTTGGTTATTACTACAGTAGTCTGGGGTAGAAAAAAAAAGTTAGGGACAGAACTCCACTTTTATTTCCAACTGAGACTTTTGAAATTTTCAGTTTTCAGTTTTGAGTTTCTCTCAGTTTTTTCATAGCCTAGCAACAATTTGGATTCATTTGATAAGGTGTTTAAATTGCTTGCAAAGAAGTGTGAATATTTCTTTAAATGAGATGGTATTGTATGTGCGGGTATGTACACATGAATGTCTAGTTTCTAACTTGTGCATCCCACCCCAGCCTCTGGAACTGGGATGGTGATTCAGGATTATTAGTTACGATGCTCCTTGCTAGTGTACTGAAGGGCCGCTTTGCAAGATGCTGTCCCTGTTGCCTGAAGGAGAGGAAATGGAGAGCAGAGGTAGAAGCCATTCAGAGCCAAAGAAATATTGCTTAAAATATGCTTTGAGTCACACGCTTACTGTGGGCACTGCAGAGGCAGTGAGCCTGGATGGAGAGTGTTGAAAGAGATGGCTTTGTTCAAGAGTGCTGATCCATGGGAAACATTAGATTAAAGGGGAACAGCAGAACAAAACCACTTGAGAAATGTGTCTGCTGAACATGGAAGAGTCCCCAAGGCAGGCTGTGGGCTTGTTCTCAGTACTCATCTTGAGCAGAAATGGGCATCTGTGTGACTTGCTGAGACAAGTTGCCTGACTGGTGATAGCAGCAGCTGCACTGGGAGCTGGAGGGAGATTGAAAAACCACATAGCTGCTACCACATCACATAACAAAGATAGCAAAGACTGGGGTGCTAATCAGCAGGTGGGGGCTTGGGAATGAGCTGTGGCCCCTCCAGGGTTCCTCTCCCTCATACCTTGCCTGACCCAGTTTCCTTTTTTCCCCTGAGCTGTGGCATAGAGGGGAAGAGTGGAGAAAAAGAGGAGTAGTCCTTGTCCCTCCTTTCTGAACTCCAGGGTATGTTCAAGGACTTTGTAGAAACAAGGTCCTTTAACAATATTTAAATTCAGCTCCAAGAGACCTACCTACTGCACCACTTCCCTTTACTGCAGTAGATTGCTGTGAGACATGAATAATGTGAACCCCTGCATTGGCATAGTGATGGCCAGTGGTTCTGAGATCTTAATCCAGACATGCAAGGGTATAAACTGGAGGCAGTTTAAAACAGTAAGATTAAGTCTTCTGTTCCTCTCTGAAAAATGGAATTTTTTTGTATTTGCTATCCCCTTTTTCCCCCTATCCCCCTTTGCTCTCACAGATCCAGCCTTGCTAAGGCACCTTGAGGATGAGGACAATTCCCTATTCTGGGTTCAGTTCAGCTCAAAGTAGAAGTCCAAAATAAGGTGGCTTTTTGTTCTTTTTCTTCTAAACTGAATCAGTCACGAATACTCAAAGTGACTACTTAATCAGAGGCTCCTTTGAGGTTTCGGAGGACTGTCTTCCAGATTTAGCATGTTTCCAAACTGTTTCTTACTCTTCTGTTCTTGGTGCCGGATCATCTGCTAGCTTTGTCAGCCAGGATGAAATGTGAATACTGGATTTCATGCGTTTGCATCCAAAACTTTCAGATAATTACGAAGTAATAAGTAGATAATTTTCACTGTCCTTGGAGAGCTAAGTTTTTACAATTGCTGGCCAGGCTTTTTGATGCAACAAATTCAGAAAAGAAAAACAAGTTTCCTCATGCTGAGGAAGGAAAATCTCTCTTGTTTTTGATTGCTAACCAGTCTTGAATAAGAACTGACAAGCATTCAGATGTAGCAGTCGTGTACAAGCTACATGTTGTTCAGTTTGTAGCTCCACAAATCAGGACTTTGAAGAAACTGCTAACAGCTGCCCAGATTTCATTCGGCAGCAAAGTTGGAAGATGAGGAGGTAATTTAATGGCAAACCCCCTTCTCAGCAGCGTGAGGGCTCCCTTTTGAATTGGATCCTGGAAACAGTTATTCTGGCCCTGGTAATGCTTGAAGATAGACAAAAATATATGGAAATAAAAAAGAAAGGATTGAATTGAACTCAAATCTTAGATCCAAGCTCCCTGAATTTGGGGATTGTTTGGATCTGGTTCTAAACTGTGTCTTGAATCCAATGGTGATGGGGGAAGAAAAGAACTAACAGCCACTAGTACACTGAGAATTTTATGTGAATTTATCAAAGTTATTCAAACATTTTTGAGTACTCCACATTGACCTTGGAAGCAACATACTCTTAGTGAAGCACCATGGAAATAGGTGAATTATCTACTTTAATAACTTGATTTTTATTCTTGAGTTATGATCTGAAAGTGTTAAATCCATGAAGGAAGTGGACAGAGCTCCACGGTGGTCCACCAGCATGGCGTCGCTTAGTACTGGTTAAAGGTGGGCTAAGGACTTGTTTTGAAGTCCCTTTCCAAGGTTTTTAATCAATTTCAAAGGACTTTGGGTTAGTCCCTTTTTTCCTGCTGAACTCTCTAAAACTACAGAGCCATTAACAGCATATTGTGCTGCTGCACTTAAGTGACAGGAATGGACCTTAAGGAAAATGAGAGTGTCTATGTAGATGGGCAGGGTGCCCCGACAACCTCTGTGAAGCTTTTCTTCTTTCCCTGTTTGAAGAACTTGCTTTCTGATACCCTTCCATGGAGGAAAACCAGGAGAAAGTATATCCAATGCAGGCTACCAACAAAGCTCGTCAACCTGCTAGCGCAGAGGTTCCCTGTTCTGTTCTGGTTTCTGAGACAGGGTTTCCCAGCTCTGGTTGAGTAAACGTGCCAGAGGGAAATGAAACTGCTGCTGTGTTTTCATGCTGAATTTGGAATTGTTCCTTATGTGGTGATACCCTGGTATCACAAACATACATATACAAACATCTATACAAATCTTATTTGTCCCATTTGAAAACCACTGCTCTACCCGGCTGGGAGGAGACTGGAACCAGGAAAGACCTTCCAGGCTTTATCCTCATGCAGATTCTTGGTACAAACCAGTGTATTTGCAGTTTTCTATATGTTGCCTCAGCACTTGAGTGTTATTTCACTCGAGGCACCGAGTGGGTCCTCTGTGCTGGGGAAGATGTGAGAGGGTCTGCAAGGCCTTACAGAAGACAAGTTCCTAACACCCTCTCCTTCACACTCTCTCAGAGGAATGGGAAATGAAACAAAACAGAGAAGGACCATCTCAGACACAGTTATCAAGTGAACTTCATTCTTCACAGGCAAATGTGGACTGGCAGGAAAGAGGAAAAGCAAGTTAAAAAGATTTTCCTGCTGGCAGGGTCCGTCAGCCAGCTGATGGAGCAGAACTACCTCAGCCATCCCTAGAGCTTGTTCCTCAGGCAGGTTGGTCTTCATGGAAAACTGGTGGGGAAGTAGGTTCTCATTTTAAACCTTGTGGGTTTAGAGAGATGAGTTCTAGGATAACTTTGACCCTTCCGGGGTCTACAGATGTGGAGAGGGTTGCAATGGGAGTGTGGAAGATAAGAGAAAGTCCTTTTTATTATGCTCCATCTTCCTTCATACACTGTGATTGCTACTGTCATGGTTCCCAAGGGGAAAGTGTCTGCCTTCAGAGCACAGATTTTCCTTGCAGGGAAAGATCTGTCTATGGGCTGGGGTTTCAGGCAAGCAGGGCCTCTCCAGCTAATTCTGGTGGAGTTTAACATTGAAAAATGGTTTAATGACAATGAGAGCTTGCCTCTCTCGTGTTAACATGTGCTTGTAACAGGAGGCATGAGGTGGGTCTGTGGATTAACAAAAGGGCTTTGACATGTTAGAGGAGGGAGAGAGGGGCATTTGCTGTTTTGGCTAGAAAAGCTATGCATATTTCTGCATATTCAAGGGTAGAAGCGACTGATTTCAAGAATGTCTATTCACTTTCTTTTTCTTGGTTTTCTTGCCTTGCCCTGAAGATCTGCTCCAATAAAATAGAACATTTTAGGGCTTATAAACATGAGGAGGTCAGAAGAGTATGGATAAGAAACTGCAGAGAAACAGAATGAGGAAGAAGGGAGGTAAGAACATTGCTTTGCAACTCCATGGAGAGTTTGACTTAAGGAAGGTGAAAGCCAGAGGAGGTTCAGACCTTGAGGTGTGGCTCAAAGTTAGTATTATTGTGTGGATGGTGTCCTGATGTAGCTGCCTGGCAACTTACTGTTTTGAGGGCTGTAAGAGCTTAAAAACTGTATACCGCTGGTGCTGTCATCTGCCTCGCTTCTGGAACCAAATTGTCAAGAATGGTGCTTGTTTTCCAGATGTGAGTCTTAGGCTATAGATCAGTGTTGGGCCCAAAAGGGGGTGGTATACACCTGAAATGTGGCCACTGCATCTGGTCTTTCCTTAAGTACATTAATAATTTTAAAACATAAAAACGGCTGTGCTGAGGAGGGACCCTTGGCAAGTCCAGCCCCATACCCTGTCTCTAATAGCGCCTGAGTGCATACTCAGGGAAGATCAGGAACAGGGCAAACGTACATAGTATTTTCGCCAAGGCAGTTTTTCAACTATTTTCACTGAGAAAGTCTCATGAGCCTTCTGTGGATAGTCTAATTAGTAACCTTCAATCTTTTTCCCAACTAAATTACTTCTATTGAGCCTGTGTAAACCTTTTGCATTCAAAACGTGCTTTGCCAGAGAATCACACAGGTCAGTTACCTGTTGTGTGAGGAGCCACATCCCCCCTTGCTGAATTGGTTGGTCTTCTTCAGAGATAACAGATATTTTTGTTATGTCAGTTTGGACTTGTATTTTGGGAGATATTGTTAGGAAAATGATTGCTTCCTCACTTTTTGCATTTTTACAGATGAAGGGAAAATGTAATGCAGCTCCACACTCAAAAGCACTCTCAGTTCAGGGGGCTTACGCTAATGGGACACATGCAGCCTGTATGAAAAGTGAGTCCGTTAGACATAACTGATGATCTGGGGAGTGAAATGAATTGAAGGGGATGAGTTCTGGCAATACAAAAAGTTTGCATCAGGTTTTTAATTGCTTTCCTTGAGTTTTCCAACTCTTTCTCCATCTCTATTCACAACTCTTTAAAAATGAAATCATAAATTTTCCACTTGCCACAGCCAATATCAGATGTTTGCAATGGCACTGAAGACTGGACCCAGATCTACTGATAGATAATTAGACACTAATAAGAAAGTGACTTTTACCAACCTTGGCGGCTTCATATTTATAATTGCTGGTTGGAGCTGCTGACACAGCAGAGCTTGGAAAACAATAAACCATGTGTCCTCTTAGCAGAAAGGAGTGGTCCTGTTTTTATAGTGCATCTTAAATGGCCAATTTTAATTTCCTACAAGGCTTAGGAGAGAGACCAAGATATGAATAATTGTGAGTGGAAAAAAACCCTAAAGCCAGAAGGAGAAAATGTCTGAGAGAGACATAAGTGATGCATGCAAAGACTTACATTGTGAAACTAAGCACAAGTAGATTTAAATAAGAAATTTTGAAAAGCATTTTAACTCTGTGATCGATTAGACAACAGAATTGTTTGCCAAGGAGGTCACTGAGGGCTTGTCAGACAAGTGTTCAGGTAGAAAAGATGAAACACGTAAAATCAGCTTGAAGTTGCAAGATAATGAAGGGCATTGTGGAAAATCATTGCTCTGCTCACCTGCACCCTTCTGGTCTGCCTTGCGATGGCTAAGGAGATGCTTGCTGCAAGTAAAAGATAACGTATGGAATACATAAAAGGCAATATTATACAAAGCATGTATAAGCTACCTGGGGAATTCCCTGCCACCTCAGCCCATTTAGGGATCATTAAAAGAAAGAACTAGAATCTATTTGTTGTCACTGGCAACGCCTGTAGAAGAGGATGTGTTCACTACTCAGTGGGAGTGTGTGCTCTTAGTGTTGGGTACTGAAGTCCATACAGAAGCTGACACGTTATTATTCTTGATGTTTGTAATCTGACCTGTAGTAGGTATCTATCATCTCCAGGGACTCAAAGGTTCACCCTTCTGTAAGCATCTAATTTACACAAATAAGCACAATCAGGTCCGTCCTGGATGTTTTTCAAATTTTGGGCTGGATTCTTTCTTAATGTAAATTGTCAGTGTTCAACAAAGCCAGGAGGATTTACAGCAGCTGCAGATTTGACACTTCTCCCCAGCGACTGCCTTGGGGTTCAGTTCTGAGCCTGACAGATTGAGTGGTGACTCTTGTGCTCTTGGGCCCTTCTGTGAAGAGGTATTTTAAATTTTCCAATTCATCATCTTCCCTAGAGCTAGACAAAAAACCAAAGGCTGACTTTCAGCTGGGAGGCTGACTGAAACTATGGCACTTGCAAGCCAGAAAAAAAACAGAAGAACAATCAAAACAGACTTCTGGTTAATGCAGAGAAAGAATAATTATGAACACTGAAAACTTGTGTACTAAAATGTGTTTGCACGTTGAACTTTTTTCACCTGCATGCTCAAGAGCATACAGCTGTTCACATCCACAAGATGTGAAAATGAGAAGGGCTGCAGTTGACAGTTACCATATGCAGATGTAAATAACAATGCACAGTGGAAAGCAGAAAAGAGTCAGGCCTTTTCAGTTAAAACATTTCTCTGGCCCAGATCATAGGAGTTGCCAGCAAAGGACTTGGTGCCAAATTCAGTAAGCCTCTCTAAGAATGTGATGACTGTACGCTTCACCACTTACACTCCTGTAAATCAGCAACATCTGATTGAAAGACAATGAAGTTACAGCAGTATCAGCTCAATTGAAATAAGAGGATTAGAATATTTTTCAGTTTTTATGAGCATCATTTCTGCAAAGAAAATTCTGAAAAAGATGATGCAGAGGTGGAGGATACTGTTGCAGACAAGAAAAGATCTGATTGCAATGTCTTTATTATTATTATTAATTACATCTGTTCTAGCCTGAATGTGTTTTTAATTCATTAGCCTCAGTCAATCTTCAAATATGTTTTTATTGTTAGAATGCGTTTCAAAACTGTCCTATATGTAATGTTGTGTGTTTGGTTTGACTCAGCAGTTTACAGTTTGTACAGAAGTAACATTTGCGATACCAAGTCCTAGAGGAATTTTTCAAGACAAGATTATTTCATATGAGCAGTTAAAAAAAATCAAAAAAATTACAAACATCTGTATTTTCTCGAGGGAAACATAGATTATTGCTTACAATGGTGTGGGCTGGAATGTGCCTCTTTCAGCTGGATGAATCCATGAGCCTTTGCCAAGAAAGTTTTACATTTCCCTTTTTCCTCAGCTGCTGTATCCAGCCTTGGCACTCTATCTACTTATTATGTTTATTTCTTGGATGTGCTGCTTCCAGCTTTGGCATTTACCACATTTCTGTATTTGTCTCCCTACCCCCCTGCTGACATCATTCAAATGAGATCAGGGTGGGAAAAAAAATATCACAGCTTGGAGAGTCTAGTCAGGTATAATAGTAAAAATAAGAGCTTGCGTAGTGAGAAAAATGATAGACAGTTGGCTAGTTACGAGCAGGATTGTTTTCCAGGAGTTATGCCATTGCTTTCAATGAGATCAGGACTGGGCACTTGGCTGCAGTGAGAAGTGGACCTGGGCCATGTGGTTTTTCATCCGGACCTTCCCAAAACTCAGGAGTGTTTAAATCAGGCCTCCCCATGGTGAGAACATGCAATGCTTGGATATGCGTGCGCATAAGTTGATTTTGAACGTGTGGTGTAGGCAGAGCCCTGGCGTTAACATTCCCAAGCAGAAGTTTGCAGCAGGATTGCAATTGTCTTTGGACTTCGAACAAGACACATAATGGTCCATTCTCCTTGTGTCTTCCTCTTTCCCAGCCATGATTGTCCCATGTAAGGGCCAGAGTTAGTGTGGCTCACTGTAGGGTCTTTCCAAAGCTGTAAATACCCAGCTGTTACATAAAAAAGTTGGTGCTTAATACATTTTCAGGAAGACAATTCTCTGTTTGTGCTCATTTCTTGAACCCTGCTCCTGTGTAGCTTGTATTCAAAGAAAAGAATCAAGACACAAGGCTATTCTGTTACTCGTTCCAGATTCAGAACAATATTCTTTAATGCAATAGTTATTCTTGGTCTTGTCCCTTTATAATCTTGATCTGATTTATTTAAACCACTGTGAAAAATCTGGGAGGCTGACAAATTGTATTTTTTAATCCCCTCATTCATTTTCTTTAATTTTTTAATAGAGAAAATGAAAAGAAAACAAGCCTGAGAATTGATATATGGTGTATACCACAGCCTCTTTGGACGGGTAACATGAATCTGTCACACACGCATCAGATATAAATCACTCTGCACCATAGGGACATTAAGACTCTTAGTACAAATGTACGTGTTGGGAAATTGTTCTGCAAATGTTACATGTACGTGTGCGGTAGCTGATTTGCAAATCTGAAAAACTTGGCTTGTTTACATCCTCTGTGAAGTAACCCAGGGTGCCTGGTTCATGTTGGGAAATGGGCTGCTTTGCCAAATTAAGGCTTAAAAAAAAAAAAAAAAAAAAAAAAAAAAGTCGTCAGTTGGGGTGGTATTGTAGCACAAAATGTCCCAACCTGGTAAACTTTTAATTTAATTTTCAGTTTATTTTTAGCACTCATGAATTAATAAGACATCTTTTTCTCTCTGAGGGTGGAGCAGAGGGTTCTCTATGTGGGCAGAGGGGGGCAGAGGGGTTGAGTCCTGGCACTGCTTCAGTCTGCAGTCCTGGGGTATGGGGAGGCATGTGTCATCTGCTGAACATGCTGTATAGAGATCGCTGTTCAGTCTCGAGAGACTGCTAAATGCCCAGCAGAAAGAAACTGGACTTCCAGCTTGAGTTATACCGACAAATGACTTAAACTGCAAAGATCATGCTTTGATCCCTGACATGCTGGTCAAACAATGTTTTACCAGTCTTTTAACCTAAGATTTATGTAGTTTCTGTGCAGTTCAAATCTGCCTCCAGCCTGAAGCCCTTGAATGCTAAGCTTCATTTTGGTGTTGTTCTCCTCAGTCACCTCCACTCCCCCCCCCCCCCGGTTAAATGAGGTAGTTTCATTTGAGAAAAATTAGAAGGAGAATGATTTTTGCAACGCTTTCCTTGCACTGAGGTGCCAGTAACTAGTAAACTATGGTGCCTATGGTCCAGCCAAAAGCCCGGTTTCTTATTCCTGAGGGAACTGCTAAGAGCCAAAGGCTGTCTCTCTGGTTAGACTTTCTTGAATATGAATTTATTTTTATTTGATGTGTATGCAGTTGAGCACGCTATCTGCAAAGAAGTATACTAATAATTTTATATATATAATATTTTTAAATATTATGCATTATCACAGTATATAATAATATGTGTTATTATATTAATAATTAGGTAATAGTTATAAGGGGACATGACTAGAAGGGTCCCAATTCAAGGATGCAATATATGAATCAGTGGTTAATTAAAGTGCTTCTGATGTAATTGGATGATATAATGGGAGAGTAGTTTAAAAATGTTTTTGTCTACTCATTGCTATCTACTTATTTACCTGGAAACCAAATGATTTACCAACCAGCAGTAACAGTGTGATTGCTTATACAGTACCCTCATGCTCAGCTGACATGTCTGTAGGCTGAATTGTTCAGTACATCCCAAATCATAGGGAAGTCAGAGGGATTAAATGAATGTTTTAAGTTCAACCTCTTGTGTGATTGCAGGCAAGGGCAAGGAAGCCAAATTGCAGTGTGAGTACTAAAGGTGTTGTGTGGGTTTTAAATGCACTCCAAAGCCATATTTTCTATTTTATGGCTATATGAGGACTAAGCTGGTGGCCCACAGGTTTTAGATGTTGATAAATTCAGCCAGCAAACAATGCTTTATATATGAAAACCCCTCTTGTGTGGTCATAGATATTAATAAGTAGATCAGAGTTTTACTTGGCGTGGCTTAAAGTTCAGGCCTAACATGTCCGTAGCTAAAACAGTGTGTAATGTGATATTAGGAGGGGGGAAAAAAAGTTTTTGAAAGAGATTAAATTTCAGTGAGATTTAAAATACTTCATCCAATGATATTAAGTGATTTAGGCACCAAAGGCTTTGGAATACTCTTCAGCGTGCTTTAACCTTGGGCGATGCATGTAGACGGTAGTGTTTGTATAAGAAAATATTGTATGGGGTTGAAATTAATCCCCCTTTAGAAGTATGGTTGTAAAGACTTACTCTGATAGTGGAAGTTCAATAATATCCAAACATGAATAACATGCAATTATGCTTCTGCTGGATTATTTGATTTGAAGGACTATCATAAAATTACAGTTCAGCACCTGTCATTACAGAGAGTGAGCTGTAATAATAAAAAGACAATAGAAGTTTTGGGTACAGCAGAAATATGGCAAATTCTGGCAGACAGTGTGATTTGTAGAAGATGGACACATCACGAGAGGCTTGTGTCCTTTGTCTGAGTAAGTGCTGCCTATCTCTACCAATCTGCTCAAATTCCTACGTGTTAAAAAAAAATAGAAGCAATTTCATTACTGCCTGTGATTCTAAGTAAATCACATACAGATGGCATTGAAATTATGATTATTCAAAATACCCGTAATGCCTCAATGGGGACCTGTGCAAGGGGTTGAACTTTAAAACCAACAGAAAATGTTGAATGTGGGGGAGAACCATGCTGCTTTTGAGTAGGAAGAGGAAGGGAACCTGCACAAAGGTTGTTGGTTCAAGGTTTCCTTATGTCTTCGCCCGCAGAGGTGATCCCCATCTCTCTCGGTATAGTCACCGTTTTTGCATAACCCAGCCCTTGTCCAGGCACAGCCATAGTGACTCCAAACTGTTAATTATATTTTTCACACCCAGTAAAATGTAGCTAAGCTTCCCTCCGTTCCCTCCAGCACTGCAGATCCGGTCTCTCATCCTTCGTGCTCCCCACACCACCTCACCCTGGTTACACAAGTCAGCCAGCAAGCCAAGAGAAACCTCTGAGCTCTCTGGCTGTAACAACAGTTGGTGGGAGCCAGGTTTTTGCTGTATCACCCCTCCGAGGGATCGGGCAGGCGGGGAAAGGGCCGGGGTTGGGGCTCACAGGAGCTGCACAGTTCCCGGAGCTGAGGGATGCCCTCTCCCCAAACCCTCCTGTCGGAGCAGGCTGCGTTGGCAGCCTTTGCAGCACGAGGCCACAGGAGCGTGCTCCAAGTAGGATCTGTCATTTGGGATCTCGGTGGTGTGGATCATGGAACGTGAAAGGGGAGTAGTGAGGGGTTTGGATGTGTGTGTAATACTTGCTCACCAGCCTGGGTCTGGTTTGTCTCTTTTTAGCTGGTTTGTATCCCCAGGTTTTCTGTCGTGCTCCAAGTCTCTATTAACAAGTGTTTGTTTATGTGTAGTACTCGCTCTAGGCCGCTATTTGTCTAGCAAAGCATAATACACAACATCTAAACAGAGAGAGTAATGTGGGCTAATTAGTTCCTGATTCAGGGAACAAAAGATAAATTCCTAACTAAGTTTCCCTAAGGCTGAATAACTCTTCCCACCTACTTTCCCTCTTCTTGGCTCCTCCCCGTGTACAATAAAATGGCCACCCATGAAGCGTGCAGCTCATTTGAAAACATAATGGGCTCAATCTGGGTTTGGAGAAGTGCTAAGAGATGATCTTCAGGCCATGCTGAGGAGAATTTTGCTGGACACTATGGTAACACCACCTCTAAATGGGAACACTCTAGTGACACAGGCCAACTTGGCCACTGTCCGCTGGGAGATGGTGCTTTGCTTGTCCTGTTTGCCGAGTCGGAGTGTTTGGGCTGGCATGTTCTCAGAGATGAGCTCGAGCCCCAGGACTCGAGTCTCCCTGGTCTCCTTAGCCTTCTGCTCTCAGCGGATGGAGAGGCTCCTTCAGTGGGTAATTCAGACTATATAAATCACCGTTCTCTGTTGACTTTCCTATCAGAGGGGCGTATGGGAAGCAGCTTCCTTAGCTGCCTCAGTGAGTATCTTCCCTTCTTCAGGATCAGTTTTTGCTACTGAAGGAGCCAAGAACAGGGAATGCAATAAATTCTAGCATGTGCTATGTGTTGGATATCAGGATATCCGTGGCTACCTGTGTCCACACTGCATAAAGAAATGCCTATAACTCTAACCTTATTTTAGCAGCAGCTGACACAAGGGCTTTTCAGAGATGGATTTTGTCTGCCTGACACGAGCCAGAGAGTAGAGGCATGGCTGATCACACCATGCTTGATGCCTTCAGTGTGGGGTCGAGTGCAGATCTCTTCTCTCTGCTCTACTCTACAGCTCCCCTGAACTCTGTGCTTGAGTATGGATTTGTATCCTCAAAGTATTTCTTTAGCACGCTGAGAGGCACCCATTGGGTAGTCTTTACTGGTGACTGTAAACCAGCTGGGTAGAACTGGACGTCCTGGGCTCTTTCTGTTTGATTCCCTACGGGGCAAATCCTGAAAGCCTTTCTTCCAGTTTCATTAAGTCCCATAACTGGGAGTTCTCTTTCCCAGATTTGCTAGTATCACTGTTGCTGGAGGGTATTCATTAGCTGAACATAGGATATTGGGGCTGGTCCAGGGATGGCTGGGTGAAATTATATGGGCTGTTTTATACTGGGGCTCAGAGAAGATAATTTGTTTTTTAAAACTTGGATTCAGTGGGAATATCACCTGTCAGCATCTGGCACTGTAAATTGCCATGTCAGTTTGTTGGCAGAAACTACGAATGGGACTAAAAGTGCCCCTGAGTTACACCACTCAAAGCTGATACTGGTTTTTTAGCACCACAGGATACACAGGCACAGCTAAAAAGCCATTCTGGAAAAAAAGTTGAAGTTAAACATTTTCTTCTTACTCATGGGAGCTGAAAACTCAAGCTTACTGTAAACAGCCTTGGAAAACATTTTATGTTTCCAGAGTTCTGAATCCAAACATTTCCATGAAGCAGTGACACAGTTTGAGAGTAACACACTTCTTTTATTTTCATTAGTATATTTTTTGTAATAGATATACAAGTTTTCTAAATTACTCTTGCTTTTAGGAACAAACATCTCCCTTCTCAGAGCAGACTTCGGTCAGAGGTGGGGAAAGGGAAATGTGTGCTTCCTTAAATAAATACCTATATATGTTTTTAACTTGCTGAGTATTTTATTTTTCAAGTAGAAGCCTGACTTTTTTTTTTTTTTTTTTTGTTAATAACCATCATTTAGTACTATGGAAAATGTACAGAGTTGTTTTGGCTGGATGGAGCAAAGCAGCGGGTTAAATTTTAGCACATTTAGCAGCACAGAGAACTCTCTTCTGTGAAAGACAGGATTGTATTATGTAACAGTCCGACTGCCAAATACTTCTGCTGGCAGCGGTCAGCCTTCTATGCACCATTGACATCAAAACCCAATGAGGTTTGATCCAAAGAAGGAATTTGAAAGGACGTCTTGTTTTTCTTCAATCTTCACAAACTGAACTTGTTTAAAAAGGGGGAGAAAAAAAAAAAAGAGATACAGAGTCTTGTTTGATAAATGAGGAAAAATAGTGTTTTTTCTCCAAAGTTTTGGATGTTTATTGGTTTAACAGCTATTGCTCAGAACAAGTAGTTTCTATTTACAGTGTTTATCATATCAGTTAACCTTGTGTGATGGATTGAGGGGGCTGGAGGTTGAGGCTGCATGTGTTTCCTCCGCAGGGGCTTTCTGACAGCTTACCTTAGTATCTCCTGTGCCTAATATTTATACATAGTCATATTGACCATTCAGTAAACATAGGCCCAAACAAGTGTCCCACTCCCTATAAAGTGCAAGCTAAATAAAATACATCAGCAAATAAGTGGGGACAAGAAACAGGAACATAAGAAGATGGCAGGCGGGGGTACTGAGCTCCATGAAGGCTGCCACAGTGCTAGAAGCAATATAGCGTGATTTTGTGCTAGAAGTAATAAGCTCTTGCTGAAAAGCAGGTCTTACTAGCTTACCTAAAAATGTAAGGGATGTGCTACTTGGTGAGAGCAAAGGTTTATCTAGACTGACATCCTCTCTGACAAGGATTGGTAATGAAGGCTGGAAGGAAGAGATGAGGGAGCAGGGCATATGTTGAGTGGTCTGTCCCCTCATAAAACGCCAGCCAGCAGGTTACCCATATCCTGAGTTGGAGATTTAATAGACTGCGACTTTGTGAATGCCTTTAATCCCATTTTGAATTATAGCATGTTGTTACAAGCTCCACAGTTTGCGTTGTGTGAAAAACTCTTTCCTTTGGTTTGTTTCAAGCCTGCTCTCAGCTTACGTGGACCTAATCCACTTTCTCCAGATCATCATGTACAGCAACGTGTGAGCGCACTAGCTCGTGCAAGTGCGGATCAGCCTTAGATCAGACATCTCCCTTCCACGTTTCTTTTGCAGTGCAGACATAGCCAGTTTTGGCATGATGCGAGAAGGTTTCAGCTTATGAGCTTGCCTCATCATTGTCATGTTTTAGGGTGATTTTGTGGCAAAGTTGGTTTTAAGTAAGGATTTAATTCAAGAATGAGGTAGACTTAGAGATGTTTATTAGAAGCAGCTTCCCATGAGGTGTAGTATAGTTTGTGCATCTGTGGAAGAAGGAGTATGAAGCTTCTCATTTGAAATAAATAGCAGAGTTGGTGGCACTAGCAAAATGGAGGCAGTAATGATCATATTGGGTAGCATATTTAATATTTTATGCAAGTACAGGGCTTACCTTGGGAACGTATGGCAGAACATATCCACTTACCTTAGCCACACCCAGAAAGTTCAATATCCTTTAGTTTATTTGCTGGTGGGGAAGGAGGTGTAACCAGGGGTTAAATGCTCCAAATGAAATCACTGAACAAGTTAGTGGCAGAGCTGAGACTTCAGTCCAGGAGCAATGTCTTTCAATTACCTATTTAGTCTCTGCCTGCATCTCTCTGGAAAAGTAATTCTGGTCACAATGTTAGAGGTGTTAACTCAAATTAAGTTTGACAGTTATGCTTGTATTTCTGCTTTCATCTTGAAAGTTTCAGAGCTCTCTTGCCTGCTCAACAAGTCCTATCAAAGCTCTTTGTAAGAAAGCTGTGGAGCCCAGGATTAGCTTTAGTTTTTTCTTGTTCAGTGCTTCAGCTGTTGCCAAAGCTCTCTGATGATGGTCACATGTAACAACAGAAACGTGCTGATAAAGTCCAAATTCAGTGTCTGTGCACGCTACCAATGGTATAGGAGTGGAATGTGAATGATAAACAACATTGCTGTGTGACGACTGCATTTTATATGTAGGTCTCAGCATCTGCTTCTCTCCCCTAGAATAGCTCCTAGTCTGCTAGGATCCTGGGCAGCTACGGGAAGCTGGTTGCTTATAAAGTAACCGGCTAGAAGAGTAAGGTTGTTTCCCCTTCTTTTTCTCTCCTCTTAGATTTTCCTTCAAAAGGCCCAGCATGTTTCAGGTCAGGATTGTGCCAATGAAAACATACCTGCATTTTAAAGTGGTATATGGTCAAAGTAGTCTGATATCACAACACCGGAGATGTCTCCTGTTAGGAAGGAGTAATTAATGCTGAAAGTTTTCTGGTCTAGCACTGTAATGTATAGAGATGCTGGGACATACACTCAGAAAGAATGAAGTAAGACCCTCAAACCTTGACCCTATTTGGATTTTCTGAAGCACACAAGCTCATGCAGCTTCCAGGGAACCGTGAGTCTCAGTATCTGTGAAGACAATGTAAATTAATGAAACTATCTTCAGACAGCATCTTGGAGGAGGGACTCTAATGATAGACCATAGACCAGTGACTGACGGGCAAGTAAATGTTGAGTTCCTTGGAAAAGGCAGGATGTACAATCACATTCATTTTGCTACCATGATTAAAATAGGGATAAACAGAGGGATTAGCAGATTATGCTTGTATATCCTGAAAATTTTGGGCTTAGTGAATATACCCTTATTTCAACAGTTCCTGCATTTGTAGGAATGAGTTGTTTTTAACAACAGATACAACTGAAAACCAAGCTGATTTTATTTATCAAAAGATTAAATCTCAAAGTTCTCTTGTCTCTTGAGAAAGCTGGCTGGGGACACAGTTCTTTAACTCATCCTCATTTTCAGGCTGTATTCACAGCAGAAGATCTTGGGGTAGGGAGGCATGCTAGTATTCATGCCCTGTTTGTGGTTTGCTTGGGTTTGTGTGTGGGTTTAGTACAGTGTCAAGGAATCCACGCTTGGACTGTGAGAATTTCACAAATAAATGTAATGGAATAGAATAATTTGGTAGTTCAGTCTTGTTTGTCTCAGTGAAAATAGAAATTGCTTAGCGGATGGGCTAAGCATGGGGGATGTAAAAACAGTGTTGTTTTAAAAGCTCGTTTTAGCACCCCAGTTTGGCGTGACTATTGATTGGGGGGGAGCTGTGTTCATGTCAATATGTAATGACAAGAGGATGAATCATGTTCTGGAATTTTTAATGCAGAAAATAAACCCACACAACTTAAGTTGGAGTGATTTATGGTATGAACAATTCCATTGGGGCACATTTGAAGAAATAAGGGTGTCCTCTTGTTTACAATACATTGGCCAAAACCAGAGAGTATGGTGTCCAGATTGTTTTTCACAAACCTGGCATACCACCCCTATTTTTGACACTGCTTGACAACTAGATGCTTCTAATTAGTTATATTAACATATAGTAAGGCAGGAAAATTGTTGGCCTTTGCTTGGTAATTAATCCAAAAATTTTGATGTCTGTAAAGCCTTTACACGAGGTTATTTCAATACATGTATTGGAGCAGAACATAAGAGAGGATATTTGCATAACACCTTGGATGCCCTCAGACTTTTCTCAAATACATATATTGATGTGGCTACACTTGGGAAGGCGAAGGAAAAGCACCAGACTTGGCAAAGCCCAGAATACAGGTTTGGCTTCCAGTATCTGCAAACCAGCTTTAGACAGTGCCCAGTTTTCAAGCCAGGCGGTGTGCCTAGGCCCCAGTATTTTGTTCTGCCCTCGTTCTGGGAACATGGCACGTTCCAGAAGCCAAGGCAAACATGGTGTTCGCTTTTGCTGGGTTATGTTTGGCTGACACTTCCTGAAGGAAAGAGCTCAGGAAAATAAAAACTTAATTTTTATTGGGCATCATAATAAGAATAATAGCAGCTCATTTGAATAGAGCAGTTGCATTTCATCCCTTTACTTCTGAAAGGCTAGTGAGAGAAACAGGTGATGCACATTGTAGTGGAGAGTAGAGATTAATTCTCCATCTGTCCAGCAGAAAGTAACAGTTTTATGCAAAATTGTTTTGGGAGCAAACTGCGTATTTACTTCTGTATCTAAAAGCCTGGCTAGGTAGTCCAGGAAAAAACATCGTTTTGTTACTTAATTGGGCCCTTCAACCATTTAAAATGGCCATTTCGTAGCACCCAACTTCCACAGGGAGCCAAATGCAAGTAGGGTTGTTTCCAGTGCCCAGGGAAGTTATGAGAATGGTGCTGTTTGGTTTTGGTTTGAGCCTCAGACAAAGCAACTGGGGGAGGTATATTGTGTGGCAGTGCGGCACCTAGATTTCATGGTGATTTGGTTATTGTAAATACTGCAGAATTAAAAGAATATAACTGCAGACAAATTCTGTTATCTGGAAATTCATGTCTTTCAACAACATAGATACAGTAGAACATCTGGAAAGAACCGTATGTCCCACTAGCAAGACCTGTCAACCTAAATCTGGGGCGCAGTGTGTCAGTCAGCCTACATCTCATCAGTTGAATTCTCAAGATCAGTTCAGCAGGTGGAATTATCTGCCCGTTCTCCCAGATGCATTCTGTGTTTGCTTTTGCAGTGCTATCTTTGTCAGTTAGATGCTGCCGCTTGTCACACCTCTCAGTTCTTTGTGCTTACTATGTGAGGAACCTTGTATACGCACAAAAAATAAAAAAAAAAAAGGAAAAAAAATCCTAATTGGTTTTTAATAATAAATTACTGTTTGGGGGATATTTATTGCTATGGTGTCTCTAGAAGTGTTTGCACAGAAAAGGGATCAGGAACTCAATCCAGTAGAAGATACTCACACCTTTGCATTGTGTAATTGTCCTTGTACTATTTAAATCCAGCATTAACAGCTCCCTAAGGGGCAAAAATTAAGTAGTTATGATTTCCCATGAGCTCATGGAGGCAATTCTGTACTGAGCATGGTGGCTTTCGTGAATCTTACTCTTGTACATACACCATCTAACATCTACCTATAAGGTCCCCAAAGGTAGACGCTACAGTGCTGGCCTTTGGTGTTGGGAAGCAAAAGGTAAAATCTTAATATGTAGCAAACATAAAAATCAGCAGGATAGAAGAACTGCATTCTGGCACTGTGTATTCTGAAAAGAATCACAAACTGATTAGGGAAGCTGTTTTATTATTATTATTATTATTATTATTATTATTATGGGGATCTGCCTTTAGCAGTACTGTGCATTTATTCTTGGAAAGGTTGCCCTGTTATGATGTTTCAGATCAGATGCACCAAAATTAAGTCACACTTCCCTCAGCCATATCTTCAGATTTTCAGTTGAAATCTCAATGTATTTGGGGGGGGGGGGGGGACGGACACACGACACGGACAGGACCCAAACCCAGCAGTGACAAATTGTTCCCTTCATGATACAGCTATGGATAAACTTTTATTGATTTATGGGTTTGCTTCCCCTTTGTCACTTGGCTGCATCTCAGAGTCATAATCGATACCTTTTAACACCAAAATGAAGCAGATTTGGTCCATATGTTTCATACTGTGTATTGCTACACTATCTGCTCTAGCTGTGCCTGTAGCCCAGTGACTCCCATGTCAATGCTACAAGAGCCAGTAAATTGCAAGCTCTTGGCAACAGCAGCAACTGTTCCCCCTGAAAATATTGCATTATATTCCCTGGCAAAAGAGAACATCTAATGGAGTACAGATGATGTGAATTAATTTTTGAATAAGCATTTAATTTGTTGGCCAAGATCTGATTGCCCTTTTTTTGTAGTATTCTCATAATGAACATAAAAAGATTACAAGATTTGTGAATGTAGTCAGTCCTCTGGAAGCTCTGGCAGCTGGCTCAGCTTTGACTTCATTTTTTTCCCTTAGTAATTAAAAACACTTCTACAAACTCAGAACCCAACCATCATTAAGGGCGTTTGTAGAGCAAGATGTAAGATTCAGAACTCTGTCACCTCACTTAGCCCCTTCTAGCCAGAGATGCTGAAGAAAAGTATCCTGCTGAGAATTTGAAAAATGTATTTCTTGCACAGGTCATTAGAATTGAACAGGTTGGCTTGTCTACAAACATATGGATTAAAAGTATTGCTGTAGCTGAGCTACAGGACACTTAAATTGATTAATTACCTTCATCTTGGGTAAACCCTGCTTTCATTAGGCTCAGCAAAGAACATGCTGCAATGGCCTATAATAAATCTTGCCCCTAAACTATTTCCAGAATGATGTACAGCATGGCAGAGAATAGATGCTGGTAATTACATGAAGCTTTGGTTAAAAATACGTGGAATATATTTGAATATTCACAAACTCATTATCAGAAGATGAGAGGAAGACCCTGTGGCTTTCCGGACAATGGAAGGGTCTTACACCAGCAGTGCATTTGCGTCATGGCAAGAGAGGAACTGGCAATAGTGGGAGCAATGAGAGAGAGGAGTAGAAAATCCAAAAGGGTTGTTTTTGAACTGGATCCCAGAAACAATGGGGTGTGGATAAGATATTGCAGGCCAGGCTTGTCTTGGATCAAAGTCTTACTGGTGAAATCAGGGGGCTGTGGGTCCTGGCCTGGATCCTACTAACACTGCATTAGGCTCCATCCTGTGACATCTGGGATCTCACGTTCCTGATGCAGTTGAATCTACAAGGCTATGTGTCTGATCTGGTCGGGTTGGAGGTAGCCCTCGTCTCACCCTGTGGGAAAGTACACACTGCACCTGATAAGGTTGGTGTTGTGGGCACCTGGGGAGGCTCTGTGAGAGAAGGGCAGTTTGCTGTCCTGCATGGCCTGAAGAATGGAGATACAGTCCAGGCCTTGGCATTTAAAAAAGCAGGTGGTGACAGGAAGATCTGCAGGCAACAGATGTGGAAGGAGAAGGAGAGTTCAGTGACAAGGAGGATGGTGCCATTGGTTCAGGTACAAAAAGAACGTGGCTGGAGATAGGGTGGTGGGCACTGGGCCACATTTGAAAGTGTGCTTCTCAAATGGCTGTGGCTTTTTTTTTTTTTTTTTCATTGTCAGTGCACATGGCAGGTTGGCATGGTTCAGAGCTACATTTCCAGCTGGGGGCTCTTGGTTGCAGAGGAAAATTAGCTTCTTGAGCACATTTCTGTAAGGCTTGTTTTAGAGGGTGGAAAAATGTGGTCTTGGGCTGAAGCCAAGCAGTGGAGCAAAGATAGCTGGGTTTAATTTCTGATCCCAATATAGGTGTTTTGCAGGAGTCATTTAACTTTCCATTTCCCTTAATGTGAAACAGAATAATAGCTTCCTCTTATCTAAAAGGATATTTTAAGGCTTAATTCCTTAGTAAAGCACTTCAGAGGTAAAAGCTGCTGGTGAGAGGTAGAAGAATTTTAAAGCAGTGTTCAGACATTCAGGAATTCTGTCTTTGACTTTTAACTCTACCCCAAAGGACATCCACATTTTGGCATCTGTACTCCCATTTTACAGTGTTTGTGTCAGAGTTATGTTTGCTGTTTTCCTGGTTAAACCCATGTGACGAGGTCAGATGGCTTCTTGTCTGATGCAGAAATGACAGACTGACTTTGACAGCAAACAGCAGTGGAGCCCAACCATGGACATCAGGTGCCTTGTTACGGATTTCCTTGCTTTGTAGCAGAGTCCTCACATATGACACAGCTATGTCTGGATTTGGGGCAGTTCAGCTGACAGGTAACTGAAAACACTGAGAAAAGGAAAACAGAGCAACTCCTTTACAGCAGTTAGGGTAACAATTTACCCATTCTCGCTGTAAATCTCTTATGTCAGAAAAATTCCCAGAGCATATGTGGTGTGATTTGCAAGGATCCTGAGCACTTGTGTTTCCTTTAGTTTTCAATGCCATTAATTTGTTTACTGATAGACTGACTTCTAGCAAGTAACTACAAGGAGGAGAAATGCAATGGGACCATGACTTTCACAGAATGACATGATCCAGGAAAATCCTAAACCTTTTGAAGACGTTGTTACTGTTAAAATTAGCATTTTTCACATTCGTCAGGGTCCCCCTTGTTCTGCAGCATTGAGGGAAGGAAAAAGTAAGGTCAGTCCAGTCTACATTGTGCACTTTGCTTTGTGTACCTTGCAATGTTATGTACACTGCGTGCAGGACTCTCACAGATGGCTATCCTCTCCCAAATATGAAAACAGCTTCAAGTACCAGTTAGGCACTGTTGTGTGTTCAGGAGTGGTCAGTGTCCTTCTGGGCAGACAACCTCTATAGATAAGAGAAGCAAACTGAGCTAGAAGGAAGCACTCTTGTTCCTGTTGTATAAATGGGAGAGAGAGGCCCCAAAATTATGTGACTTTCTTGGGATTGCGCTGGATGTATGTGGCAGAGCGGCACTATAACCTAGATCACTGGGACCTAGCATTTAAACTCAGCCACTGAATGGTACTTGTTCTCCCCTGAGACCTCAGCAGTGGTTGGTAGTTTTAAATCATTGCTCAAACAGGTTGATTAAATTCTAGCTATCAGGACCTGTTTTGCTGTTAGTAGAGCCGCTGAGTGTTTCTCTGGGATTCCTCTCCTATCTTCACCACCCCCCACCCCACCCCCGTGTTTGCTGTGTGCAATTGTGTATCCCCTAAGTTTTCCTTGAAAACTCAGATTCATTCAGTTCCATGAGGGCACGATTCACAGTGGAGCTGACACATTTCATTAAACTCAGCACATTGTGTAGAGGCTTGGCAAAGGGTCCCTGGGCTTTATTCAACCCAGACACACCGTGTGACCAGCTGTCACTGATTGTGTTGTAAAATTAGAATAAAACCATAAAACACAGTTGAAGGAAGGGAAAAAATTGTCCCTCTCTGGGGGCAACACTTTGAGCTGTGACAAAAGATTCACAGAGCACATCAGACACAGACATACACAAAAGATTGGTGCAAAACTCTGCTGGTTTCATTTTTCATGCTTGAACATTATACCATGGGTAGGTGCCACTGTATAAAGGATTTGCCTTGTTCTAACTTCAGCATGAAGTCCTGCTTTTAACTTTGCTGTCCAGAGTTCATACACCTTTTAGTGAAGCGGTGTATCCTTTTAACCAGGCTACAGGATTTAAAACAACCTGTAAAAACATTGCATCTTGCTGTGCTATATTAGAGAACGGTGTAAGGATGGAGAGTTGTGCAGCCCTTTTCCATGAAGGAACTAAAATCTGTTTGTATTCATTCGATCTACCAGAGTCTCTGTGATGTAGACATGCACACTAGTTGTTCTTGTTTTGCAGAGTTCTTGTTTCCGCGCATTGCATGAGGCAGCATGTTGTGGGATTCTTCACCATACAGATGCATCCAGGTATGTGTTTTGGGGGCTCCTCTGGCCTCAGAGCTGTTAAGTGGCCCAACCCAAAGCAGTACAAATGTATGACCTCTTCTCTTGACCTAACTGGATGGCTGTCACAGTGCATTTAATCCCTGAAATGCTGGATCAGGAGAGAGGGATCTGCACTGAATGTTTCGGTCATCTTTTTGGTGGAACATTGGGCAGGAATCAGCTGGTGTATGAAGCTTGTTAAATCTGGTTAAACGGCTAGAGAATCATTACAGAGTTAAATTCTAGGACTCTCCACTGCATTTGGGGTCTCACCTGGAGGCACTTAGGGATTGATTTATTCAGTATCTGTATTTTCTCGTAATGTCAGATGGAAATCTTGGTTGTCTGAAACAGGACTGCCCAGATTAGGAGATATGAGGGAACTGTGGCCTAAGTTCACCATTGCAGTTTGACTACCAGGTGTCATTTTTATTGTAACTGTTAGGTAATTGGATGATGCAGGTCATAACTTTTGGTAGAGAAATAAGGCACTCTTTCTATCTAGGTGCCTGTCAAGTCACTGATAGATGACTTCTGTAGATGCTAACAAAATTAGTTAATCGACAGTGATGAAATTATATCATCATCCAGTAAGTGAAGCATGCAACACCATGACTGGAATCTGTTCAGTGCCTGCTGTTTACCTTGATTCACGCCAGTTTATAAAATGGGTTAAACTATTTCCATTCCAGCATCATTTTCTCCATGTGGGAGAAAGCTTGCCTAATGAAATGCTTCCAAGTGAAAAATTCTGTTCTGAGGCTCATTAATCCCTTTCCTCTGTGATAACAAGGTGCAGTTCTATTTCTGTGCTGAATTCTGACCCCTCTGGAGCAGGGATGGTAGCAAAAATGTGTACAATGTGGAAATTAAATACATGTTAAATTCTCATTTCCTTATGTGTAAGAGCCACACGTAACCTTGGATAGAACGGCAGCTCCTTGAGGTCATTAACACGCATCTGCAATTACTTTTCTATGCAATGCTATCAGTTACATTAATCCCTTAAAATTGGGTCAGTATGCTGAAAAGGCAGAAAGGTGAGGCTGCTGAGGTGTGTCAGCACAGTGGATGAAAGGTTTAGGTTCAGGTCTGTTCTCTGTTGGACTCAAGAGTCACGTCAGGTCCCTGTTCTGTACACTGACACAGCCCTAGTACTGGAGGTGGAAAGCACCCACAAGCTTCCTGATGGCAGTGGTTTTGCTCTGCGATGGATGTATGGATGAATTTGATCTTGAAAAAGGCCAGGCAGCACAGTTTCTGTAGGTTTCCTTCATTTTGCTCTTCCTAAGCGTAGAACGAATGCTTTGAGTCTAATTTAGAGCAGAGTTTATTAGGCTAATCCTGCATGATTCACTGTGTGGGAACAGATGTGGCTTTTTGCAGTATATAGACAGAGATTCCACTTGCGGAATTATTTTGTTCATAAATGCATTAAAAAAAAAAAACAACAAAAAAAAAAACCCAAACCAACCAAAAAAACCCACCTCTAATATTGGAAAGCAGTAGGCTGGT
Source organism: Falco cherrug (assembly GCF_023634085.1). Classification (NCBI taxonomy): domain Eukaryota; kingdom Metazoa; phylum Chordata; class Aves; order Falconiformes; family Falconidae; genus Falco; species Falco cherrug. Next base: position 12,557,614 of record NC_073700.1, on the reverse strand, counting down.
ACCTGGATCCAAAGAGAGCATCTTGAATACAAGTGTGGGGCTGCTAATATGAGGAAATCTGAATTATGTTCTTGGGGTTTTAACTGCCTTATTCGTAAAGAGGTGGCAATATTCAGCATCCAACAGGATTTAACCCAGGTAAGGATATATGGCATTGCCCCTGATTTCTACTGTGCCTCTATAAATCCTCAACAGAAGACTTTATTTCTTTTTAAGGCATTTTTTAATGGTGTTTATAAGAATAAATGTCAGGTACAGCCCTTCTGCAAGTCATGAGGCACACTGAGACACATGCACAGACACTTTTCCCTGAGGAGCTATGGAATTTCACAGCCCCCTCTTTTTTTTTTTTTTTTTTTTTTTCTTTGCTTCCCACCCCCCTATATTCCAGCTGGGGTTCTGAGGAACGAGGCTGTTTGTCAGGCAGAGTTTTTGTCTCAAGTGGAATGTGACCAGCCTTCCCAATGAAAGGCTTTCAAATGGGCTGCCTGGGGGATCTTACAGCAAACTCGCCCTCACTGCAATAGTAAAAGAGTGGCTCTGATATAGCTGGCCTGGCAAGGCATATACACAGGAGCAAAGGCCTCTTGAGGGAGGGAAGCCAGCTGGAGTGTCCTCTTGACTGAGCAAATTGTAAAGGGAGTCCTTATTCTGCTGGGAAGAAGTTGTGGGATTGGCTTTACTCCTCGCCTCTGGCAAGAGGGATGTGTCTGTGGCAGGGAGAGGATTTTGTCCCTAAACAATGTGTGATATGGCTACACTCTGTCCTCAGGGTAGTGCTTTCTTACCCTGTAAGGGGCCTAGGGGAGACAGGCTTGAGGTGAGAGCCGTCCTAAAATTGCTTTAGTGGCAACATGAGCTCAACCAGGCTCCAAATCTGAGGAGGGTGGATGTACTTCTACTTTTCCTTCTCTCCTTTGCTTTTTCTTTGCTCTCCCAGCATTTGCAGAAAAGCCCTCAGGCTTTGCGTCTTACTATCCATTTGCTGCTCTTTATTTCTCCGGACAGGTGTTTGTATCAATTCTGATATGATCAAATGAGTATTGTCACCCCCAGACCTGCTATTAGGCATTTTTAAGTGAATGAAACTGTCTGCCTGGTGTGTTACAGTATTGGATGGCATGCAGATTGAGGCATTTTGTTTGCAGCTTCTGAAGCATCTTCCCCAAATAGGCAATAGATGCATTTTTCCCTTTAAACAAACAAAAAAAATACATAAAGAAAAAAGGAAAATGCTAGTGCTGCTGTTCTCTTGGGGTTTTATATCCTGAAGGGCCCCTCACCAAATAAACTACTACCAGGCTGGGCAGGAGGGTTGGGTCTTCAGAAATGCAATGGCTTAGGCCTTTTTAATGCAAATCTATGTTTCTGGGATCTCATTTAACAGAAAGAGCTTGTATGAAAGCAACATCTTTAAGTGCATGCAGTTTTTAAAATCTACTAACTTGAAGGGTAGTTTAGCTTTGGCAATTAGCTGTTGATATGACAATTATCAATGGCTATTTTCTTCAGACTAAAAAAAATACATACTCGTACTTCTGTTAAGCAGGGATACCACAAACTCAGCCTGGTTTATGTGAACTTATTTCTAATGGACTTTAGAAATGGACTGCTTTCTGAAGTGAGAATTATCACTAGCACTAGAAAATACTTAAGATGAAGTTCTGCTCTCAGTAAATTCAAGGTTTGAATATAAAGAATAACAGATAGTATTTGACTTACCAATTGCTGTCTAGGTAATAATCCCACTGGGCAAAAATCATAGGCTCAAAAGCATTTGCACAGGCCTGCTGAGGAAGTAAGGTATCCCCAGATGTGGGAATACCCCTGTAGCTGCCTAAGGCAAGAACAGAAATCAAGGTAGGGCAAATGCATGGGAAGCCATAAGCTACATCCATCATTTAGCTTACCGTTTCTGTACCTCAGTCTTCCCAGCTGCAATCTGGGAACAAGTAGCTCTGCACTTCTCAAAACTCTTGTGAAACTTCATGGATGAGAATTTATAGAATGATTTGAGGTTCTCTGGCAGTGGGGCAGCATATTATTAGAGTCAGAACTGGGCCAGATATTGAGTTCATGCATGGACCCTGGGGACCATAGCTTGACTCAGATGCTGTAGGTAAATTTAAATCCATGCCACAGTTGCTACGTCTGCAGAGAATGGCTGTTTTCCTTTTAATCTGCTGTTCTTCAATGGGTTTCCAGCCTTTGCTAGCCTGTCTTTGTGAAATGAATTTTCCCCATTCAAAAGCAGCAGTGTTTTATTTTTGTTTTAGCTGTACTTGGGAATGCAGAGCAATTCAATCAAGAGGAAAATACACCATGAAAAGCTCTGAAAGCCCTGAGGTCAAGGATCTGAAGTTACCCACAATATTAATGACAAACCAGTGGCTGCACCATGGCAACGGGCAGAAGAATATGTGGCGTGGAAACCATAAGTAGTGTGGGGCTTTGAAAGAGCACAACCGGGAGAAAAATGGAAATTACATGATGTTCTCTCTGTTCTGTGCTAGGACAGCCATGTACAGTCTAATCCCTAATTGTTGGCAAGTCCAAGACTTTCAAGAGGGCCCCGTAAGAGACGGAGAAAGGAGTTGGAGCTGGAATTAGACTGCTGAAAAGTTTTATTTAAAGGGGGAAAGGTTTGGGTGGGAGCAAGTTAGATGAAGTTACTTGAAAAAAAAGGATGCTGATGCTATGGGTTCTCCATGCCTGGATTCTCCTCTGGGAATCCCTGCTGGGTTCAAGTGAGTCACTGAAAAACCAAACATTGGTGGTGGACTTGATTAGAAATATGAACCTCAGCTCCTTTGCCAGAGCTGGGAATTAGTGTCAATAGGTTGTGCTGTTGTCTTCAGAGGGTGTTGAGTTCCTTAATTAAAAGAAGTGAAGGGATTGTTTCCAAAAATGCCTCTAGATAGAATAGCTTGTTATTATTTACTTTTACTAAAAGGTTATGTTTCTGTGACCATCTCTGCTGGCTTGTGGTATGTGTGAGACCATAAACAGCTGAGATACGGAGAGCTGAACTGTCTAGCTCTTGCATCACATGGCAGTGCTAGGGGGCAGGGAGAGACACAGCTTTCTTCTCCCACAGGGCCTGGTGGAAGCTGCAGTTCCTAGCTTGGGAGTAAGAATTACATCAGACAAAAAAAAGGCCAAATAATCTCTCTGACAGTGGTCCTGCAGTAGTCCTGGTCCTACTGTCACCTTCATTCCTGCTAGCAGCTGAGGCACTGATGGAAGAGCTCTCTCAAACACAGGATGCTGTTTTACGTTGCAGAAACTTGCTTCTGCTGACTGAGCAGTGTGGCAGCCATGATTAGTCCACACCAATTTGTACTGGTCTAATTCAGGCTTCAACAAACATTTTTCAGGTGGCAGCAATGACTGCAGCAGTGTGTCATGGTTTAACCCCAGCTGGCAGCTAAGCCCTCAGCCCTGGTGGGATGGGGAGAGAATCAGAAGGGTGAAAGTGAGAAAACTTATGGGTTGAGATAAAGACAGTTTGATAAGTAAAGCAAAAGCTGTGCACACAGGCAAAGCAAAGCAAGGAATTCATTCACCACTTCCCATGGGCAGGCAGGTGGTCAGCCATCTCCAGGAAAGCAGGGCTCCAGCATGTGTAACAGTTACTTGGGAAAACAAATGACATTGCTCCAAACATGTGTCCCCCTCCCTCCTTCTTCTCGCAATTTCATATGCTGAGTATGACGCCATATGGTGTGGGATATCCCTTTGGTCAGTGAGGGTCAGCTGTCCCGGCTGTGTCACCTCCTAGCTTCTTGTGCACCCCCAGCCCACTCGCTGGTAGGGTGGGGTGAGAAGCAGAAAAGATCTTGACTCTGTGTTAAGTGCAGCTCAGCAGTAATGAAAATATCCCTGTGTTATCAACGCTGTTTTCAGCACAAATCCTAACTATAGCCCCATACTAGCTGCTATGAAGAAAATTAACTCTCTCCCAGCCCAAGCCAGCACACAGTGGTGAAACTGAGCTCTACAAACCAGTGATGATCCACGTTACCATCTTTTGGCTACCCCAATCTAGAGTAAGTGTGGTTTTGTCGTTGTATTGCAATGCGTGCTGAACCTCTGCCTAATCCTCAGGTGGCATATGTTAGCATCATGGCTTGTAATCAATGCTGGCAGTTGCAACTCTGCGTATTATTTTGCACAGATGCCTTTTTTGCTCTTTTCTTTGGCTGTATGAGCACTTCAGCCACATAACTACGTACAGAGCTTTGTATACATGTGTTTTTTTCTTTTTTTAAGTCAAGCTCCTGCTTTTCAGAACACGGAGATATAGATAGTGACTTAAAACCGGGTCACAGTAAACTGGATCATTGAACAGCCCGCAGTACTATGTTGCTGTAACATCTGTTGCTGTAGCATTTGTTGTGTACACTTGCAATCAGATGACCTAATTCTCTTTGTGTGAGCAGGGAGCGCACTTGGGTAGGGAGAGGGCAGAGATTTGAGGAGAGCCTTGTGCAGGAATCTGTCCATTGAATCTAGTTGGCTAGAGGAACTTGATTGCAACAACTGAATGAGAAGAGAGAAAAGAAGCATACGAGGCTTGGGAGGAAAAAAGGAGGGTAACTTCACTTGGAAAAGGAAATGAGCAATGGAGGAGGGCAGCATGACTTTGTGGAAGAACTTTAAATATGAATGAGGGAGTGGGCAGAGAGGGAAACCCATCTGAAATCAGAGGTTTTTGAAATAAATAAACCGAAGTTCCCTCAATAAAGGCAAGAACTGGAGAGGCAGTGAGCTTGTTGCAGCGAATGCTGCGAAGGATTGCTTAGCACCTAAAATATGCCTATAAGACCCTTTTAATGGTATGAAAGGCAGTAGCTCAGGAGGTGTTGAATTGGGAACAGGAGGGCTGTGCAGCTTCTGGGCACTCTGGCGAGCAGTTTCCTTTGAAGCACTCTGATCTCTTGGGAAAAGCTGGTATTAAATGACAGAAGGGAACAGAAAGTTCAGCTGGGACATGTGGCTGAGAAATGTGCTTGTAATTTCTTCAGTTGGTTGGCATTTCCTGGGTACCTTTTAATTTCTTGTTCAGTGGTTTGTTTAGTGGCTATTCAGCTGACCTTGAGTGTTTTACTTCTGAACATGTTGAGAGTTCTATCTTTCCATGCCTTCTAGTGCTTATGGTGCTATAGCTATATCCACAGAGCAAGCAGAAATGAGATGAAACTGGCTAGTTGTTAATAATATTATTTCCTGAGGGCATTCTGCTTTCCAAAATAATTTTAACTGTACCAATTTAGTTAATTTTTAACTGTCTCTTTTTGCATGGATCATTCTCTCCTTATAAGTAGTTTAAACGTCTAACATTGTTGTGAATAGATAGAAATGGAGATGAAGAGTGATGGTGAAATGTGCCTGTGTGCAGTTAGGGTGATGCAAGATTTCAATTTCTGTGGAACTGTTTTGTTGACTAGTGTCTCCAGGGAAGGGGCGTGCTCTGGGTTCCTGCTCCCTTTCTATGGTCTGGCCAGGACTGGCTGGCAGCAGAGTGTAGTGCCATGCAAGATCTGCAGGAATCTGGCACCTGCCTTAGAGCAAATGAGCAGGACAAGACCGATGGCCAAGTTTGGGGCAGAAAAGAAGCATTGTCTCTGCTGTTTACTGATGGAGGAATCTGTGTGGGTTTGGGGCTTTTGTTGCTTCCAAAAACTTTTAACAAAGGGATCTTCTGGGAGAATTTGTTCCCATGCAGGGGAGCTGGTGGCGGAGCTAGTGGAGAGGAGGAGCTGGGTCCATCCATGCAAGACTGGTCTCTGTGCCATTGAACATAATTAACGTGATGGATGTCCCTATCCTTTGGACACCCTGAAGATAGTCTTAAACTCCTTGAGAGGTATTTGGACATTACTGCAAAGCTGAGAGTTGTATAGGTAGGTGGCTACATTGAGGGCTAAATGCAATGCTGATGTGATGGAGGAAGGAAGGTGGAAATAGTGGATGCCCCGCTGTTGTAGGCAGTAGTGACTGTTCAGACAGTTGTAGCAGGCAAATTGGAGAGGAAGTTTGTGTAGCATCCTCCCTGTGCTTGTCCTCTTGTGCTGTTGCTTTCTCCAAGGGCTATTTTGCTGGTCAAACCAGATATGAAATGCTGAGCTACTCTCCCCTCAAAAATGGCCAAGATGTTGCACTTGGACTAAGGAACTACAAATCTGCCTCTCTGGCTGCTTTCTTGATTCCCCTCATTAAAGCCTTGATATTTCTCAAGGTGGCTCTGGAGCCACAGGTGCCCGTAAGTACAACTATTCACACGCAGACTACGTCAGATAACCAGAAGTGGGGGCCTGTGTGGCTCCGGGGGCTTCTCTGTGACTTCAGATCTATCTGGAAGTAAAACAGGAGGGGGCTACGCCTGCTATCGCTGCCTGCACAGCCGAGTGCCAACACACACGAGAACAGTGAGACCCCAGTGGAGCTGCTATCCTTGCCTCCGTGACATATTCCCAGGCCTGCAGAATGACACAGAGCATCTTGTGGGTTTTGGCTGTGCAAAACTTTCAGTATGCAAAGGAGGGTTTGCCACTGCTCCTCCAGCTGTTCATAAAGTGATATGTGTCAGTGTTAACCCTGCGTGTAATATCAGAAACAGCAGCTACAGATGGAAAATCACCAAAGTGCAAGTCGTACTGACATGCTCAATGCCTGACATCAGATTTGTCAGAAAAGATCCTGAGGAATCTGGGAACCATGGCACATGATGGATTATTTCTGGGTTGGCCTCTCTCCTTCATGCAGCTTATTTCTGTCAATCTCTGCTCCTCTTGACAGCTGGAGGGTTGTGGAAATGCAGCTCGTCTCTCACTGCCTTTACTATTCCTGCTCTGTTTACAGGCTGGCGTAAGTCTGAGTGTGACACACACGAATGTTGATCATATGTCCTAAGGTGACAAAGTCCTGGAGTACAGCCTGCTCTGTTCTTTCCAGCAAGGATGCAAAAAATAATCGCACATGTTTGCTGGAAGCAAAAGACATGCTGAAACTCCAGCCGTTATGTTCCTTCAGAATATGCAAGTAATTATGCACCAAGAAAAACAGCTTACCATGGCTTACGGAGAAGAGGCAGTTTTTAAAGCGCATTGCTGTCTTCTGCTCCCTGCCCGTAAAACCTGCATAGGCTGCTTCCAGCTCTTGCTAGTTCACCAAGGGGCATATTCCAAGCTCTTCCATCATGGTTTTTCCAGTGACCCTGTTTTTGCAGAATCAGATGCTAGGAGTCTGCCCAGGCGGTGTGGGGCAGGACTTGCAAATTGTGGAGCGTGGTGTCCCCTGGATGCCAAGCTCTCTGCAAGGCTTTCAGCACTGTGCAAGTGTGGAGCGAGACACAGGGAGATGATGTTCTGTGTAATCACCAGCTTAGGGCCCAGCCTGCAAATGCTAAATGCTCCCGGCTCCTCGGTGCTGCCAGTGAGATTCAGGATATTCGGTACCTGGTGCACAGAGCGGCTTGCTCAGATCTGACGAGAGGTTTTTACTCCAGGCTTGGAGGATCCTACTTTAGTGTGGGAGGGATGGATTAGGCAGCTTCGCTTCTTTCAGCCTGTTTCCAAAAGACTTAAAGAACAATACTAGCAACTCCTTGAAGTTCTTGATATTTCAGCTTTCTTGCTCTAAGGACATTTAACAGTAGGAAATAACCTGTCCAAACCTCAACCTGGAGCTCAGATTCAAAAAAAAGTAGAACCCCGGAAAAGCTGCTGGATGATTTCACATCTGTAATGGGTCAAAAACCAGGGCTGAAGCCAAGTTTGTAGTGGCATTTCCACTCCAGATCCAAGTTTTATTTTAGAGTCTTAAATGTTTATATAACCTGTGCATGCTGGTGGATAGGCTTGCGCAGGCTGTGCAGTAGTATGTTACTGAGTAGCTATTTTGTATAGTTAACACTGGTGTCAGTATTAACTTGTCAGTCCTCTTTAATAACGTTGAACTCTCATTTTATTCTGCTGAGTAATTTATTACAAGGTCTAGGGCTCAGTGAAGGAGTCAGCCTATCTTTGGGCTCATCCTATACAAGATGGTGCTTTTCTAGGAGAGATCCCAGGGAAATAATGGCACTTGTGGGAAGGGTGATTCGCCCAGACAATTGTTTGAACCCCACTCAAACAGGTAGAAAAGGAGCAAAGCAAATTGCTTTGGTGGAACTTTGGAAAAGAAGGGGAGCTCACTGCAGAGGCTGCTGTTTTCTGGTCACGTAAATTCGTTCTGTTAGTGAATCTGCTTTCATAGCGCGTGAAACCTTCTAGGTATGCAAAGGTGGCAAGATGAGCCATTAGCTCTTGCAACAGTTCCAAAAAAAGAGCGAAAGTCCTGTGCTGCTTGTTCACGGCCTTCCTGGTGTTTGCGCAGGGGAAGTCTCATGCCATTCCCCTGCCATATTGTTTCCCATGAGTATCTGCCAAAGAATGCCTGATGCAAAAAATAAACGGAGGCAAATGCCATCCGTTTCCATTACTGTATGGGGAATGACTGGCTTATGTAACATGCAGTGTGAAACCACTGCGGAGATCAAATATAAATATTGCTGTATTGTGGAGTGTACTGGGAGCATAGTTGACATTTTTGTGGCTGATGAAAATCAAAGCTTATTATCACTCCTGAGGTTTGCCCTCTCTGTGCGTGTTTGTGTGTGGGTCTGTCTATTTCAGTATATTAAAAGCTCTGGGTCAAATCCTGATATTCTATTTTTACTTGGTTGCTACTCAGGCAAAACTTTCATTGACACTAACTGGAAAGCTGCCTAAGTAAAGGGCGCTGAGGGAATCAAGAGGCTGGCTGTAATTCAGCTTGATTTTTATTTCTGAAATTCCCTTTCTCGAGATTTTTCTTTATATTATATGTACTGGCTAACACAAGTTTAAATCTGGTGCAAACTTACACTGCACCCCTGGAGTGGAATGTTGATTTTATGCAGCTGGGTTCTTTTTTGTTCTGCATTTGGGATAGGTGTTCTGTGTGTTGGGGGATCTGTACTTTGTAGGACTTTCTCCATGGAAGGGGCTGGGGGTCTGTGGGTGAAGCTAGCCAGATGGCAGCAGAGCTGTGCTGGCTTGCGCTGGTTGTAGATCTAGCATGCAGAATATTTATCTTTTTTTCTTTTTTCCCCTCATCACCTGAAGCATTTGGAGTTCGATGGCAGGGATTCAAATGAGTCCACTTCAACCTCAAAGCTTTCCCTACTTTTTTCCTTCTAACCTGTTGCTTCCAAGCTTGTTCTCTCTGAACCGCCACAGCTGTCTCACACAGAGGTGGCAGGTTGTCATAGGTCATGGAAGGCCCCATGTGAAAGACACCTGGGGAAGAACTGGCTTGTGGAATGAAATGCATATCCAGCAGATGAAGCAATCTTCTGACAGTGCATTGAGATGTCTGCTAGGTGGGAACTCTGAACTGGGGACAGTCAGAAAGGAAGATGTATTTCCTTTTATCATTAGTTTGTGGGTGTGTGGGGGTGTGTGGTTTTTTGGGTTTGTTTGTTTTTTTTAAAATTTTAGACTCACTAAAATTGTGCACTTCCTGAGAACAGGAAGAATTTTGTTGGAGAAAAAACAGACAAGTCCATCCTGGACAGATGGTACTGCAAAAAAAGGTGGCTGAGAGGTGTCACGAAAGGAAATGGAGGAGTGGGTGTGAAACGAGGATGGAGAGAGGGAGTATGTCTGATACAGGCTCAAGCGAGTCTGGGAGGAATGATGTAAACCAGTCCCTGAAGTAAGCAGGGGAGTTTGTGGTATGTGAAAATTGTGTCAACAAGAAGAAACTTGTGTGAGTGCACAGGGGCTTTGTGTTTCCTTCAGTGAGGGCTGACAGTGAGAGTTGTCAAGTTGTAGCTACTTACTGGACAGTCAAAGGCTTTGTTCTTACCATTCTCTCTACTTTCCTAGTGCTACCACTCAAACTACTTTGGCCTTTGGGAACTTGGGACCAACCCCCCCCAATTCCTTTCTTACCACCCTATGATCCAGCCTGTGTTTTAACTAACTGGGTCATTTTCTAGCTATTCCTAGAGTGTGGGTGAGACCATGCTTTGGGCCACAATAGTGGTCATGGAAAATAAGCTATGCTCTCATTAAAGCTATGTTTTGCTATTAGGAAAGAAGTGGTGGGAGAGTTGCCAAGGGCTTATTGCTGTCTCTGCAGAGAAGAGATTCCTGAACTGCACTGTGATGCTAAGTGGAACCCACAGTCCTGTTTGCTGGCGTCAGGCCTCTGAATCTCTCCAGAAAAGGGGTCTATCCACATTATGCTCCCACACCTATTAATCATGGGTACGGAGAGGTGACATCCTGCCAGCACAACCTTCAAGAGGGGGCGGTGAGTAGGTTAGGAAGTAAACAGGTTGGTTGTTCTCTGTGGTATATGAAGTTCTTTGGGGACAGTAGGAGGACTGCTATACTAAGAGATGTTCTTGATGAACATTAATAAGCATTAACTTAATGTTCTGTGAATTTGATGCACTTTCAGTGAGTTGTGTATAGTGCTCATTATCTGGCCAAACAGTTTACCCCAGGAAATATGGTAGGTCAACTGCTGTTCATTTTGATGCTAATGAAGTTTAATATAAACTTAAAATGCACACCCTGTTTAAACCTCAGCTTACATTGACAGTGTGAGTAGAACACGAATTTCCTTTTTCTCAGTTAGCTTTAATGTCAGACTTCAGGATTCTTAGCCTCTGATATGACACGTTATTCCAACTGTTGGCCCAAACAGCTGATTCAGCTGCAAAAAGATAAATTGGTCTTCAAATGCACCCCAAAACTTCTGGAGAAAGCATGCTGCCTTTCTTAGGATAACTGCAGAAGCATTAAAATTCATAAATCCCTTTTATTACAAGCCTTTTTCATGAGGTTGCTGATTGACTATTCAGGAAACCAAAAGGGCTGAGTAATTTGAAAAATTTTGCATAAGAAGAAGGCTCTCATCTTTCTCAACTTCATTCATTACTGTACTTAATATGTAATTACTTGTAGGGAAAATACCATTAGCCCTGTTACTGATGAAGATGGAACTGAATTACAACTTGTAAGTGTCTCGTTTCATGCTTCTTAGTGCCTGAGCCTCTAGAGGAGCATCTCTGAAATATCTCTGTAGAGCAGGCAAAGTATGGCTTTCCTAGAGCTGGGCTGGAGTTGTGCCACAACCTGAACAATCAGTATTTAGGATTTTGGTTCAGGTGCTCATGTTTTGCAACATTTTGCAACATGTGAAAATGTTTAGGAGACCTCCAGAAGGCTCCCAGGAATTAATGAATGCTCCAACAAGGTGTTTTTCCTGGTGTGGGGGTGGTTAGCATGACTTTCTATGTAGCTGAGAAGCTCTAGGGGCTTTCACAGGTACATGTTTCTGCTCCCTAGTTCAGGGAGAGAAAGATGGGCACTCCATGCACCAGAGAACTAAAAGTGTTTCACATGGGATGATGTGCACATCACATGGTCTCTGTTGTAATTCTTGGCCTCCTCCCTTATCTTTCCAGGGCGTATCTGTGCAGATGGTAACAGGCAGAGCTAAGCTCTGCTTCCTGATGTCCAGGCTGGCCAGATACCAAGCTGGTTCCTGGTCCAGCTGCTGTCTAGGTGCATTAGCAGGGCACAGTGCCAGAACTAATACTCTCTGCCCTGTGGCACAAGGATAGGCAAAGAGAGAGGACAAAGGAACTTACCTCTGTCCATAGACACTGTCACAACTAACCCCTTTGCAAGGCACAGAACCACTGAAGGAGAAGGGATGTCCAGGAGTGTGGGCAGCCCAGAAACATGTCCAGAACTACTTCTGCTCTGTGTTTGTACTGCAAGGTCCTGAATCATTTGGTGTGTGAAAGCACCAGAACATAAACCAGCATCCAAAGTGAGCTTCTTGGCTTCCATTTAAGTTCTGGATCATTATGAGCCAGCCACCTTACAGTAGAATTGTGAAGCTTTGTTTCTTAATATTTGCTGGCTGGGACAAGATCCCAAAAGGAAGGTGTTAGACAGGAACACCTGTGTGTGACTCCAGCTTGAAATCCAGATTTTCATGTCTCTATGAAATGTAAGGAAAGCTATGCTTTGCATTATGGGGCAATGACTGGATTAATCACACCCAAGGAATGACTTTGCTTTCTTCAAATTACCCTGTTAAAAGGCTTCCTGATATAGTATGTCAGGGAGAATCTTACTGACTGGTGCTAGAGTAAGACACTCGATATATATGCATATATTCATGATATACTTTACACATTCAGGTATAAGGAGCCCTGTAGAGCTTCAGTATCCAGCGAGTGTGAGTGCCTGTAAGCTCCCATTCCTTGTGATTTGTCATCAGAATTCATGACTGTGTCCACAGAGTTAATCATGATATATTTGACATGCCTTAATATAAACTACAGCTGCAGGGCCTCAATGTATACAGCAGGCTTCCTCCAAGTCTATCATTTAGACAGATCAATCCAACATTGCTGTAAGATCACAGCTATTCAGGAAGCTACATTAACTACAAACTGACACTTGAGCTGAATAAATTCACTTCATCAGTACTGGAAAAAATCGCCAGTTGCGTTTGGATAATGAGGTGTACTTGGTAACAGCCTTGTGACTGCCTCTCCACTATTTCATGGTCATCTTGCCTCAATTTTCTGTTCCTTCCATTCTGCAACAGAAGATGAGGCCCCTTGCTTTGTTTTGAAAACAGCTAGTGACATAATGGAGACCATCACAGGACTAAATGAAAGTATTCATAGATTACTAAATGTTAAGGCCAAAAGGGACCATTATGACCATATCCTCTGACCTGCATAACACGGGCCAGAGAATCACATCAGAAATTCCTGGAGCAAGCCCTCTGTTTGTATGGGAGCTATGAGGTATCTTTCAGAAGAAGGGTCTTAATTTAAATTAGCACAAGTGATGGGAAGTCTGATTATAGTAATTGCCATGAAGCCATGAAATCCCTCTGCCCCCAGCCAAAGTGCTCATGGCTCAGCTAGAACACGATCATTTTACACCGCATACCCTTTCAGGAGGAGAAGTTCAAAGCAGAAAACAGCAGCAGAGTTTCAGAGAAGAGATGGCTATGAATTAACTATAGGTCAAGAAATCCATGCAATCTGCCCATTGAAAGGAAGGAAAGGAGATGGATTAAGCTAGATTTTACTGAGATTCAGGAGGCTATTTCAAGTAATCTAACCAGGCTCTGATGTAAGTATAACAGCCTCCTGTTGGTCTTTAGCTGCAGACAGTGCAAGGATGTTTTGAGATTGCTCCAGTCCAGCCCACAGTCTAGTAGGTGACCCACAGGAGTGCACTGACAAGTAAATGCAAAGCATAGTTCTCTGCACTGAGCAGAAAAAGGTCTGAGGGTGTTTTGCCTTGGAGTGAGCTTGATCCTTTTTCAAACAGATGTATGGCATCTTTAAAAGCAAAGGGAAGACTAGACATCAAATGCTTCAGAGCCTGACCCTGCTAGGGGACCTGTTCTGCAAACTATTGGATGACCTCAAGTCACTGATGAGTGTGAAAGCCAAAGCTCACCAGCACATAGGAAGATCAGTTCCTTTGTAAAAAGCAGTGATGTGTGTCAGGCAAACTTCCCCTGCCTGAGCCAAGAAGGAAAGCAAGCATCTTCTCTAGGCATCTCTTACACTCTTAAGACACTCATTCTGTATTTCTCTATGCACCTAGTTTGATCCTGCAGACAAGGAGCTTCAGACTGAAAAAAAACCCAGAGCGTAAGCTCCCACAGTGCCTGTGTTCACAGCCTGGTTGCTTTCAAAGTGTTCATTCCTCTCACAGACTGCTCAGAAGCATGGCTTTTCTGATACCTCATTCACTGGGAGTGTGCCTGACCTTTAAAGGGTTCACATTCGATTACCCCTCTGTGCCACTTTCTGGTCACCAAGCAAATATCTCAAACAGCCAAGAAGGCAGTGCAGTGCAGCTGATGAGGATGTTTCCAGCCAAGTCCCTTAGCAGGAGGGAAAAAAGAGATACAAGAGTTGCTCAGAAAGCCACATGCAAAGTAAGAAGTGATCTCTTCAGCAGTATCCATTCACACCTCCCCTCCAGCTTGCCCATAGGTCATAACAACACCCCTTCTAAAAAAAGTTTTTATTACCTCTGCTGTTGTGGTTTGGGGATCTACCAATAATGGAGTCTTTAGGGCAAAATAAATACAGCTATACCTGTCAACCCCATTGACTCTTCATATGTAGCTTGCAAAGATAATGCATGAATAATTGATGGTGTGGTTCATATTGGGGTTTTTTTTATTGATTAGCTAGCCACTGACTGAACCATCCATCCAAACCTTTGAAGATTGAAACAGAACAAGGTCTTAAAAAAAAAAAGATTAGTCACGATGAGTTTGGTACAATACTCTGGGTGATGCTCTGTTTGTGTTGAGAAAGGAATGTACTCTAAATAATTAGAAGAGGTTCCACTGAATGTACTCTGAATAATTAGAAAAGATAAGGTGGGCACCTGAAGGAGATAAGAAGACCATCAAGTCAGGAAATCACTGAACAAAGAAAATTGAAAGGTCTACTCCACCTAGACCCCACCTATTGTGAATGGAATGATTAGGTGTCAAAATCAAATGAGTATGTATGTAAAGATGTTGTGTAACCTCTCACAAAAACTGTATAAAATACCTGACTTTTCACTGAAAACTTTGGGGCTAGTTTGTCTGGTGTGAATCGGCTAGCTCCCCAACATTGCACGAAATAAATACCCTTGCTGTTTAAAGACAAAATTTGTCTCTGAGCAGTTACTCTGTGCCGTTTTGGCATCAAGATGAAGTGCTGAATATTTATTGTCATCATCATAATTCTGGCTTTCTGTTCTATGGAGAAGGGCCAGCACTGTAACTCCAGCTCCAGCCACCCCAAACATGGGTGTTGATTGGAAGCTGATGCATGCTTGGGTTCCAAGTTTAACAAATACTTATCACGGAGTGAATAAAACCCCAGGTGTGACCATCTTGGGGTCAGTCTCTGGCCTCACTGGAATCAGTGGGACTTTTGCCAGTGCCTAGAGTTGAAGCCAGGAGTGCAGACTTGGGAGGTTCAAGATAAGATTGCATTTACGACTTTACCTTCCTCCTTACTTAAGCTTGGCCAGGAGGAGAAAGTGTTCCTCAGTTGGTACCCTTTCCTAAGGACCTAAGTAGAAGCAGCTAATTAAAAATGTTGTCTTCAGTGTCTTGTTCTCAGGCAGCGGGGAAAACTTCGTGATCTTGTACCCCTGTGATGTATACATCTCCTTTATTGGATGTTCTCACTACAAGTGGTTTAGCGTGTTAGCCCATCATTTCTGGAAACTTGTAATGAATTTTATTCTCTGAAGGACATTTATCCCTATAGCCAGAGACGTCCCTCAGACAGCAGACTTCCACTCTTTTGGGAGGTGCACAACAGATGAGAGTGGGAGTCCTTTATGGGCTGTGTTACTTTGAGGACCTCAGCCAGAACGGTCTCTTCTCTTGCTGGCTGTAGACAACCTTATTCTGTAGCATTGTCCTGCCTAGGGACAAGTCGGGTTTCTCTGTCTGAAGAAGAGTCTTGTATTAATAGGCGATGCTTTTTTTCTTCGTGACAACACATAGAGGTTGGAGGTAGAAAGAAAAAAGGGGCTGCTGCTTGCAATCACCCCTGCTCCTTTTGCACCTGCACTGTGGCCAAACTTGGTGTGTCTGTCAGCCACACACACTGCCAGAACACACGTGCAGCAGCTGTGTGCTTGGGAACGCGGGGAGCTCAGAGCCAGCCCTGTGCCAGCTGCAGAGCAGCTGCTGCCCAGAGGCACTTTGAGCGCAAGCTGCTGAACGCCACATCCCATTGCGGTGTGGCGATGCTCGCTGTGACCGCGGCTCTGGGTTCTGACATCCAGCGTGCTCTCTGGAGCACCGAACCACATTAATCTGCCCCTTTGCAACTTTGTACGCCGTTTCCTATGTTTTTAACTTCCGATTGATTTTGAGTTTGAGAATTAGTTTCTGCAGACATAGGGAAAGGAGAAGAAATAAACTGAAAAATGAGCATGTTAAGAAAGCATCTGTACTACTTCTGGAGAGGATGGACTGCCAGTAGGCAGAGGTAGACAAGGGAACTTTCTCCTGCTAGAGCAGGGCAGGATGATGGGCAGGTACTGGCAAGTAAAATAGCTAGGGGACAAGGAAGAGTAAGTGATCTATGTTTTACTCTGGCAAGCTCTATCGGGCCATATCAGTATATCTCATTGTGTGCTTTACTTTTTCCTTGCTCTGAAAGGATCTTTGGATTTAACATTGTGAACATGGGGAAATGAATGCTTAACACTCAGATTTCAGTGTCTGCATTGGCACGTGCAATAGATACAGTGAGCCGAGGCACTTACTGTACAAACTTTCAGGATTAAGGTTTTAATGTGGGCAAATGCTGGACATACTTTCCTTGAGCAGCTCTCCCAGTGTTCACGTGGAATGCAAACCTCCACGCACAGCTGTAGTGCTGAGATAAGTAGTTATGCCAAAATAGTAGTTTGTTAACTACATGAGAAGAAACAACAACTACGGTCCACAGGCACAAGCTCTGCTGAACCCAGAAGCCACTTAACTGTTGTGGTCACTGTAGTCTGGGGTAAAAGCCTGCCTCATTGTTGTGGTTTAACCAAAACCAGGTATGACCAGAGAGGTGGGAACTGATGCTAGGCTTTGTTTAGTGCTGAAAATTTTTCTAAGATTAGGACTGTCTGATTACTGCCCTTTAAAATTCAGTGTTTAAGGCAGATTCCTTCTGTAGTCAGCAGAGAAAGATAAGCACGTTAACTGAGTCCTGTCTGAAGAGAAATGTTTAAGATGGATTGACTGAATTGCCCTCTGACTTTCTTACCTTCATAATGTTTAGTAGGCTTGATCCAGCTTGTTTTAATTTTGACATATACAGTCAGAGGCTTTAGATATCAGTCAAGTTACACTGGGTTAACAGTGGTTACAGCTCACATTTTCCCTTTTATCTATGAAAGGCAAAGATTTATGTAGCCCAGCTGATGTGGCCGGTAAACCAGAGCAACTCAATTTGAGTGTCTGAGAATGGGAAATGCAGTTAACGGCAATTTATCAAATACCCAGGGATGTGTCTCCAAGTGTTGATAGTTTGTTACTTTTGGGAAGTAACTAGTTGATATTTATTGTAGCTAGTTAGCAAATATTGGAGTGGGAAGGGAACTTGGAAAGCCATCTCATCCATCCTCTGCTGTAACTACCTGTGTGTGAATGTTATTATGCCTTTAAAGATCTCCATTGTTGGAAGCATGCTGGCCTAATGCTCCATTATCTGTCTAGTCTGAAAGCTCTTCTGAAGCTGAAGAATAATTTCCCATGTCTTTCTGGTTGCTTGTTAGCATTTCAAGACGGATAATTGAACTAGTGTGTTAAAGGACAACAAAATAAACCAAAAATTCCCAAAGGATGCTTAAGTGGACAAGAGAGGAGAGGGAGGCTTACAGTAGTCTGCAGCCATAGTTAGATTTTGGCAGTGACAAGGCAGTGGCTGCCTGCAGTATTAAAGAGATGGTTTAGGAGGTGCTCTGTTTGTGGAAGTACAGTTGAAGCATTTACATTTATTTAAGCTGGTTTGCTTGAAAAAAACTGCAAAGGACTTTTGAAGGGCTTTCCTGGCTCAAGTTAATGAAAGATATTTGATTATATAGTGATTTAAAAAGTAAGGAGAACTTCAGCAAGATCTTTTGTGCACCTGTACAATACTCTGTCTTGTACTTTTTGTAGCCTTGTGACCTGGTTATTTCTTCAGTTAAGAGTGATAGTCCCCTGGCATTATAGATGGGAAGGAAGTTGTTTCAATGCTTATTCACAGCCAGATTTTTCTGGGAGGGTGCAAATTCTTCAAAAGCTCATTAAATTATTACCTTCATCCTGGACTGCACACTGCAAAACATTTCCCCCTGGTCTTAATGTCACTGTCTGTTCAGGCTTATTATTACGGAGCAGATCACAAGATGTAATGTACTACTAACATCGCTGTCGCAGGCTCCAGGCAGACCGTCACAAATATGGAAAGCTCAGGGCCTGCGTACCTATTATGGTTCTCATTACTCTGAACCACTCTGCTGCCAGCTCAGAGTTTCCAGGCAGTGCAGTGCAGGGCCCATTCACCAGTGTCCCTCTCTTCTGGCACAGGGGAGTACTGAACGCACGGTGCTCAGCAGATTGGTTCTTGTTGTTAGCTAGGATCTCCAAACAGGGAAACCTGTTTGTCCATCATTCCAAGGACTCTGTTTTTTTGCTTAGCACACAGATACATAAATAGATCTCACCTTAAGATACCAAAGCAGGTTTGGGTCCTATTTGTGCAGAAGCTAGCTACTAATGGAATAAAAATTCATAAATGCAATCTCTTGTGTCTGCAGCTTTTTTCACACAAGTGTTTAAGAAGAAAGCAGACCATGTTCAGTTGTTAACTGTAATTATCCTGATAGTATAAATGAGAAGACTGAGACACAGGAGACTAAAATGCTGCTCAAACTAGCAGCACATTTAGAAGTAAGTTTTGCCTTGCTTCCTCCAAGCCTTCTCTTTCAACAGCTGGACCATGTTGCCTGTGCAGCAGTGCTAATATCCTTCAGGGTCGTGTTAAAGCTTTTAGTAAACGGTGCAAATAGCTGTTTAGTATATATCACGTGCTATGACTTCTCATTATTTCTGAATCAGAAGGGCTTTGAATCTAATATAAACCACTCACTGCTGATTGAGGGAAGTAAATAGTTCTGCTTATGGCCAAAGGCAGAGAGAGGTTTGGGGAACACTGAGGGCACAGATTCCTGAAAAGCCAAGGCATATGATGGCTACTTTCAGCATGTTGGTATGAGAGTTAGAGGCAGCACATGGGTTGTATGCCCATGGGCAGGCTTGTGACCCACACTTACAAAACTGATGCATGCACTTCATGCATTCAGGAGAAACTGAGCATTTTGCATGCACAAAATGAGCGGTGGTATGCAAGCAAGAACATACTGTCTTTTCCCCTTGTCCAGGCTGTAAACAATAAAACAGGATTTCCTAGAATGATACTTGTCTCTGGTGTTGTAATGCTTGCATGTAATCAGATTTCTAAGCTACTTTGACAGAGCATCTGGGCTTGCCATGTCAGGATGAGATCTTGCATGGTGGCATATATAAACACCCTGATTTAGGGTCTGAGCCTGGAAAGATGTTCCTCATTATTAGGGAGTAGTGATGGGACAAGGAGAGGTGAGGGAATAATGGAAGGTAATACAATCTAGGGGTTACAGAGTTTAAACAAAGAAAATGTTTGTTTCTGCTTGGAGTCTTCTGATACATCTTTAGCTTTGCGTAAGTTAGAACTCCTTGTGTCTCAGTTTCCTTAAATGTACCACAAGGGGAACGCAACCCAAGTTGTAAAGGGAGATCCGTGTATACTTTTTAGCCAAGTATCCCCAAAGTCTTTCACAAATAGAAAGTCAGGTTCAAAACAAGCTCAGCTGGTCCAGGTAGAAGGAAATACACAGAAATAGTGTCCCCTGCTCCTGGAATGTACCCATGTCAGGAACTGAATGTTACAGCAGTGCTTTTTCACAGCCTGGCACAGCAGTTCACAACAGGGTACAGAGATCAGGCACTGCATACCTTTGAAGAAGCAATGGGGATGCAAATTTGAAGAATGTAGTTTACCCAGGCTGGAGCTGGGAGGTCATCTGCATAACAACCTTTATTCCTTCCACCTGCACCCATGCTTGACAGCCCTCCTCTCATAGTGTCTTGTGGTGTGCGTGGCTAGAAGACTGATTCCAGAGGTGCTGCGCTGCATTGGCAGGGCATCTCCAGAAGCAGCTGTGAGCAAAGTGTCTGCTGCATCCAGCTGTTGTCTGCACATGGGCATTGCAGCTACCATGTTGCCTGGCTGGATGTATCTGGTGATTTTCCAGCCATGGGAAATACGTAGACAAACCTACTTTGAAGTGTACATCCCCCCAAAGATCTGATGCAGTGTTCCTAATCTTTCTGTTTAGATAGGAACATGCCCTTGCATTTGGACGCAAAAAGCAGAAGTGGCCTTGCTGTAATATCATAGAAGATGGGTCCATGTGGTACCTATGGCTGCAGCATACAGCATGAAGAGCTTATTCAAACACTGGTTTTCAAAATTAAAGTAAGACTCAGCAAAACCTTGGAAGTTCTTGTCTTCCTTTCCTCCAGACTGTACAATTCTAAGTCTGGATCTTCTGAGGGGTTGAGAACAAATTAGCCCCTCTCTAAACATTAAATAATTGTGCTACCAGACCGTAGATCTGTGCATGATTACAGGAATAGACCTAGAAATACGGTAAGTGTAGTAGCTCATATTCAAAAAAGAATCCAACTGAAGTCCCCAAGCCCACTACTGCCAGGGTTAATCTGCTGGGAGTGCTTTCTACTAAATATAGAAACCAGTTTTCCATCTCACAAGCCAGTTATAAATAAATACTTTTTTTTTTTTTTTTTTAGGAGAGCCTGGCATGGCCTCAAATGAACCTGATCAGCCTCTTTTGCAGAGCTAACAGGCAGCTGCAAACCTTATCACGTGAAAAGGCTGACAAACTGCAGCTCAGCTGCAGAGCAGGGATGCAAGTTTTTCCTCGTTTCTTCCTGTAAGTGAGATGCTTTGGGCAGGGTTGAAGAGGCTAAGGATTAGCTCTGCCCAAGACTTCAGGGTTTGTCCCCTTCTCCTACCTGTGGAGGAGGATACACTGATGGGGAAAATAAACTGGAGGGAACTTGGTGCTTTGCTTGGTGTGTGTGAGAAAAAGGAGAAAAGTCATGACTGAAATAGAACAGAAAGTGCAGAAAAAGTTATCACTGGTTGTTTTCAGTGAGAAGAGTTTGTCAGATTGTGGCTTGCACAAATAAATTATACTGCGAGCAAGAGTCTGCAGGTGTGCAGGCCTATAACTAGTTGCCCAACCCAGGGAAGGAGCGTGTTGAGTGCATGGTCTTTGGTGGGGGGAAATAAAACCTCAGTATTTGCACTGTCCTGCACTGTGAAGGAGGCTGAGTCTGGATCTATAACCCACCTTTTGGGGCCTAATAACAGCAGAATCAGAACATTTATGTAACATTTATCTTCTTTCAGAATACTACTTAACAAATAATCTGCTTGAGGAAACCTGTAAATTGCTTGAGGGTCCTTGGATAGAAGGCATTACCAAGGAAGAAAATAATTCTTTGTTATTCTCATGCTACTAATATGCCTTCCCTGCTACACAGCCCACAAACAGATTCTGCTCCTAAAAGGTAATCTCTAACATTTCTGTATGTCTGTTCTGTGGCAATGGTAATATATTGCTCCCCCAGCTGACCAAGGGTTGGCTGAGTAACGAGCATAATGTTTGAGGGTGTTGTCAGAGGTGAACTGGTATGTGCCCCTATCTTGTTCAGACATGGAGTGGAGAGGAGAAAGGCCACATGCGTAAGGGTGGAAACCAGACAGTGGCTTGCGGCACCTGTGATATGGGCACAGGCAAATGGCAAAATCCTCCTTGCGCGTTCCCTCGTTGCAGCATTCTTGTAGGACACAAGCAAGGAGAGCATGCCTCCTAGCACAGGAATATACTGGGAACAAGTATATTCCTCACGCTCGCCACATCAGGAGACCTCTTCTGATTAGGGAGGCTATAGAAAGTTCGTCTCCAAGAAGGCTTCCACTTGAGTTTTTTCTCTAATCGTCTCTGTCTCAGAGGTACAAAGCATGATATTAAGTAAATCTCAAAATCCATGGTACCTCCCATGGTTTCCAAAATGTCTAAATGCTGTCTTAGGAGTTTTGTATTGGAATGTTGGGGGATTAAAATTAATTTGCATAATAACAGTGTACAGTTTGCATATATATGCATTGGGCAGGTCTTGCAACAGGGTACACAAACTACACCTGCTTGTTAGACAATGACTTGGAAAAAACCGCCCCTGAAAATCCCTGGCTAAGACCATCCTTTTTAAAAGCCTCTTTTTGATAATGAATGTGTCTGTGCTCAGCCTTCATAGTTGTGTTTAAGCCCTCTGTTTTCTGCTACGACTTGTAGGCTTGAGCCCAGCTGTCCTGGTTTCAGCTCAAGGAGAGTTAATTTTCTTCTTAGTAGCTGGTGCAGTGCTGTGTTTTGGCTATGATGTGAGAACAATGTTGATAGGACACTGATGGTTTTAGTTGTCGGTGGGTGATTTATACTAAATGAAGGACTTTTCAGTTTCTTGGGCCCTGCCAGCAAGAGGGCTGGAGGGGCACAGGGAACTGGGAGGGCTCACAGCCAGGACAGGTGACCCAAACTAGCCAAAGAGGTATTCCATACCATGGGACATCATGCTGAGTATATAAACTGGTGGAAAAAGAAAGAAGGGGGGGCGACATCCGGAATTATGGCGTTTGTCTTCCTGAGTAACCGTTATGTGTGCTGGAGCCCTGCTGTCCTGGCAATGGCTGAACACCTGCCTGCCCATGGGAAGTAGTGAAGGAATTCCTTGCTTTGCTTTGCTTGCATGCGCAGCTTTTGCTTTACCTATTAAATAGTTCTTATCTCAACTCTTGAGTTTTACATTCCTTTTTGATTCTTCTCCCCATCCCTCTGAGGGGGAGCAAGCGGCTGCATGGGGCTTGATTGCCGGCTGGGGTTAAACCATGACACCAGCTTGAGGCCATTTCTCATGGTGATCACTGGGACACCTGTCAAGCAGGAGCTGGGCTGAGACCAACAACTCATTCCAGATGCCACCAAGCAATCCTTAGCTTCTAATGACTCCTAGCCATTACTGCTCTGGATACAACTATAGTTGTTAACTCGGGAGTGAAGGGTTTTCTTCTTCCCTTGACTAACTTCCACTGCTATTTAGACCTGTCCAAATCACTTTGCATACCTGGTGGTGTTAAACAATATTGCTTGGACTTCCCAGATAATTTCTCTGGAAAGATTCAGCTTTTCTGGAAAGAGTTTGGACAGAAATGTTTGCTGCAGCTTGCAGCAGCAAACAGCTAAGAAATCAAATGCAAAGATTCATAATACAGAACAGCAAAAGGCAAGAATGATTTAGTTGCCTGAGGAAATATCCTAACAAACAAGAAAGACATTTCTAAGTGATCATTTGTAAGTCTAATAAAATCATTTCAGCACAGCTGTGCCTTAAGGAATAACTATCTAGATTTAATTCCTTTTAAGTAAGAGTCATTTATCCATGGGAAGAGGATGCTGGATGAAAGCTTTGTTCCTCTTCCTTGGGGGCAATGATATAGCTCCAAATACATTCAATGGTGCCCAACATTCTGCAAAACTTGGTGTTTTTGAAAGACTGTTTATTTCAACAGCTATGAAACCCATGCAGTAAAAGGATCACTGACTTACTTTAAGATATCATTCCCAAGCAGAACTGAGTGGCAGGTAACTGAGGTGCTCCTGTTACCTACTTTTGGAGCTGCTCCATCCCAGCAGAAAGATTTCCTACTGCTATCTCCAACATAGCACCTAAAAAAACAGAGGTGAGAATTACCAGTCGTAAGGCTGTGTCGTGTATCAAGACACTTCAGGTGTAACATATTCCCGAATGGTTCTGCAAGTTATCTTGAAGTGGTCACTACAAACTGGGAACCAGAGAAAGATGAATACTGCCAGCTTTTACCTCATGTTCTGATGTGCACTACAGGGAACTAATTTCAGTGCTTAGCATAAATACAGCCATCTTGTTTCTTATCAAAGGCGCAGTTATGCTAAATTAAGCATGCTGAGATTACTAAGAATAATCATTCATCATAATATCTTATGAATTTTCAGGGATCAGGAAGATGACTCCCTTTTTTATACTAAAAATTACATTAGCCAAACAGAGCATATTTGGTGTTGCCATTAGTAAATTTGGGAGATGGAGTAGACTGAGTAGTTACTTCTTGGTAGCTAGGAAAACTCTGATGGTTGGTTTTTTCCTCTCCCTCTTACTCAGTAGCTTTAGCTGTTGGTGACAGTGAGGAACAGACCCTGCAGGGACAGCAAAGGACAGAGATGTTATAGGAGAATGGGAAAAAGGCTGTCATGTGTCACCGTTTAAGAGAGCTAACAGTGTTGTTATCAAAATAACGGAAGAGCTTAAAGGTGACTCATGAATGAAAATAACTGGGTAATTAGCATCAGTGAACACTTATTGAAGAAAAATAGGTCCCTTCAAATTAACCTAGCATCCAGTTAGGTTGACAGATTACAGGCAGTTTTGATTGGCTTACAGAGACACTGTAATACACTGATGGTCTCCTGTTGTACATGTAACCACCCTCCATTTTAGTGACAAAAACCTACAGGCCAATGTGCCATTCTTTAGAGCTCTGGAAGGGCTAAAATGGTCACTGGATTGACAAAGTCTTCTGCTGATGCAGATAGGTTTGGCTCTCTGATTTTAGCACTACTGCCCAATATTGGGCCCCATTCAGTAACACAGTATTTGGAAAGATGTTTGTTAATTCGGGTGAGTTTTGAGGAGAGCTGCATGAGTGAGTGGAAGCTGATCTGCTTGCCTAAAGGTGAAGACTTGAGGAGAACCACAAGGAAGGAAGGTAAAGTTTGGAAACGAGCTTATATAGTCATAAAGATGTAACTATTCGGGGACTGGAAGCTGAAACCAGTTGAATTTAGCCTCATAAAGAACATCATACTGGATGAGTTCTTAACCCCTGTGGCTGATTCTCCTCCATCTCTGGCTTTTTTTGTTGATCAGGTACTTTTCAGACAGAAATGCTGCAGTTCAATCAACCAGGAGTTAATCTAAAGACATGCTATGTCCTTTGGGGGGTACAGGGCAATGGTCACTTCTGGCCTTGCAAGGTATCAACCACAGATGGGCTGAAACTACAGGGTTGCAGTCAGGGATTTGACCCATGTACTCAGGCTGGTGAAGTTTGGGGTTTGGGTTAAATATAATACAAAAATGAATGCATTATAACGTGTTTGTTCCTCTCATTTTGCCTCAGGACACTAACTCTGGGAAAACCACAAAGTGTTTGGCTTCTTCCCAGGCTCAGGAAGTAGCCCGGGTCTCAAAGACAAGATGGGACATGAAACATTTCCTGTTTTCAAGCATTCCCTGTTGGAGTACCAGCTGCATCTTTCCTGCAGTCATACAGAGCTACGCCACTAAAGCAGCATGGGCAGCAGTCTAACAGCACAGGACTTGGTGAGGAAGGACAGATTCTCTAACGCGTGTCTGTGTTTCCCTTACTGTATTGCTCATGATACCTGAGAAAGCCTAGCGATGCAAGCATGCCCAGAGGTGGAAAATATGTCCTTGGTCTCATCTGCCATCCTGCTCTGGGAGTGTTGTGAAGCTTTTCCATTTTGTGTTAGCAGCTTCTGTGGCAAGGGGGCTGTCTGTGAGAATAATAACCACGTATGCAGAGGGCCTGGGTGTGCATCCTTGGAATGAGGCAGCTGGATCCCATCTCTGGCTCACACTGGCATTTTCTGTTGTGTGGCTGTATTGGCACCATGAAATGTCAGGTCTCAAAATGGAAATGGCCCAGCATTGTTTAGGACCGATTCCAGGAAATGCCTTTTGGATAGAAGCGCTCTCCCTTGCTGCCCCTTCTCTGAGACTGTGTGAGGAGGAGTATCTAAAATAGGTCATTGTTATGCATGGAGAGAACCCTGTTCCCTAAGCTCCCTTGGTTTCCAAGTAAACGAGCTGTGGAGGTAAGTTAGCAAAAGAGGCTGATTCATTAGCAGCAAGGGAAATCTGTGCATTGGAGGGGTGCCCAGCTGCCCAAAGGGATTTACGTAGTGACATACTCCTCAAATCTTAATAGAACGAGCTGAGTGATATACACACGAGCTTGAACTGTATCACAGTCACATGCTTGCTAGGCTCATTTCTTATCTCATGGGCTTCTCTGGAGAGTATCAGTTGCTCCAGTCCCTCATAGAGTTTTAAATTTGTAAGGGAAGGAGTCACAGGGAGGTATCTTCTAATGTGAGAAAATTCTGTATCTTTTCTTTTCCAAATTAGGTCACCTTGTAAGGCAGTTCTGGATGGAGTTTGTCCCTGCAGTTATAGAGGCTGTAAATAACATAGGTGTTACAACATGTTTGACGGGATTTCATTGCGCCATCACTAGTCTATCTGAATATCATATCCCAAATTAATAACAAATTAATTTTATCTGCTGAAAGACCCCAACTGTCACCCTCCTGTCTGGAGTGAGATCATTTTGGGCAGTTAATCGCTTACAGGAGGAACAGGGCCAACACATTCTTCTGGCTTCATTACTGAGGGCAGGCTTGTGCACAGAGATGAGTGCTCCCCTTTGTCGAATCATCTGGAGTGCAGGGAGGAGAATTCAGTCTTTTTGGAGCATCTTCCGCCTCTTTGTTGGTGTGTCAAGCGGGGGTGCCAATTAGTGCCAGTGATGAGATGGGCACTTGTCCACAAGATCAGAAACGGAAACCCACAAACTGCTCTTGCACAGGATGCTGAGCAGCTGTCGGATTATAAAGATCTCTGGCCCCTCCTGACCTGGGCCAGATTTGAACCGTTGACCTACAAGTGAAAAGCTTGAAATCCTGCACAAGCCACAGGATAAATAGGACTTGGAG
Organism: Falco cherrug; assembly: GCF_023634085.1. Classification (NCBI taxonomy): domain Eukaryota; kingdom Metazoa; phylum Chordata; class Aves; order Falconiformes; family Falconidae; genus Falco; species Falco cherrug. The sequence continues at coordinate 12,531,002 of NC_073700.1, read as the reverse complement.
AGCTGCACGCCCTCATCCCGCATTCAGTTGCTGCCATCTAATGGCAGATGAGGAGTGGAAAGGCCTCATGCAATATAAATATCTTGTCTTTGGGAATCCAGCGTGTGGGAGGAACGGCGCAAATCGTTCTTCTCATCAGCCCCTAAGAGTGCTGGCAAAGCATGGTGATTTAGGCTGGCTTTATTCCTCTGCAGAGTAGTTTTACAAAGGCCCGTTGTGCTGCAAGTCAAATATGAGGTGTGCCACTACAAAAAATAGATCTTCATACTGCTTTTGCACTCCTCTGCTGGGTTATTTCTATACATGAAACCGAAGTGAAAGTCTGTGGTTGTAACGTGGCTTAACAACCGTCCTAAGGGCAATGACAACTGAGTGGTGGGTGCCTGTGACAAGGGGAGGCGATGACAGAAAGTAGGTAGGAGATGGCACTTGTAATTTCTGTGAGTACTACTGGTGCACACAAAACATCTGCATGTTCAAGAACTTTGTTACAGAAAGAGAAGGAGGTGGAGACTAGAACAAAATTAACTCAACTATCTGGAAATTATTGGGTCTGAAGGCTAACAAAATAAAACTCACTTTCCTTCAAATAAAAGAAAAAGCAAAGGAGAAGGAGAAAGAGGTGTCGTCTTCTCCTTGCCCAATTCCAGGAAGTTCCTGCTGTGGTTTTTTGTCTCTGAACTCCCAGATTTAAAAGGCAGTAAGTATTCGTCACATATCAGTTTTGTACTGCCTGTTTCTGTCTCCAAATAATTCTTTTAAGCCACACTAGCTAGCACTGCCTCACAAAGCAGAAAGGTTAGAGACTGCGTATTTGTGGATGCATCCTTGCACTGCAGTTGTTGAGTGTCCACAGACATGGCCCATGGTGAGAGTGCAGCCCAGTGAGCCATGGAGCAGTCCCTTGCAGCCTTAATACAGCCCCGGTGGTGACATGGGAGCTTGCTTGGCACAGCAGTCAAACTAAGTCTGTCACCAGGGCTAACTGAAGTTGTAAATCAAGCTTTATACTTGAGAAATATCTCCAGTAGTTCCTAGTCACAATGCTGTTTTGTAACAGTGGACTGGGAAGAAAAAAAAAAGTCCTGTCTCTGCACAGAATACTGGAAAAAGCTGTAAAATTCCCCTCTGCTTGGCTGAAGGAATAGTTGTTGGAAAGAAAGGCCAGGGTTGAAGCAACATGGAGGAGAGGAAAGGAATACCAAACTTATTTTCCTACTGGAGGAAACAGTCTTTAAAAGCATTGTGGAGAAAACCAGAAATGAGTGCAATGAGTCCTCAAACGCCCTTGTAAGTCCTGGTACTACCTGCACGTTTGTGAGAGAGCAGAGAAAAGCAGCACACGTGAATTCTAGCTCACTGCAGAGGTAAAACATTTTTGCATGAAGTTGCCCAGCGTTGTGCCAGCAAGCACTTCCCAGACCGCAGTGAGCAGCTGAGCTATCCTATCTAAAGAGGCACAGGAGCTCTGTTTGCAATCAAGGTCCAGCCGCTGTTCCCTTACGTCAAAGCCAGGATCTATCTAAATGCTGCTGCTGCACTTCCAAGAAAGCGCAGCTTTGTGCCGCTGCTGAAAGGCAGCTTTCTCAAGTACGTACCCACTGGTAATACACCAGGGATTTCAGACTGGTACATGAGGTCATGGTACATAAGGCAAACAGTTATGTTGTCTTTGCACACAGAATGAAGTCTGGCAGAAAGCTGGGAGCTCTTGTAGCTGCTGGTTAGACCCAGGTAGGAGATCCCTTGTAGAACAGTAACCGTTACCAAAGTGTCCTTGTCAGGCAAGTTCCCCAGGAGACTTTCTGCTTGCTTTGTAGGTGTTTTTCTTCGAAGCTCAGCAGTAAAGTGATAGCAGAATACATTCAACAGGTCTAAAATTGTCTTGGCAAGGCTGCTGGTTTTTTAATCCGCGTCCCTTCCCCTCTTTTTTCTCGCAGGAAAACACAGTCTTCTGACCACTCAGGGAAGCATCAGTTGCAAAGTGAAGACATAAAATAACACCAAGTGAGCTGAAATTTAAGCCTCGACATTACAGCAGTGACATTCAACAGTTAATGCGCACCCTCCGTATGAAGCAGCTGCAAGGTTTCGTTACTGTCACTTAGAAAAACCTTCAACTCCCTTTGGTGTGCCCTGCTTGGAGCCAGAGCTTGCAGGCCCAGAGACACCATTTTATCAGTAAGTGCCCTTTAGTGTAGCATGAGATCTGAGAGACTTCAGCAGGATATAAGATTGCTCTGGTACTGAGGTATGATTTAATATCCTCAATTGTTCTGGAAATTTGAACAGCATGATTCAGGAGACTTGCATGAGTACACTTACTTAAGTGCTTAATGAGATTTATGTGCTTAAATGTGATGGATGCTGTAATCACATTTCTAACATGCTGATTCAATATGGGAGGGGGAAAAAAGACACATCAAGAGGAGTTTTGCTGTGATTGTGGTGGAGGCAGGCTTTTGCACAGGAAGCTTGCAAAACGAGAGCTCTTGCAAATGCCAAAATATGAGCGAGCGGGGAGGGGGGAAGCCAAGCAAACATTGAGGAAATGTGTTTCCTCAGCTCTTCATTGCAGCCTCCTGCGTGCTCTGTCCGCGCTGGAAGTTGTCACCCATTCCGGTAACACCCGCCCGGGCTCCGGGGCGGCAGGAGGTATCCCTGGCACCCCGTACCCCGAGTTCTTTCCAGGGGGGCTGTGTCCCGAGCAGGAGCCCTCCCTCCTTGCTGGGAGTCCTCCAGCCCCCGCTGCAAGCCCTGCCCGGCCCGCTCCGAGCTGGGGTTCAGCGAGGGATATAACAGCGATACCGTAGCGGGGCTTGCAGCAGCAGCTGCCGTGGGGCAGAGAGCGGCCCGGGCGTGCGCCCTGGTACCGCCCGGCGCCGGGGCCGGCCCGCCGGCTGCCACTCACCGCGCCGCGCCGCCTCCGCGGCCGGGGGCCGGGCTCGAACCCGCGGCCGCCGCTCAGGGCGGGCTCCGAGCCGCGCCCCAGATGTGGCGGGCGCCTCCGCGTTCGCATCGTCGCGGCTGCGCCCGCGGCCCTGCGGGCAGAGCCCCGCGCAGGGCAGAGCCACGGGCGGGGCAAGAAGCCGGTAAGCGCTGCGGGGGGAACGGGGCCGGGTTTCCTCCTCCCGCGGAGGGGGACTTTGCGTTGTCCATCCCTTCTCCCTCCCCCGCAGCCCTGACTGAGGCCTCCTAGCAGTGTCCTCTGCTCCCCAGATGTTGGCCAAGAAGAGGGTTGTTCCTACCTGGGGTGGGTGGTGCAGGGACTTAGACCTTTGGGGGCCCATCCTGAAAATGAGAGCATCAGAGAGCACCGGCCAGCCGTTAACCTGGCTGAGTGATGGCAGGAGGTGATGAGGAAAGATTCGGGGCACTGCCTGGGCCAGCAGTGGGGCAGGCAGGATGAATGAGTTATATCAAGAAATGAGATGTGATGGCATGAAAAGGTGACTGGTCACAATTTTGCATGTTTATTTTTACTTATAAGATGCCGTGGGGTTGTGGCAGCTTCTCCGTAGATAGATGAGTCACATAGTGCATGCATGTCAACTAAGGTGCAGAAGGAAGAAAAAATATCCAGATTAGAAAGAAGATCAAATAATTACCTTGTTACGGAGCAGTGGTGGACAGCTAGCCATACTGTGCTAGGTACTATGCATACTACACACCTCTGCTACGCTAGGGATGCTGGTCCTTTGCTGGACTGCAGGATACTAGGACGTGGACTGCTACCATTTCGTGGTTAGGGGTCAGATCCCAAAAGGGGTTGGATTCTTCTGCGCTCCTCAGTTCTCATGACTCCCAGTGTGAGAGCTGGTAGGTCCAGAATTCAGGCTGTTTGCAGCACCTTCTGCATCCTTCCGGGCTTTCTCAGGGTGAGAACCAGGATGCTGCCCAAGTGTGAACACAGGCCTAGGAAGAGGTGTAACTGCAGAAAGGGAGAACGATTTGACACTGTACAAAGTTGAAGGTAAACTAAGTACTAGTATTTGGGTCAGCAAAGCATCTAGGGTTTTGGGAGCAGGTGGTCATTTGCCATCAGGTTAGCAGAGTGGACAAAATACTGATGGGTTTCCTGTCTCTGACCCATCTGATGCCTCTTTTTGTTATCTTATTGTTTCTGACTAGCTTTTTTTTTTTCTTTTCAGAAAGACTCTGAAAGATTGAAAGATTCAAGAAAGCCACCATGAAAGGTGAGGAAGTTCGGCATCGGAGAAGAGAGGGCAGGACTAGGAATGGAGAGCGATCCAGGCATAAAGCAAAGAGTAAGGGTAAACACAGAGAGAGCCGGCTTGGCAGCCAGGAGACAGAGGATGTCTCTCTGCATGCCCAGCAGAAGCGGTTGGCTGAGGAGAAAGCGGCCATGGCAAAGTCGTGGGAAGAGTCAGCAATCTCAATTTGCCTGCAAGTGCTCCTGCCATACCTCCTAGCTGGACTTGGCATGGTCTTGGCAGGCATGGTTTTGGATTATGTTCAGGTAAGGGAAAGAAACTGATCTGAGGTGTACCTAGCGTGGGATAAGTGGGGGAGTTTTCTTCAGAGGCAGGGAATTTGCTCTGGGGATGGCAAAATAAACAAGAATTTGCAGCAGTTTTATGTGCCAACATGTCCTTCTAAGTCAGCTATTACATGCTTTTGTGCAGATATCAGGAGACCATGTGTGGTGCTTTTCGGGCCCTTTTTCACCTCTAGAGATAAAAGACAATATGGTACTAAAGAGCATACAAAGGTTCTGAGACATTTTTGTAGGAAAGTACAGTCCTATGCAAGGGTCTCACCTTGATCCTGGGAAGAGAGTGGCTGAGCTGCAGCCTTAAGGGCTCTGGTGGCTTAGCACTTCCCTGCAGTAGATACGGCTGTATCCTGGATGTAGCCCGGGATAGTCCTGCATCCCCCGCTTCATTGTGCAAGGAGCCAGCCAGCCCATGTCAATGCTTCATCCAACCAGCCCGGCCCAGCCTGTGTACCACATCCTTTTCTAAGGCCTTGTAGCAGGATGACTCAGTCTTCCAGTCCAATTTCTGATTCTGTGACAGTCAGGACCAGACCTTTTCTCCTATAGAACAGCAATTCAGAGCTTTAAGGTAGTGGTGAGCACCTAATTTTAGACAGTTTAAAGCTGCAGTTAATTTCCGGATTATAAATTGCTATGCCTTTGTACTCTAGGTGACTCTCACTGCTGTGTGGCTTTTTATTAACCCTTATTATTTGACTAGCTAGCTGTTGTGTCAGGCTGCCCTGACCTATCTGATACAGTGACACTGAAACTACCGTGCTTGCATTGACAACTTTCACAAATCTGGAGCTGTGTTCTTTTGCTATTAGCCTTGGGCTGATCATCCTAAGTAGAAGAGCTGTAACGGCTTAAGAGTGACATAGTATCCTTAACTGACCTTAGCGTGTACTCAATAGCCAGCAGAACGTCTAGTTAGATCCAAAACCACCAAGGCAAATCCAGAACCCAGTGGCAAACTATTTCTTGTCTTCTTAGATGTCATTCTGAGAATCTTGAGCCTTGAGCATCCACTTTGATTTTTATTTTTCAGACCGTTCAGATCTGCCCATTCTTATGGATCTCTGACATTAAATGCATATTATCTCTTATTGTTATGCATTAAAGTGTGAAGTAGGCTGCAGATGGGTTTATGATGTTGAAGGAACGTTTTTCTGTCAATACTCTTCCCTTAGAGGTTTGGGGTTTTTTTTCTGGAAAGGACTGGGCTACTAATATAAGCAGAATGTGAAGCAAACCTCATACTCCTCTGAAACCACAAAAGTCTGGTTTCTGTTTTGTGCAAATAAAGAGCTCACAAAGCTTTCATGTTAGTGTTTAGAGCCTGGGAAATCAACCCACGCTACATGTCATAGGAAAAGCAGGCCTTTGGCACAGCGACTTTTCATGCATGATGGTGGACTACTTGAGTGTGTCTCATCATGGACTTACTGCTGCTAGGAACTGCCCTTCCTTTCTAGGCTAGTCCTGGCCTCTGCCCCTGCTGCTGCTGCTGCTGTTTCTGTGGGGCAACAGGAGATGCTGTGAGGCTTTGGGCCCCAGGGACTCTCAGTTTCTCCACATACACTTTCTTCTCTTTCTCCTAAAGTGAGGAAGAGAGGAGCAAGGTAAGAAAGAAAAATGCACAGCCTGATCTGAGAGAGAACTAGCAGAGTCAGGAGTGATAGTACTCCCAACAACGGGGACGTATGGTCGCTGAAAAGCATCATCCTCCCATGAGTCTAAGGTGTTGGAACAGCATCGTGTTGCTAACTCTGCCATGTTGTAAGAGCATTCGGTGGTATCCCTGTCCCTTCTTTGTGGGGTTGATAAGGTACATCTGAAATTGTGCTCTTTGGCACTTGTCTTTCTGTAGGTTTTTTGTATTGTGGCAGTGGATGGGGGCCCTAGATCAAGGTCAGGGCCCACCAAAGAGGCTTTGGCTCCTCCCGGATAATTCTACACCCATTGGCTAGTTTGCAAGCATAGGGATACAGCCTGTTTGTTGCAGAGATTGGCAGCAGTGTACGTCCCCAGGTTTTGCCACGACGGGTGTTGCAGCCATGAGGTGGTGGGTTTTTTTCCCCAACTAGTTACATTATTTTTCTTGCTGTTCAGCAATGCTCTCTTCTCAAATCTGATGCATCTCTTTGTGGACAAATATGGTATACCTCTTTGCCAGGAAAATCTGATGCATCTCTTTGCTGACAAATATGGTACGGATCTTTATCAGAGGCTCCTTAAATGCATGATAAAATGACCCAGTGTACACGTGCAGGTCACCTGAACCAATTACCTTCTCTGCGTACTGATTCATCGGTTGAAGGCTTTTTATGGTGCTTGCTTAGAAACAGGGAGAGCCAGAGCGTGATAAACTCATAAACCCTGCCAGGCTGACGCTTTAGTACAGGATGTGTTGCTGCTGTGTTTTTTTAATGGCATTTGAGTCATTCAGGCTCATTAATATTTCCTTTACATTAATGTTGCTGCCTGTCAACAATCTAGTTAGCAGATACAGTGGTATATCGGACTAGGTATGCACATTATCAGACCTTTGGAAACCTGTAGTAGTTGTCCAGAAATTGTCCTTTATTTCGTCGAAGCCTCTGTGAGTGTTTAACCAGAACTGGGCCTTCGTGCTGTCACTTCTTAGTTCCTGGGTGGTATAAAGAAGTTGGATCATGTGTGGTTATTACAGGATTTTTATTATCTTCCCTCTTCTGGCTGTTGTGGGTTTTTTTTCTAGCTAGATTAGCTGAAATGTACTCTCTTGTTAGCTTTCAGCTATCCGGACCATTGTTAGGTGGAAGAGACACATGTACACACCAAGCCAGCTAGGAGTGGAGAAAGCTTCAGGGGCTGTACCAAAATATTAACCTAGAAAACAGCAAAGGACAGAGTCTCCCATCTGTAGCTAGGGCTTGTTTTCCATGCCGCCATGCTTACAGCGAGATCTGCTCTGCCATCTCAGCCCATTAGGCTTCGTGCTTTGGTTTGTGTGAATTCACACCAAAATAAATATACTGTCCAGATAGCTGAGAGCTTCTCAGTTCCCTGTTTATCTGCAAGGCAAAAGCAGGTCTTGTTCTGTCCCACCCTGCCAATGCATTTAGCTGCAAGCTGGGGACCCTGTCACAAGGACAGAGTCCACAAGCCATTAATCTTTACGTCTCTCTGCAGAGAGTGTCAGAGAAGGGGTTGATTAGTACAAAAAGTGTAAGTAAGGCGATGCAATTTAAATGCTGAATTTGAACTGGACTGAGAAACCTGTATCTTTTGTGCCTGCCTAAATACTTGCTTTCACTCGTTTGTCTTCACTGGGGCATGGCTGGATTGAACCTGTGGTTGAATAGTGGAAAAGCTCAGTTACCAGCGTACTAAACTAATCCTATACCCTTCCATCCTAAATTGTGCTTTTAAAGCTTTTTGACCCTCTGATCCAATCAGTTTGCCCAAATTAATTATTAGAAAGGAGCCCCAACCTTCCCCGCATGCATGGCTTTGAGCTGAAGTCTTTACTGAGCAGGATACAAATTCTTTGGCTGTACATGGCCATGATGCAACTCTGGTTCTCGACCTTGTGTTAGCTGTGTGACCATGCAGACTCTGGGTGAGACCCCAGACCCCCTCTCTTGAAGACAGTATCTTTCTGGGAGTATGCAGAAGCAGTGTGTTTCACTTTAGGATGGGAAGGGAAACCAGCTCACAGCATGCCATGGAAACATTCACCCTTTCTCTCCCTTGCCTGTGGTGTACTGAGATTACAGAGCTACCTTAAATAAGCTCTGGCTATGACTCTTATCTCGGCCTTTGCAAACTAGCAGAAAGTTGAAGTGATGACAGCAGATAAGGGTGTTCGCTTTTGAAGCTTATTGGCTGGTTCTCTGGGTATATTTTTTTTTCCCCCTGAAAGCCAGTCATTCAGAGGTGTAGCTGGCACAGACCGATTGTTACATCCTGCAGAGACCTCCAGGGGACAAGAGGGGCTGGGGTCTAGAAGGGCAGATCTCTCACCGGCTGGCTTAGCTGTGTCACTTGCCTGGGGATGAGACCTGCATAATATCATCAGCTGTGAGAAATGTGGACTCATGTTCTCCTTGACCTTTCTTCACCTTGAAAGAGAGCAAAACGGATCCTGGTTAACTCCCTACCTCCTCAGACTTGGGACAATGAGAAAAGTTCAGCATTGCTTGTGGTAGGAGTGAGGGAACTGGGGCTGGTTCACAGCAGGCTTACATATTAAACCATCGTTTCAAAGGCGAGCCACACTCCGACAAGAAATGTAACCCGAGGAGAAAGGACACTAGTGCGTTTGAGCACGCTGAGGGATTCTTGCATGACCTGTCACTCTTTCAGTGCTGTAGCCTGAGCAGGTCTTACTGGTTTTTACGGAGGTGGTGGGAGCTGAATGGGGTGTGGGCTCATTTCTATTCGTCCACAGACATCTCTGCAATCTTCATTTCTCTTTTTTAATCCCCCCCCGGATATAAATTGGAGAAATAGTGTCTGTCAAGTTTGCTGCCACCTGGGCTCACCACAGCTGATTCAGTTTTGGAGGATAGCCTTGCTGCAACCCTCTGGAACGTGCTCCTAGGAGGAGAAGAAGCTAAAGCAATTTGGCATCATTGCTGTAGTTTGAGGAAAAATACTTTCTACTTTGAAGAGAGCTACCAGGAGGATCTGTGTGATGTCCTGATCTCCCCCATTTGCCCTGCTGAGCATGGGGTAACGGTGTTTGACCATGGTGGTCACCCAGTTACAATTGGAACTGTGCTTCCATGGCAAGAAGCTGAGAGGTTTCACCTGCAAGTTGACCAGGTCGGCCAGTGGATTTCTCCCAGAGACTTCATTCTCCATTGCCTCCCAGATTTTCGTGCCGTTCCTTCTGGCTGGCTTGGGCATGGTAGCTGCTGGCCTCTTGATGGATGTTGTTCAAGTAGGTACATGTGGTTAGGCACCTTTATAGTGAGGGGGGGGGGACGACTAATTCACTGACCTTGAGTATTTGTGCATTTTTGGGTTTTGTGTGCATGGTCCTAGCAGACAGTCAGCAGGATGGCTGTCGGCTTTTCCTGTGCTAGAGAGACACTATCCATCTTCTTTAGATCAGTACATGGGCTCCTTGTAAAATGGGATAGTGGCTTTCAGACAGGCTGCCTGATGCTGTCTTCGGTGCGTTACACTGGGTGCTCTCTTTACTGTATCTAGCTAAACACTTCAGTGATGACTGCTATGAAGCAACTGAGATCAGACTGCAGCATATTCCCCTATTGCATGATATTATTTATTTCCTTCTCAAAACTGCTGATAAGGAGATCTAGGTCGAGGTTGTTACTAACTACCTATTGCACTTAGAGGCAACTTTGTGCTTTCAGTTCTTTGCAAACAACCTAATGTAATCTTTGGTCTAGAAGGTATTTAGATACTGTGATGAGAGGCATGCCAGCATAAAAAGATTAGCATTGCCTACGAACTGAGTGCTTCTTGGCCAGATTCTGAGGTGGGTGTAAATTTGGAATAACTTCCATTGACTTCCAAGGAGTGCTGCTGGATTTACACCATTGTGCCCACAACCAGAATCTGTTCCATCTGTCTTTACTTTATACCAGTGGCACAAATAGAAATGCAAAATTTGATATAGTTTGGGCATCTCATGCCAGTGGATTTACAAATCAAAAGGCTGGCAGAGTTTCCCAAGGATATATCCTGCACTCTGAGCTCACTGGAGTACATTGGATTCTCTGGCATTAGTACCAGAGCAGAAGCTAAATATGGATACTTAAGTGTTTGGAAAGACAGTACCTTGCTCTTTTTTCTTGCCTTGGAAGAAACAAAGAAGGCAGAGAAATTGAATTAAAGGGAATATAAGGAATATCAAAGAAGGGTTAACTGGAGTGGCACACTGTTGTTATGCTGTGTTTGTCGTCTCCACCTTGTGCTGTGCTTAGGCACAGACCTGTCTTGCAGCATTACAGAAGTTCGCAAACTACCCAAGATGTTATGTTAATAGTTAGCAGTTATCTCAGAGAAGGATAAAAACATAGTACGTGCCCACTCCATACCCTTGGCAGGTGAATAGGTCTTTGTCTAAAAGAAATCATATGGGCTTGCTAAGAATTGGGCTCTGTTCCAAAATGTAACTGCATCCAAACTGGTGGAAAGCGCAAGCCATGTGTACCTGCATTGCATGTGTCCTTTAAATACCAGAGTGCCATCTACTTTGTGTACTTTTTCACTAGACTCTTAGAAATGGGGTCGTGCATGAAGTACAGTAATAGGAAGTGTATTTTTTTGGTGAAGGTGTTACCAACCATGTTGAAATAGAAGCCATCAGCCAGTGGGTTCAGCTCCCTGAGGAGGGAGCTAGTGCACCGAGAGTCACAACTGGCATGGAAAATTTGTTAGTGAGGTAAGCTGCCATGGTATCAACGACCCCATATTTAAAACCAAAACTAGTAGTTGGGAAAATCCAGAGATCTTAGCCTTTAAACGTTTGAATTATTCTTCTGTGCCTTTTGTCTTTGAGCTGCTTATTTTCAGCTTTTCTTCTTGCAAGTGTGAGAGCTAGAAACTCACTGTCCTGTCCAGCTAAGACCTGAGACTAAGTTTGTTTGCTTGAGGCCAGGTACCATAAGACCCTTATTAGTAATCATGAGGGTTCACACTACTGAAACTACAGGTTTTTCTAGTCCAGGAGTCTGTGATTTGTCCATTTTTCAGGGGATGGTCTGCCTGAGGAATGCTTTGCCCTATGTCACTGCAAAACATTCTCAGGAAACTGTCTGCCTTTGACATGGAGATATATGGGCAAGCTCAGGGATAGTATCTAGAGCATACATGCGAGTTTAATGGTGCTGCCCTTGTTACATACAAAATATCTTGAAATAATGTGGTTTTCTGCTGGGGGTCCAGCTGGCCTTCTCATTTGCAGGGCTGCTGTTGGAAAGAGGAAAAGGAAGTGCAAATTGCATGTCAGTGTCCTATCACGCTTTCCAGGACTTTAGCAGTTTCTGACCTGTCCTGGGATGCAACCAAGAACTGTTCATGTTACTTTAACAACAAAAAAAAATTTAAAAAAATCAACAAGAGTGATTTGTTTAGCCCAGCTGATTCCAAGGCTCAAACCTGGGTCTCTCATACTGTAATAAAAGGATGTCCAGACAGATAGCCATTTGCTGTTTTCTCCGTTTTCTCTTCTTGGCTGTGCTGATGATACAGCCTCTGTGCAGGGCTGGTAGCATGGCACAGATCCTTTCTTGCTGGACATTTCCGCCTCTGCTCCAGTGATCCTTGGCCAGCTGGTTGATCTGGATTCCGGGGTGGTTGGCATTGCTGGAGACCTTGCAGGGCCCTGCCAATGTTTGGCCAACTCTTTTACAGTAAGGTGAAGAATCAGGCTGAAGCTGGATGATCAAATTTCAAATCAGAGAATTCAGGAAAGCTTCCCTTTCATGCTCCCCTTCCACACCACTGCAGTGGGACATGGTCCAAATAAAAGTCACAGATATAAAATATCCCTGTCCTTTGTTGATAAAAGCCTATGAGATGATTAGCATTGAAAGAGATTTTGAATTGGCTTGCATTTTATAGTGCAGGATCTTTTGATCTTTCTGTTGACTTGTTCAGGGCAATGGAAAACCTCTGAGGTTTCTTAGCTGCTGCCATGGGAGGATAGATGCCCTGGAGAGGTACCAGGACACGGCTGGGACTGTGAGGACAGTGTAAGGAGGGACAGTGGGGCTAGGCTGCAGCTGGCGAGGCTGTCTCAGTACATCATAGCCCCTCTTCCTCGATGGGACGCTGTGAGCAGATCCAGCTGGCACAGGGACCAGCTGCAGTGGATCTTGGGGTAACCAAGTTCCTTCAGAGCTGAGCTTTAGGGCTGTAACTCCATTGTGGGGACGTGAAGTGGGAAACAGTTTCTTTCTGGCTTAGTGTCCCTGTGTGGGTCTGCAAAGCTGCAGGGAACGCTTCTGTTCCTTCTAGGCCACTTCTCATCACAGAGGGCAGGGATGCTTCTTAGACTTAATCCAGCTGTTTTCATTTAGGCAGCTCCATGCCTGCATAGCTCTAACCTGCCACATTCACCTGCTTCTCCAGCTGACAGTCCTGCAAGGCAGTGGCACAGGGATCATCTCTTTATTCTGTATTTCTGCAGTCTCCCAACACAATGTCTTGGCTACTGTGGTATAAATCATTACAAATCTGTCCTTAGGCTCTTGGTGAGTCACTGATGAGACTCAAATGGAGGCAATTAAGTCAGCTTTTTTTATTAGTACAGTTGTATGATTCTTTACTAATTGTTCAAAGCCTTTCAGTGTAATTATATGTAAGGCACAGTCCCAAAAAATCATACCTCATATGCTGAAACTTCTGTTATGATGGCTTGAGACCTGCAGAATTCATCATGAATGCAAGGATTGGAGCTTACATTGATACAACAAAGTCATATTTCCTGAAGGTGACATGCACAAAAAATACAAACAGTTGTGTGCTGCTGTTGCTTTTTATTTATAAGTCTTTTTACGTGCAAAATATGCAAGGTCTGAAATATGAATGTCCGCATGCCTGTGTATTTTAAATGATTGGGGTTTTGTACATTGTGACTGCGAAGTCTGTTTTTTCTCCTCTTTCTTTTGAAGGTGTCAAAGAGGTGTTTGGATCTTTATTCTTAATTAAAGAGAGAGGAGAGAGGGGGATTTGAATCTTTAAAAGAGATGTCCGCCCCTAGCTTTTCTCAGGTATTTAAGTTCCATGTTAACAGATTCAAACAAAATTGTAGTGTGTCAAATAAGGTGACTGTTGTCATGTTGTCTGTAACTTACTCAACAGTAACTTACCTTTAACATTTTGAAACGTGCCTGTTTCTAGGTCACCACTGCCAGGAAATGTGCCTTTTTATAGTGATGATAATGTTTTGCCTGTTATCTGCATCTCTGAGGGGTGTCTTGCACAATGTGCTCAAGTCTGGCGCAGCCCCACTTTCATTCATCCTGGCTCAGAAGGAAGCTGTGAGGTCTTCCCAGCAGACAGCCACACCACCGGCTACCCACAGCTTCCCATGGCACAGCCAGTGCAAAACACTGAGCCGTTACACCCTGTTTGTATTTCCCAACAAGGCTGACAGCTGAACGTGTCAACGTTTACCGGGTCTGTCCAGCCTCCTGGATTTTCGGGTTTGTAGAATCCCAGTGGTTGTGGAGAAGAAGAGCAGGGACCTGTTGTTCATTTTGTCCTCCAAGACCAGAATTTGGGACCATCACATGATAATAGCTAGTGACAAGTTAGAGTTAATGAACAAATTGATCCTTCACACGTGTGGCTAAACTAGAAATTTTTACCACAGGAGGGCACAGGGGTTGAAGGGCAGGGACTGGATGAATACCTGAAAGAGAAATCCTTTGAACACTGTTAAGTGTGCAGAAAAAGCACCAGCTCAGTACCCTGTTGCAGATAGTCATAGGCTGGAAAATATACAGGAGAATAATCCCATATACTTGTCATACTTGTAGGTTCTTGTTTTATACACCTGAATTTGACTGCTGGTAGAGATAAAGATAGGTTAGATGGACCTTTGGTCTGACTCGTTGCAGCTGCTCTTTTTTTCTTGTATTCTGGTCGTAGAAGTTGGGCTAGTTGGTTTTACTTCATGGCAAGCTGCCTTGTTCTGTGATTTTATCCTGATGTGACCCTCTCTGGCTACAGTGTGGCTTTGCTAACATCCTTGAATGCACAGGAAGTGAATGAATTATGTTTCAAGGCACTATATGGTAGATAAATTGGAGAAGACATGTTAATAAAGTTTCTTAAGTTTCAGGTAATTTCTAGTGTTGCAGCTGATTTAACAACTTTATACAGTTCAGCTTCAGAGGAGCAATGATAATCAAGATATTGGCGCAGCAGTTTGGGCCCATGGGATATCTTAATCCAAAATCCTTTTTCCAGCTGTGTTGGGAGCATGCTTGGTAACAGGAAGATTTAGGAACTGCCTCTGGAGAAGAGATACAAAAATCTCCTTCCCTCCCACAAACAGTCTTAGATGCTTAGTTAGAAGTTTGGTAAAAAAAGACAGACACAACTTTTTGTTGTTAGATCATTTCCAGATCTTAGTGTTTATTCTTACAAGTCTGGATAGCAATAGGCGTTCCTGTATCTAGTGTCAGTACAAAGGATGGAAGAGCATGCTGTATTTAATCTGGCTTGCAAACCCTAATTATTTTTCATATTGTTATTGGCTAATGCTAAAGGCACATTTTGATTTGTGGCTTTCCAAAATCTTGTGCTGCCTTCAGGAAGAAAGTTCCTTCCCTGTTAGGATAGTGCTTTGCTGTGCATGAGATCAGAAATAATACTGCGAACTAAAAATTCCTTCCTTCACTCCCAAAACGCAACCAGCCCAGGGAGTATCTGTCCCATGCGCATAGCAGACACCTTTAGAGGAGGTGGCGAGGTGGGCACCCACCCCCCTTCGAAGCAACAGCATCGGACTGGTCAGCATCACAAACTGAGGTCATTGCCTTTGTTTTCTTCCAGCACTGGGATGTGTTTCGGACAATTACAGAAGTTTTTATCCTGGTTCCTGCCTTGGTTGGCCTGAAGGGTAATCTTGAGATGACGCTGGCATCCAGGCTCTCTACTGCTGTGAGTGTTAACAAGGCAGCGGCGGTGGGGCTGGGGGTGTGTATCAGGGATGGGGATTACCAGGAGACATCAGGAGATTCTGCATTTATATAACCACACTGTGTGTATGAGACATGCCCTTTTCTGCTAAATAGAAGCTAGTGGTGTGTGAGTGGTGAAATAATGCGTGTGCCCTCATTTTATAACTGGATCTGAGAATTTCCATCTGCACTTTGAAGGTGAATTAATCCCTGGGTAGCCAGTTGCTGATATCTGGGGCCCTGTGACACATGAAGGAGAAAAAGCCAGGGCTCCACAGCTGCCAGATTCAGTACTGGATTGCTTTTCTGTGGGTACTGGGAGACCCAGAGCTTCCCAGAAGCCCTGCCTTGGAGGGAGCAAACCAAGGCTTCTTGAGACCTGCAGTAGCTTCTGCTACTCTGGATTTGATCTCGCCTATCTCCCTAAGCAGTTTTGTTTACTTTGGGCCGTTTGTATTGTATTTCTCGGGAGAAATTGGAGCTTAACAGAGAAATCTAGGGGGAATGAAAGAGGAAAAATCGTTTAATTTGTTCAGCTTTTGGTCTGTGTGGGATGGGGTGGATGTGCCTGCTCCACCTTTAGCTGGGTACCCCATAATCACTCTGCACCTCCATGTGAGCCTCTGATCGCCCTGGGACACGGGGCTGGAGCATGATAGAGATGTGTCCAGAAGGAAGTGCAGGAAAAGCTGGGAGATGCTGACCTCTGGCTTTAGCAGCCCCTTTCCCACAGGGAAACTGCCTTCAGCAGTCACCTGTGCTACAGGAACCGGTTTCAGCCTGTCTCTCTTGGCTCCTAGGCTAACACAGGACAGATGGATGATGCCCAGAAGCAATGGAAAATGGCCACCTGCAATTTAGCCCTTATCCAGGTGAGTCACTTCAGCTGGGAGAGGAAAAAGCCCCCTTTCTCTTACTATGCTGCAGCCCAACAGCACCTGTTCCCAGCAGTGCTGGATCCGGAGCTGTTGATTTGGGGCAGGTATTCTCAATAGAGCCAGGCAAAACCAAGGACTTGACCTCTAATAAAGCTCTGTGTGGGCCTGGAGCTTGTAGTTTAGCTGCAAAACACATCTAGACATCCATTCCTTTTTGGACAAACGGAAATAATGAAAAAAGCTCCTTTTGCAGGGGGAGCTGCGACACAATCCCTGTTTCACAACAGCCCCTAGATAAAGCCTGTCGTTTACTGGTGGTGTTTGGGAATCAGCCTTGGGCAGGAGGGGAGAGATGGGACAAATGTACCTCTTGTAGCTCTTTCTGCTTGTTAAAATCCAGCAACCAGCCTAGAGGTTGCACATGGCAAGGCCACAGGGCTTGCAGCAAGCGTCTGTGTGCTTTCCCTTATCTCCTTATACAGCTTTCAGCTTGCTAGGAGTGCTGTGTTGATGGGGAGCCCATTTTTGTGTTGACCAGGGCTATTCCTTTGCTGATGGACTCAGCGTCCTTTGCTGAAATGTTATCTGCCCTTTGCAGACCTCCAGAGTTTTTCTCCAAACTCTGTCAGGAATATTTTTTTATCTAGTGGAGCCTTACAGGGATGCTGCTTAAATACTTAAGCGCTCAGTATCTCTGCAAGGCTTTGCCCTCCTAGCTGTGTGGCAATGCTGTGGTTGCATGGAGCCAGGACTGCTTGGGAGCAGATGTGGGTGATGGCTCACCAGCTGTCTTTTGGCCCCCAGGTCCAGGCTACTGTGGTGGGACTTCTGGCTGCTGTTGCTGCTGTGATCCTGGGAGCCATCTCCAAGGGCTCTGTGGAGCTGAGCCAGGCTGCCGTGCTGTGTGCAAGCAGTGTGACCACGGCCTTTATAGCTGCACTTTCTCTTGGTGAGTTGTTGTGGTTCCTCAGATCAAACATTCAGCACTCGGGTGCGGAAAAAACTGTCCCTTCTGCCAGGGAGGCCCAGCCAACAACTTTTTGGTGTGGCATAGGGAGGAGGGGTGCAGGGAGCATTAGTCCTATGTCTGTGCTTTCAACCCCTCTGCATCCTGCCTTTGCTTCTCTTCTCCCAGGTTCTGTTGTTCACTGGGCTCTTGGCATCCACAGCGGCAATCAAAATGTTCCGCTTCGCCTGATACAAAAAATGCCACATGTTGTGCGTGGCTGTACACACGTGCGTGCGCACTTTCTCCATGTGTCTTGGGTGACATGTTAGTCATCTACACTGGCGCATTGCTAGGGGAGAGTGAACTAATGCCGTGCACAACGCAGGATGTTGAGAGTCTGTTAGCAGGCAACTCCAGCCCACACTCGAGGTGGACTTGGGTCACCCAGTACCCTGCAGAGGGTTGTGGCCAGCCCTGTGCCTCGCCTGCTGTGAGCTCTGAGCCAGGCACTCCTCTCCCCCGGCTATTCCCCTTGCAAGGAAACGTGAGCGGGCGAGCAGGTAGGAGCTATTCTGTCGCCTGCAGAAGATCGGTTTGTAGGTCTGCCATACGAGGGCAGCATGATACCCTGAATAGAGGGAGCTGGCAGAGCTGGATGCAGCAAGTTTTCTAAATGGAAGGGACAAGTTAGAGCAAGTACGTATCCTGAAGCTGGAGTTAGAGGGTGATTGTAGATGCCTTTGATGAAAAACATGGGATGAAGCAGTTGTTAAAAGAGAAAAACAGCAGCCCAGCTTTCATTAAACTCTTCCCTGCAATCTCCCTGCTCAGAGTAATACAGAGAGGCTTTGTTGCCATACCATCACAGGCTTTCAGCTAGCGTTAGTTTCTTCCCTGGATATGGTCACAGGCGGCCTATGTGTGGGTGTGTGTGATGGGAAGCTGCTATTTTTATGACCAGGGAGGGAAGCAGCATGAACTGTGCTGTGGGGAGGGGAGTGTGGGTGTCTGGGAGGGCTTCTGTGGAGAATGCCATGTTGTGTGAGGCTGTGTTTCAGTATAAGGGATGATGTTGTATCAGGGAAGGTGCACACATGGCATTTCTTAAGGGAGAGCTGATGCTCTTGTGCATGCTCAGCTTTGGTGAGCCTGTGTGAACAGGCACAGAGAGGTTGTGAGCTGGAGGGAGCCACCATTTCTCAGGCTTCCTTTGGTGCATCCAGTCAGCCATGGAAGGACTTTGGAGAGATGTCATGTGTCTTGTCTCAAGGCTGCCTTCGCTAGTCACATAGCGATGTAGGCTGGCCAGGCAGGGTTTATTCCGGGTGGCTCTTTTACAGGCCTGTGAGAGATCTGATGGCTGAGGGTTTCTCACATGCTCATCAGGGTTTGGGGTTTGTGCTCATTAACTTACCTGGGCAAGTAAAACTTACTTCCTCTCTAACAATGCTGAAAAGCAGTTGAATTTTGCAGGTGCAGCTCAGAGGACAGGGGAAGAGAGGTAATGTGGGCCACCTCCATAACACCTTGACTCTGGAGCTGCTCACAGCATCAGCACTACCCAGTGCAAATTAAAGCAGCCCCAAAGACTCTGGGAAATGAGGGCTCTGTCTGTTGGCCAGGCTGAAAGGCTAATTCAGGCTACTGTAAGGAAGCTTGCTGCTCCTCGGTGGCTCAAACTCAGAGAAATTTTGGTCTAATATGGAAAATATCATTGTGCTGTGGAATTCAGAGCAGGGGATGGCACCAGGAGGCTGCTGCATGCCTGCTGTGTGCTTATCTATGAGTGTGCTTCGTGCCTGGTCCTGCTTCAACGCAGCAAAGATTAGGCTGCTCAGGAGGGGAGCTTCTACATTTGAGCTGCCTGCTGGTATCTCCTTTGATCACTGGAATTTGCTTATGTGCCTCTGGGCCATTGGTGCAGTTCATAAGGGCAGAGTCCTGCCCTTCAGGATGGTGAAAGCAAGAGGACAAATTCCTGGGGATGTCCAATCCCCAGCTGCGTGGTACCGCTATGGGCAATCTACTTCTCGCTTTTCCCAGACCCTGCATCCCTCTGGGAACCAGAACAGCAGCTCTGAGGTGAAACGCAGCAGGGTGCATTCTCTGATGCCAGTTCTGTGTCTTCTCTAGGTCTGGTGATGATTGGTGTGATCATCGGAGCAAGGAAAGTTGGGATCAATCCAGACAATGTGGCCACACCCATAGCAGCAAGCCTTGGTGACTTGATAACCCTTTCCCTGCTGGCAGGAATCAGCAGTACGCTCTTCAAATACATAGGTATGGTGTTTAGCAGGGATTTGCAGCTCAGCAAGGGAGGGATGAAATCACGTGGAACTATTGCAGGGCACTTAGCCATTTCTGGGGCGTTTCAGAATAGAGGCTGTCATGCCACTTGGGGCAGAAAAATGACCAAAGAGGCTTTTTCCAGGTTCCTTTTTAGTAGCAAACGGGAAGGCAGAGCCTGAGAAACACAACTGGGATTTGTTAAAGAAGTGACCAATGTGTACTTCATAGCTTTGGAACAGAAGGCTGACACGTGACACTGACTCCATTCCTGCATCTGTTGCTAGTCAAGCGTAACTACTTTCTGTGCATGGGTAATAGCAGCTTCTTCCTTACAAAGCGATTTCAGGGTTTTGGCATTTGTAGAATATGCTTGTATGTTTTCATGTGGAGAGTTGTGGATGAACAAGATATTACCAAATGGGAGGGAAGGAGGCAGTGCTGCATTGTTTTATGCTCACAGGACTGCGAGTAGGAGTTGTGGCTATGGGGTTAGCTGTGCTACTGGCTGGCAAAGACTTGGGTACCTGTTGACGTTGAAAAGCTCAAAACTTGTTGCAGCTTGGTGATATATGCCTAGCTGTTGCTTGTTAAGTGCTAGGCTATTTACCATGAACCTAAGCTAGAACAGAAACAGGAAAATAAAAAGATCCAGCAAACCCAATACCATTTGAAACCCAAACTGTTGCTTCAGACTGTGAGTAGAAGCAGTGAGGCAGCTGTTCTCAGTTTGCGTAACTTGTTCCATATGCCAGCAAATGAGGGAGCGAAAAAGCAGGAGTTGCAGGGAAAGGCCCACAAATCAATTCTGTCCAGTCCTCCTTGAGCTTCAGAGGTGCATTTTTTTTAACAGGCTTTTTCCATGATGCCATCACACCTGTTTCTGTAAAGCTAGTTTGTCTTTCAGTTGCTGTGCCTCTGATAACATCTCCCAGGGAACACATGGCAGAACATGATAACCTCTATGGTTGTGACCAGAGAGCATTTGTGGTGTTTTCACAGTAGTTTAAATATTCTCCTGAGGTGGATATACTCAGAAAATACTCAGCATACAGACACGTAGTCATTGTGAGCATGAAGTAAAGCAGGTAGGAGGAAAGTACTGTTGATGGTGGTTGAATAAATCAGTTTCCCTCCCCAGTGTGTAGTAAGGGACAGGTGATGCTGTGACAACTTCTGGGTCCTACCAAAATGTATTCTTCAAAAATACTGGTGAGTCTGTAAAGTTTGGAGTACTGTGTGCCATCTGATGCAGCACTGCCTCCTTCTGCGGTTTACCCTTTTGCCAATGAAGATTTTCAATTTTTTAAAAATCAACCCTGGTCCTTCCCAGTCCTGCATAATAGAGATGCAAACTGTGCCAGAGGGTTTCAGCTTGCTTATGGGATGTCTGTGAGAGAATGTAGCAGAACTGGAATGTGGAGACTGAAGTCTTATTCATCCTACCAGGAGTCTTTCTGTGGGCTTTGATAAGGTTTGATAGACTCCAGTGCTCTGTCTCTACATTATTTAAGAGGGAATTAATTGTTCAAAACAGCAAAGGGTGGAGGCAGGTGATCCAGTACAGCAGCTAAATCTGTCAACCCATCTGTCCTAAATGACTCCAGGTGGTACAGTGCACTGACCAAACAGCAGCTATTTAGACCCCAGAAGTGGTTGCGTTTGTGTCCACTAAAGCCACACGTAAAGAGTCTACCTCTTTGTGTAAGAGCCCTTGATTTATGGAAGACACTGTCACATCAGTGCTATCTCATCCAGGTAGCCCGAGGCCCTGGCAATGTCATTTTGAAAAATGCACACGTTGAGCCTGCTCTGTCTCCCAGATTACCTGCAAAGTCTGCATTACAACCCACTGCCTTTGGCCCCAACACAGAGACCAGATGGAGAGCTTTGTTGAAGAAGCATTTTTATATCAAAAGGGTTGGCATCATCCCCATTGCTTGAAGGTGTTATTCATGCTTCTGAGTCATGTTTATTTTCTTTTAGTGCTGCACATCTACTTATTTTTTAATTCCTTTGCTTCTAAAGGTCACTTCAAGGTTATGCCCCTGCTGAATGGAAGAAGTACCTAATGGAAACACATGTAAGCTAGCACAAAAGAAACCCTGGATCTTAGCTGGCTTATATGTGCAAGAGCATTTGTTCCTATAGAGCAGACCAGCTGCTCAACAATTCTGCTAGCTTGCCACCAGAAGTTCCTATTACTTGTTTTAGGTGAAGGCGTGAGGTGTCTGTTGTGTGATACAGCTTGCACACAGGAGATTCCCCTTTGCCCTGCTGTTTGATTAGTACCCTGAAGCCAGAAATTTTGTAACTTTTTGTCTTGCTCGGTAGGAGATGGAATTGGAGACTTGCTCATCTTCAAATATAACTTACTTTGAATCCTGCTGATTTTCAAACACATCCTCTAGCAGTGAGTTTCAGGGATTAATTATGGATTTCTGTGATGGAGTGAGGTGGTTACGTGGGGAGTATCTTGGTTCATGTGATTTTTTCTGCTGACATAACTCAGTCTGAGTGAGAACCCTGCTACCTTTCTTCCAGACTTCGTGCAATATGATTTTAGCAACCTGTGAAGCCATGGGCATTTCATTTAGGATTTCTTTTCCTTGCTAGATATGAAATACCTTTCTCCTCTCATCTGTGCTGTCTTCATTGTCATGATCCCTCTCTGGGTTGCTATCGCCAAGCAAAGTCCTTCCCTTGCAGAAGTCCTGAAATCTGGATGGCAGCCGGTCATTGTTGCAATGAGCATCAGCAGGTAAACCGAGGAACTGCTCCTGATCCAATCCCATTCGTGTCTGCATGCTGCAGAGAGACCCCACGCTCATTTAGAAAGTCATCAGAAGTGAAACTGGAAGGGACGGCAAAAGGGTATTTGTCCAGTGCTTCTCAGCCATTGGTGGCCCTCCCGTGGGCTGTGAGATAGCAGATAAGGAGCCCCCAAATGACTGGAAAAAGCAAGTCACCGTTTTAAGTCTCACTGATACATCCATGCACCATGTGGGTGCGAGCCAGGAAGCTGAACAGGGAGATGATGACCATCACAAATAGACTTCAGCCTCATTTTTATCCAGCTGTAAAGACAGAAGACTAGTGAATGTAGAGTCCGGTAGTCCATTCCCCTTGTGCTACATCTTTCAGGCCCAGCAGAGGTCTGGGAAAGAATTTTTAAAAAGTACTAAGACCAGTACAGAAGTGTAGCAAAACTTCTGGGGAGGATGGTAAACCTTCCCTGGCTGCTATCAGTTTTGCTCAAGGGTGGACAAGGAGGTCTTCCCAGTCTTATTAGTGCCATTAACAAAAACTGTAAGGCCATGTATTGGTGACAACTGAGCTAGAAAAGGATTAAATTGTGTATAGTCCAGCCCCGGCAATGAGGAAGAAGCAGTAGCTCATCTCAGTGTGCTGTTTTCACGGTGTAGGAATTGCCCTGGGAAGAGATACTGATCCACCCTCATTGCCTGTTCTTTTTTGACAGCATTGGTGGGCTCATCTTGGACAAAACTGTAACGGACCCAAACTTCGAAGGCATGGCAGTTTTCACACCTGTGATTAATGGTAGGTTGGGGGGGTTATATGCATGCTTTTATTTATACCTACCCTTCCTCCCCAAGGGTTATGGTACGCACTGTTGCCCCTACACAGAGGTCTGTGTTCAAGTCCCTGCTCCCTTCATGAGTGGAAGTGAAGCTACTGGTCCCCATTACATCCCTACTTCATATCTGGAAGCATCTCCGGAGCAAAATAGCAGACAGGGCTGAAAAATCCTGGCAGAGCTGTGGGAAAGGTTAATGGCATCTGATAGTTGTCTCTGAGGCCTACATTGACACTTTTACTTTCATAGCATCAAGCCTACTAAGGATGTCACAATAAATCAGTTTTCCCCGTCTCTCTCCACTCAGTAATTTAAGCTGTGCAATCATCCCCTATACAGATTGTTGGTAAAGATTTATATATTAAGACGATGTGTGAGTGTGTATATATATAAAAAAAGGTTATATATATTGATTATATATAGGGATTTTTAATATATATCAACGTCTTTTCTGTGTGTATTTATATTTGTTTAAAGCCTTACAGTACTTTTATATGCACACATGCCAGGACAAACTGTTGGGGATCCTGGCATCGCTGAGGGTCCACCGGGTTTTTTTCTGCTATTGTAACGTTCTTGCAGGGCAGGCCCGTTCCAGGGGAAACCCACATTCCTAGGGCAGGCTTGGCCTTATGCCACCCTTAAAGCACGGTGTCCTCTTGCAGTGTCAGAGGGTGTCACCCAGCTGGCACCTTACTGAATCTGCATAAAGACAGCCACCTTGCTGACAAACTCTTTCCAGCATGGTTAGCCAAAGGGTCTGATTAGGAAAGTACGTCAACAGCAATTTGAGTTGAACAATGATTGACCCAGACGTCGCTCTGTGGGGGCGGGTGACCTGCTTGGCAGAGCTAGTGGCGGAGTTGCACAGTGCTCTGCGTTTTTGCACAGGTAGCTCTTCACTTTGCATGTGCAGGGGAGTCCTGCAAAGTGTGGCAGTGCACGCTTCAGAAAGCTCCCCTCTTGAGCTATGTTGAACTAGTCTTAGTATTTTTATTTTGATTCCACTCTGGCAAATCCTATGTTTAATGATGGAGCGTTTCTTTCTTCAAGGAAGGGAAGACATGAGAAGCCTGTAGGATCTGGCTCACCGTTATCTGTTCTGTGGCATTTCTACCCTGCATTTGCAGGGTGGTGAAGGTTTGCTCCATGCATCATCATCCCTCTATTTTCTGCTGGCAAACGTAGCTGCTTTTTCATGTTTCCTAGAATTAATCGGTCTGGAAGGAATTGATTTCCTTTTAATTACCTAACATATTTTGTCTCTGATTCATTCTCATATGATTCCTTCTTATCTAACAAGTGTGTTAGATGCCTTCAGCCAGACATATAATCACTGTCGGTGATGTTTGTTGTCTCTTAAACAATAATGGCTCTCTGGGTGAGTAAATCCAAGAAGTGGCCATGAGCAGCATCTGCCATTGTCGGCACTGCTTTCCCCAGGTGTTGCTCACAGACTGCATCAAACCACGTGTGATTACATCATCCTTAGAGGCCACGTGGCCTTTGCAGCCAGTGCCGGGAAGCAAAGGAAAATGTTTTCAATAAAGCAGTCAGAAGGACATGATCGCTGGAGCCTTCCTGATTTTTAAGAACTGTTCTGCCAAGTGAATAGCGCAGCATCACCATGACACGTGGGATCAAGTTTTCTCTTTCTCTCACTTTTGCTCTCAGTAAGTGTAAGTGAGTGCAGATTGGCTCATCTTGGGCTAGGTTTTAGACTCATGTTTCCTGTTGCATTGAAGGTGGTTTACAGGTTTACTGTGTTTTGCCCTCATAGGTGTTGGAGGGAATCTGGTTGCCATCCAGGCCAGCCGTATTTCCACATTCCTGCACTTCTGGAGCATGCCTGGAGTTTTGCCATACAAGATGAGGCAGAATTGGCCCAACCCATGCACCACATTCTTCTCATCAGGTAGACCTTGAACCCTAGGTGTCCATGTCTCAAGGCCTGTCATCACAGATAGCTCCTTAATCAAGCCTGGTTGGCGAAGGACTAGGTGGGTTTCAAAGGCAGGACTCCCTTTCCCCTTTACAGAGAAGATACTCAAATAGAAGAGGAAGCATCTTTGCAATGGGCAGCTTGAAAAAAAAAAAAAAGCTTGTGGTATACTTGCTCACTGGCATGCAAAGAAACTGACCTTGAGGGAGCACTAAAAAAAGTAATTGAAAAAGAATCTCAGATTTGATCCAATAGAAAGTAATTTTAACCACTGCCAGCTTAGAGCCATCAGCTGTGAACGGAGGGGTGAATACAGCATAACCTTGCTGAAAATCAGCAATTCCTCCATCTTCAGCAGTGGGGAAACCTAAGCATCAGCAAAACTGGTCTGTTGTCTTTTTTTGATTGCAGGTTTCTCTTGATTTTCCGTGGTAGGTTGGGAGTTACTGCTAAAACAAACTAAAAACTGGGAAAGTGGGTTGCAGCAAGGCAAAGCAGAAGCAGTGGGAGGCAGAGAGCAGCTGAGAGGAGTGTTTGGAAGAAGTGGAGTGGATCAGCATGGAGCACGTCTTTGGCACATAGTTTCAGTGCTAGACAAAGCTGCTGGGCTGATAACTGCAAATGCTTCAGATTGCTGCATGATCTAGAAAAGGCGTTAGCAATGTGGTTGGTGGGAGGGGACAGCCCCAAGTCTGTGCATTAAA
Organism: Falco cherrug; assembly: GCF_023634085.1. Classification (NCBI taxonomy): domain Eukaryota; kingdom Metazoa; phylum Chordata; class Aves; order Falconiformes; family Falconidae; genus Falco; species Falco cherrug. Next base: position 12,505,489 of record NC_073700.1, on the reverse strand, counting down.
ATGTGCAGCTGTGTCCTGTCCTCCCCCCGCTGTCTGCAGACGGCCGTCATCACTGTTTCTGTCTCTGTCCTCTACAGAGGTGAATTCCAAGTCAGCCCGAGTCCTGTTCCTCCTGGTTATCCCAGGGCACCTCGTGTTCCTCTACACCATCCATCTGCTGCAGGGAGGCCACACATCTCTGTCCTTCACCTTTGTGATGTTCTATCTGGCTGCTGCTTTGCTGCAGGTAAACCCCAAACTCTCATCCAAAAGGAACCTCTCAGATACCATGAAAACAAAGCAGTCTCAAGGCTAACAGGAATTACGGTAAAATTTCCAACAGCAGCCCATATTTCCAATCATTTCCATTGCGCATCCTACCGAGCATCATGTATCTTCTATGAATCCAGCAATACTTCACTGACATTGCCAGGGTCTGGTTTCCCACATGAGCATGGCTGCTCTTAAGGGCAAGTGAGGGATCAAGCAGGAGATGAGGAACAAGTTATCATCATCTGCTGAGATGCAGTAAGTGTGCAGAGACACACTTAGCAAGGAGGTACCTCTTGCTGCAGGTGATACCTTGTTTTACCATGTTCACTCCTTGAGTCTCTAAGCCCTGAGTGTTTCTAGACTGCCACTGGTCATCCCAATAAGGGGCAAGTGAGAGGCTATGAACCCCAGCCAGCAGGTTTCCTCACTCATTTTGGAAACCAGTTTCACCTAACTAAGGTAGAGATCTAGGGATCCCCCTGGGCAGGGCCATATGGGTCGAAAGTGAAGAGAAAACCCAGGCCTGTGAAGTTCACCTTCAAAAGTAAAAGTTCTGGGTAGGCAATGGGCAGTTCATCCAATTTGCTTTTGCCTGTTCCCTTTTGCTATTTTGCCTGCTCTGTAAACTTTGTTGTCTCACTCAGAAATGCATGCGGCTGTCGCTTGAACTCACAGAGGCTCTGACTTCACTTGCCCTTTTAAATCAGTGATTCATTAATTTGCAGGGTGAGGTAGCTGACTTTTCGCTTTGCCTTACAAGCAGCCTCGTGTCTGTGGGTGAATTCCTTGCGTGTGTAAACAATCGGTTTTCTTGACCTTTGCACAACCCTAAGTCTGGCAGCACAGCCGTAGTTGTAAAGGAAAATATTTATTCTTCTCTTTATGCATTGAGGTAACTCCTCAACCAGAGCCAGACATGAAAATACGTAGAATAAATGACAGTGTTAAGAGCAGAATCCCAGCAACACCACTGACTCTGAAAGATTCCCATGGAGGCCAGCAGAGGAGAATACACTCAGCCTGGTTCTTTCTTCCCCTCCATTATACTTGAAAAAGAAAGACAGAAAAAAAGAGAGGGAGGAAGTTTGGGTCAGCTGGAGGAAGTCCAAAGAGAAAGATCAGAGGCCTAGAAAACATGACCTCAGAGGAATGATTGAATGGACTGGTGTTAGCTAGTCCGAAGAAGAGAGGCTTGAGAAAAATCTGGTTAACAGCCTTTAAACTACCAAGTTTCAGTAGGGAGGGACGGAATAACATTTTCTCTGTGGTCACTGGGGATGAAACATGAAACCATGGGTTTCAGATGGAAAAAGGCAGAAATATGTTAGACCTTAGGAAGAAGAACAGGAAAAAAAAAAAAAAAGCCATGAGACTGGTTGCTTAGTGTGTGGCATCTCCATCTTTGAGGGTTGTTTAGCATAGGTAACAAATGACTGTCAGAAAAGATGTGGGCATATTTGATCCTATATTGAGGCAGAGGAATGGTCTATATAAAACTTTTGAGTTTCCATCCATCTTTATTTTCTTTGATTCTGTTATTTAATTTGCTTCCCCCATCTCCCCTCCTCCCTCTCCCCCACCCAGCTTTCAGTTTTCACCTTTAGAAATGCCACCTCTGGCTTTGGTTCCTGTTGTGCTGCGGTCTCCCATGGAGGGACCAGAGATGCGGGGTGCAAACTCTCTCTCTCTTAATTCAATTAACTTTAAGTCTTTTAATCTTTAACCGAAGTATTTTTTTCCTCCATCTGTTTATCAGAATCAGGAATGAAATAGGCATTAAAAGAAATCACAACAAAGATTTTAAAACTGTTGAGATTAAAAAAAAAGAAATTATTTCCTTTTTTTAATGTGTCAGTGCTGCTTGGGATGACTTTGATGTAAAAACTGACTCAAACTCCAGTTGTCCACTGAGACTTTTAGGAAAAACAAAGTAGACATGATCTGAATTTCTAATGGAAAAAAAAAGGATGAAAAGAAAAAATTTGGCTACAAAACCTATCCTTTGGGGCTGCCTGCATATTCACAGCAGCCCTGTTTCTGATGGAGTGAATAGGAGCACTGCCATTCATGGCGTGGGAAGTGGGAACTGTACCTTTGGGAGATGCTTTTGGTCTGACCAGACTCCTGTTTTTCGTCACGCAGTGCTAGTGAGCAGTTCAAGCGTGGTCCCCACGCCATGGGCAGTGCCGTGCCCAAGGGCACGCGCCAGCTGCACCCATCCCAGCGCAGCTCCATTCCACACAGAAACAGCCCTTCTTTGGGGAAAGTGTTAGTTCTTGGTGATCCCTGTTAGCTCTGGTACCTTGGCCGTGGCCACATCATTCTGGCTGTGCGCTGAGGGGGGCTGTGCTTTATTACCTTCTTGCTGCCTCACAGCAGGGCCTGTCTTGCCTCTCCTCAGGTGGGAATCCTGCTCTATGTGGCTGACCTAATTGTGCGCCTGATGTGGAGGAAGGCGCTGGATCCGGATAATTTCTCCATCCCCTACCTCACTGCCCTGGGGGATCTCCTGGGCACTGGATTCCTGGCCGTCTGTTTCCGCCTGGTTTGGCTTGTCCACGGTGCAGACATGAATGTGGGGAACTGAAAGGCTATGCTCTGCCCCACATCACTCGTGCGACACGGTGCTTTCCTCTGGGACAACAGGGTACTTGGCAATGACTGCTGGGTCACCCAGCTGGATTGGGCCACCCCTGATGCCCCATCTGTCCTTCCTGTCGTGCCTTACAGCTGGGCTCACCCACCCCGAGGAATCAGCACCCACAAGTGAGCCAGCCACTCACAGCCAGTGCCTGCTGCTCACACCTGCACCTGGCAAACAAGGCATTAAAGGAGCATTTGGGTCATTTCTAACGAATAAGTGGTTTTGATCAGTTTCAGTCCCTAGCACTGACACAGCCTGCAAGGCCACTCCAAAGCCTGCTGAGGTCACCACATCTGATCCTGCAAGCGGATGCTGCAACCCCTTCGTCGGACTCTTGACTTTCCATCAAACAAAACTCTTCATTTGCCTCCCTCTACTCTCCTGTCGCATCCCTGCAGGAGAAAAGCAGCAACCATGTCTTTAAACTTGTCTCCTCTCCATCACTCAGACGCTCAGGATCTGACACAGTGAGCTTCTCGCTGGCTTGCACCCAGTAGGAGGTTGTCTGGAGATACCACCTACCTGCCCTGGCAGCATCACTGTTGTCTGACCGACAGGCTGGGTTAATTGTATTTTGGGGGTAGGAAGGTTTGTTTTTAAGGTTTATGAAACATCCAGTAGATAAAATGTTTATAGAAATACACACACAAATAAAGTGGTTAAAAAAAGGTAACACTGTGGATTTGGGGGTTGTTTTTTCTTGCCACAGCTCTGCCTGCTTCTAGCTCAGGTGGAACTTCATCTATTCAGGGTTGGACAACACAATTTTAAGACAGCTTCAGGAAAAACAGTGTTTCCTAACCAAGAGCAGCATTTTGCAGCCCACATGTTTCAGGTTAGAATTAAAGTCCATTCTCTCTCCCACAGCTGTCATCCACTCTTTAACAATTGCTCTGTGATGAGTCTAGAATCTATGTGTGTGCATAAGGATCGTGTTGGGCTGGGTGAGGATCTGGCAAATGAGCAAGGTCCTTGCTCCAGGATGGCTATCTTGTGTTAGCAGGAACATGTTTGGGAGGCTTGTGGGGCTGGAAGCAGCCAATTCTTACTAAAATCGAAGCAGTAGGGTCCTGCAGATAAGATGCCCAAGAGTCAGGAGTTGAAAACGTGGATCAAACCTTTGAAAATTGCCACCAGGCCTCTGCTTAAATAATAATCTGCCTTGTTATGTGTTGGAGGAGGAAAAGGGGGAGGTCAAGTCCCCCAGCCTGCTGGGGGAACAAGATGCCTTGTTCAAGGACCTGCTGGCTCTTAAAAAATTAAATTTGAGCTGTGTTGGGTGCCCACTGGCCTTGGGTGTTTCTTTGCTTCCAGCGCTGCTCTGATCGCCCAGAGCTGCTGCAAGGCTGAGGCCCCTGTGCGGGACCAACACATGGCTGAAGGTCCCTAACAGCAAAAGCTGTCCAGCCCTGGGCTGCTGGCCGTGGGGAAAAAAAAAAGAGTCCCTGGGGAAAAAAAATGCTGTCGCCTCCCCCCCTCCAAGCCTCCTTTTCTTGTTACGGAGGATATGTTACCCCACGCTGGTTGGTCTGGAGACTGTGTGCACGCCAGCTTCATGGTGGGGGAAATTCAGCATTCAAGGCACATGCTCCCCCTGTCTTGGGCCTTGCTGCTTTATCTCTCGCTGCAGCCTGTGTGCTGTCAGCTCTGCTGGCTGCGCTGCCGTCGGCCCCGAGCACCCACGTGTGATAACTGCAGCAGCAGCAGCTGAGGGGGAAAGCAAAGCAAGCATCTAACTGCTGCATTAGGAGATGTGTACATATATATTTTAATAACCTGAGCTTAGCATTTTATTTTGTAAACCTTTATTAGCTCCTTTATTATTGGCACTGGCTTGAGCAGTCCTGGCAAATAACTCCTCCTGCATCAACACTGCCTTTTCTCTTCCTTGCTGCATGTCTCCGCTGCCTTGGAGAGGTTCTCTGCAGACCTTGATGCTTTTGCTGCTAGTGTGAAAGGCTGGTTCTAAGGCCAAGCTGCTGAGGATGGCCCAAGTCCTCTGCAGGGTCCCAGACATGTGAAACTCTTAATAGCACAGTTTTGCCCCTGCTCCCTCCAGTCCCCCAAAAGCTCCAGGCTGGAGGGCTGGTACAGACTACAAAGGACCCCAGTCACTCTCCTCCAGCATCAATTCCCAGTGCCCAACATGAGGCTGCTCCTCTGCCATGTGACTGCAACAAAACCCTGGCACTGGTGTGTCCCTTCATCGGGGGATTTCTGGGCAGAGCTTGGCTTGTTCTGGTTGTTAATGTTGACAGAGGACGCGGATGGGAACACGTAATGGATGCCATCTGTGTCCTACTTGTGGGATCCAGCTGGGCTGGGGTGACCTATGCTGCACCTGGCCTGCACTGGGCTTGAGGGTTCCCCCCTTGCAGGAGGCGTCGAGGCTGTGAGCTGATGTGGGGAGGTTACAAAGGGCACAGCAAGACGTGATGTTCTCCAGGGTACCCCTTGGTGGGCAGCCAAGCATCAGCCTCGTGCCCGTGCACTTAGTGCAGGGAATGCACTTAAGACTGAAAATTGCTTCCAGCCTCAAGAGAAATGATATAACCAAAGGAAATGGTTTCAATAAAAGAGGATTTTCCCCCCCTTCTTTTAAGGGCAGCGAAAGGCTAGTTATTTGGCTGTTCAGCCTGTTTACTCTTTCTCTTTCTTCCTTTTCTTTCTTTCCCTGTGCAAATGAGAAAGGGCCTTTGCTAACAAAGGTTATATGTAACCCTGGAGCACGGCTTAGATCAGTGTTCATGTAACTCCATCTGAACCTGCTCCTCCAAGAAAGCACCCCCAGCCCTTCCAGCGCGGGGGCTGTGTGGGCCAGCACTGCTGCCCGGCACCGGCTGCCTCAGTGGCCCTGAGCAGGGCGAGAAGCCACTGCCTTGTCCAGGCATCATCCCCCTTCCCTTAAAAGCAGAGATTTGGTGCTTAAATGCCTGCAGGAACCTCAGCTTTTAAGAGCTTTCAGTACATCACAGCTGGCCCTACCAGGTTGTATGCTCGCTGCGGTATTGCATTGGAGTGAGTTTTTGGGGAGGGGGTTGCTTTCCTCCCTTTTCCTTCACAAAATTCACGTGGCTTCAGAGAAAACCTGTGTGGGTAGCAGAGCCCAGGTAGGGTGTGTGCGTTTCCTAGTGATTTCTGGTTTTAATCTAACCAGCAGGAAAGTCACTGCCAGGGGTGGGCCTGGCTTTGCGCTGAGTCCGTCATTACTGTGCCCAGCTTTTCACGGGGCTGTAGCCTCCCTGCCACAGTCACCAGCACCTCCGTTTGAGCTGATGGTGACTTTTATTTGCATTTAGTCCTCACAGCTGCCAAATAAGAACATCTTTAAAAAGGAAGAGATGGCAGAAGAGAGCTCCTTTCTTGCTGCTCCTCAGTCTGTGGTTGCTGACCTGCCCATTTGGGCTCAGCACTTGCCCTAGACTGAGAAACCCATCAAATGCTACGAGATCCCAGTCAAAGGCTTACCTTGTTTTAATCTCTAGGGGGAATAAAGGCAAATGTGGAGTGTCAGCAGAAGAATGAGACTGGCTGGTTTTGAAGAAAGCAGAAACCTAAAAAAAAGTGCTTTGTGCTGGATCTTCTAAGCCCTGTGCAGCCATCAGCCAGCTGATCTAGGCTATAGTAGGAGGGAGTGAAAAAGATGTATTTATTTTTTTTTTTTAATCTCCCTTGGTTTTGCTTTGACGTTGTATTAGCTGTGCAGCTGAGGCTTACTCCTAAGATCAACTACTCGTTGTCCCCGATTAAACTACATCTCAGGTTGACGTCAGTGTTGTGGGATGGGGGCTGAGGAAGGGCGTTGGAGTTTGGGAGCGGGTGGGTGCCTGCCCTGCCCCACCACAAGGCTGGGGGGTGGCTGCTGGGACCTCGGGGAGATCCCAGCTGCATCGGGGAGGAGGGTCCGTCAGGGGCTCCCTCATTCCTGGGTGCAAAAGGGTTTCTCTTTGCGAGCAAAGAAGGGGCTATCACCAGCTGTAGAGAGAGATGGGAGCAGGGGTTTGTTTTCGGGGATAGTCACAGCATTTATTCCCTGCTCCACCCCAGGTTCCACTTGCTGCCTCCATCCTAATAGAGTATTTTTCCAGAAACTCTTTGTGTGAGATGCAGCATCCTTACCAAGGACAAATGAAGTGCCAGCCAGCAAACACAAGCAAGTCTGAAAAGCCTCCTTGAAGTGAGACACCACTTCCAAAGACATACTTGAAAACACTTAATGTTTGGTTTTTTTTTTTTTGCCTTCAATGGAAGTGTATTTAATCCTCCAGCTGGTAAACAACCCAATCTGTGGTACACAGCAAGCTCTGGAAGGAAACCTCCCTATCACTGAAGCTCAGGTTTGTTCCACTGGAAGGAGAAACTCAACAGCTTCACATGGGTCACCAGGGATGGGGCCAGCAGCTCCATAGCAAGAAATACCCACAGCACAGGCAACGTGCCTGCCGTGCTCCAAAGGCTGGAGCACGCAGAGCTGTTAGGTGGCACTTGGAGGGAGGGCTGGCTTGCCATTAGCTGCTAAGCCACGTTGGACAGTGGCAAAGCTTAACACTGCGGGAAGGGAAGGTCCTCTCCTTTTCATGTTGGGGGGTATGTTTGTATTTATAACAAAAATGATTATGTACACACTCACATATGTAGACATACATAAACCAAATGGCTATGAAGTATTATGCTCATATACAAATATAACTCAACATATAACACGTATGATCATAAATGCTGTTTAATTCTTGTGATACATACTTTATACAGATATACATATTACATATAATGCAATAGCATTATCAACTGTATTTCAATTATTTGCAATAATTCTATTATACATTATAATATAATCATTATTTACATTGTATATGTGTGCACACACGGACATATCAAAGTAAGGCTGTTCTTGTGGTTTTTGCATCCACAGTGTCTTGACTGCTCCCCAGCAGCTCTCAAGCCTCGGGCCAAATCCCAGAACCAAACCTGGCTCGCTCGGAGCTGTTTGTCCCCAAGGTCTGCAGCCTGTCTGAGGCCAGGACGGGACCCCCCATGGTATCAGCAGCCTTTAAGGGGGCTGGGGGATATGGCTACCATGGTCCTTGCTACACTGAGGCCGGGGCTGGCACTTGCCCCCAAGCATGCCCATGGTACACTTGCCCCATCCCGGCTGCGTGACACAGGCACTCTGCAGCTCAGAAGTCTGAGTGGTACTTCATGTGGCAGTAGCCATGCTTTGTTTCTTTAATGATTTATTTTTAATAGGCACTTGATCGGGGGGAGATGAGGCAGGGAGGGTTTAAATAGAGTATGCAAGGTTATTCCTTCCCTGAGGCTGAGCTGTGTACAATTGTCGTGTCTAACTTGGGATTTTTCTGTTTGTCTTTGGGCTCCTGTTGCCAAGCCAGGGTGACCTTGGCAGGGCTGGCCATGGTGGCTGTCCCTTAGCTGCCCCAGTTCTCCTGCTGCAACCTATCACTGCTGAAGTGGTACTGGGGACTCTAGCATGGGCAGAAAATGGTGCTGCAGTAAGATAAGGTGCAATGCCTGGCCCCAGGCTCCCCAGCAGATGAGCTGCTTAATTATGGGATAGGCAGCTAATTGCAGCCACACCTCGCTCAGGTGCCTCTGCTCCTTTTGGCAGGGTCAGTGCACTTAACAGTGCTGCAGGGACGCCCCAGTGCTCTCACCTGGCTGCTTTGGCAGCCACCAGCATCCTCGGCTTTGCTATGGGACATCCCCTTCTTGCTCCCAGCACACCCCAGCTGCGGGAGCTCAGTGTGGGGCTATGGGGGGTAACGGCCACACTTACCCCTAGGCACCAGCCCTGCAGGGACGGTTTATTTCCCTTCAGAAATACCACGTTGAAGATTTTTTTTTTGGCAGCATAAGGCTTGTATTTAAGGGCACCCAAAAAAGGCCATGCACAGGTGGAAATGCCCCTGCTGCCCTCGGGGTTACTGCTTTGCTCTTTCTTCCAGGTGACAGCAGCTGAGCTCGTTCCTGGTGTGATGGCTGGTCCTGTCTTCGCCTCGCTGGTTACAGGGCTGCCTGAGAAGAGTCTTCACCTCCACTTGTCATCAAACCTTGGCCAAAATGCAGCGTGGTACGCGGTGTGTAGTCCCACAGGCCAGCCACACCAAAGCCCCTTGCCACCAAGACAGACACATCCCACAGGGCTGCATTTTGGTCCTGTTTGAGATCGTGGCAGTGTGTTTGTGCCCTTCAACACCAGACTACTGTCTTCTGCTTGGAAATGCTCCCCGCTCACAGCAGGGTGCTGGGGCAGGGCTATGGGGATGCTGCCCTGTTCCGTGCCCTGGGGGACAGCCCCCTGGCATCTCCTTACATTTTGTTTCGTGCTTCTGTGGCACACCAGGCACTGCCACGTTCCCAGTTCCAAGTAGAAGACAAAACCAAATCTGGTTACACTTTAGAGGTGGCCTGGACTACCTTGCAATCTTCCCCTCTAGCAAGGAGAAGGGGTGCAGTAAACAGCTAAAAGACCCACAGACAGCTGGGAGCCCTCCAGAGCACTGCTCCCGGCACCCGGAGAGGTACAGGAAATTAAAACGCTTGCAGTTGGGATCACCAGTCACACGGTGTCCTCATAACTCCGTTTGGCTCCAGCCCTGCAGCGTTTCTGGGGGGGAGCCGGGGCTGCCCAGCGCGGGGGACCCGCACCCCCGGCCCGGCCCTGCGGGGCTTCGGCACGGGCAGAGCGGGTGGCCCGGAGCGCCAGCCCGGGTGGAGGCGGCTGCTGCTGAAAGACAGTGGCCGCTTTCTGTCTGCACGGGCAGCTTTTGCTTTGGAGAGCGGTGTTTTGGCAGGGGCAAAGCCAAGGGTATGACCTAAATGGGTTGGATTGTGGCTGTTGCTTTGTTTGTTCTGTTTTTGGTTGGTTGTTTGTTTTCTTGGGGTTTTGTTTTTGGTTTTTTTTTGTTGTTGTTGTTTTGTTTTTGTTTTTTGTTTTTTTTTTTTCAGAAAAAGCCCAGAGGTGGTTATCTCGAAAGGTCCTACATGATCCAAAAGACGCCTTGTTACAGACCAAATCTCAGCAGGGTATTGCCCGCAGCAGACAGTGGCTGAGGCTGGAGGGCTGCATTCATTCCCTGTGTGTGTGGCTTCGCTGTTGTCTGGGGCAGTGGGTCAGGCCTGATGAGGATGCCGGGGGACAGGCTGTGGATCAAACCGCCATCACAGCCGGGACCAGCTCCAAATCGCCACCACTGCAGCAAAGGTTAGAAACCAGCTGGCTGAAAGACAAAGCCCAGAGCACGCCATTCCCTCGCTTTCACACCAAAGAGAGCCCAAAAGGGCTCCCAGCCTGCCAGGTATTGCCTAAACACCCACACACAGCACAACACGGGGAGAGTCGTGTGTACCTGTCTCCTTCCCATTCGCTGTGCCATCAGGTTTTAACAGCTACCTGTAGGGAATAGTATTCAGGAAAAGAAAAAGAAATCCATGCAAAACCCCATCCTTTTGTGACTCTGAATCTGATCCCAAATTATGATTCATGACCAAAAGCAATGAAAAGGGCTTGTGGTGACTTGAAGAATCATTTTTCCAAGCAGAGGTACTGCTAAGCGGGGAATGTGAGACTCCTGAGAAAGCAGGAGGAATGCACTCCGAGCCTGAACGCTGCAGATGAAATCTGTTGCATCATATAATCTGGTTTTGTGCTTTGAGTTTCAGCTAGACGGGGAGATGCTCAGATAGCACCAGAAAGGCCATTTCCATGAGATCTCCAGTTCAGATTGGGAGAATCAGTCAGACTGCCAGGTTCACCAGCAATTTTATTTACTTTCCTTTTTCATTGCTTTGCTAAACCCAATCTCTAAACAAAGCAACCGAAGTGGGAGTGTCAGCACAGAGATGCCAGTCAGACGCAGAGAGGAAAAAGGCTGAGATATAACAGCTGAAAGTTGTTAGATGAAAACATTATTTTTTAAAAGAGCCTGAGAGCACTGGGATTTTATAAAACCTCCCATTGTATTGCACTAATAAGTCAAGTGTTTGCAGCCAAGCCAGCAGACACACTCTACAGCATCTATTACTGGCGTGTTTATTTACAAAGGCAGCCACCGAGCCAAAGCTGAACAGAAAAGAGGAAAGGCTGAATTATGGTTTTAAAGAAATACAGCTCCTTGGACTGGTTTTAATTTAAAACCCTAGGACTCGCTTTGTCATTTTCTTTTGTGTTTTGCCCCCTCCTCCCCATTTCTTCTTCAAGGAATGAATTGTCCAAAGCCAGACAGGCAAAGGGATATTTTCCTCTAGGTGTCTCTGTCCCCATTTTTATTCTCAATGTCTTCTCTCTCCTCCCCTCCCCCCCCCTTCTCTGGTCTTCCCAGTCCAGCATTGCCTCTTCATTACCGTAGTGCTCTCCCACATCCCAGCACAGCGCTCCCCGAAGCACTTTATAGCCCAAACCTGCCCCAGCACCTTTCTGCATCCCCAGTGCGATGGGCCGCCCTGTGTGGGAGGCACCGGCTACACACAGGAGCAGCGCATGGCAGGGGACGAGAAGCCATCGCTGCCAGCTCAGTGAGGCCATGGGCAGGACACCATGGATAACGTGATTCACCTGAGCAGACACCTGCACCCGTGCTGTACATATCCCTTTGCAAAACAGTTATCACTTGCTTTTAAAAAACAGGAGGTGTGGGGCCTGGATTTATTGGGCTTGACCAGAAATCCAGAGATGCGCACACCCACACCGGTGCTGAGTGCTCTGCTATTGCAGTTCAGGAGAAGGCACTGTGCCTCTATCAGCCCAGACCTGCTGCAGACCTGCTCCTCTCTCCCTCTCTTCAGAGCATTTTGCATGTCAGCTGAAAGCATGTGGAAGGAGAGGAACAAAAAAAACCCTCCGGGCTTTGTCAGGGAGAAATATGTGGTCACAGTAACGCACCACAGCCTTCCCCAGCAATGGGGGACGGTGTGGGAAGCTGGGGGAGGATGGAGGAGAACAGGGCAAAAAGAAAAAGTGGGAGCGATTTTAAATGAAAGGAAAAACTTACATTAAATTATTGCTTTATTTCTGGTTCTATGCAAGTCTCTGACATGCTCCACCCTGCCCCCCCAAGATGCCATGTCCACCCTCGAACAGCCCAGTAAGGAGGAGAAAGACCTGAAGGGATCCTGCCCGAAAAAGGAGCCTTCCCAAGACTTGGATCTACAGAGGAGCCTCTTAGTTAAAATAAAGTCCCCAGCCAAGGTAAGCCCTCCTTCCAGCGTCTGGTCCCACCACCATCCCCTGTAGGTGTTGAAGGGTGAGAGGGAAAGGGAAGGAAAAGCTCCAGCCCCAGTGTTTTGAGAGATGTCCTCCCTCCAGACCACGCCCGAACAAGGCATCAGGATGTAGAGCAGACTGTAATGGCGAGAGCACGGGACAGAAGTCAACCAAGAGATGAGCACAGGGTGGGAGGAGAGGAACTGTGGCAAGGTGAGAGTTACCCAGCTCTCCCTCACCTCTCCCCCCAGCCCCTACCTCATCGGATGCGGAGGTACGAGGGGATGGAGTAATTGAAGAGCAAGTAGTCCATTTTGTATAAATTAAAGAGTCTCCTTTGGTAGAAAGGGCTAATGTCGTGGAAGAACTGGGCCGTCATGTCGTCTGTCGTCCTGGTGGTCTTGGATGAAGATGGGAACTTGATGCTCGTGTCGGCCCCAACCAGCTGAAGGATGTAGTTGGCATCTTCAGCCAAGGTCTCATACTTGCCCACCACATCGTAGTGGACGATGCAGGGATGGCAGAGGGAGTGCACCCGCTCCCAGTGCTCATTGAAGGGCTCCTCCCGCTGCGTCCGTGGATCCAGCAGGTAGTAGACAAACTCCTCAAAGCGCACATCGTCCCCGCGCTCCAGGGCCTTGTCGCTGGGCTCCTGCCGGTGCCGCCGGATGATCTTGGTCCCGTAGCGCTTGTGGAAAGCTGTGTTGTAGCTGCGGGTAAACTTATTGCGGTACGCTGAGACCAGGCGCTCAAAGGGCTCCCGCACGAAGATGAACTTGAGGTAGCTGCGCAGGCGGTGGTTGATCTCAGGGACGCTGTACTCGGAGAGGGTGCGCAGGTTGGACGAGACGTGGGCCTCATTGGCAGGGATTTCCAGTGGGTCCCGGTATTTGCCTTGCCCCGTCAAGACCATCATCACCCGCTTCCAGTTAGTGCAGGCCACTTTGGGCACGTAGCAGTAGAGCAGCCCATGCGTGTCATCCACCACCAAGTGCCGCAAGTCATCCGGCCGCAGGAGACGCCGCTTGCGGGTGTAACGGTTGCAGATGTTGCTCAACAGCTCCCGTCTCTGCTGGTGAACTGCCTGCAGCGATGACTGCTCAAACTGGGGAGGAAAAAAAGGAGATGGTCACCAGCTTGCCCAAGCTGATTGTGGCCAACACACAGCAATTGGCCCACAACTGTCCTCATTCCCTCCCCTTTCCCGGGTTCGGCAGTCACCCATATGGGATTTTTGAGGACAGTGTTGACTTTGAGCACAACTTGATTTGGTGCATTTAATCCTTGGACCTGCTGGGGGAAAAAAAAGAACAAAATGTGATGAGGGGACAAGTCAAAGGGGGTGAGGGAAGAGCAGGCGGTGCAGAGAGGGTCAATAATGGAGTACTTGGTACAGCACCCCCCCCCCCACTGAGCTAAGGTGCTCTTCTTTGCACTGGTCTAGGGGGGCAGGCATGGTCTGACCCCTCCAGTGCCAAACAGTGCAGCCCCTTTGCTGGTGCAGGGCCTCGCACACCTCCCAGCTGTGACGGGCATCGCTGCATCGTGCTGATGCCTACAGCCATGGGCTTGCTGCAAACACTGCAGCCAAGAGGCGGAAATGTGGCACACAAGCATGGGCATGCTCGATGAAAACGGCATGGCTGTGCTGCCAAGGAAAGGCAAAGGGAGATGGGTGGAGGAAAACGGTCTCTAGCAACGATGGTTGGACCCTGGGGAGCAGCGGGGGAGCTGGAGGTGAGGTGGGGTGGCAGGGGCATGGTGGAGAGGAGCGAGGTGCTGCTGGAGGTGGTGGTGAGGCCCTTCCTGCGGGCTTTAGGTTCCTTGTCCTGAGGGACTTCTTCCACACGCGCCAGTCCAATGCCTCACCTCTGGTCACGGTCTCCTTTGTCCACAGGGATGAGGAGTCCGCACACATTCCTTCTTCTTTATCCCTTTTGACCCTTGCACCAACGCCTGCTGCATTGGCTTCCCAGGAGCTCAGGGCCCACCGCAACCCCTGCCCCAGCTGAACCCCCCTCCTCCAGATTTGGGGATGTGACCTTTCCTGTCACAGTTTTCACTGGAAATCCCAAAGTGTCATTAAAATGTCTGGGGAAGGAAACCATTTCCAGGAACTCAGAAGAGGAAGGTCCCTTCTTCCTCCTGCCCACTCCCTCCCTGCTTTGCTCACAGGGGTTGGAGGTTTTGCGTTCAGCCCCAGTGTCATTGCTGGGAACCACCAACAGCCTCATCCAGGCCGCGACCACTAACGGCTTCACTGCCTGTCTGCTGGCGCGGGCAGCTCTGGCCCCACGGAGCTGCTGCTCTAATGCAATGCAGGACTGTCATGTCGCAAGGCAGTGGTGGCTTCCCCTTTGGGGTTGTGAAGCCAGTCCTGCCGGCATCGCAGGGCTCCACAGCAAACATCTCTGCAGCCTGCAGCGACGTGGCAACCTCAAGATGAAGGACAAGGGCAGGACACCTCCTTGGTCCCTACCTCCTTGCTGCTGACAGCTGTCAGTGCTCAGGCATGCCGAAGGACACCCTTTGCCAAGCTTCAGATGCACCCTCACCCCTCCCCAGGGGGCCATAAGGGGTTTGGGGGGGCACCAGAGCCTGGGAGAGGCAATGTTGTGGAGATGAGGGTTTGTGAAGCTCCTGCCAGGAGCTGGGATACTGAGACAAACTGCCCATCCCATGGGTGATCCAGCAGACTCATCACCTTCAGAGAGGTGTTAACATCTGGACAAAAAGCTCCTCCTGCAAGGGATGAACCACACTCAGACCCTTTTGGATCTCATTTCCACAAAATGAAATAACCTTGTCTAGGTCACGTTAGTCACCACTTTCTCCAGGAACCTAAATGGGCAGTAACCTGAGACAAGGGCAGGAGAAAGCATCCCATCCTTGCTCCTTCCAAGAGGGAGATGAGAAGGGAAAATGTTCAAATGGAGGAAATGCAGGTCAACAGGCTCCTAACTGCCACCCAGATATGACTTTGACGTTGTTGGCTACTTGGGTATGAAGACAACATAGCACCTAGGCAGGCGATAATCCCAGCTGAAGAGGCATTCTCATGGTACACCTCCCTGCGACACAGCCAAACCTTTCAGCAGAAATTTCTTTAGTTCAGAGGCTCCCCATCACCTTTTAAAACGGGAAACCCTTTTTGCAAGTGCTTAAAAAACCAAAAGAGGCATTTTAATAATGTGATTTTTTTTCAGGTGTTTTTCGTTGCACTTGCATAATTCAAAACTATTGGACCAGAAAGACAGACAGACAGACACTGTCTGCAGGCATGGCAACAAATAAATGTGACTACTTTTCAACAGCCGCCCACTGGAATAAGTGCAGTTATTTCAGAGCAAAATTGCTCCCTTAATTTCCTTCTCTTTAAAAGCTAGAGAAATTAAGTAGCTCTTTTAAGGAAATAACACCATGACATTCCAGCAGCATTAGGGTTTGCCGGCATCGTGGCCAAGGAAGTCCACATTTGCAATTTTTCCCAGAGCAAATGTAATTTGGCTGCTTATAGACACAAAAGCATCAACCTAGACAGTAAAAAAAGAGCGTTGTGTGTGGAAAGGAGATGTGGCTCTGGCTGCAGTGGGTGCTGCCGACAGGCCGTGGGGAGGCAGCGGGGCTGGCAGCCAGCTGCAGAGACCACCAGCATTGCCCTCTGCTTCTTGGGGGCTGCAGAAGATGACTGCCTTATGGACATGGGGAGATGCAAGGCACATTTGGTGGCTGGGGCATGTGGCTGTGGCCCAGCCCATTGCACCAGTTGGAGGGTGGCTTCCTGCAGGGAAATTGTGGGCGAGGATCCCTCTGCAAAGACACGTCTGTCTGCACAGGTCCCACCCAGGGGGGAAACGCAGTAGAAGGAAACAAAACACACCTTTGGCAGCTTCAACTGCAAACCCTTAAGCTCCCATTCAGCTGCTAAGAGCAAGTGGGACACCTTCCCTGATGCCAGGTCACTGATGCTGGCGGGGCTCAAAGCCCTGGGGGCTGGTGAGGGCGAGAGCTCCCTGCCTCAAGCAGTGACTGTGGCTTGTCCTCCAGCAGACCCCTGCATGGGTCATGAACCCACCAAGCCCACCTGGAGGCAAGCGTTTCCTTGCCCGGACTGTGCCTGGCTGCCCCTTTTTCAGCAGGTGTAGCTGGCACAGCCCAGGGTGATGGAGAGGACTGAGATGTCCCAGGATTATAAACTCCTCGTGGCTGGGTCCAGCTTTATATATGCATATATATATATATATATGCACATACATATGTGTGTGTGCGTAGCACCCAACATAGAAGCATCTATCAATTATTAGCTCAGAAAGTGCAGCAATGATGCTCTTGCCCTGCTATGATGGCCCAAGCTGGCTTGGAAATCCTCAGAGAGTGAAATCTCCTGGGTTTCCCAGCTATGGCTCAGCCCCCCAGCAATGAAACCATTTGCCCAAGTACCAGCAAGGGCCATAAGCAGTTTTTTTATCAGCAATTGCTCCCCAAAGCAGCGTGGTCTCTTCTTTTGGACGTGGCCAGAAGTTCAGGCACAGAGACCTTGGGGGTGGTTGGAGACAGCATGGAGCCCCACACGCTGGAGGTGTGGAAAGTCAGCCCCCAGCGCCCCGCTCCCTCTTCACCCCCTCCATCTCCCTCTCCCTGTCCCCTTACCTGGTCACTCTCATACAAGGCCTGGAGCGGGCTGCGACCGGCCTTCCCCTGCCAGGTGGATCTCATAACCCCATCTTCTGTGGCTGGAAAAGGAGCAAGAAAGATCAGAGGGGCTGGGAGGGGCTGCTTCCCTCACCCTCTCTGGAGATGCTCAAGTTGGGATGAGGCAACATTCCCCCAAGAAGAGACAAATCTGTTTGGCTCTGGGAGAAGATGCTCACGCAATGTGTGTCCCTCTCTCTCATTTTTTACCAAAACCTGCAGTTAAGAGTTTGAAAGGTCCAGAATTAACCTTTAAACAAATAAAAGACCATAAACAAAGATAACAGCTTGTTGCAATTTCAAGAGCAACTGGAAACAGTTTGATCCATGTGCATTTGGGAAATGCCACTGTGTGCAGGCTGCATTGGTGGGGTAATGACCCAGGAGGCAACAGGACCCTGACCAGCATCGCTGCAGCCCCGTGAGGGGTGAGACAGCATCTGTGCTTGGCAGAGATAAGGGGCAGATCCAGCACGGGCAGCTCTGTGCTGAGCCCCCGCAGGCTCAGAGTTCGCATTTCCAGGCTCAGAGACACAGCCATTAATAGACAAATTGGTCAGATGCTTTGTCTGACTAGTAAGTTGGTTAAGTTTTTATACCAGCAACATGTCCTCAAGTGTTTGAAGCTGAAGACACCCACCCAAGTGGTCCATGCAGATCAGCTGGTTTGCTTTCAGAAGTCTATTTGCAGCAGCAGCAGCAGACCTGAGGCTGGATCTGGCCAGCCACAAACGTGATGCCAGATAACCAGTCAGTGACAGATGCTCAAGTTCTCATGCTCCTAAATTATGTAGGGATGCAACCACCGTGCAGGCTATGAAGCGTCTGCTTCGGCTGCCATCCCCCAGCCCCAGGGACCTGTCTGCAGCACTGCATGGGCAGAGCCATGCAGCCTGGATATCCCAAACCTAGCGCATGGAGCAACCACGACAAGGGCGCGGGCTCTCGTCTGCAGTAACAGCTCCAAGCAGCTGTCCCACCTCTCACCCACCCTTCACTGCTTGTATCTGACCCTCTCTGTTGGTAGAGGATGCCACAACAGTTTTCATATGAGAAGAAGATTTCTAACCATGGGAGTTGTGCAGCCCTGCAGATGATTCCACAGGAGAAATTACGCTGAGTTTTAAAATGGAAGATGAAGCTTTTTTCTGAAGGGCATGGCAGGACACCTTGTTGGGGAGATCATGGCTTGGGAGGGTCTTCCAGTCCTCCAAGTTCCTGCTACTACAGGGACCTTCTCAAATCTCAGAGGGATGTATGTGGTGGAGGGAAAACATCTCTCACAAACCTTTTCTGGCAACACGAAGGTTTCCAACATAAAGGCTTTTCACATGACAGTCTGGGGGTCTGAATCTTTTCATTTACTGACCATCACCAAACAGAACCGTATTTTGTTACACAAGCACTGGATGGCATCTTTTTAACCAAAATAACCAGAATGAAAAATCCAAATCCTACCTTCATTTCCATGTGCCTATGTTTTGCTTAAATGAAAAGTGCTCCAAAGCACAGTCACCAGAGTCTAAGCTAAACATTCTTCATTCCTGGAGCTGTAATTAGGGGGAAATGACTGCCTGACCTCACCAGATTTCATCAGCAGCGCATGTACGCTTGCGCGTTCGTGGGAAATGACACTTCCTGGAGCACTGGAGTGATCGAGATGTGACTCTGAGGGAAGGCAGTTCCTTCCTTAATCCCATTTCAGTTACCCCACAGGAGGGTGAAACTTCATCTGTGCTAATGACAGAGAAGCAGAAGATCCAACCTACACAGTGCTGGGCTGAGATGCTCGTCCCAGAGGAGCCCCATTTTATATCTCCAGGCTCAGCCCTCTGCAAGTGAGAGGAAAAGTGATTGACCTTGAAAACTCAACACACAGCAGCTCAAATCTGTAAGCAAAAAGCATTAAACCCAAGGCCCTTTCCTGGCCGGGGCTGATAAACTCCTGTTCAATGTGAGAGCGTGACCTGTCGTGGGCTGCCTGCAAGCGCCCTGCACCGCAGCAGACACTTGTCCTATATTTAGTAAAAGCAATGTGGAGGCGTTTGTTTTCGAGATTAACATGTGCATCCACCAGAACCTTTCTTACGAGGGACATAAGCAAACCCTGGGTGGTTCAGGCTGACCTGAAGCTGCTAAAAATGCAAATTGCTGGTGCCGGCGCTGTGCCGGGGCACATGGAAACGCCACCCCAGGGAAAGGCTTCAGTGCCTGGTGCAGGTCAGGTCATGGCCCAGGAGGAGTGGGCTGGCTCGGCAGGAGGCTCTTCAGGGTGAGCAAAAAACAAATCTGCAGTAAAGTGGGGAGCGAGCAGAGGTCAGGCAGGTCAGATCCGTGCTCTGACTGCCCAGGGCTGTGCCTTTCAAGAACAAGCCTGGCCAAGGACTGATGCACCTCGCATGACTCTTGCCGGCAGCCCCAGCAGAACCATTGCAAAATGGATTTCCTCCAGCCTTCCCTCAGCACAAGATCTGGCAGAGAACAAGGAGCCTTCTCTGGACAGCAGCAACCCCCCTGGGATCTCCACTATGCTCATGCTGTACAGGATTCCAGAAGAAAAAGGGAAAGAGAAAAAAAGAAAGAAAAAAAAGCTGCCAGGCTGCTCCCGTACAGCTGGAGGAGCCTGGGAGCGCTGAGCTGGCAGGGGGAAGACGCCAGCGCTCCACACTTGATGCATCTTGACACTTTTGCTCTCCAAAGCGATGACACCATCCCCTGCCTGGGGCGCTCGCCAAACCCTTCAGAGCGAACGTCTGGCCCAGTGGCAGGTTTTTACAAAGCTCCAAGTGCAGGGAGGCTCCCTCCTCTGAAACCGCCTGCTCACGCTACACGCGGCGTCCCAAAGAGAAAAGCAAACAGGCTGCCGGCTGGGCCACCAGGATGACTCCTGACGACAGCCTCAAACCCTGCGGCAGAGGGGGAGATGCTGCAGTTGCAGCCGTGTGCGGCTCAGCACAGCACCGCACAGGCACCGGTGCTTGCGGAGGGCAGCAGCCACTCAGCGTGTCCCGTGGGACCACAGCATCCATCCTCGGCAGCGCTGGGGTCAGGGCAGCTGCAAATGCCTGCGGCTGGCAGGGTGCGGTCCAGGCTGCCTGTGCCCAAAGCATCCCCAGAACATCTGGGATCGCCTGGCAGAGCAACGTTGGCCATCACAGCACTAGGCAGGCCAGGGCTGCTGCAACCTGCCTCACCCAGCAGAAGGCTGTAGACAGTGATTTAACAGAGTCGAGCCCCCTTAAGACCAGGCTTCGCCACCTAACACAGCTCTGCCTCGTGACCCCAAGCGTGGCCATCCCCTGTTCACCATCCCTCAGCCCCAGCCCCTGCAATATCTCTGCTGACACATTCCTCTCCCATCCCTCCTGCCACTGCCAGACTCTGAGTCCTCATCATGCATCTCTATGGACACAGCTCAGCCCCAGTTTGAACACAAAACCGCTCTTCCCCAGCTACTCCATCCTAACCACCTCATCATGCAATCCCACAGTGTGCTCCCATCCTGAGATCTCCCCCCATCCCGTCCCTTGCTTTCACCGCCTACCCAAGCAGGCAATCGCCCACCTTGGAAAGGCTGAGCTCAAGAGGCTCCACAGCTGGCTGAACCACACAGCTGGAGAGGAAATCAAGACATGGGGGGGGGGGGGGGAGCTGGGGAAAGGCTCGATGCTTGATCTGTGCCTGTTTCTTAGATCAGATCTGGGATACAGCCTGGACTGCAAGGAGGAGGTGGGAGGAAGGGGGCAGATAGGCAACGGCATTTACACACCCTTCTTCTGCCAGTTGTTCATGCTGAAAGCAAGACAATAACCCCATCCCCTGTACTGTTGGTTTACTCATCCCTGAGATGCTCCTGGGACTCCAAGAAGTCTGGGAAATCCAGGGAATACTGAAATATACGACAGTGTTGAGGAGAGAGTGTCATCTGAGTAAATTAATGGTTTGTGCTGCATTTTGGAACCATGGCCCTGAGTACAGCAGGATCTTCCATCACGGGAAGCTGCCAAGATCTTCACATCCTGGCTTTCCTCCTGACTTTATAACTTGTTACTGAGGTTCCTGGATTCCACTACATGCAGTGGTAATCCTCAGAAATTTAGCATTGCCACAATTGCATCTGAAAGCAGGGATGACACTTAGCCAAGGTGTATAGAGTTTCTAAAACACCAGCCCTTGGCAACTGCTGGATCACCATTTGGATAACATGTATCAAGATGGTGCACATCCCTGATCAAAATCCAAAATGTTTTTCACTGAGATGGGCAGAAGGAAATAGCACGTTTCTCCTTTTGCATCTTCAAAGGATGAGGCAAGGAGTGATGCAGAGCAAGAGACCGAAAGCCCCACCTAAGGCAGTAACATTGACACGAAATCACTGAACGAGATGAGCCTGAAAGGATGCTCAGGCACATTTTGAAGTCTCCTGTGCTCCAAGCACTTTCAGCTTTTCCTTCAGAGCTTAAAAAGGCAACGCGTTCCCTCCCTCCTTTCCCCCTACAGCCCAGATTTTAGTGCTGTCCCATCAAACCCAAAGTTACTCTCTTGCAGCGGGTTGACATCAATACCGCAGCAGGATCTGGGGTTTCAATGTCTTGCCAGCTCTCTTTGGAAAAGGGAATAGATTTTAAAGCTGTGAATATTTAGGTGTACTAGCTGATTGCAAAGACAGCCAGACACGTGTGAGGTGAGGGTAAGGCTGGATCATGCCCATCCTGGACTTCAGGAAGCACCAGTGAAAAGAATTTGCTGTTTTGGCTGCAGAGTCTTAATTACGGAGGGAGGTTCTCTGCAACCACAACAGCAAATCCAGTGCCTCAGTTCAAGAGTTTGGCTAGGAGACAGGATTCAGGCAGCGACAAGCCTGCTAGGCTGACATCAGCATTACCAAGGCTTTAGAAAACAGTCTGGAGGAAAGAAAACAATGAAAAGACATGGGTGCAACTCATTAGGAAAATCAAATCAACATGCCATTTACTAAGCGCAGCTTATACCCATGCAACTTCATCTGTGAATAAAATAAGCCACTTCTGTAGATCAAGCATATGTGGTAGATCTTTACCCAGATATATGTAAACATGAGATATAACACAGGAAATCAGCACTTCAGTCAGAGAAGATGAAGTTTAAAAGGTGAACTGTAAAGGACACAAGAAACTGGAAAGCAGACAGTGTTTAAATGAGAAGTGCTGGGCAGAAGGCAGATTTCTAGTAAAATATCTCCAAGATTGGCTTTGGGTTAGATACTTTGTGAATGAGTTGGCATAAAAATAGAAAGATACTGATGATGGACAAAGCATTGAGAAAGGCTGCCATGGCAGGGAGAGACTGAAACTCCAAACAGGGAAACGAAAGCTTCTTCCTGGACCAGGAGAGTGGAAATTCAACAGAATTTAATTTCACAGTGTTGGAATTCAGCAGTTTCTGCTACTTTGCCACTGGAAGTGGCAGGAGGTCCCAGGTGCATTAGTTCTGGGCTATCAGCAGCCAGTGGGACAGTCATAAAAAAAGGCAAATGATGTCCTGAAACATACCAGGTGAGGTATTTGCCATAGCAGCAAAAAAAGCGTGAATACTATTATCCATAGCATTGGTGACCCTCTCATAAAGCACTGACAGTTCTGCTCTCCTGGGACCAAGGCAGACCCAGAGCTGCTGAGAAGGGCTGTGAGGTGACCAGGCAATCCCAGGATTTGCTGCCCCATGGAAGGCTGCAAGAGCTGGATGTGTGTATGAGCTGAGCTGGGACATGATTGTTCCCTGGAACGGGCCAGCAGAGAGGGACAGGAGGTGTTTCACACGCAGGGCATCTTCATGCCCATTTGGTCAGGTACCAGACAGGAAGAGGTTTGGAAACCCCAAATCAGTGGAGTCTGGGCTGAGGGTCAGCAGGAGGAATCCCAACACCTTTTGGGCTGGAGGACGGAGCTTTCAGGCATTTTCCAGGCTGGACCTGGGGGCCACGAGGAGCCAAACGGTCCACTAGTGGTCTCCAAGATGAAACACTGGAGAGGATTAAAAACTGGCGATTCAGTGGTCTCCAGCCAAGGGAAGCGATGAGGCAGCACGCATGCTTGGACATGCATAGGCACCCCAGACGCCCCAGGGAGCTGAACCTGACCCCACCGCTGTCTCCTGCTGCTGTCTCACAGCCCCAGCTTTGCTTCCTGTTGTGTCTGCACAAAACCTAAAAAAAGAGGAAAAATAATTGTGGTGCCTGGCCACCCGACATGATCAGTCTGGGTGTTAATTACAGCGTGCAGCTCCCCGCGGGTGAGTGGGATAGGTGCTTGTTTGTACTGTGGGAAGACTCAGATCTCAGGGCAGCCCCTCCTGGGAAGGGGTGCTTGCTCTCGGACCAAAACCAAAGCTCTGAACTTGCGGGAGGTGGGGTATGAATCCGTCACATTTGTGGTGCATTTGTGATGGTTTCACATTTGTGATGGATTCTGGATCTGAATACAGGAAAAGGTGTTGGTGGCACAAACTGACCACCTGGCACACATGGCACGTGTGCGGCTGACCTGTGTTCACAGGAGAAAGAAGTTTACAGTGGGAAACAGCTCAGAACAATACGATGCCTTTTTATCAAAAGGGGAAGCAACACCCAGAGCTCTGTAGCGTAAAGGGATCAGCACTTGCTTTAAGACAGTCACTGGAAGAGCCAGAAATTAGGGCCCAGATCTCTTTGTGGGCACAATCTCTGGCACCTGTCGTGGGTGATGAGTGAGTGCTTCACTCACAGCAGTGATGGCTCACACATCCCTGACTGCAGAAACGCAGCCTCACTTCGTGAAGACAGGCTCCTTGCTATTAAAATAACTGCACCCAAGAGACATGGAGAAGGATCCTGCCATCTAACTGAAGGGAGGATATTGAGACTGCATTATTCCAAGCCAGACCCTAGCTGCAGCCCCTGGCTGCTGCATCTGTCCAATTTTTGATTTTAACATCCAAGACAAAAAAGAAGAGAAAGAGAGAGAGAGAAAGAAAACAGAGCTTGAAAGTGAAAGAGAACAGCAGCAGTGATAGATCCAGACAGTTCCTGCAGTCTGAGCTCAGTTTTCCCTCCTGGTTTGATAGCAAAGCCTGGGACGCGCCGCCTGCTTGGCGGCTGCACGCTTTGACTGTGTGAGGATGCTCCAGGGCACGGAGGCCAAGAAATGACACGTGGAAGCAGCAGTCGAACCCCTGGGCAGTGGCCAGTGGTCTATGTGAGGAGCAGCCCTGCTTGGAAGGATCAGAGCTATTGGGTCTAACAGTGCTGGTCTCAAGGAAGCAGTTTAATTCTAGGAAGCTCTGGCTTTTATGCTTGAGCTCGTACTGGTGGAGAACACATTTACTTCATTTCCACCTAAGCACAAGGGCTGATTGTTTTTAAAGATAGTTACTTTTCAAAACAAGGGTGATATGGGAATGCAAACACCAAAATCCCACAGCAAACCCCAGACCCCACTGACTTAATGCTGATGACCGCATTAAGTGACTGTTTGCTTTCTTGCATGCTGCATTCGGCTATGAAAACGTGTAGCAATTCTGGCATTCATGCATCTTTAGAGCTAAAGGAGCACCTCTGGGAATTAAAACCAAAACCCATTCCTATTTTTATTCTTACTGGAAGGTTTTTATTTGGGAACACACATTTTTGGCTTCAGTGAAGAGGCAATCCAATCTACTTATATTCATGTGACTGCTCATTTTTACTGCATCTAAAAAGCCGGGGATATCGACAACAGAAGTTGAATTAAAATGCTAGAGAAGAAGGAAATCTAACAGAGCCACATGCCTGATTTGCTTAAATGCATCCATCAGCTTTGTGAATACAGACACAACCACCTCCACTGGGGAGCTGCAAGTGAAACAAGAAGCAGGAGGTGTAATCATCTGGGCTTCATCCAGGAGTCTGCACCCAAACCAGCTCAGGGGCTCACCCCAAAAACGCAAGTCTGCTTGGGCATCTTCTCTGCTAAGGCTGAAGATCCTCCACCTGAACGGTGAGGTGGGGAGGGGAGCGGATGACACGGCTGCTGTGTGAGGCCACAGGCTGAGGGCCGACCGCAACACCAGAGCGCAGTGAGATGTGTCCTCTAGCACAGCCCCGCAGCGTCTCGCAGTCTGCTCAGCTGGCAGCACTGCCTGATTTGCTGTTCTTAAATACGGTAAACAGCAGCCCTCATCCCCGCCCCCCCCCCCCCACCCGTCACACTGCTGTGTCACAGCAGCAGCCACCTCCCGCAGGTTAGGTGGGACCCTGCCTCTCACCACCTGGCAGCACCACTGGGAAAACATGTATCCCCATGGCTCACAAGGGAAAAGGGAACATCCCAAATACCTTGGATGCGGGGTACCAGGACTTGAGGCCATAGGGTGGGAAATCTGAGGTGGGTGGCAAATGCCAGAGACATGGCTTAGGATGCCAGGAGAGCGGCAGTATGAACACGGGAGCTGTACCTTTCGCTGGGGGAGAGCCAAGAGCATCAGTCACAGCTAAGAACATTGATCCCTGAATCTGCAGGACATGATAGGCCCCGTTCTGCCCCCAAAAGTGAAACAATAACACGATGACTGCATACAAAGACCTCAAGCAAGTCCTTGTTCTCTGGTGCAGCCTCAGCCGTTGCCTCTCTGGGCATGCAGGGGGTGGGAAAGAGAACCAGGGTATGCACAAGGCGTTGCAGACTTGCCTGGCAGCTTGGGACCTCTGCTGAGGGCCTGCGGGAGCCACCGGGGCTGGGAGGGAGAATTCGGAAGGAGCTCTCTCAGGTAGCAGACCAAGCTTTATCCTACATCTACAGAGCTGAGGTTTGTCCCCCCGAGAGCTGATGGGCACCTCCGCACCCCGGCGGTAGGAGACTGTGTCCCTTGGGCACGCTCGGAGGTAGCGGGCAGCATCTGTGCCCCATCCCACCAGGCACACCTGGCAGCAGAGCACACACGGGACTGAGCATTCGGGGGAGACTGAGCATTTCAAGGTGAACAGCAATGTTCAGATGGGCACAAGCAAGGGTAAAAAGTCCAGCCCTGTGCAGAACAACCAGAGGAGATGTTTTCTGAT
This sequence comes from Falco cherrug, assembly GCF_023634085.1. NCBI lineage: Eukaryota > Metazoa > Chordata > Aves > Falconiformes > Falconidae > Falco > Falco cherrug. The sequence continues at coordinate 12,479,629 of NC_073700.1, read as the reverse complement.
CTTTTCCCCAGGCCTCCCCCATGCACAGCACTACTCCCCAAGCAGCTGCGTTACAGAGAAGGGAAGAGCCCAGATACCGACCTGCGATAGCCCCCACCTTGCACAGCTTCCACAGAGCAGCTAACGGATCCCTTTGGAGCAAACGCTGTATTTGATCTCTTTTGTTCATCCTGGGGCTATGCCAGTGAGTGGTGAGCAGGAGGATTGATGGAGGGGGGCTGGCATCAACTCACAAAACTCTGTAACTCTAATATTTACAACACAAACATACGTTTCTTGTTCCAGACCAACACCCTCCATAGCTCAGGAAATGCTCCTGTGGCCCTTCCCATCTTTGCTTCTCGTTGTGTGGTGTTCTTCTCCCCGTTACGGCTTGTTCAGCTTGTTCTGCCTCACGACAATGTCCTCTTGCAGAGGCTCAGAACAGACACAGGTGAACATTCATCCCCACCAGCAGGCGAGCAGCCAGTGCCTCTCCTGTACCAGGGGTCAGGTGGACATGGGCAACAGGTTGCTACCTAGACAGCCCACGCAGCGTGGTCACAGCTGGAGCCACCACCACCCGACTCTGATATTTCCCCTGCTGATGAACAAGCTGGCAATACATAACCCGGCCATTCCTGACAGCCTGCCCTCTGTGCTGCGGGCCAAGCTGCAGCGAAGGCTGGCTGGCTCTGCATTTCTTTCTGCTGAGGTAGAGTCGGCTTAGAGTCTGTTGGAGTTGTCCGTCCCAGCTCACTTGTTAGGGAAAGAGAATAATCCTCCGTTCTCCGTCAGACCTCCCCCCCCATGGCCCACAGCAGTGACAACCCAGAGCACCCTGGGGAGCAGAAGGCCCCTCGTTTGCTTCAGAGCATTTTCAGACATCACGGCAGAGCCATGGGGCAGGATGCTGCTGAGCTGACTCGCTAGGGATGACTGAAAGAACTGCACAGGGTGCACACACGTCTGCACCAGGACCCAACTAACGCCCCAGTTCTATAGATCTCTCCCTGGCAGGATGGGCAATAGGAGTATTAAGAACAGGACATCCGAGCAGAGCCCAAGCTCACTGTACCCCAGCAAGGGTCCTGGAGCAAGTCCTTCCCAGGTAACCCACCCAAGTTAATGTAGCATATCAGAAGGGCAGGATCAGAGTCACCGTTGTGTTCCTGCTTCCTTGAGCAGGTCAATAGGCAGGCACACACCTGTCCCCGGCAAAACCATCACGTGACTTGTCATCCCTCCATGTCATCTGCTGAGCACAATGCTCAAGCATGGGACCTGGAAGCTCAGCTGTCCCTCTGAAACTGCTGGGTAAGTGTCTTCTCTCACCAGCACTGCATCCTAGCTCTCAGGCTCAGAAACTGCCTCCAGGTAGGCTGGTTTGGAGCCACACAACACTAGTTTCAAGCACAGCCACCACCTGGATGTTGTCAGCCCAGTCATCCCCCATGGCAAAGCCCCATCTCCAGCCAGGCACCATCCCTCACAAGAAGCATCACAGCAGCTTGGCAGCTGTTACTAATGTCACACCCCTCCAGAAGCACGAACAACCAAAATATGTCTATTCTTACAGGGATGGGCAGTAAAACACAGACATGAGTCTGAAGCCCAGCTGCTTGTCCGTCAGAGGGCTTAATGAAGGATATTTAATTTCTCTCACCATTACAAGACTGCTGCTATGGGTTTGTGTAAGGCACTTCCCCAATGGCACCCACACAACACGGTGGGCTGGAAAACATGTACCTGCTCACTTTGGGGCTGAGCAACAGATCACTGGAAGTTTTGGCTCAGGTGGTGCAACACACCCTTGTTTAGAGGTGCTGCTGAATCAGCCAAGTACAGGATCGTGCCCAGAGACACCCCGGTACCAGCAGCCCAGCCTGCCAGGACTGCTCCCCACGGGAAAGTTGAATGCTCCAGTCGGCAGTTCACGTGGTCCTGACTTAACACTGTTTCATTCAGCAGACATTAAACCAACCAAGTGACTTGAACTTGGCTGGATCAGACAGAACCAAGTCCCAGCAGCACAGGGATGCTTGAAAGCTTAGCTCAGGCTTTTTTTTCCACCGGTAGACATTTTCTACACCACCCCCACCCCCAGCTCTTTTCAAACAGCCAAACCAAATAATTAACCCCCCTGCCTGCCCTCACCTCCCAGCACTTAGAAACTGCGGAGGGCTGAACAGAGATGCGTTGCAAGAAGGTTGCCCACAAAGCTAAGGGAAAAACCACAAATAAAAGCAGCTTGGAAGCAAACCTGCGTGGGGCAAGGCAGGACATGCAGAGGAGGTTTACACTGAGAACTGCCCACATACAACAGGCACAATCAGCTGCAGCAGCAGAAGACAAATTTCTCCCATCAGCTCCAAGGGAGGAACCCCCACATATTTGCATATGAAAGAAGGTGGTGTGCAGCACCGCAGGCACCAGGGTCACCCACCTAGAAGTGATGTTTTCACTGCCACGATAAAGTACCATTTCAGGGCAAGTTGAGGGATGAAGGCTGCACAATGGTCCACCCTCTTCTCCAGTACCTGGCTAAAACATGTCCCATTTCTGTGGAGCTGACGGAGGGGTCCTACTAGTTCCTATCATGCAGACCGCCCTCCCCTGGAAGTCTCTCCCTTTTTCCCAAATGACTCTTCTGGTTTTCTGGGAAGCTACTTAGGGCCAACTCCAAGGAGCTACAGATGGCTCTTGAAGGCTGTTGGGGCACCCCATCCCCAGCAGCCATTTTCAGCCCACATTTCTGCTGCTGAAGCACCCCCAGTACCTCCTTCCCAGCCACATTCCTCAGAAGATCCACCATGAGCAGTGACCTGAGGTGACACTTCTCACTTCTGAGGAGGCCCAGCTGTACAAACCTCTTAGACAAGTTGGAAAGGAGTGTTTTCCAACCTCCTTCTATCAAATGCACACACGCCACAGCTACTACTGCCCGGGACAAACCCTTCTGCAGAATTTCCAGCCCCAAAGCACACAGTTCCTACACACAGAGATCTGAAGGTATTGGGGATCCCCTGAGCATGCCATTACAAGGTGTTCATGGGCAAGATGTCCAAGATGACTTCCTCTGGGAAAGGGATGAAAGGAGGTGTCACCCTCTAAAAATAATACCCTCGTTTGCAGCAATCACCACCTTGCAGCTTCTCCAGAGTCCCAGGGCTGTGTGGTACAACTGGGTGGTAACAGCAACCAGGCTCCCTGGCACTGACGACAGTCTCCCTCTAGCCAAGAGACACACTCGAAAGAGGGTACAATGAGTCACTGTTCTATATGGGATAATTCGACGGACCACACCACCTTTAACAGGAAAAATCATTCATTCGTCTCGGGATGTGCCCTGCTGGCTGGAAGGCAGCTGTCCATGGGTGAGAGAGAGGGACAAGGGGGTGTGATGCCTTCAGGAAATGTTAATTCAGGGTGTGGACGAAGGTCCTGTTCTCTATGGAAAGTGATGGATGGGAAGAGCTACGCAGGAGGATGAGTACGCAGGAGGATGAGTACGCAGGAGGATGAGTACGCAGGAGGATGAGTACGCAGGAGGATGAGTACGCAGGAGGATGAGTACACATTGTGCTCTTGTTCCAGCCAGACAGGGAACAGCCAAGCCTGCCAGAGCCAGCAGCGGTTGTGGTGAATGTCTGGGGGTGGAAATGCATGGCCTCAGGGAACTGAAGCGGGACCAAAAATCCAAGCACACCTGCTTCCACCTGGGCTTGAGATCCCTGATGCCTGTACACAATTTGCTGTCTGGGACCCCGTGCCCAGGGCTCAGGGGACAGCAGTGTCACTGGCATGCTGCGCTGGGGGACGGAGTGGCAGCAGAGCTGCATCACCTCTCTGATACTGGGCCACTTACACCACCCACAAAATGCAAATGACTCACAGCACAGGCCCCCCCAGAACCCTGGGGACAGACAGGTGCACGGGGAGCCCAGGTGCATTAAACGCACACACACGGTTTCCCACCTGCTGGCAGAAGGCAGACGGATGCTCCCTGCTTCCTCGGTGCAGGGTTGCAATGCCCCTTGTTCATGACATGTCACCTACCCATAAACACTTCCATGCTCAACGGCTCATGACAGATGCAGTAAAACTGCAGACAGCAAACGTGTGCCACTGGCACCAAGTGCCACCAGACTTCGGGTTTCTCCATCCGGATCTAGCTCAACACAGACACATTGACTTTCATAGGAAAATGCCTCAGCCCAGCCTCTCAAATGCTGTGGCAACCTTTGTAGGACAGGCAATGCCACTGTGCCAAGGAACAACACAGGCACCTCCTGAACGGCTGGCGAGATGGAGGCAGCAGCCTTGCAGCTGACCTGACCCCCTTCCCAACCGCAGGCTCCTGCTGACCGTCCCCCTCGTCACCGACTCCTCAGTGTCTTCTCTTCATATCCTGACCAAGATCCTAACCAAGAGTCGCACCTGAAGAGGGCCTTCTGACAGGTCACACGTGGGGCTGGCACTGCCACTGCTACAGAAATGTGACGACAGTAAGACCAATGTCACATCACCATCCCGTCCTCCACTGAAAGGATGCAGAAAATACCTCTCCAACGGGCAGCTCCTTCATTCTCACTGCTCAGGTTCTGCTGTGCCTTTGGCACAGGCCACGGCTCAAAACAGGATGCTGGGCGACATCAGCCACTGCCACACCACGGCTCACGTGCTTCGTTCAACACCATGCGGGACGTGGGGCGGGAGGGGGGCAGCAGTCCAATATTCAGAGCTATCTGGACTGGATTTTTCTCCAAACCACTAAAAAAGAGGAATCTCTGCTGAAAGTGCTCCAAAGAAACATGGCAAGCACTGCTGACAACGTAATCTCTGCTGTCCATTTCTGCTAATCCTCTTACAGATTTAGCAGGAACTGGAAGGCACGGTGCTGACTTTTCACCCTCCCAAGCGTGCAAGTGCTCCCCGACACTGCAAAACCAGCGCAGCCCCCCCGTGCCTGGCGGCAGGCGCTTCCCGTCAGGCTGCTGGAGCACTTGTGTCAAGAGAGACAATGGACTTGTGTGTGCATTTTGCTTCTCGTGCCTGGATGACAAACCCAGCCCACAGAGCGTCGTGTTTGCAGTGCCAGCTCAGCATTCTGCAGTTAACACTGGAGCTGCGAGACGATTTAGCATTGATGGGTTTGCGGCCAACTCTGTCTTCCGTATGCTGTACACAACCGCTCAGAGAGCAGCCACAAAGGCGGCTGGGAGGTTTGAGGGGGTGTCGTCAGACATATGTATTTTTTTAAGCTTCTACAAACTGAACATTAAACTCCTGATGTGAGACTGGGTCTGAACATCCTGCACTAGTTTAGATTTCTACTGCATGTCACACGCACTGGGCAGGAGAATAAATAATTATCTTTCTGTCTTTAGTTTTTTGCCCCTTTCCCTCCCTAACAGGAGACTACCCAGCCTTTAACAGCTGCCTGCAGGAGACTCCTGAAGCCTGAAATCCCTGGTCTGTCCAGGCTTCAGCCAGATGACTCCTGTTTGGGGAGTGCTGGCCATACCCAAGCCAGCGCAGGGACTGGCAGTTGCTCTTTCCAGAAATGACTGTGATTCAGAGATCTGGCTGCTGGACACGCTGTAAAACCACTTAGGCATTACTCTTGATGCTCAAGATGCTGGGAGGTTTACTTAGGAAGAAGTTATTGCCATTAGGAAGACATTAAAATTACATAAGGAAGCTCCTTGTTTTCTAGAAAGCCTCATGAAAGCTCTTTTCTCTTTTGACTCCTGCTTTCTCACACAGCTTACTTTATGTTTCTGAAGGTAATTTCTCTTCATTACTCACTAATGGCACTTGTTGGACCATCACAGTCTCACCAGCCATACCCAGGCACAGGGGCTGGCACAGCTGTTGGCTGCGTGGCTCCCTCCTCACCAGAGACAGGGATCGCTTGGGCTCTGTTTTTGAAAGAAGGCTTTCTTACTCCAATTTAGTCAACCTGAGTCAAAGATCAGCCAGGAGAACTCTAATCAAGTGATGGAAAAGGGTGACTGCTATAGGATTAGCTCACAATAAATCATCCAGAAAAGGAAAGAAAGAATCCAGCTGCTTCAAGTCACCTGCCAAATGCCACAGCATCATCTGTGGGGATCAGAGCAGGAACAGAGCCAACAGCAGCTGGTCTGGACACTCTGTCCCATTCAGTGGTTCTCATGTCTGCTCGGTGGCAGGAGGCTCTGGTCACCTGGTACCAGCCTGAGACAGATGTCAGGAAGGTTTAACAGAAGGATCACAGGCATTTGAGGTAGGGGGATGTAGTTCTCTGTGGCAATGTGCCTAACTCTTTGCTGACACAAGGATTGTGACGAAGATCTTTATAGGAGACAGAAAATTAACAGTATCCAGCAGGAATACAGCCTCTGTGAGCAAATAAAATATCTGTGCATAAGCACCATGCACCCTTCTGTTTTCAAATGGTTAATTCCTCCTACAAAGCAAGTTAGAAGCTTTCCAAGAGCAATTTCTCTTCCCCATTACGCCTGTCGCTCTCCTGGCCCCAGCTGGCTGGTTGCATATATAACGCAAGCCTGAACTGCCAGCATTTCCATTCCTTGTCAATAAACTCCTCTTTTCCAGTCTGCTGCTCGACAGGAATTGCAGCAGAAGGGCTTGCGCTGGCAGTGCCAAGGCAGAGATCCCTGCCGGGATGCACAGGGGCTGATTTTCCACTGGCGAGGCTGCCCCAGAGACCCACCCGCCCCCTGCCCACCGCACAGTGCCGGGGTGTCCGCACCCCCGCAGGCTCCCATCACGGGCAGGCTCAGGCAAGCTGCAGCTGCAGAAGGCTCTTGGGCTCAGACAGCAGCCTGGGTCTAACCAAGCCAAGAGCCCATCTGCAGCAGCCTGCCACCTTCTGCTCAGCTGCTGAGGCCACGGCATGCCAGGGTGCCAGGGGATCAGGCTGGACTTGCTCAAAACCTGCCCACACACAGGTCTGGTTCAGGCAGATGCTGTTTGTGCCCTCTGCACATATGCCACGTGCACACATACAAGAAAAAGATGTCTCTCACAACGTATGGCTCAACAACTTGCCTGCTGAATACGTTTCAAGCCATCTCGTCAGCTCTGCGCATCTGGAATTGATGAAAGCCTCAACAAGCAGATCTTGGAAAAAATGCACACTCAGCAAACCCTTCCCGTGCACCACCTTGCACACAGCTGCTCCCTCCCCGGCTTTGCTTCAGGGCTCTTGCCCCTCTGCTCTCAGTGGAGACAGCTGAGGGTCTGTGTCCTGCCTTTCTAAATGACAGCAGGTCATAAACCTGTGAGACTCACTGCCACGAGACACAGAGCAAAGGGCTTTACAATGCTTTGAAGAGATGCATGAGCTCACAGAGGAGGACAGGAGCTAATTACACCCTGCTGGAGACTAGGAAGAACCATCTCCAGCACATCTCATCACACAGCTGCTTGTGCCTGCTTCTGCTGCTTTAGTAGTGGGCATTGCCTGAGGCCACCAAAGAGCCCTATCTCCCCAGCCAGCACGTTTAAGATGCAAACATCTTCAGTGTTGTTGCAGCACTGAGACACAACCGATCCAACGTCATTGGTAGCAACGTGTCTGAGTGGTTTTGGATTTGCCTCCCTGTTGCTGCTCAAACCCCGAGAATGGCTGTTAGCAGCAGGTACTCTGAAAACATCTCTTTCCTTTTCACAGGGAATGCGTAAGGTCTAATGGAAACTTGGGAAGAAGGGAACTGGGAATCTTGCACCTACACCCGCCCAGCGGCGGCCGTTTGTGGACAACTAAAGCAAAACACCAGTGTCAAGCCAGCCTTGTTTGAGTCTCGGCGCCTGCATCTGCTGATCCTATTAAGCTAAAGGGAAATCAACCTCTCTGATACTGCCAGGAGTAAACTTGGAAAAGACCCAGCTGTGAATATGCTAGCTCTGCACCCTGGCCAAAAGGAACAGCCTGGCTCTGCAGATGCGTGCAGGAGCGAACTCACCACCTTCTCGTGCCATAGAGAAACACGATGGCGCAGATGCCCCAGGGGAGCAGATCTGCACGTTTGCATGGCATCAACAACAAGAACGGGGAATTTCTGAGGAGCTTCTGACCTCCAAGTAATTTGTGCTAATTTCCCAGGTCCCTGGCCTTGAAGAAAGCCCTCTGGAGCCGGGGAGCCAGCCGCAGAGACACCCACAGCCGACGGCTCCAAACAAACATCACCTTTGAACCTCATGTCAACATTGCCCACCTTCCTGCAAGGTCAGTGAAGCAACATCTGGCCAGAACGCAGGCTTGGGTCAGGTTTCAGGTTAGTGGTGAGGCTGCAAATCCACAGGGAGAGCAGTGCTCCCAGAGAGACCACTCCGAGGGACGGCTCAAACCCGCTGGCTGCTGCTGCTTCCTCCCCGAAAGGCTGGGAGAGCGGCCAGGAGATGGAGGGCCATTAATCAAGTGACATTTACATGGAGAAGAATAAGCTGTGAGCACTGTTATGACAAGAGGCCACAAATCGTGACCTCAGCGTCCCTCCACACCACAGGTGACAAGGCGATGGGAAGGGACCCATGGGCCATGCCATGAGTGAAGGTCCAAAACATTCAGTGGCACACCTCCACGCACATGTACCATGGGCTGAGTTGCCAGCACCTGCCCATCTGCTGTGCCCAGGCCAGAGGCTTGCCAATCTGCCACCTAAGCTGCTGCAGAGACAGTGCCACCTTCAGAAAAGACTTTTGGGGGAGAAAGCAGCTTCAGGTCCAGCTGGATAATGCTCTGAGGGAGTCTGTGAAAATTCAGTCCCATTATGAAAAACCTGGGTCTCGCCAGCATTGGGTGCTTCTGCAGCACAGCAGGTCTCAGCACCCCCACTCAGCCGCGGTTTGCTTCCACGGCCACGTAACAGACTCATCCCAGCACGACAGCAGATTTGGATCCAGGGCAGTGTGATCTGCAGCATCTCCCAGCTGTGGAAACAGCTTTGCAATGTGACAGACCACCACGACGGTTCAGTGACAGCCACGAGGCAGAGCAGCACCGCTGGCAACACTGAATGCATTTGCCTTTCATTGCTCCAGTGCATTAGGGAGGATCATTGATAAGGCAGAAGGAAACCAGGACATGCCACCAGAGAGGGAGGCAAACGCAGCTTGCAGGAGCCAGGCTGGACTTTCCTCAGGGCTGGGGATGGCTGGGGCTCGGGGAGCCTGGCTGGAGGTCAGGAAGCTCTCACCGTGGCATGGGGAAGGACCGGAGAGACTGCACGAGGCGGTGTGTGCAACGGAGGCAGCCAAAGTAGGCAGACACTGAATCCACATGCACCCACAGCCTCAAAACGCAGTTCTCAACCATTCTTAATAGCAAATAGTGATTTTCAACTCGGCATAGAGCTGCCAAAGGATGTGGGTTATGTGGCCAGGCCTTCCTGCACAGGTAGAAGGTGATGAACCACCTTGGCTACAGACGCAGCTGCCAAACCCAAGGGTGACAGAGCTGCTGCAGTACTAACCAGCTTTCTTCTCCCAGGAAAGACCAACTCCCAGCTCTTCCTAGCCAAATTCCCATCAGTCTGCCTGCCATAAATTGACACCTGTTTATCTAATCAAAGCTCATCCAAATATTAAGAGCTACGGGGCACTATGGGGAAAACAGGAGCAGGCAGGCCAGCGCGCCTGTTCCTCTGCCAGGCTGCAGGAACTCCCCACTGGCTGGCTCAGGGCTGGACCTGAGCTAAACCTGCTCAGGACCACCCCAGCAAGCTAACAGGTTGCACAGATTTTGAATTCCTTCTCCGAGGCAAGGATCTGGTCTGCCTAGAAACAAAATTCAGGCAGACCTTCACCTCTGAGCCTGCAAAAGGTGGGAGCTGGAAAGGGTTACAATGCAAGGATCTTCAGAAAGCATATTCACCCCAGCCACCCCAGTAAGGGCTGCCACAAAGGGCCTGGGAAAAATGAAACCTGCTTGATGGCATTCAAAAGAAATGCTGGGGGAGATTTTAGCTTCCCTCACATTAACCTGTCCACTACAAGCCAGCAGAGATGTCCCCACATCCACCAGTCCTGCTGGGCTGGGTGGGTCAGCAGGACAGCACCAGGTTCAAGGTAGATCTCCGACGGCATGGCTGGGGTCCAGATCCCACACAGTGCTCTTGCACAGCCGTTCACCCGCTCTTCATACAGAAAGGACGTTTTTTAGGCAGCTGCCTGAGGCGAGCCACAGCGATGCCTGGGGCTGACAGAGACATTTGCCAGCGGCAGGGGAGCGTGTGTGCATGGGACAGTGCATAGTGTGTTTGCTTTTTTGCAACTGCTGTCCTGTCTCCAGGTTCAGCCTAGAAGCACACTTCAGGGCAATGCTGTACTCTGCCAGATTCAGCCCAGGGAGAAGGCAACAGAAATTTCAGGACTGTTACATGGTAGGATTACAGCTGAGGCTATTAGCCACAGCAGGTTCCTCCAGCTACTAGGTTTCCTTGGCTTGCTTGGCTCCATGCAGAGGGGAACAGGCACTGGTGGCTGCTGAAACGAACCGTGCTGCCTCCTACGAAGTCTGTAGATGTCCCAGAGCCTTACTGGTGCTGCTGCAGCCCCCGTTTGCTACCCAGCCAGTACACTGCATCTCCTGACAGTAGAGTATAGCTTCTTGCACAGGACCCAAGTCACACAGAGCCACTTTTACACTGTGTCCTTTGGCTCCCCTTCCCTTCCCTGTTCTCATGCATGCTGCGTGCTCCCTTGAAGCATCACGTTCTCCTTCCAACATGACAAACAAAGCCTTTGCTCCCCGGCTCATTAAAACTATATGAGAAACAAACTCAAACCACACGTCCCGGTGCTACCTCCTACACTGGGTGATCTCCTGTGAAGGATATGCAGAAAGAGTTTATCTGAGCAGCAGCCACGCAGCTCCTGGGGGTACAGAGCAACTCTTTCTTCCCACCTTTGCCCACGTAGGGCTTTGACTTAGACTAAGATCTTGGCTTCCCAGTGGAAGCCACAGGCAACTGGGAAACGGAGAACAGAGCAAGTCCAGGCTGCAAAGGAGACATTTGGGGATTGAACCCTATTTATCAGAGCTCTACAACTGATTTTACTGGATAATTTACCGGAATTACGTGGGGTGCAAACCTGCAACAGAGCAAAAACTGGGCTAACTAGAATAAACCACAACAGCCAGCCATGAAGCAAGGACCCCGGCATCTGGAGATGAGCATCAGGGAAGGGGGACATCCACATAGGCCAGCCGCAGCACGCATTTAGCAACACCTCCCATCACCCAGCCCTGCTGGAAGGATTTTACTGCCAAGGGGGCACTTGTATTTGAAGAAGGGGGAAAATTAAAAGATCCATGTGAAACAGGGGGGAAATAGCAGAGGGCTTGTAGCTGAATATAGACCTGTCCCAAAGCTGCAGATCCAGACAGGAGACAGAGCCAGGGTGTCCCAGTTTACAGCACTGCAAGCTCCGCAGGTGCAGGTACATGGATGGGAGAGAGCAGACTGGTCTGAACTGGACAGCAGAGGTTGGGAATATAAGGCTTTAACTCTCCACTGACACCAGTCACTTCCCTCTACCCATGAATGATTTTACTGGTGGCAGGGGAATACCCCCAGCTCTAGGATAGCTCCATTTATCCCTGTTCTGTTCCCAGCACCAGTGCAAGCTGTGCACTGAAGGCAGGAAACACGGTGATGTCCATCCAAGGCCCTTCAGTCCACCAGAGCTACTCGGTGAGATGTTCCCTCCCTGTCTGACTGCTAATAGTCTTTAACTGCCTTTTAACAAGGAGAGTTTGGGGCTTTTGCCCAGCTGTGCCTCAAAGCCTCAAAGTGAAACATCCCCTCCTTGGCCCCATGGAGGTACCTGGGGAGTTAAGCTCTTCTTTGGGTACTCAGCTCCGAGGGGGAGTAACGGATTTAAGCACCTAATGCCTTTGTAGTTTCTTGGCTTCTGATAGCAAGTCCTGGGAAAGACAGCTGTGTTTGCACTGGGATTAAGATGGAGGGTTTGTCATGCTCTCCGTTCAGATGCTTGCAGGAAGCAAGGACCAAGAAAGAAAATGCAGCACGTCATAAACCCCAGCACACCCAGGAGTGTCCTGGCCACTGCCTGAGCATTCGTCTCCCTGCCTCAGACCTGACTGATGATCACCAGAAGGTCCTTCCTGCACAAACACAAGCAAAGATCCTGCTGCTCTCAGAAGATGTTTTGTGGAGTCCTTTTTGCGGGATAAATAGGAGTGTTGGGGTTTGGGGAGTGGGAACAAAGCAGAAAGCGCAGGTGCTGCAGTGTGCTGCTGGAGAGGAGCAGCCGGGTGGGATGCCAGAGGGACACGGGGCCAGCGAAGGCTAGATGCACCTGGCAGAGCCACCTAGACGTGCATCTCTCCTGCAGGCACAGAGTTAACTCCCAGTGTGCTAAGCCCCCTCCTAAACCTCTCGCACGCACGTATCAGAGATTATCAGGAAACCGTAGAAAGCCAAGAAGGACTAAAGAAAGCATTCCTCATGAAAAGCCTGGCCCTTGGGAGCAGATGGGCTTTATTACTGCCCTGCTCTTAGCACTGGACTGGACAGATTTTTTTTACCACAACAGGTCATGACTACAGCATTTCACGTCTTCTTCAGACATGGCAGATCTGAGGGCTTTCTAGCACACACTGCCCAGTGCCTCGGCTAACAAGCATTGCTGTACTTTGAGAACTGGCTCCTTGAAGGGCAGCGGCTGTATCCTGGGTGTCACAGGACTGTGACTGAGAATCTGAGGCTGGGCAAAAACCGCCCTATGACAAAAGCGAACAAAACAAAACAGAAAAACCAACACCATCTCAGAGGGCATCTTAGATTTCACATCCCTGCCTGTGCCTGCAGCATTAGCCAGGGTGAAGGCAGCATAGCCCTCGCTATCTGGAATGCTGAGGACATGTGTCAGCCAGCTGCAAACATGACCCAGTCTCAGGAAAGCTTCGCTGGCTGAACCACACTCATGTCCCAAGGCAGCTCCTGAATTTCAGCCTGAAAATACATTTAAACAATGGGGAGGAACTGAGGTCTAAAATAGGTTCTTTCCTGTTCTGGAAACAAATCCTGGCTTGTAAGGGTCTGCTAGTATCTAAGTGTGTAAGTATCTCCATTTGGGCAAGATGTAGGTGCACCTTTAGGTTCAGAGACTATAGCTCTGTTGGGATCTCAGTCAAATTGCTTATAAACTCTATAATCTCTGTCACTCTATAATCTCTACTATAACTTCTGTCCCCCCCAAAGGGACAAATCTTTAGGCACAAGGATGACACTGACTGGGAGTTCACACAAACCACCACAGACTTTGGATGCATAGCTCAGGAAAGTTGAAAGGCCAGATTTGCAACTCTCAGAAGCAAGAGCTTCTCCAGGACCTGCTGGTGCTGGGAGATGCTGGGCTGGGCAACAGAAACCATCCCGAAGCTGGCAGAGCACGGGGGCAATGGGTACATTCCATATCCACCTTGGCACATCAGGAGGCTGCTAACCGCACCACAATGATGAGGCAGTTCCCTGCCTCTGATGTGTGGTGGTGTGGCAGCTCCTGGCATTGCTGCTCATCCTCCTGCAACACCCCATTCCTCCTCCTCTCAGGCTGGAGAAGTGGTACTTCCACTCCAGGAGGGGCTGGAGGGGGCTTTGCTCTATCACTGCCCAGAGGAGAACCAACTGGTCTATACAGGAGCAGGTAAGAATGGAGAGAGGGATCTTGCTGCTTCCCTGCCCGCAACCTTTCTGGAGCAGTATCACAACCTCGGCCCTACTACGGTCCTGGTTCTGGTATCTCTCATTGTGAGAGAGTCAGATCGAAGGCTGAGGACACCCAGCCTGCAAAGCCCATGGAAGTCCAACAACCCAGGCTGACAGCAAGTTGTGACAGAACACAGGGAGTGCAGAAGCCAGCGTTAAGCAAGTGCTGCTAAAAAGACGCAGGAAGCAACAGCTGGATGCTGCAGTCGGACAGAACCAGAGCAGAAATAAAGCAGCATTTTGAGATTGAGGTTTTTTTCCATCTTTCTTACTGGACAAGGTGATTCAGTGCTGGAACAAACTAGAAACAACAGGAAGCGGAGCACTCCCCATCCCGCAGGCTGTCTCTGTGCAAGGTCTGCTTTTGTGCCATCCGTCCCTGGCGTTCGTTTGTGTGTGTGTGTCTCCCGTCACCTCCAGCACGCACAAGTCACTGGACTGGACACAGGAAGGATGGGGCAAGAACAGAATAGCCTGGCTCTTACGCAAGGGTCTATTGGAATGAGATAGAATGACCTCACCCTCCCTCCTTGCCTCAGGCTTCCAAAGGTGCCTCTTCCTCCAAACACTTCTGAGACTGCAAAGGGAATTTTTCCTCAAACAACACCGGTCAGAGATAGAAAGAGATAGAAGCCTTGAGGCGGGGAAGGTTATGTAAAATGCTTTGTGTAGCACCCAATTGGCTCTTATTACGAAACAGGTTCTTTTGGGATGGAAGAGCTGCTTATTAACTGCTTAGGAGACTGAAAGTTCATGCACACATCCTCTGGTCCCTCACTAGCGGCCTGAAAACTGCCAGAGTACAGTTTGCCTATGCAGTTTCCCCCAAAGACCTACCATTGTGTTGGCCTCACAGCACTTTTAATTAAGGTCTGCTGAAATTGCAGATGCAGGTGAACGCAGGGCCCTACCACCTGCCACTCACCTTCGTCTACCTCCTTCAGATGTTCTCCTTTACCCTACATCTGTACTAGCACAGTCATCCCCACGTCCCCCGCTGCTGCTAAAACCAGCGCAGTTCCCCTGAGAACAGCAGTGACCAAAGCTTTGATGTAGTCAAGGACCAGCAGCCTCCAGCAGTTACCGCTGTGCCAGCCTAGACATGCTGCAACTGGAGTGAGGTGAAACATCGGTCTGAGAGCCCCACTGCTTATTCCCACCTTCTCTACACAAAAAACATACAGTGTGCAGAAGTCAGCACAGCCATTGCCAATGCTGCTTCCGAAGGAAACAGCAGAGGAAGATCAACTCAGAAGGTAGATGACAGCAGGATCTCCTAGACGGCTGTGTGTTGACAGCAGCACAGCCAAGGCCCCCGATAGACCACATCACTCCCAAGTGCCCAGCTGAGATCACATGGGGTTTCCCCAGCTGAGCACACCTGCCCACATCCGCAGTCCAGATGCAGGAGGGCCCGGAGATGCTGAAAGATAACTGCTCCAGCCAAACCCCTGTAACTACCCACCGTGGCAGTCTTTGTAAACCCCACCAGCCAGCGTGCTCGGCACCACTTCAAGACGTTCCTGCGGTGCAGACATTCTGCCCTTGCCCACGTGTCTGAGCCTGGAGTGAGACAGCTGAAGGTCAACAGGACAGACAGGGCATTGCTGGCTGGAAGCGAGCAGGGACAGTCCATGGGTGCAGCTGCACCCCACGGCCAGGGCAGGACAGGGACTACAGCCCCTGCATCTGCTCACTGGTACAACCAGCAACAAGGAAAACCAACACAGAATGACCAGGGATATGAAGTCAGCGCACGCTCAAGCACACAAACCCACGTGTGGATGCTCTCCCTGGGGATCACTGAGACTTCTCTCACCTCTCCTGGGCACCTTGGCAAACACACCCGAGCCCATGTCTGCCTCTGTGAGGTACAACGGGGGACTCCACCGCTGACTTCAGTGCAAATGAATTCAGCCCAGCACCAAAATAACCAACTCAGCGGCATTTAGGAGCAGAGTTATTTCAGCACACGCTGGCGTGTGGGTGTTCCTGAGGCAGAACAAGAAAGCCTTATTTCAGCACAGCCACAGAGTTCAGTGCAAACCGCTCCAACACACATCTGCCCAGGTGGAATTAAAAGTGGGAAAACGTAAATGGAGGAGCTCATTCCGGCTCCCTGAGCTGAGCAAGCCCTTAACACTCTCAAACTTAAAGGTTTCTGGTTATATCACCTTTCTTCTGTCAACATCTTCATGTTGCATTCCTTGCCCTGGTCGCCGGGTGGTTTGGTCTCTATGAGCTATTAGCAAGGATTATTCAGCACGCTACACGTAATGGACTGTGGGTGGCCCAGGAAAGGCAACCTGCTGTATCCTGCTAAAGATGCAGAAAAGGAGCAGACTGCTCCAGGGAAAACTCATAGCACTGATGCTTTTTCTAGCAGTTTTCTTCATTATTATATAGAAACCAAATGACACCAGACAATTGCAACTCCAAATAACCTCAAGGCAACCATCACTTTAAAGATGACATTTTTGTCTGCAAATTGTTTGCCTATTATTGTAACTTCTAAAATTCATGTAATTGGCCTCAGTTTGCTTTCCTTTGGGATAAAAAAAGGGCAATTTTTAGCTTGCTCCTTTTCTGTATATGGTAATGACCTTTCCTCTGCGAGTGTGAGTTTTTCACAGAACTAAAGAGGAAAGGGAAAAATGCGAACTGAAAAATAATAAGGGAAATAAATGGCACAAAAACAAAGGATGGACCCAGGGAGACAACTGTGTAGCTAGAAGATAACCATATTTTCGACAACATAATTATCACTCTAATTCACCTCTTCTGTGAACCTTACTGGGCAAGTCTGCAGAGGGTGTTCACCGCCCTCGCAAACAGGCTTCCACTGAGTGACAAACGCCACTGGGTTTCCACCAGCTGAGGATCCCAATCCCACCCAGACCTACCACCATCTGCAGGACCTTTCATAAATCCCAGGTGTCCCATACAAAGGAAACCGATTTGCAGCCTATTAAGGGTGTTGCATTTCCCAAACCCTCAGCTGGCCAGCACCTCTCAACAGAGCCTTCCAGACCCAGAATCCCCCAAATCCCTTGTGAGATGCCATCACCACTACTGCCACCTGGTTTGCTCTGACCTGACGGGAACTCTGTGTGAAACTGTTGAGATCACACAAGGGATTAAAGTCAAGTAAGCACAGAAAGTTCTGCTGACTCAGACACGCAAGAGTCTCTCTTTGAAAGCCAGAGCCCTGGAAAGAGCCGCATTTTCCAGTCAAATACTAGAAAGTAAATGCAATGTTAAACGCAATCGTCTCTCTCAGGAGCCCTGGAGATCAGCGTCCATTCAGCGCTGCATGTTTTACTGAACAGTCCCATTACTAAAATAAGATGCATATATAGTTTCTTAAAAAAAAAAAAAAAAAAAGAAGTTACTACAGAATACACTACTGATTGTGGTCTTCTGGGATTACTGAATTCATTTGACAAACTTCACGTGCTCCTCTAGAAATAACAAATGCTTGCCGAAACCTAACTCCTTTTCACTCTTAGTCAGCCAACAAGTTAAGCCTTTTTTTTATTTTTAGGAAAAAACACATTAAAGAGATAGAGCAGCCCCTATAAAAGGAAAAATCGCATTTCATTTAGTTCACGCTGATAAAACTCCACTAACATTTCAGTCAAATCAGCCTTTCCCGTTTTAAGATATAACTTTGAAGGCCCCATTGATGGATTGCTGCTGTAATGAGAAAACATTAGTACATTGTTACAGCCACAGGAATGACCCAGGGAAGTCTCTTAGGGAAGAGGAGCTGGTTTCCCCCAAAGAACAGAAAGCAGGCAGGGAAATAAAAAAAAACCCTGCGGTACAAAACTGTTTATATTTTAGTTCTGAATTGTTTCCCGACGTGGAAGGTACTTCTAAAGGCACGCAGCGAAACAGCCCCTTGAGCAACTCGACCAGGCTCCCCAGAACCGCAGCGGCCGCGGGCGTGCAGCGGGCACCGGTGGAGCGGAGCGGGTCCCCTCGCCCGACCCAGCCCCGGCGCGGGCACCGAGCAGGACGCGGCTTCGCGCTGGGGAGGCCGAGCGGGACGGTCCCCCGGCGCCGGCCGGCTCCCGAGCCCCAGACGGGAGGCTCCCGGCACGGCGGCCGCGCACCGCCGGCGAACGGCGCGGCGAAGTTCAGCGCGCCCAGCCGAGCCATGTGCCGCCGCCGGCCCCGACTTAAACTCCCCCGGCCCCCGCCGCCTCCCCAGGGACTTCGGGAGCCGGCAAGGGGCTGCCCGCAGTGCCCGGCACCCCGGCCCCGCCCGCCCGCCCCCGCCGCCCGTCCGCCCCCGCCGCCCGTCCCGCCGAGCCGCGGCGGACCCACCTGGGCTGAGGCTGCTCTGGAAGTAGAAGACGACCAGCAGGAACGAGCCGAGGCCGGCGGCCAGCGCTAGCCGCGGCGCCCGGCTCCGCCGCATCCTCCGCCGCGGCTGGGGGCGCAGCGCAGCGCCCCGCGGCCAGGGCCCGCCGAGCGCCCGCCGGCCCCGCGCCGCCCCGGGCGCCGCTCCGCTCCGCGCCCCGCCCCGCTCCGCGCCCGCGGCCGGGGCCGCCCCCCGCAGGAAGTGACCGCGGCGGCTCAGCCGCGGGAACGGGAACTTCGCCCCCCGGGTGCCGCGCGGCGCCGGGGCTGCCGCGCCGCCGATCGCTCCATGCAGCCCCGCCGAGCGGCGGCCGGAGCGGGGTCTGCCCGGCCCCGGGGGTCTGCCCGGCCCGGGGGCCACGCACCCCCCTGCCGAACTCCCGCGGTGGCTTTGGAACTCCGCGCAGGGGACGGGAGAGTTCCTGGTGTGCTGGCAGGGCTCGGCAGCTTCCTGAGGACTTTTCTCCGCACGTTCAGTGCTTCGTAAGCATCGCTAAGTTTCGTGGCCTTAAAATGCACCTCTTCTCTCTCTCTCTCTCTTTTTTTATTTTTTTTTTTTTGGCTAACCCCCTGGCCCTGCGGACTTTAACTGAAAGCAATAATACTTCTGACTAATCCTAACTTAAGCAATACAGTTACATAGGAGGAGGACATAATTTTCTACTCCTCTCTGCGTGGTTTTGGAAAGCCGGAGTGCAAAGCTCCCTTACCACGTCCTCTAACCCCCAGGCTCTGTAATTGCAGGCAAAACAAGCTCTGAGCTTCTGTTGCCCCAGTTTTGAAATAGCAGCAATGCTGTTGACCCACCTCTGTAAAACACTTGAGATCTACGCAAAGGCCACTTGCCAAATTAGAAAGCCGGGCTGAGAGCTGGGCTCCCACTGACCGTGGGCAATCACTGCTGCTGCCTTCAGCCCCGAAATACTTTGCTTCAAGAAAAAGAAGACGGCTCAAAGAGGAGCCACTGAGAATGACAAAGAAAGCCTGGCTGTGTGCACATGCCAGGCTTCGTTCTGCCCTCAATTAGGGCAGAGTAAACCAGGAGGAGGAATTCATTGCAGTGAAGGAAGCTGGAATGAAATAACCTGAGCAGCGTCTTGCAGGCCAAGTCAAGCTATGACCATGAACTGACACAGCTTTTTAGAGTCCCTGTTGGATGGTCTAGAGAGGGGCAATAGAAATGAGACCACATCTGAGACCCTAATAAACTTACACCTCCTTGCAAGGACACACTGGTGCCTGCAGTAACCAGCTGGAAAGATAACCTGAGCTCCTGAGCCCTGTGCCAGTCCCGGGTGTGCATGGAGGGACTGTAACCCCTGCCATGGGGGAGCAAGACAGGTAGTGCTGGCGGGGAGTGGATGTCTGCTGGCTGGGAATGGCTTTGCAGATGCAGGTTGCTCTCTGTTGCAAGTGGTGCACCAATTTTCGCCCCCTTGGTGAGCGTACAAAGAGCTGGGATCTGCCTTACATGCAAAGCTGGGCTGAGAGACCCCAGGGGCAAAGGGGCTGCCTGAGTCTAGGGGAGGAGGGGGGACTGGAGTGTGTGAACACAGTTTGGTATCTGCTTACAGTCATTACCCTCATAATCGGGATGCACTACAAAGTTTCCCTGGGTTCAGCAGGAGAAATAAAAACAGTAGAAGTCACCAAACTTCACCCATAGCTGGATGTTCCCTTAAAAGAAAACACAGTAAAACGCCCTGGTTGAAACTCAGGCACTGACCTGTTGGGTCCTGCTGTCTGTATTGCACACCTGGAGGGCAGGGCCAGGGCCATCTCTGATCACATCAGATATCCAAGGCTGGTCTTCCAACAGAGGTGAAAGTGCTGCTCAGATCCTGGGGGCTAGAAGGGGAAGCACACCATGAAAATCCCGTAGGATTCCTATGTGGACTGAGCTGCAAATACGATCAACTCCGATGCTAAAGCCCGTTTTCAGGACAAACACATTTGCAAGGGAGAAAAGGTACATTATGGTAAGAGCTTTCTGGTGGCAATGGCCTTTGCTGTTGCCCATTTCTGTGCATCTGAGAAACCCCCCTTGTGCCATCCCCCTTCCCCCGCAGCCTCACCACAGGGAACAAAGAGCGACCCCAGCCCCTAAGGCAGACAGTGGCTGGTGCAATTACCTGAGAAGAAGGGTCACACCAGAAGCCTAGAAGGGCAGAGGACTGAACTCAAGCTCTCAGACTCCCAAATTCTTATTTCAAGCCTATTTTGAAGGGAATCACCAGGCTCAGTCCACACTGGAGAAGCTCCTCTCTCCCTCCCCAGGGTGACTGGGGAACAACCGAGGCACAAAGCACACATGAAAGTATGACCCCTCAGCAGCACATGGGGAATGAGTGTAGCAGTTTTCCATGGGTGAGCACTGAGCCTGGCTCTCTTAATCTGCTGCTCTGCCAGGTTAATTGGAAGAATTGAGAAGTATTTGCTAGAGAATGGCAACATTGGGCTCTTGAACTCCCGCTGGAAGAGTTGCCCTGCTCCCTGTCTGCGCGGTGCCTCACAGCATGGGGTTCAGACCACGGTGGGAGCTATTTATGATTGTAAAGGCAATATTGATAATCAAGAGTAATGGTCAAAAGGTGCTGACGACACAGCGTGGAGGAAAATTATTTGTTACTGCTGAGGCCTGGAACTGCATCCGACTTGTAGTTGAAGACAAGTGGGTTTTGCCTACAGGAAGATGCAGTGCCTTTGATGCAGTGCATGCTTGATTCCCTCCCTGCTCATTAGTAGTGCTCGTTACTGTCTTCTCAGCAGGTTTCTCCCAGTGCCTTGCAGTTTCCCAGGACCTTGGTGCCACTGAGTGAGATTAACCCCAAGCTTTGGTCTGATGACCATGCTGAATGGAAATTAAACAGCAGCTACTTTCAGCTGGAAACTGAGGAATCTGTTGAACTCCTCCCCAGGTCCTGGCTTTCCAGCTACTCTGAAAAGGAGCCTTTCTAGGGGATATTGTGATTTTGCACCCAGTTACTTAATTCTGGAACCTGAATGCCACCAGGGAAGTTTACCCTGGCCTGATGCTGGTGAGACCTCCATCTGCTGGTGGCCAGGCACCAGTGCGCGCTGCCTTTGCTGCCAGAGCCCCGGAATTTGACCAAGCTAGCAAGGGCTTGGGCACATACCTAGGGAATCACACTGATGCAGTACAGACTTTCTTCGGAGACCAGCAGCTGGGGAGCTACTCGCAGAGATGCCCGTGGGTAATCTCCTCTCTGTTTTCTAAGAACTGCGTTTAGGCATCACGCTGCTTCCAGGATTCTAAGGGCCCCAGCATATCCCGATACTCCATGCTTTATTTTAAATTTTATGGCATTAATTTAATGTGCCAGCTGAGAGGGACCTTGCAAAGCCCCAGCTCATTCCCTGCTTAAGCAGATGTGGTGTGCAGCTTGTTCTGAAAGTTTCCCCGAGATGGACACCTTATCATCTTAGCAAGCAATCACTTCCAGTTCTGCAAACCCTCAAAAAATTTCCCTACTGCCTTATCTGAACCATCCCTTTCATAACTGGGACCTATGACATTTTGCCCTGAAAGACAAGCAGGGTGCCTGTTTCTGTCACGTTTCTGTATTAACTGGGAAAGGTCAGTTCTGCTAATAGCACCAAGCTGGAATACCTGCTTTCTCAATCAGTGCATTGATTTCCCACCATCTCCTGTCGTCCTTTTCGCCTGCAGAATGTGAATTTTCAAATATTATTTCATCAAAACACTAGTGTTTCTGCCCACTTTGCACTGATACAGAATCATAGAATTGTTTACGCTGGAAAAGACCTTGAAATCATTGAGTCCAACTTCAACTTCGCACTGCCAAGCGAACCACTAACCATGTCCCTAAGTGCCACATCTATAAGTATTTTAAATACCTCCAAGGATGGTGACTCAGCCACTTCCCTAGGAAGCCCGTTTCGATGCTTGACAATCCTTTCGGTGAAATTTTTTTTTTCCTAATATCCAATCTAAACCTCCCCTAGTGCAACTTGAGGCTGTTTCCTCTTGTTATCCGGGAAAAGAGGTGGACCCCACCTCACCCCAGCCTCCTTTCAGGCAGTTGTAGAGAGCGATAAGGTCCCCCCTGAGCCTCCTTTTCTCCAGGCTGAACTCCCCCAGTTCTCTCAGCTGCTCCTCATACGACATGTGTTCAGCCCCTTCCCAGCTTTGTTGCCCTTCTTTGCCGTAGTTCAAAGCAGCAGAGAATCATGCTGGGGTGGACTTTTCACCATTAAGTGCTGGAGTAAATATTTGCAGGCTTAGTATATAAGAGAAACAGGTTGGGTAAAAGGTAGAATTTACATTAAATACCTCTGGAGAGACAACTGGAGGGCGAAAAGTACATATAATAAAACAAGACACTTGATGGATCTTTTAAATCTATGGCCAGATTTTGCCAGTTGTTCATACAAAGTGGCACTGATACCTTGAGAAATCTCCTTGGCCTCAGGGGGACAGGGCAGGGACTAAACAGCCGATCCCAAAGACCCTTCAGACCCTGGGGAATCCCAGTGATTTGTTGGGTATGACGGCTTCTGTTGCCTAAAGTTAAGCAGGTTCGTATGCCTTGCCAGGAACAAAAGTACTAAGGGTTAGGACAGTGCACATAGCATCTAGTCCTGAGTAGTTAATATTGTAACCTGGCTAATTCCATAGCTTGCCAACCTTTCTGTTCCCAGATAAAACGCTAATCACTTCCCAGAGATCCTGTTGCCATTATCTTCTGATCTCCTGGGAAATCTCCTTAGAGACCAAGAAACTAAAAACTGGGCTCTCCCTTTTCATCATCAAATGCTGGCCTCTGTCAAAATAGATTTCAAGAGATCTTTCCTTTAACTTTCCTGCTGTCACAATTAAAAAGAAAAAAAAAAAAAAAAAAAAAAGCAGCTCTTTTCTTTTAAAAGCACCAGTGGTGATGGGAACAAATGAAATTACAGGCTCTGAGGACTACTCTCTGCCTGCAATGCTTGCATCTACTGGAAATGCCGTTGGTATGGTGGAAACTCCCATCACCCATTTTGTTCAGTGGTGGCAACCAGGGACCATGTTTGCCTTTTATACCAGGCATTTATATTTAATTTATATACTGTTACCAGCTGGGAGGTTGTTCTCTGCTGATGTCTGAGTTAGAGGCTCGCATGAGGAAGGGATATGATTTATGGATACACACTGGAAGCCAATTGCCCTTGATCTTAGCAGAGCATTGGGAACCGCAGTTACTTCCAACAGCAAGAGCAGCAAACCTGTCAAGCCTCCCACTAGGAGTGCAAGACTCACTCCTACAGTTGGTGTTTGTTTATTGTGCTCTCCTGTTTCTTGCACATTGACAGCAGAAAGCCACAGCCTTTCTCCTTGCTGTCCAAAGCACTGCCTGCAACTGGTCAGCTCTATCTGCCATCCCAGTAACAGCTATGTGCTGGGTAATGCAAAGAGAAGGGTGTGCTGTGGTGTTGCTGCATGGCTGAGGTCGGAGCCAGCTAATGACCTTTCTGCTCAAGGGAACCCTGGAAAGCCCTGGAACAAGCTACCGCTACTGTCCTGCCCATCACACACCAGTGCACAGCAGACTCCTCAAAGCACAGCTTCTGCTGCATTGGAAGGAAACACAACTCACAGGGAGGAGATGGAGAGAAGTAATTTTTTTTTTCTGTGTCACATAGATCTCCTGTGAGCAAGGCTTTGTACAGAGCAGGGACACATATACTCGGTGCTCTTTTTTACAGTCTGATTATGGTAGCCAGGAAAGAGGACTCTGAGCATTTCAGGCACAAATAGGTCTTAAAGAAAAACATGTGTTTCACGTTCCTCTCTGGAGGTAGGAATTTCTCCCTCTCATTCCTTAAAATGTTGCCTCCTCCAAGGAAGAACTGTGGCTGCAACATCGTGAGGGTTCTGAAGGGAAGGGTAAAAACTCCTAAAACAGGACCTATAGGGTTATACCTGGCTCATGAACACCTAACTCAGAGCAGGTACATTGCCAGACTTTTCACAGGACCCAAATTACCTTCTCTTGCACGTTTCTTAGGATTAGTGGCCACTGAGTACTCACTATTTAGTAAAAGTACCTCCTATCTTGTTCTTACCTTGTACTGCAAATCCTGTTGTGAGGAAAAAAAATACAAATACTCCTGCAGTTATATACCCAAATCCCTCAGGGCAGGATGAGTTCTCAGGGGCCCAAGCCTCTAATTTTTGGAACAGATGGGAAAGTCTGACTGCATCCTACGGCTTGCTGCATCACCTTACAGTGCAGCACAGCAATATTTAAGTCCCCGGGGGATTACGAGCACTGCCCTGCCGCCTGAGTTTGGAATTAAAAACAAGTCATGGCCAGTCTTCCCCAAAGAAAACAGGCCCTTCTCATGATGGCCAGATCCATGCCACGAGTGGGACAGCCCTCTCTGGGGACATGGTGCTTCCCCTGGTAGAAACAGCTGGGCTCAGGCTGGTGCATAGAGATGCCACATGCGTGCTGGCATGTTTTCACCGGGCAGTCTTGTAGCCCCAACGCTGGAGAGCACCCACGTAAACAACAGACAGGCAGGCAGCCTGCTTCTGGGAGATGCTGTTAGCTTTTAGGAAAATAGAGCATGCACACGAATCTCTCTGTTTCGAGTATCATAGCATCACAAACAAGATACCAATGGTAGGGAAGGCAAGTAACCAGCAGTAGAGGAGCTGCCAGCTTTTGTTATGCTGATGAACGTCTTCTAAAACCAGCAAAAGCCACCTGAGCCCCCTTTCACTGCGCTCAGAAGCGTAACATCAGACATATTCCAGCTGTGCGCCATGAGCTGACTAACAACTATCCAAAGTTTGTTTTGAACCCCTCCATGAAACAAACCCTCACTGTACACACGTTGCGTGGTG
The DNA here is from genome assembly GCF_023634085.1 of Falco cherrug. Classification (NCBI taxonomy): domain Eukaryota; kingdom Metazoa; phylum Chordata; class Aves; order Falconiformes; family Falconidae; genus Falco; species Falco cherrug. The sequence continues at coordinate 12,454,660 of NC_073700.1, read as the reverse complement.
GTGGTAAGAGCGGTTTTCATGCACGCTGATGCAGAGACACCTGTTTTGCAGGCATGCTATCAGGAGCACCGTTTGCATTTGGAGTGGAGGATGGTAGAGGCTTGTGACAGCCCTCCTCTCCCTGGGGGGACGGTGGGGTGGGGGTCCTGCCTCGGTCCCCACCAAAGCCTTTTCCCAGACAGAAATCCCTTGGGTTTCCCTTGGGCAAAGGCTAAGGAAGGGAAGAGGTTTGTTTGGTGTAGTGGCTAACTCCTAAATATTTTGCAAAGTATGAGTGGAGTTTTGTCACCTGCTCCCCTGAAGCTCTTCCAGAACAGGAGAAACTATCCTGCATTTTCATTTCCTACCGTCTACAACTGGGGGGGAACACAGTGGGGAGTCTGCTTTACTGGGTAACACCAAACCTCACAGGAATTTATTATGACCTTGCTGGGTGTTTGAGAGTCCAGTGCTTGCAGTCCTTGAACTAAGCTCCTTTCTGATTCAGGTCCGATTGGACCTCCTCAGCAGTGGCAGGTGAGATGGGCACAAGACCTGCACCATGTGCTGACCTTGCTACCACAGTTCCAAGGTGTCAGAACAAGAAAGTCTCTCTTTGGAGCCAGGCACAGTTTGCATTCGAAAGATTCCAAAATGGGCAAACAGGGACTTGGAGATTCCATCAGGAGATCTCTCCACATCTCAGGGTGATTTGAGCACTGTGCTCTTTAAACCATTTGGCTGAAACTGGTGATAACTAAGAGGGAGGGAGTGTTTGCCCACGCAGGCACAGTGCCTTTGCTGCACAGTGCCTTTGCTGATGTATTTGCAAGCCCAGAATTGTTAGTTTGAAGCCTGTAATGAAAAGGCCAGATCTTTGGCTGCTGTAAGCATTTGCTCAGAGACTGTATTCATTTTTATCCCAGCCGAGAGACCACGTCCAGGAAGTCTGTACATACATTTGATAGAAAGAAATTTGTTAACAGCATGCTTTTATACCTTCACAAAAGGAATAAAACAGATTATTCTAAGCTGGGCTTTGTTTGCTTGGAAGCATGTTTCAATAGCACAGAGAAACCTGGTATCTTAGGAGCAGAGCAGGTAGCAAAGTCTGCTCAAAAATTTCTGTGAAAAGTCCCGTTCCCTGGACTCTGATCTATTTACATTGACTGATTCATGACCAGAACCCCAAGACCAAATGATCTGGTCTTACGATCTTCTATATCCAACCAGCCAGCAGCCAAGACACAGCACGAGAGAGAGACCCTAGTGCAAGTACCTTGTCTGGGAAGACCCCTTTCTTAGCACAGCAGCAATGAGCACAAGGTTGTGATCTGGGGTATTTAATTCTCCAACTCCCTAGGTCTGAGCAAAGGCAGGTTTGTCCCCAAGAGCAGAATGAGGGGGTGTACTGCGGCAAAAAGTGATCACTGCCAACGAAGCAGCTTCTCAGTGTGGCGGGACATTGCCTGCTGGAGAGAGCTCTCTTCCCTGCAGCGTTAACTTTGCGGCTATTATGCACACATCCATCTGCAGTGGCTCTAAAATACAAAGGGAAGGGAAAAACCCCACGCTGTAAATAACAACATAAATTGCAGTCAGTGGTCAGAGCAATGCTATAAAAGTCTCCTTGACCACAGAATGGACACGCTGAGAAACTTTCCTTTCTCCTTAAAACCGTGTGTTACAGGCAGGGACAGAAGTTCCATATGTTCTTGTCCCTCTTGCATGAGGGAAGCTTGGGCAGGTCTGTCGCTTCTCCCCTCAGCACCCCATATCCTGACAGCATCACCAGACCATCCAGAAATACTGACATTGCTGAAACTCCCCACGTGAGGCAGTCTGACCCTGGAGGAAGAGGACAGTGAAAGAAGGCAACAGTATGGAGTGATGTTTTCAAAGAAACCTGTGTGACTTAGGTACCACACTCACTGACCGTGTTTAGATGAGTCTTTAGGTTCCTAAATCCCTTTCATACCCTGAAACGTTCCCTCATGACTAAAACCGCAGTTCCTTGTTTACTGAGAGGGGTACAATTAAAATCATCATCATCATCATCTAAATACCATTTGTGAGGCTGTACCCTGCATGTACTGCCACAGAGTCAAATCCAGGTTTGTTACTGCAATTTTAAGCATAGAGAACTAATTACATATGCCTAGACATGACACGGCTGGTCAAATCCAATCTAAACAGCTTCTATTTCATGGAAACCCTGGCTGAAAAGGCATATAAATATACTTTGTCCCGCAATCGTGCATGACACTCTGTGTTTTTACTATTCTGGGAAGCCTGAGATACTATTTTTATTTAGACTAAAAATAATAAAGGCTTTTCTCCAATCCTCTGGGTGCCCTAATTGAATTATGCCTGCATTAGTAAACTCCAGCACTGCTAAAATCAGACAGCCACCTACCCATAATGTCTAGGAGGCATATCTAGTAGGCTTGGTGTCTGCCTCCTGCAGAAACTCTATCCAGAGGTGTCTTTTGCAACAAGTTTAGTCCTGGAAAGTTACCAAATCAGCTTAGCATGGAGCGGAGAAAGCACATTCCAAGTTTCTGAGCCACCGCAGAGAAAGCCCAGCTGGCTGACTCCTCTCTTTTATAAAGAAATCTTTCAAACAAGGACTTCGGTCCAGCATTTGCACAGTTCATTGTAGACAGAAAGGGACAGGGCATTGGACTGGCAGCTGGAGCTCTTATTACTACCACAATTAATTCAGGAGGAACAGCCTAAGTAGCCCTGCAGACTGCAGCCCAAACAGCTTAGATCAAAGGTCTGCAGGTAATGCCTTAGCCTCTTCTTGCAGATGTTAACCATGGCGTGGTGATTCATGACTTTCTGCATCATGTGCTCCCAGAAGCTTAAACTTGTGAGTCCCAGCCTTAGTTTCCAACTGCTTTTAGTTGCAAGCCCAGTGAGAATATGCCTGTTGCCCTACCATGGGTGACCCTGGAGGAGGTACCAGGATGACCTACAAGTGCAGACGATCCGGTTGGCAGTTACTGGTGCTCTGCACTGCTCAGGGGATGGCCAGACTTTGTCTCAGAGCACTTGGCTTGTAATGTTAGCACTGCTGAAAATGTTAAAGAACAGTCTGGCTGCCACCAAATCTATATATTGAAGGCAGCTAAATCCTGTACTTCTTAAGCAGTTGCTGTATTTCCAGCTGGTCACAATGAGACAGGCTTTACTCTTTTCAGTGTAGCTAAAATAATCCACAGAAACACCCATGAGCCTGACCTTCCCTGGAGTTTGCTGTCAGTGAGTGGGGGAGAGAAAAAGCTAATTCTTTTCTACAGATGTTCTCAGCAATACTGTGATTTCAGCAAAGCCAGAAAGAATTCAAATGCTTTTCTCAGCTGAGGAAGAAAGCACATTCATATGCCTTCCCCAAAACTTCTTTCCAACTAACAGTGTAGCCAGTGTCATTGAAAAAAAAAATTAGAAAAAAAATGAAGCAAATAGTAGGGTGGGTTTTTTGGGGGCTGTTATTTCTGCGGTTAAAGCTACAGCTAAAAGCAGCAGTAGCAGGTTACAGCAGAAACTGAATATACTACTGTGCAGATGTTCAATTTAGTCAATGGGGCAGTCTTAAAAAGAAATTCATTTTCAGACTTCAAAAATGAATTCTAAAAAAACCATTATTATCCCTTTCAATGGGAGCATGTTCAGAAAACACCAGCTGGACACAGTACAAGATAGCTCAAGCGTATGTTGCAATGTTTAAAACCTGAAGCAATGAGAGCTACACTGAAGATTGCCCTGTTTTACTTCCATTTGGCATCCTGGAGCTAACGGAGTGGAGGAACTTGGAGAAAGTGTTTCAGTCAGCCTCTCTGTGGCTTATGCCCTGAAATGCCCCTGCCCAACAGTTTGGTACTGCAGTCCTCCAGTCCTTCAGAGGGTTCTCCCAAACGTGAGACGGGAGTAAAGTCACCCCCAGCCTCCTGTTTTTATCAAAGCAAGACTAGGAATACCTTATAACTGATGAGGAAGTACAAAACTGCTGCTCAGATTGCAGGACTGGCAGAGAAGGACATGCTCTGAGCAAAATATAAATCAGAACAGTATTGCAGCGTGGCCTTTATCCAAGCTTGCATGAGGCGTGCAGGCTGAAGCTCCTCATCCCGCGCCCCCCACACCACTGAAACTGCACCACTGGATGGCTGCCGCTGGGCATCAGCCCTGTACTGAAGGGGGATCAAATCCCTCTAAGCTGAGAGCACCAAGCTCATGCCACTTTTTAATGATGCCCACAGACCATGTGGGAAAGCTTTGTGCTGCCCAGCAAAGCAGCTGTAACTGAGCAGTAAGATAATCAATGAGAGGGAATGATGATTATACATTATCTAGAAATATGGCTGGCCCAGAATATAAACTCTGGCTCCGTGCAAGGAAAAGATTAGGAATTGGAGAAAAAATGTAATAAAGCTGTGTTATTCTGACAGTTAATTCTCATCCACACTGCGGTGCAGTATATATGGCTTTACTGCCCTCTCTTATTCTGCTCTCCTAGCTATATTTTCTCTGGTAGTTCGTTTGTAGCCAGCCAAACTATTCCCACAGAGCCCAACAGAGATTCATGGTGCTAAACCTGCCAAGCATGCAGTCAAGGCTAATGCTGGCTTTCCAGGACCTCCTCTCAAGACTTCCAAGGCTTGACAAAGTGGGCATAGCTCCATGGATCTTGTGAGCCACTGACTACACAGGAATGTATAGTTATGTCGTCGCTACAGCTGTAGCTGAAGAAGGAATATACTTCACTAGTTAATATTTTCCAATGAAATCTTAACTGGACTGTGCAGAAGCCAAGAAAAGAAAACCATTCTCAGCTGAAGTCTCTGAAATGTATTCTGCAATCACTCAGGACAAGTGCACAGTAGAGAGAAACCTAATCTGAAATCCCAGCCTTTGTGGCCAAGGCTGGGAATGGCAACGAATGACACAAAGCAAGATCTCATTCTGCACGCAGCATCTCAAGCACCTGTCCTCAGCTCAAAGAAGTCTGATCTGCAACAGCACGTTGACATTTGCGAATGCGAGCGCAACTTAAAAAATTACTATGAGAAGACTATAGAGGAAAAGGTATCAATCAATAGCAACATGAAACCATTTCATGTTCCTCCTTAATGTGCTAAATAATGGCTGAATAAAATAAGAATATGTAACAGCTGAGTGAAATATTACACTGTGCAGAAACACATGGCAGCGCTGAAAGTATCAGCTTTTCCTGCACAGAGTAGTGCTATTTCTATATGGACTTTGCCAATAAAACCTTCCATCCACTCCAGCTTTTGAAACAATTAATCTTACGGAAACCAGAGTGGGAAATCCTGCTGGGGAACCAAATGCTTTAAAACCATTACTTTGGTGAAAGATCCAGCAGCAGCGAAAGCAAATGCACCTGACTTTCTGGGCTGCGCTCAGAGAAAGCCCCCTTTAGTTGCAGTGACAGATACGAATATCTCTGTCCTCCTATACCAAGCCTTTCTTGCCAACTTTAAATCATAATAAGTGCAAAAAAGGGTGAGGTGGGGTGGGTGGGGGTGCAGGAGGAGATCTTTCCTTAACTAGTTTCAGAGATCTGTTTTTCTCCTAGGCCAAAAAGCCCTTCCACCCACCTGCCAGCCCTCAAGAATAGTGTCTGCAAGATCAATCATCAGTCTGAAGAAACCCACTTAGCGCAAGGATTTTCCAGGAGATCGGTGTCCAAACCCTCCCCGGATGCAGAAGGTGCCATTTCTGACTGCACAGGACTTGGTACCAAATCAGCATCTGAATTACCCCGGTTCCCAGGGGGGGCCCCAGGCAGAGGCAGGGGCCAGAACGATACTTTGAGACAAGAATGAACCTGGCAGCCAGGGAAGATTTTGAAAAAGTGGGAAAGCCAATGACATCTCCCAGCTTTGGTGGCTGACTCCAGAGGGGTTGTAACAACTGGGAGATGTTCAGAATGTGATTGTCCAGGCTTATACAATCAACTAAAATCAGCCCATTTGCAGACTTCAGGGAGGTCTGACCCCATGAGATGCTCTCCTGTCACCAGCCCCCAGTTCAGGGGCCAAGGGCAGATTTGCAGGAGTTCAGCCCTGCCACACAGAGCAGAAGGGGAGATGAGACCCCAAGTGGATTTGCTGAAGAGAGGGGACAGCAGCGAGCTACTTGCCTTGGATGGTGGGAGAGAGGACAGGAGCAGTGCAAGAAAGTTAGCCAGGAGACAGACTGTAACAGGAGGCAACAAAATGGGCTGTGATTTTACCATTTGTTTCATGCAGGCTCTCAGGACAGCCCTGTCTGGCACCAGAAAGCACATCCAAGTCACGACAACCTTAGAGTCCAACACATGTGGGTGACAGAATTTCTTTTACAAAAGGGAGAAAAACCTCCACCACAACCCACTAAGCAGTAAGAAAAACATTCAATAATACAGCTCCTTAATCATGGTTAAGGAACAGCTGAAACATTTTTTCTGAAATGTAAAGCAAATTAATCAGTATGAAGCAGACACTCTCTGGTTGGGAGGTTTCAACCTAAATAGTTGCAGTCTGGCAAAACTATAAGCAGCTGAAATTAATTATTGTTGCTGGAAGAGCTGGTCTATTTTAACAATAGGTGGTGTACCTGCTTCACTTGCCATATGCACAAAATCTAGTATTGCAATGACCGAGACAGAAATGAAGGCTGATGCTAACACCTAAAGCATTGTAAGGAAGTCAGGGAAAGCAGCTTTTTCCTAGGAGTCCAGAGGTGGTAATTTCACCCTCTCTTGCATAGGGAACACCAGTTGCTGAATTCAGATTTTCACAGATCAAAAAAAAAGCCCTCCAGGTGGTTTCTAATCCATGTGGTTAACTGAGCCTATGAATTTTGAGACTCCCTCAGATAGAGAGCATCTCATTTTCCAAGCCTTTTGAAAAGCCTAATAAAGATGAAACTAACAGCATTTTTATTACCCATTCCAACACAGAGGCCGGGAGTGGAAACATCAGAGAACACCGCTGGGTCAGTAGACAGGTGCTGGTGGCTTCTCTGCATTAGCAACTTGAGGATGAAGGCGTGGGTAGAGTTTGTGTAAAGATGTAGGCAGAACTGTGTAGGGGACTAAGGTTAGAGAAGATGGTGGAAAGCAGCGGTGCACAGAAGGAGCACACAGTGGGTGTACCAGCCTACAAGTTGGGCTGACAGGTGCCTAAAAAGAGATTAGTATACTGACAGCATCCTGAGTTTTGAATTTAAATTCTTGAACCACATTCTAGGCGAGTATTATAGCTATTACCTAAGCAAGACAGGTGAATTTTCAAAGTAACTTCAAACATGAAGAACCCTGAAGAGTCACCGCGATGGATGTTTGCAGGGCGATACCCTTCGGGATCAGACTTGTATTGAAGCACACCAAAAAAATGTGCAAAAGAGAGTTCCCCCAAACATCCCGTCAAAGTAAGAGCAGTGCCCCAAAGCCACGCTCCCCCACAGGCTCTGTTCCCAGTCTGCCACACTGCACGAGTCCTAGGCAGAACCACGGGGGAAGCAGCTGTGAATGCAGAGCTCTGCTCACGCGCTCAGCAGAACTTCCCAAAGCCAGCACAGCCAGGAGGAAAACCCACTGGCCCAGCAGTATCAGCAGTTTCCCCTCTGCTTTGGAATTTTTTTCTTTCCAATTCTGCTTTGGAAAGGGGTATTCAGTGCTTCATGGCAAGTTCCAAAGGGGTTTTACTGATGCTACTATAAAAATATTTGATTCAGAAGAGGCCACGTTGCCAGACAAGTTAATGCCATGGGGAACACTATGTATTTATGGCCCTTTATGGCAAAAGGTACGCAGTCAAGCGTACAATGGATCTTGAAAGCTTTGTAGGAGCCCCGTAAACACTTCTGTGTGCTGATGAGGTGAGAACATGGAGCTCTGTGACAGGTTCCTTTCCATTTAACTCACTCTTTAACCAATGGCACATTCACTACCATTTGAAACCCTCTGTTGCACGTTTGGCTCCTGTAACGTGGACTTCTAATCCACACTCGCATCTTCCAGACATGAAAGCCGTAACCCCACAACAACTGAATATGGGCAAAGTAGAGAGTAAACAGAGTCGTTACTAGAAAGGCATGATAGACTTTTCTCCTGGAGGCATGTTCTCACTACTCCTTGCATCAATGTCAAGTGACTTGCCCGTGATGGAAGAATGAGTCAGTGGCAGAGCAAACACAGAGGATCGAGGTAACTTGATTTCTAGCAGTTTACACCAAAAAGTTAATTTGTGCTCCCTTCTAATCCCCATCTAGAGAACCTTCTCCGTGGGACATCCAGGTTTATTAGCAAACTACTGTCTCCCTAGTCTCTCTCCCCCCTCCCTGGAAGGCCAAGTGGTGCAGTGCAGCCGCATGCTCAGTGCTGAACATCAGTCTCTGAGGATGAGCAGACACTTCTTTGAGGGTGCCGGTGTTGGCAGTGTTAGGGCAGCAGGGGCCACATGTGCAGGAAGACAAATGGTTTCAAACACAGGCTCCAAAAGGCACCTCATGTTGTGAGAAGATCCCTCCAAAATGAAACCCATGGGGAAACCCCCGTGCTGCCAGCTTGCATGCTGCCGTCAAAAGCAGCCTGCTCTTGGCTTGTACTGAACTCCCATCCCGTGTGAGTACCATGGACCTGGAGGGGTTTTCTGGCTGTTTTACTGACCTGCAAAAGAGCCTGGAGAGGGTGAGGAGTCCTCCTGCAGTACAGCGCGTGGGTGGGAAGGGATGAGGACTGCCTGGGGCAGCCAGGCAGGCTGCAGCTGCCATCTCTGGGGTGTTTTCAGAAGACAGCAGGTTTTGCTCTGAAGGGAAAGGAGAGAAAGAGAGCTGCAGAGGAGTCAGGCATCTGGCTGAGCCTACACAAGTACACGGGCATGTGAAGGTAACGCTGATCTCCATGTCTCTGAGGGGAACGGGAAACATTCAGCCTTCTGCTAAATTCTTTTTATTTGCAGTTTTATTTTATTTACTGAGGGTCTCTCTTCAGGAGTATACAGAAGAGTTAATTTAATTTACTAGGAAGCACCGCACTGTCGTATGAAGTGCTTCATACACAGGGAGGATTAAAAGGTTTCACGGAATTGGAAAGCTAAGTTACATTTGATTACATTCAAAGGGGGCAGAAAACAGAAGAATGAAAGGAAAATAATTTTCCATAGGTTGAAAGGAGGTGGAAGTTAATGATCTTTCATGGTTAACTTACAGCCTCTTACGCTTTCTGGATGTTAATGTTAAATCAGCTAGCCTCCTGCCAGCTTATCTCCTGCAAGATACCTTTAACTACTAATCCAATTTTTTTTGTTCCATTCAAGTTCTTTTACCTACATATCTCAGAGCGTAAGTTCACCTTAAGTTCACTTCCAGAGTAAAGGGCAAACCTGTCACTTTGCTTCAACTTGCCCCAGGAAATATTGTTGTTGGTGCAACAAAATACGAGCATGAGTATGTAGCCTCGGGTTTTATAATTTTAGCAGGTTCTCCCTTGTGCGCACGTACAGTTCAATACAAACAAGTTCTCACAATGGTTTTGTTCTCTGTGGTAGCACATAGGCCAGCCTGCCTGGATATGCATTTGGACATTACAAATGAAAAGTTGCAGAGAAACTGGCTGAATTTCAGGAAAAATGAGGCACTCTTCCCAGGGAGCACACCTTCACCACGAGAGCAGGAGAATTTTGCAGAGATGCACTGAACTTGTTCCCCACACTGGGAACAGTCACCCTGAAAGCCGTGCTTTCCCAATGCCCACTGCAGCAGGAGGCCAATTCCAGATCAAGCTCAGGCTGGTGTACCAGGGTGTTTATGCCCAAACCTGCTCAGGATGCTGCTGACTGACATAGGAAATAATGTCATTTCTGGTACAAAGACAACCTCTATCTGCGGAGAGGTTATGCTGCTCTTTAAAGAGCAGCCAAGAGCACAGTGTGCTCTCCGGTCCCCCCAGCTGCCCATGAACAGCGGGAGCCTCTCTGCCGAGCGCCTGCATGCATCCAGAGGGACCGAGCCCCCAGCAGCTGTACCGATGCCACACTAAGCTGCCGAGTCTGCTTAGATCCACAAAGGTGCTGCCTACGCCCAAAAACATGCCCTGCGTGTGCCTGTAATTCTGTCTAAATTCACCCTTGAACTTTGCGGGCATTGTAGGCTCCCCCTCTCCCCTCCAAAACGCAGTGCAGACAAACCCCCACTTCATTTCATTTAAGGGAAGGAATACATACAAAAGCCTTAATACAGAAGAGCACACTTCCCTCTTTGTGCATGGGGAGCACCAACTGGAAAGAAGCCAAGCAATTACCGAGCCCTAGAACAAAAAAACAGCAAACTTATCCTGAAGAATTACAAACCAAGGCTGAAAGAGCTTTAATAATAATAATAATAATAATAATAATAATAATAATACACCCAAAAACAAATCCAAAGAGGAGCAACACAGCTACAGCAAAGCACCCTGCCCTTGGGAGAAAGAGCGTTTATCCCCCGCAGCGCCGGGAGCCTCTCCCAGCCATCCCCTCGGCAGCACCGCTGCCACCATGAATTCCCCTGAATGTCCTGCATAACACGTGCTGGCCCGTCGATCACAGCAAGCTCTGAGGAGCCGCATCCAAGGATGCATGGCTGAAACCAGTCACAAGCAAATCGTCAGTGGGGGGATGCTTCTCTGGAGGTCATTAGTCTGCCGATTGCAAAGCCTGCTGACTGCCAGCCACGCCGAGTGGACTGGCCTGGCTCTTGCAGAGTGCTTTCTGTTGGCTTTTGACCCGACTGAACATTTACCCAACCTAAATATTTCTGGTATTTATTTCACAACGCTCTTTTGAATCTTAGGAAGCGTGTGGTGTCCTGGGTTGGGCTGTCCTGCTGCCGCTGCAGGGAAGCGGATGGCTCCCTGGCAGGCACCGACTGGGTGCACAGATCCTCCATTTCAGCTTGAGCAATTGTTACGAGCAGGCTGTGGTTTTCCCAAGTATATCTGTTGCTCAAGCTGGCCTTACACTTTCTGCTGGCATTTTGCTTTTTGGCTGTTTTGTCCCCTCTCTAGACTTGTTACAAGGAGTTCACTGACAGAGCAGGCGATTGCACAGCCTTCAGGCTGTGATTGACCATGTAAGATCACAAGACCTTTTTGTTATAACCCCTATAAGGGAGGGAAAGGCATGGCTTTGAAGTAAAGAAGGTTGGTTTTTTTTTTTCTTGAGAACATCAAATCTTCTGGATCAGACAGGCCTCGCCGAGGGCACTGTTCCTAGAAAAAGGGTTGTTTTAGCTTTAACCTCAAACTGCACCCTGAACAGTAACGGGCCCTGGGTGCAGATGGATATAAATTCCTCCGGCTAAATTTTTAGCTGGCCAGATGCAAGCCGGCTCCAGGCCAGAAGCCGCTGGGCTGCGTGAGCGTGGCGCTGAGCCCGGCGCCGCGGGTTGGAGCCCTCCGCACACAAACGCAGGGCTGGGAGTCACCTCCCATCCTCCCCATCCTTCCATCGGCGTGGAAGGGTGCCAACATCTGGACGGGGCATGTCTGCTGGGCACAGCCTGCAGGCTAACACAGCTCGGCCCCTGGCTGGCCCCAGCGGATACTGGCAAGAGGGTCACGCCTGCCTGTGGACTCAGCACGATGCATTTTTATCAGGTTTTTTCCCCTTTTAATTTAACCGCAGATGTCTTGCAATGTTGCTCGCAAATCCTTGGCTACCACGTGAGTTGTGATTTTTATTGAATTACTTGCAACAGCATCCATTCAGGGAAAACACCAAAAAGTAAGCTGGCAAAATTTGCAGGGTCACTTGAAGGATCTGCCACGTGATCCCAGCTGTGGAGGAGGTGGCTTGCTCCTTTGCCACCGTGCCTTGATGCCAGGGATCTAACAAGGCTGCTGAGAAACTCCAAATGCTTTGTGAAGCGGGGCTTCATTAAAATAAAAATATATTGAGCACATTGCATGTATTGATTTGTAATTCTCACCAGTGGTTGTTTTCATAAAGTAATTGCAGATGCTTGCTCTTGTTGCTTGCAAAGAGAGCAGTCAAATCTCATGAGAGGTTTGGACACTTTAAAAGGATCAGCAGTTATCTGTGGTGCTGGCTTTGCGTTGACTTGCCTTGCATATTCATGCCAGCAATATTTTAGCATGCATCTAACAGGAGGAAGCGAAGACTGACAGTGGGGGATACAGCTGAAGTGAAGCAGATGTCTTTTAAATTCAGAACACATACAGCACAGAAACACTTGAGTGATCGAACACAAACTAGAGGCGAACCCAGAAAAAACAGATTTTATACTTAAAACCGTGCACTGCAGAAAGAACAAAGAACCTAAGTGGTGCAAAACAAACCTATTTTAATAAAACCCTCTTCACTCTAAATACCCCAGTGCATTGCCAAGTAGCACAGGTAAGGAATTTAAAAAAAATTAGTTTTATTTCGACCATGTCCCTTTAATTATTACTTCTTGGCACAGCAGGTAGGACACCTTCAGGCCAAAACACAAGTGATGTTGAAAGTACAACTGTTTGTTCCCCTTGGGAATGAAGGTTTTCTGACTGTTATATAAACATATTTGGATCTCTTTTTTAGAGAATCATCCCATTAGCAATTATACTATTAACAGTGAGTCAGAGAACATTTTGCTGATGTTTTAAAACGTGTAACTTAAGGTCAGAACCTACTAAACTTCACCAAGCAAGCAAACCTGATGTTAAACACCCTTATTTGCCCTGGTGGGATGGCTCTAATGAGCAAGGGTTGCAGCGTGTGATCTTACATTGTGAACTATATAGAGCTGCTTTGTTTTAATTGCAAGGCACTGGGTGCATCCAGGCAAGAGCAAAAACATAACGATAAAAGAGCAACTCTAGAGAAACAGCAGATAATTATAAAATGAAAAAGAACCAAGGGTGGAGGGTTTTTCTTTTTCCTGGTTAGTCTGGGAAACTTGTTCAACTGAGGCAGCAACCAGTGGTCATTAGAAAAGTGCTGTGACACGCAGGCAGGAAAAAAAAGCTCAGATCCAGGCTTTTACAATAATCACAGACCTGAAGGCAGACAGACAGCTTCTCTTGGAACAGGTCTCTTCCAAAAGCAGACCTGAAATGTAACCCACATGCCAGAGGCTATCTTTGGTACAGAAGCCCTTCTGGATAAACCAACACGATGAGTTTCTTGGCCGCAGAGTTACTTATAACTCTGATTTGGCTTCTGCACAATGCAGATGAGGCCACGGGAAGAGGCAGGCAGGCTGGTGAGACTCAGCTGCTTCGTTTTGCTGTAGCTCACTTAGTATTTTATGAAATTTTGATCCATACGGATTAGACAACTGCCTCCTCTCCCACAGTTTAATTCCACTTGGGTTTCACAGAAAGTTAGGGAAAAAAAAAAAAGGATATAAAACTCGGATTAAAACACAGCTTCTGTTTTGTGTGTGTGCCCATTGGCTCAAACCACATGAAATGGTCGGCTTTACCCGGTTTTGACAGCATACTGAAATATCAGCTTGCACTTTTCTCAAAAAGTTTGTGATTCCCCCGGCCGCTTGCAGGGCTGTGGCCTGGCCAGGCAGAACCACACGGGCTTTACACAGTTTTGCTTTTTGCCTGGGTATGTTTCTATTAAAGCTATTTCCCTGCCAAAACCACAAAGGATGAGGCAAAGAGAAAAAAACTCCAAGGCTGTCAGTGAAACTGTTCCTGAATAAGGTGACATAAGCCTCGCATACAGGAGATTAAGCTTAATCTCTGAAAAGGGACAGCAGAAAGGCTGGAAGACTTCAAAATGAGCTACAACAGCTGTGTTTTGGTTGGCCAACGACTGTTCTCTGCTTTGGCTGTGTCTGGCTCAGCTCATGTGAACAAGGCAGATTATTAAAATACAGCGTTCAGCAATCCCGTCCTCGAGCACTTGACAGAGCAGCCTTCTCCTTTGTATTTCACTGCAAAGCGGAGTGATAATGTGATGTGCCCATGACAACAGAGTCAATGATAATTGTATGGTGCTGCCCTGAGTTCAAAGCAAAAGATACCATTTACTGGTTTAAAGCATGTATTTTTGTTTCAAAAATACCTTTTGGGTAGGGAAACGCATGCCCTTCTCTCTGTCTGGTTTAACTGCTGGGTTTAATTGGCCTTATTTTAGAGCATAATAGATAAATCAGCAAGACATGGCACAAGTCAGAATAAATCAAGCTAAAAAGCTTTTCATAACTTACTAGTCACCACAGAAGGAAACTGCCCATTTTCCACAGTAATAAGCTATGCTACCAACCTGAAGAGTAGCTTAAAATAATTAACAGTACCAAAAAAGAAAGGGTGTGTATATGAGTGGATCTGCAGACCCACTCCACCCAGTAAAACGGGAAAAAATTATCTGGGTGGACCTGCATTCCCGTGGCAGCTCACAACGACTGCGCTTTATATTTCTGTGCCTGGAGATATACATTTCTTACGTGATCACAAGCAATGAGGCACAATAAGAGCTTGAAAAGCAAAGCAAGACAAAACAGAGCACTAAAGGAAAAAAAATGGAAATAATTTGTTCGACAAGATGAAAAGCAACTCGTGTGTTTTCAGGAGTGCTGGTTTTCATCTTTGCAGTAATTATATCATTTATTAGGTGATGTTTCCTGTATGATATTTAGAGTTATTGTGGGAGGATGTCATAACATCCATGTTATTAGATAACTTTCGGGACCTTGCTGTGGGAGACTATAAGAGAAAAGAATGAGAGAGATAAATCGTCTAAGGAAGATCAAGTGCTCTGTTTGAATACGAAGGGCACAACATACTTAACGGAGACAGGGGAAATAACCACGCAGCACCCTTTTTCCTGCAAATGTGGGATGTCTGTATTCAGATCTAACCTGGTATCTACGACATCTCTCATACTGACAAGAATAAAGGGATGCAAGCCCTGCTAGTTCCTGCTGGGAAGGAAGGAGTTCAAAGGAGAACAGCAGGTACAGAAAGGCTGGGAGATCTGGAAAAGACTGGAAGGAACCCTGGGGGGACAGAAAGGCTTGTGCCACACACCAAAAAAGCCCACAGTGCTGTTAAGCTGTACTTCTTACAAAGGAATTGCTCAAAATGAGTTTCTTTCCCATTGGAGGGTTTCAAGATGACTTTACTCTGGGGTCTGGACATTTGAGGTTGATCCATAACCCTGCTGTTGATGGCAGCCCAGGAACCACGGAGCTCTGTGCTGCTGCTTTGGTGCAGGGGCTGGAGGCTAAGGTCAGAGACAAAATGTGGCCTAGGCTTTGATGTAGGTTCAGACAACGTGTTGTACCTTATTAGAGCTTTGTTAGTCCAGCTCTGGTCACCATCACCTCCTTGTTGATAAGTTTGTTTCCTCAGGGAAGTCTAAGAATTGAAGTCAGCACCATTCACTCCACCTTTGTGACCAAGATATTGAATTAATACCTTTAAAAAAAAAGAAAATTGAAATGTAGCTTTTGTTTGGAAAAATAAAAAAAACACGTTCCATCAGCTGTACAGAGAGGAATATTCAAAGTATTTAATTTTTATTTCTGGAGTCAAATCAACTTGATTTCCTCTCTCTCAATAGGATGTCCTTTTGGTATTTGATTTCTTTTCGTATTTCAAAATGCCAATTTAGTTGTTGTTGCTAGTGAAAAAGATGTTAAGAATCCTCCCAGAGTGCACTCATGAATAAATGTTAAATTCATTCATTTCCTAATATCCATCGTCTTGGCTGCGCGATGTGACTTGAGGCAACACTGCGGCAAGTTTGTCGTGGGGCCCACTCCAGGTCTCCTTTCAGCCGGCACCGCTGCACAGAGCTAAGGCATCGCTGCTGTCAGCTTTGCCCACACATCTCAAACAAGCAACATCGCTGATCACTTGGCAGAAGCAGGATCTCCCTGGCGGACCTCGAGGAGGAGGAGGAGGGGGAATCAAATCTAAACTCCTGACAGTCCATAAAGAACGGCGGTACCAATTTGACAGTGGGCTCACCTGATCCCAAGGGCTTGGGTCTTTTCATCTCTTGCTCTGCTGTGCACTGCATTTCTTGTCAATGTTGTACGAACAAACCTGGTACTGTCTGATTCAAGCAGAGTGAACCTGGTGAGAAAAGTGCAGACTCGATGCACTCCTGTCCCCGGGAAGCTGAGCCTGTAGGTCAGACAGTGGGAGCAGGGGGTATGATACATCAGAGCACTCGGGATGCTTGGGAGGATAAAAGCTGCACACAGCTATGTCTTTAATGTGCAGTTGCTCTTCATAGCCGTGCCTAGTTTATGGAGCTGGGAAGCTTTTTCCTTATTTAAAAAGTAAGCTTTATGGATCAGCAAGAAAACGGTAAAGTGTGTCCTCACTGTAAGGTTTTTATTTACAGCAATGATGGAGCAGAGAAAGAAAAACTTGAGTTTTAGCTTTTCAGAGTTTGGAGTGACTGCAGTTAGAAATATTACCTTTTGACTTGTAGAAAGAGCACATTTGATCTGGGAATTGCTCAGACAAAAATAAATCAATATGGACTGGTATAATTTGTTATTTACACAAAGTCATTCTACTCTTGACTGCTAAAGGCTTTACACCTTTTAGTAATAGACATTTTTCAAATAGATTGCACTGGAAATGCTAAACCCCACACAGCTCTTCTCTCCCTCTTGACTGCTGGTTAAAGTTTTAGGTTCAAGTTGGATGTAAAGCAGCCAAGCAGATGAGGCAGAACTCTGCAAGGAAGAAGTCGAATGTGGGCGCTGGGGACATTAACTTCAGTCTGGGAAAAGGTTTAAGCTCCACATGAGTGGTCTGTGAACAGCTGTCAGACTCTTCTGTCAAGGTGAGTTTTTCCATGACAGCATCGTGTCCTATCCCAAAGAGCCACACTGGGCAAAAGAGAATAGCATCAAGTTCTGCTGTGCAGCAGCATTTTAGAGCTGAAGGCAACCACATAACCATCCAGCTTTGTTCATCTTGAGAGAAGAACTTGCACTTTGCCTTTTGAATGATGGCTTTGTTCTCCACTGCTGCTGAGCCTGGGGGGGTGTTGTTGTTTTTTGTGGGTTTTTTTACTTTGTCATCTCAGGAAATCCATATCAAGAGTAAAACTAGCAAATTCATTTTACACAATAAATGCAAATGAAAGCAGTCATCTAAGCTGTCTCTGTCTTAATGCAGAATTTGATTATTTCCTTTTCTCCCACCTCCATCTGCTGTCTGCTTATAGCTACTCAGGTTTACCATTTTCAATGTCCCTGATTACTGCTTTCTACTGGAGCAATGCCTTCTGTCTTATCACCACACTGTCTTCAACATCTGATCTGCAGAACAAGGGTGGCATCCCAGTAGTGCATCCATATGGTCTGTAGCTCTTTTGCTGCTGTACAGAATTGTGGCTCTCTGAAACTGCAAGTGTCACGTGGTCTGAGATGTTTTGGTTTTGAGATGGAGAACTGCACATGCAGATCTGAAGTCTCTTGGAGCAACACTTTCATAATAAAAATGAGACTGGTGGTGACGGTTTCCATTATGGTAAAGCAGATGAGTTCTTATAACTCCTTTTGACAAAATTAAACTCTTCTGCTTGGACCAAAAAGATAATTTCTTTGTTTGAAACATTGATCTGATATTTTGCTATTCAATTAAATTTCTCTGCCTCCTTAAATAAGCTGCAATTGTTACTCGGTTTCCTCAATATGGCCCTATGAGGGATGGAGGGACTTGTTTGCCGCTCTTCTTGTATTTAGGATCTGTAAAATCAATCTATAAGAATGTCTTATGGTGCAGCTCCCTTGAATTTGCTGTGCCACCTCCCCTGTAAATACATTCCCTTCGTTAATATAAGCCTATTAACCTCCATCAGTTCACTGTTACTTCCATGACCTAGGGAGGTCAGTCCTCCTTGATAACAACATTCCTGTTTGTTTTCAGCTGGTTTCTCACACGCTCCTAGGAGAGACCCCAAACGGTGGAACATGGGAACACATACATGCCCATCACTCAAAAAAGTGCACAACGTTTCATTTTAGGTCAATCAGCCTTGCCAGAAGCCTTTTAAGAAGAGACCTTACCTTGGTGGGTAGGTAGGAGCCTGTGGACGCTGACCGTAAAGGTCCTTCTGATTCACTTCCTTCACTACCCACCCCAGGACACATTTTTTCCCTAGGGAGATTCCCCACAGTCAGGAGGTGATTCTGTAGGTAGCAGCCTGCACAGCGCCATCTGACCTTACCACGCACAATATTTAATCAGTGTTGAGCAACTAACGGTGTCAGGGATGCCAAAGCTTGAAGTAGTGCAGAGTTACATGGGAGATACAGCAGGGCCGAGGGATTAGTTACAAAATCAAAATGGAAAGGAGTGATTTGGAAACTTTACCCCTTCCCATAACTACTGATTCAGTGAAGCATTTTTTTCTGCACTGCAGTCATAGCCAGCAGCATATACAGAATAAGGATTGAAATATTTTGAAGTGCTGTCACAGTGTGAATGATTTTCTTTAGAGCATAAAATCAGACTGCAAAGTTATTTTCTGTCTGCAGCGACACAAGAAGAATATGAATGTGATCATATCTGGCCCTGGGCATACAGGAAAGCAGAACTGGCCTTAACCAGATTCTCTTTTTTTTATTCAGAGTTCTTCTAAGAAATATAAAATCCAAAAAATTCTGAATCTGGCTAGAAGTCTCATAAGAGGAACAGGATTTCTGCATAGCTGAAACAGCATGACTTTGATTATTTGAAAACGCATGATTTAATCATTTCATTATGCATACCTTTTCTCAGCAGGCACCACAGCCTAAAACAGACAGAGACAAGCATTAGATAAAACAACATGCTTTCTAGCTAAAGAGATTGGAATCAAAGAGTTTAATCTTGCAGGCACTGATATCCTCCGTGCCTTTAGACTTGGCTGCAAACAGCAGGTGTGCGCCATACCACCGAATTGAGCCTTAGCAGAGTCCTCTGCTCAGAAGTGACATCCTGCGGGATGACTTTGATTTCTCCCTTCTGTAGTGCACAGCTGCCCGTGTCCCACCTTCCTCCCCCTCTTCTTCCTCACACCCATCGTATGCAGAGTGCTGTCAGTGCCCTGACATCCACTGTCAATGAAGGTTGCTCTGACCATCCCCACCTCCCTGCCACACACCCATCCAACATCTGTCCAGGCTGCAAAATCATCACAGAAGAGGCCTGGATCTCTAATCTACCCCCGAAGGACTTAAGCAGCTTTTTGCACCGTATAGTCAATAAATGCCCTCATCACAGCATCTTTGTCATGAGTCACAGAGAGCTACTCAGTAACAAAGTACAACACGGTACTTCTGCTAGCTGTGGGCAGTCCGTCGTGTGTGGTTAGCATGCAGATGCTCTATTTTCCTGCACAGAATACGTGGTCCGTCCCTTTCTACAACACCAGATCCTTTTCCTCTAGTAGAGAGTGGAAACAACCAAGGCCAATGCTCTGCCCTATCCCACAAGCAAAGCCTGCACCCTACGTCTCCCTTGGTACAGCCAAGAGCAGTTTGGCTTTGCTGTCTGCAGCATGATGTGTGCTGTGCAGCAACCCAACACAGACACACTTGTAGTGCTGTATTATTTAGTAAAGGGGGAATGGTGTCTGGAAGAGCCTGCTTTGATTGCAGAACAGAGCTTGCCTTCACATCCCAACTCTCCAATTCTACACTTGTTTTGGCAGACAGCTGAAAAAAATGGCTTCTGTTTCTAATGAAAATAAATGGAAAGTGCACCAAAATCCCCTGGGAAGAAGCCCCCAAATGTGAACTCATGGAACAGGCTGGTTTTACAGGCTGGAAATGAAAAGCGTTGCAGTTAGTTGTTGGGGTGGACTGACAGCCACGCACCAGTCGTCCCCATTGTCCAAGCTGGATGGAAGGGCAGTCCCCCGCACTAGTGAGGCACTGAAACCCATCTCTTAGCCTGGGCTCAGCACTAAGCTCAGGAGGCCGTTAGGCTCTGGATCGGAGAGAGGTCTGGCCCAGCTGGCACCAGTGCCAGCAGGAGCTGTGTCCATGACCAGTCCGTGCCTCTTTATTAGTGCAAACGGGGCTTCCACAACAGGACCAGCACGAGGCTGGTTGGCAAAAGGCTGCTAGATAATTTCCTCCTTCTGCCATGGGAAGGGGTGGGTGAGGAGTGGCTGCCGAGGCCCGCTTTGTCTGTTCACCCCAAATCCCAGCTTTATACCCCGGCTAGGCACCCATCACTCTTAAGCTACTCTCTGCCCCCCCCAGGGAATTGGATTTTTGAAGAGTTTGGCACAAGCCTTGTAAGGTCGGGAAGGCAGCCAGACCTGCCTGAAATCTTCCCTGCAGAGGACAGCTGGGCTATCCCTACCTGACAGCCCATGCTAATGTGCTTCAACCAACCTGCAGAAATCTCCCGTAAGGAAGAGCAGGGACTGCAAGCTCAGCATCTTCACCATGGCTCTCTGCAGGCCGGAGAGCCGGAGCAGTGGGAACACCGACGCAGCACTCTCTCCACTAGAAAGGAGGCTGGGAACACTGAGCAGTTTTCTACAGACCTAAATGGATTCGCTCAGTGACCCAAGGTGGCAGACCTCAGTCCCAGGTCCCAAAATGTGGTCTCATGGCCAATTAAATGCTGTTCAAAGGGCAGCAGAACATTAGAGAGTGCTTTGATCTCAGAGATGCCAGCCAGATGTGTAATATCTGCTCAGGTATCAGTAACAGTCCATGCACATCAGACAGACAGGTTTCTTCCTGGGTTTGCTAACAGAAGCAGCGGTTGCTCACAAATCACAGAGAACAGAAATAATCCCTACCTTTTTAAACATCAAAAATTGTAAAGCTTCACAGCTGCACAGTTCTGAAATTGAATTGAATGACTTGACTTGCTAAAACCAGAGATCAGAGTTCTAGGTCTTTCATGCCACAGCTGAAAGCATCAATAGCACTCAAAGAAGAGCACAGAGCTGCCTTTCAAACCCCAGTTGTGACTTTAGAAGTATTATTGGGTCTCACCCTTCAAACACAGTAGTCTCAATTCAAAATGGATGTGGGAGTAGAGAAAACTGATTTTCAACATGAGCATTTTATTATTTAAAGGACAGGTTTTTCTTTCTGAAGTTAAAGCTAAAACTAGCCAAGGAATCTGGATTTCAATTAGGTTTTGAATATGAAATAAAAACCATTTAGTTCATCTTTAAGTAGGAGGACAGCAGTGTGAGTGTTTTCTCTGCAAGCAATGCATCAACAATTCAAAAGCAATATCCGTGCAAGCACAGACTTGATCACACAGGGATCCAGGGAAAAAGGCACTTGGCATGAAGCTTTCAATTCCCAGAAACTGCTTTCCTCACTGATCCAAAAGAATCCCAGGTCTCTTGACTTCTCCTGATGCTATAGGATCTCATTGCTCAAGCAGAATATCTCTCTGCTTAGGTACAAATCTCTTGGCTTCATATATTGTCCCTGTACCTGAAGTACCTGAGCAGCTCGATGTAAACCATGCGTTTATCCTCCAAATGCCCCTTTGAGTTCTGGCACTGTTACTGTCTACCTTTTCCAGCAGGGAAAACCAAGGTATAGGGAATCTAAATATCTTGCCAACAACAGCTCTTTTCACTCGTTGGTCACTACATTATTTGCTTAGGTTATTAAAGGTAAACAAAATGTTATGAACAATTCAATAACTGATTCCAGCATTTAGATCAGAGATATTTTTCTTGCAAACACAAGGAAGGGGATCAATCAGCTTTTTACTCACCACAGTATCTCCTTTGACAGGCCGGTTTCGGGAGCTCAGCAACACTCAAAAGAGGCATGTCCAGTCTCTCATCATCTGGGGAAACAACATGTGGGGACTCTTAACAGCAAACACTAGATTTATACATATGTGTGTACATGCACACACAGATACATACATATATATGTAAAGCACACCTGTATTTTTATGTTTTTATACATAGACACACATCCCCCCCCTACATATACAAACATATATTTAGGTAGATATATAGGCAGAAAGATATAAAATACAAAAATACATAATGGCTATAAAATTAATTACCTTCAAAGCATAATATTCCTGTCCTGAAAACCTGGAAACCTATTTCAAATGTCAAATACATTCTTTCCTGCCTGTTTGTCACATACCTCAGCTGCGAAATCCAGAACCATTTTGTGTCGTGGCAGAGAAAAGAAGCAGGAAAACAAACCAAAACCAAGACAACAAAAATTTTTAAATCTGCTGCTGCTACTCTGGTGTGTCTGTGCCCCATCTAATGCTCACCTAAAAAGCAGTGCTGATAACACAAAAACTCAGGGCCTGCTTAAAACGCTGAGTGGGGAATCCACGGAAGAGCATGAGCTGGTTGTGCTGGCACCAAATCAGAAACATCCCAAAGCCCTGAGCGGTGATCTTCTTGAACCAAAGCCTTGTACCAATTTTGTTGGTATCTGGTCCGTGTATTCATAAAGCCCCAGGTAAGATGCTGCATCCAAGCTTCCCTGCATCTTTGAAACACATGATCCAAATTTTGCATCTTGAGACCACATAAACAGTGAATGATTAAAAAACAAACAAAGAGAAAAAAAACCCCAAACCCAAACCTGCTGCCTATTTTACATTCTTAAGCTTTTTGAATCTGTACAAATGCTAGGAACCAGCCAGACAACAGATGCATCAGGAAATTAGCTCGTCTCTTCCAAGAACACACATGAAAATGAAGAGAGAGATGAAGATCAGGGGACCTGATGCCCTTCAGGGACTACTGCTGGAAGCTTTGCCTCCAGGTGAAAAAGGGGGAGGTGGTTAATCCAGGGTAGACGGAGGTAGATAACATTTCTGTACTTGTACAATTCTGTACAACATTAGTCCAGACGGGAGTCTATTAACAGTGTCTGATGGAAGCAATTGTATTATTTATTAAACTGACAAGATCAATTGGCTGCTTTGTACCCATATAAAGGGAACTATTGTACTTTCATGTCCTTTTAAACACAGAGAATAAAGCGCTCCCCGGGGTGCTTTCATGGGCTGCCTTCGATTAAGAGTTCTGAGAACATTTGATATTGTCAGAGATCAGCTCGCCAGGTCCCCAACTGGATTCGCAGCCCTCACAAAGAAAGGAAGATGGTAGCAATTATAATTAAAAGTGAGCTGAGAAGGAAGGACCTTACCTGACTTAGAGGAGTGCTTTTACTTACTCTTCCCAAAGACTAGGCTCTCAGACTGAGGGAGACTGACCTGCTTTTATAGCACCAGCAGCAATGTCAGGACTAGCGTCGTGACACTGATAACTGAAAATGGGATGTTTATTCTCTCCTTCACCTGAAAAATGTGGGGGGTAAGAAGAAGATGACAGTTTCTAGGGCATAAATAATTTTTAATAGGGCCCAATCCTGACAGGCAAAAGTGTCATGTAAATTACCAGCAAGCTGTAAGATGAGTTGTGCAACGTAGCTGTATACTAGCCCCACACAATGCTACAGGCTTGGGGAAGAGTATCTGAGAAGCTGCCTGGCGGAAAAGGACCTGGGGGTGCTGGCTGACAGCAGCTGAACACGAGCCAGCAGTGGGCCCAGGTGGCCAACAGCGTCCTGGCTTGTACCTGAAACAGTGTGGCCAGCAGGGCCAGGGCAGTGACCGTCCCCCTGTGCTCAGCACTGGTGTGGCCACACCTCGGACCCTGGGTTCAGGTTTGGGCCCCTCACTCCCAGACAGACACGGAGGGGCTGGAGCGTGTCCAGAGCCGGGCAGGGGCTGGGGAAGGGGCTGGGGCACATGTTGTACGAGGAGCGGCTGAGGGAGCTGGGGTTGTTGAGCCGGGAGAGGAAGAGACTCAGGGGGGACCTTGTTGCTCTCTGCAGCTGCCTGAAAGGAGGCTGGGGTGGGGTGGGGGTCGGTCTCCCAGATAAGAGGCAATAGGACCAGAGGAAACGGCCTTGAGTTGCACCAGGGGAGGTTTAGATTGGATATTAGGGAAATATTTCTTCACCAAAAGGGCTGTCAAGCACTGGAACAGGCTGCCCAGGGAGGTGGTGGAGTCATCACCCCTGGAGGTATTTAAAAGATGTATAGATGTGGCACTTAGGGGCAAAGTTTAGTGGTGGGCTTGGCAGTGCAAGGTTAATGGTTGGACTTGATGATCTTCAAGGTCTTTTAGAGCCGAAATGATTCTATGATTCTATATTCTTGGAGTATGGGAGGAGGGTAGAGGGGAAGGATTTCCGTGATGCCTCATTGACAAAGCCCTCGGCTACTGTAACAACCTCTTTATTAACTTTCATCCCAGTAGCTGAGAACAGCTCAGATGGAGCATGTAACACACTGGACACAAATATTTAGGAGTTGGTGCCATCATATAGTTAGTGAAAGACTCTACAGTTACTTTCTCTGGGGAAGAGCCCAAGTCCATTGTTATTTAGGACATGCTACTAACCCCGTGTGGCAGCACAGACCTTTAGCTGCAGGGTATTCTAAGGAATTCATCCAGAGGATGCAATTTTATAAACTACAGAATAACCAACTTCTGTTCATTTGGAGTGGATAAATATGCTAACCTAGTAGCACACTTAATAAATTAATACTAATGCTGTCCCAGAGCAGATATTTCTGGGCAGTTACGGAATTTTCCAAACATCTGAATGTCCCTTTCACTATATGCTCCTAAACAGAGACGTGCACTGACTGCACCAAAGCCAGGCACCAGCTGAGGGAAGGAAAAAATTGTTTGTGGGTACCAACACAGTGTTGTTCTGAGTTTTGTTCTGTCACTATTATCTATTTATCAAACTAGAACTAAAACCTCCTGCAAGCTGCAAGTACCACTGTGACTCCTGTACGCAATGAAGCTCAGACTGTCTCTTGCAGCTCATCCAGAGACTAGAGATGATTCTGCTCACATTCACACACCATGAGAATAAACTCACAGTAATTCCATTAGATGACTTCTGTGGTTTTGACTTTAATTTACCTAAAAGAGCTTCACTTTATATTAAAACTCAGCTTTTCTATTGGATTTTGCCTGACCCTTACTGTGGGACAAGAAATAAAGAAAATATATCTATTTTAAGCCCAAATCTGTACAGCCTAGTGTTCTCAGTTAATTACTGCCCAAAACCAATTTCAGAAACAGCAGCAGATATAGCCACATGATGTTTGCATCAGTTCAATTCCCCGTTCTTCCATTTCCCCCTATTTCTTACCTCTGCCACCTGGGCGTGCAAGCCTTTGCCAGCAGTGCCAAGAGACCTACTTGCCCTACCAGCTTCGGTTTTGAATGAGGTCTTAAAAACTCCTCGAATTTGCTAGTATTTTTACTTTCACAACTTTAATCTGCAATCTGCTGCTTCTTCCTCTCCACTGAACCTAAAAACCCGAAGACTGGTGTTGAGCATCAGGCTTGTGCAGGCATCCGCCTACCAACCCAGAACAGCAAAGCCTGTGCCCCACCTTCCGGCTGCCGAGCCGCGCTGCAAGGAAATCGCCTGCCAAAGCCTTGCTCTTCCAGGAAAATCAGTACCCTTAGCTACGTCATGTCAGTCGCCACAGCCTCCAAAATACTGGTCTGTCTTGGCTGGTGAAGTTAAAAGTGGCTAAAGACATATTAACAGCAGTATCCTCTGCACCCGCCTGTATTCCAGGACAATGCTGTTTACTAAATTTAACAAACCGGTGGCCCTATTTAATTTTACCTTTTTTTATAAGCTGGCTTCCAAGGTACTGCAATGTGATGCTGTGGTCAGTGATTGCCACAGATGTTAATGGAGAGGAAGCTCAAATTCTCCTGCTGTGGGGTACTTGGTGCTTTTGGGACCAAGCTACGTTAGAAAGAGCTCTATCATGGCAATACTGCTGTTGGATGATTCATTATGGGCAAGAGGACAACAGGGAAACTATCAGATAGTGGAAGGAGATGGCACGGAATTACCCGTAGAAACGAAAAGAAGAAAGAGCAAGTTAAATATTTGTGGCAGGGAAAGAGGACAAGGAACACAAGTGAAGCAATATACAGGCAAATATTCAGACTTGGCATCACACACCACTGGTCAGTGTACATGTCCCCAGGTCTACAGCCTTGCTAAAGCTGAGGTCAGCCAGCGTAGACAGGCACTGTAGTGCAGTTAATTACAAAAGTTTTCTTGTTCACCTTTAAGATAGCTATCAAGAGGTGATTCATTAATTTTCTTACAAATTGCACTGAGAAAATGAATCCCTAAGTCTACTAATTGATGTGTAAATTTCACAGAAGTAGCTGACCTTGCCTGCAGGATAGCCAAATGTGCTCACAACAGTCTTGATGTCTCTAACAATCCTGTGATCCTAGCCTGCATGCACAGAAAAATAAACATATTTCAAATAAACAACTGTGCGAAAGTACAGCATAGTTTATCCTGCTATGGGTCGTTAGTCTCAGCACAGTGACAGACGTGTCATTCCCTATAAGTTATACCGAGTAGGTAACAGTTGTGGAAAATACCTACCCAAGGATGGAGTAGTCCATCTGGATCACAGGAACCTTCTGCTTATCGTGAGCATTTCTCAGGAGTTCCCTCTTTTCTGGACTCTGCTGGTACAGACAATTTCAGGAAATCTGTAGGACTTGCTTTTGAGATATTAAAAAAAATCATATACTAACACGATTCTTTTCAAGAGGTATAACATCAAAACTTTCAAAGTCCTTTCCAATGTGGCATCATTCCAAGAGACACATCCCAGCAAAGCAGCAGTTTAAGGTGAGTTTCTCTATTTTATCATCGTTCGTGAGTTTTCTTTAGCAATATCATTCTTTCATTGTCCAACTGTAGTCTAAGTGCATCAGGGCCTTTTTCACCTCTTAAGCGAGAGCAACGGTGGCAAACATTTCCATGGAAAAACACCTACATTTGCAACAGTAAGTACCTGCGTCACGGAGGAGACTTGTTTTGGCATTTGTGTCTTTCTGGGAATGAGTACTTCCTGGTTTAGCAAACTTCCTGGATATAATCTTCTAAGCCATAATTAAAAGACACGTTTAAGCATATATTGTATAATGAACTGACATTGTGAGCATAACAACGTCCTGCTTAACAGCTAGGAATATAGCTCTATAGTATATTTTTATCTAAACATATCTAAATTACTTGTTATTATAAATAAGACCAAACAGAATCTAGGAGGTCTTTACATCTCACGTGTCCTTGAAAATCCAAATCTGTGTGGAATTTTTACGTCTGCTTGTTACAAAGCCAAAAGTACAAACATAGGAAAACATACCAAACCCAAACTTTTTCTTGCAATCCTCAGTCTTCCAAGACTCTGTGATTCTTGTTTGATCCTGGTTTTCCCCCACAGGATCACTCCTTGCTCATGGCACTAAATCTACCTTACAGTATTGAGAGGTGTGCCTTAGCTCCAGTCCTCAGCAGGCCATCCATGTGCTTGACTATTTCAAATTTACCTCTGAACACAGAGAGCTTAAATTTCTTATCTCCCCTTCTGCTGTGTTTAGCAGTACTCTATCTCAGCTACCATCTTTAGGGCTCTTGTAGGAAACTTATTAAAAGCACAAACCACCGGGGACGTCTTGCCAACTCAATTCCTTACAATGATGGAGAATACCTCTTTTTTCCCCCCACTGAAGAGCTTTCTCTATTAGAAGCCTTTTTTGTTCTTTTTCCAGAGCTTCAGAACAGGATTGATAAGAACTTATCACACGGCTGGGCTCCCGTGGTTAATTGTGTGCATATTGATGCGTGTGTTCAGAAGAACTGAGCAAGCCTGAGTTCAGCTCTTGAGCACAGGAGGAATCGTGTTTTGAATACGGCTCCGATTTCCCTCTGTCAGGGAGTATCCCCAGTGAGTTCAGGTCTTACAGGAGCAAGGCACAGAGAATTTGGACAATGTCCGTGCTGGGTCTTCAATCAAGTACTTTAATATCAACAGAAAAATGTTTTTCCATCCCCAAAAACCTCACAAACGCCAACTGAGCCATATAGTACCTTGTGCAAGTTTACACAGGGAAGATGACATGGACAAGGCGAAGACTTAACCACGGGTAAAGCCGAATCAGCTGCAGGCACATGAAGAGAATTCAAGCCCCCAGAGCCAAACCATTATAGCTACAGTGTATTTTGCTTCTGAATTCATGGACCAAAGTAAACGAATAATCGCTAATAATGAAGGCAGGGATATCATCCTTAAATACCTATTTTTATTTTTTGGTGATGTCTGTGCCTTATCCAAAGAGAATTTTCTGGCTGACAAAAGGGCTAAAAAACCCCCTTTTTTGGCTCTTTCTCCACTTACAATTTCTTGCTCTTTGCTTGATGTATTCTGAAGGTGTCTCTATCAGGGGATTAATTTTCAGTTCAGTAACCTAAAAAAAGAAAAAGGAAAGCACATAAGATGGGCCCTTAGCAGAAAGAAAAGCATGCCTTACCCTTTTTTCGTAAGCCAACAACCTGTGACATGCAGAAAGCACTGATTATAAACAAAAAGTACCACCTCAGATTCCCATAGTAAGCCTGGCTTTCAGTAACCTCTGATGGTGTGACACTTCCTACCAAAAGATCCTTTGTGCAGGGAAAGCAGAAAAAGCAAACTAAACAAAACCACAGAAAAGCCTTCGAGGCAACGATAGTGTAATCCCACTTATTCATAGCTCAGCTGAAGTGCTGCCTATAAAACCCGCTGCAGTGATTTATTCTGCTCTTATTTCAATATTGTCAAGAACCCTGCCTTCCTGCTACAAATCTACCTCCCTTCGCTCACAGAATAACCCGAACAAATATAGAAACGTTTACACTAATAAATTCTGCATTGCAGTTGGGTACATATATTAAACTTGATGTATATCTAAGATGCCTTCTGCAAACGCACAAGCTGAGATGGTTCTGCCAGTAGATGTCACCAGGAGCAAAGCAGGACGAAGCTCTGGCAGATCCCAGCTGTCCCACCTGGGTGTCGGGAGGCTCCCAGCCCTGACAAGAGGTTGGAGAGGGAACCCGAGCAGGAGGTTGCCAAAGCAAACAGGATTCATCAGCATTTCTGCTTTCTGCCCTGGTGGGTGCGGGGCTGGAGGAGGACACGCATGACACACTGCTGCACTTTGTACAGCAATACGGAATGGTTTCATACAAACCTGTTCCTCGGGCTGCGTCTCCAAACGTACGCTGACAAAGGAAGAAGGCAGGGAGATGCCAAACTTAGGAGTTTCCAAATCCCCGTCACCTGCAAGCTTTGGCCCCAGTGCTTATTCAAATTGCCTGTCACAGTGACTCCTTTGGATAAAAGTAATCCCTGAGCTGATTTTACTTTGCGCTGCTGCGAGCCGAGTCCAGGAACGTGATGATGAGAGTTTCTGACCGAGCACTAATCAGGTGGTGCGGCGGCAATACAGGATTTCAGGATGTTTAAAAATCAACACGCCTATAAGAAGGATGTTTGTAAAAAACCCAAATGCCTTGGCAATCCACCGCCACCTGGGGTCAGAAGCATGAGATTCCAGCTCACACATCTTCACCTGTACAGTGCACAGACTAAAAAATCACAGCAGTGAAAGTCTCGCTGGAAAAAATATTTTTCCTTCGATGAGTGAAATTCAAATATGATGTTTAGGTGAGACATAAATGGTACACAAGAGAGACCAGCAGCTGTACTAAACAGTCTAAGGAATATGCTTTTTTACATCAGAATGGGGCGGGGGGGAGGGCGAGGGGGGGGGGCAGGGGGAATATTTCACACTACAAACACAAAGGAAAACCCAAGGCTTACAAGACATCTGCTTTCCAGGAGACATGCATATTTCACCTTGTGTACTGCTTTCATCCGCAGCATCCTTCTGAGAAAGTATTCTGAATCTTTTATTTTGCTGGATCTTAGTTATTAGTATCTGGTACTGTAAAAATACATGTAAGAATTTTCTCCCGTAATCCTTAGAAAAAAGATTAGAGAATGAATAAAGGATCTGTGATGAGTAAGTGAAACCTTGTAACTATAATCGATCAAAAGGCATTTTCTTCCATGAAAATTTCTATCATCATCTTCATAAAATTTTAAGTTACAATGAAAAACTTCAAATATGGATTCTTTTTGAAGAAACAAGACCTATGGCAAATACAGAAACAAGCAGAGAATTTTCACAAAGAAAGCATCATTTACTTTTCCAATTTAGTTTTGTGTGTTTAGTGAGTGGAATGCAGGAGCAGGGTACCAGCAAGCTAGCTGGAAGGAGAGTGGGGAAGAAAGACGTCAGTGCTACTGTGTCTAGTATTTGTAAAGAAATTCTCTTCAGAAGCCGAACCTGCATCACATAGAGCAAATTCCTATTCAGAAATCAGCTTGTTTGCACAGTCTAACTTGATAGGTGCATTTTATCTGTGTGTGAAATATAAAAGGTTCACTTTTCTTCAACAGGCAGCAATCTTTGCTTTGGAAGCAACTCTTCAGTAAAGCAGGATGTGAAATCTTCCAGTCTTTGGCCAGAATAATAGCTGTTCTTGCAAAACTTGTGCCCTGGCTCTGGATTCCACACAAATTTCCTTTCTTCTTTCTTTTCACTGTCTGCTATGCACTCCAGACATCTGCAGCAAAGGATTGTTTTTAAGTATATTTAGCACATGGTGGCAGGCTTAGCTGCTGGGATCAATTCTTCTTTACTCTGAACTGATTCTTATGTTTCTGAATGCAGCAGCTCATTCAGAATTCAATTCCTTGTATTTCACAGCAGTACAAGTTCAACTGAAATTTTTAAGGTTCAAAAAGCAATTAGACAAACCCAAGACAGAAAAATCCATGAGGTCCCAGTTAAAGCTCAAGTAGCAGACACACTACAGTGGACTGGATGCTATGAGGATGTGCCAGAGGACCGTCATGGCATGCTTTCTGTGTCCTTTCAATTTCCTCTATATTGGACTCTATAAGAGACTATACTGTCCTCTGGGCTGTCTTACTATGGCTGTTCATATGGCACATTCTCATCCAGAGAAACCTTCCAAGTAGGAGTCAAAGCCAGTGACCCCAGCAACACCAGCTTTTCCTCCCTAGTGGTATTTTCAGATGGGTTTTCAAAGACGGATGAGTGTGGTAAAGATATAAGAAGAGTAATATTTTATGAACATAGTAAAATGGGACATTACTAAAAACTCCCTCACCTACATATGAATATGCTTGCAGAGTTGCAAATCAAGATTTCACACCATGAACCCCACCCCACTCCTCCTGCTTAATTTTTCCTCCAAACGATGCTGCTGTTTTCCTTTTTTTCAGCAGCTCATTCAGTGCAGAAGTGAATAGAGTGTGATTTATTCTGGGTTCTCCACACTAAATAGCCCGGTGCTATTGTGTATGGACAGCAACCACTTCAGAGGACGGTGGAAAGTGAAAAGAAAGATATTTTTGAAATAAAAGGAATGCAAGAAAACATTTAAATAGATATTAGAATTAGAATGGTATTTTTTTTTCCATCTCAGATTTGGATCTTAACGATGAGCCTTGCTTCTTTGCCTTTTACACAGAATTCATTTTGCCTATTTATTTGTTTGGGCATTTATTCCAATTCACAGGT
This sequence comes from Falco cherrug, assembly GCF_023634085.1. Classification (NCBI taxonomy): domain Eukaryota; kingdom Metazoa; phylum Chordata; class Aves; order Falconiformes; family Falconidae; genus Falco; species Falco cherrug. Next base: position 12,423,170 of record NC_073700.1, on the reverse strand, counting down.
ACTCTATAACATTGTGAAAAGGTCAGCATTAAATGATTCGAAAAGCTAGACCTGAATCTTGTTGAAATTCAGATTATCCCGATTTTCTACAACAGATACATTTTGCTTGAGTGCTGCTCACTGATGGCACAGTGCAGTATATTTTGAAGGTGATGGAAAACGACCAAAAAACAGCTGAAGAAAAGGGAAGATCCACTAACATATAATGGGAAGGGGTTTTTACACATTCCCATTTTCTAGCTTTTGCCAGTATCCAAGAAACATCTGTACATGCTAGCGAGAAACTTGGAGCTTTAACTGCACAGCAAGATATATTTTTTAAAAGCTGCTAGGATACCTTCAAAAGTAGTCAGGAAAGAAGCGCAGGAGTGTTATCAAGAAGGCTCTCAGCCAGCAAATTCTCCTAAATAGCCCAGAGCTTTATTGAACAGCTTGCACTGGAAGATCAAGGAATCATGACGATCTATGAAACGATCTTAATGGTGATTTAGTAATTGCCTGCGAATACAACTCATCCCAGACTAGATGAGGCTCAGGAGACCTAAGACCCGTCAGATCCTCAAAACAGGCCATGAATGGAGCTTTAAGTGATGCAGACAGTGCGTGTGGATTCCTCCCTGGGGTATAATTTTTTGCCACATTGCCAGGAAGAATCCATCACCTGGTAATTTTATTCCGTTTGCAAGGCAGTGAGCACCTCCAGCAAGCAATAACTAAATTAACCTTAGAAAAGCAAAGCCACTCTCAGCTGAAGATGAGGCAGCATTTTACCATGGGGACTTAAACACTGCAGCTCCGTATACACAGGCAGCTGAGCCCACTGACCAACACCAGTATGTGGCATCTCGAGCCAGCACAAAGCCGACAGCCTGCCTAAAACTCAAATATCACAGGCTGAGCTCTGACTCTTCAGAAATAGTACGCTTAAGCTGAGCTCTTACCATTTCCATCGGAAGGTGTGGACGTTACAATGCTCCGAGTCCTGTGTAAAACCACCTCCCAGACCTGCTGCACTCACATGAAATCAGGTCCAAAGCCAGAACTGTTCTACCAGCGCACTCACTGACCTCGTCCCATAAATGCCCCGGTTTCCTCCATTGTTTCCAGGGATTTTTCAGAGCTCCGTTGTTCCTTTTGCTCTGCTCCTCTCTGGCTTTCTATCTATTACCAAGTATTTTCACCTATATGTTCAAAGAACAAAAAATGCAGAAGTTATTTACTTTGGAAACTTCATTTTGTGGGTGAGTGCACCTTGTCCCTTGTGAGGACCAGCAGACACCATGGTTCAGTTCAGCACCATGGGCAGACAAATCTGCTGAGCCATGACCAGAGGAGCTGGGGGGCTGCGCTCCACAAACAGCCCAGAGCACTTGCTGGAAGCACAAGGTGTTCTCTGGTGCTAGTGGTGTATCTCCAGGCAACACAATCTAATAGTGGCAAGCAAGGGGCAGGAAAAAAGAATGTGCTTCATGTAAATTTAGCCAGCATGTTCTCAGATCTAATTGCTTTAAGTGGTTGGCAAAGCTGACAGAAGCTAATTGATGCAAAGACTTACTCCCAGCCTCCCAAACAGAGACATTTTTAGAACTGTACTTGCTGACTAGGGACAAAAAAATGTTGGGAGTCCAAAATCACCTGCCACGTGCATGGGCTGAACACCTTCTGCTGAGGCCATGAAAAAACAGGCTTGAAGACCAGAGGACAACTTGACACCTCCATGGCAAACCCAGGTAGGCACAGCTAGGTATACATTGCCCAACACAGCACCCCGAAGTATTAAGTACGCAGCAATTTAGAGTGAAAAAGAGAACTTTCATCAATTCTGTGCAGGGACTTCTAATGTATTTTTATCAAAAATAAAATGTATTTTCTAAAAAAGTAGATTTAACCCTCTAAGTCAAGATCCACACCTTCTTATCTACTCTACTGCATGGCCGGGAAGCTGCCAACACGCTGCTACCAGCCTGGGGGTTGGGGCAAGGGACAACAACCACCATACAGAACAGGCAGGACCTCTTTTTAAGAGTAATGCCAAATACCCCAAAATCTTTGACATAGCATGATTTCTCTAAAAAGCCTCAACATAGTCAAGATTAGATCAAGACTGAACAAATCAACATGCTGGAATGTATTTTGGAGGTAGGAGAAGAAGGGAAATAAGTGATGTTTAAGGAGTTGCCTTCCATCCCCTTCCCAGATAAAGTCGGAACGCTGACTGACCCAGCCCACATAATTGTTCCTAAACCACGATATGCACACTCCCTTCACACGTTTCTCGGGAGAACAAACAGAAACCCAAACCTTCCAAAACAGTAAGGGAAACTCAGGATTTTACTAAACAGTAAGCACCAGATCTTCATTATGATTGTAACTCAACTATTTATAAGAGCCAGGTGAGACAGTCTTAAAATGCAAAAGAACCAACAAAAAGACCTTGGCAAAGCCCAGATATTTGCTGATGAACCTTGTACGTAACGTAGCTCTGACCATGGAAAATTGAATCTAATTGGTTATATCGGTTAAACTACACGTGGGTGGAATTTAAGTGGGTTGTAAGCAACTACAGTGCAGAAATCAGATTAAGCCTGGGAGAAACTGCAGTGTGTGATTATCATGTGATAATTACTCAACATTTTGACAGAGCCCAATGCTCAGCTCAGCCCAGCCCTTGACAATGAGAAAGCAGCATAAACATGTGAGTATGAAACTGTATCACTTCTGTTAATCCGCTGGCATTTCCTTTACAGAAAGTCCATGAGCTTTAGATGAAACCCCAGGGCTGCTAACTCATGAGAACCCCTGGGGACCAGAAACAAGGTCCAGACCCCTGGTGGAGGCAATGCTAAGTCAGCTGCAGTGCAAATCTGTGTTGATAACCTTTTGGAATTGGGTCACCACCAATTGTTCACGTATGTGGAGTTCTTAGAGAAACCCGTCTGGTCCTGGCATCCACTTGATCTGCTCTTCATGCTGTTACCACAGCAACTGATACTTAAATCAAAATCTCCTAGCAAGTTGGATCTACAGATGGCCCCACCACATCACAAGGCAGCAAAAGTGGACGCTTGAGGCAGGTCTGGGAGGCATTTATCTTAGTATTTACTAAAACGGTTTTCGGCCTTGTTTTCCATTTGTTCTTTTTCTTTTGATAGAGCAAGCATTAGCACACCAATTTTTCTTTACCAAAAAGTATTCTGTAGGTCAGTCACAGGACTGATGTCTTTGTTTGGCCTGCTGTGCAGTCTAAATAGCTCTTTAAAAACTTAGATTTCTGCATTAAATATCCATATCACACACAAATTGAACATTTTTTGCTGTAAACACTATTGCTGAGAGGTGTAATAGCAGCCATGTGCCTTTTCAGAAACAAAAGATGCTTTAAAAAGATATGAAAATTTAATTAGATCTTCCCAGTGGCATTTATATTTGTCCTGTTGAATTTGACCCAAATTTCTTTAATACTTTAAGGAATACAGACCCCATATTCAAGTTCTTTGCAGGATAATTTCACATTCGGCAATACAGATTTTAAGACTCCTTTTATTCTGAGAGATGGAGGAAGGGAAAGTCTGTGTTCATAGTAGGGGATATTACATGAGATGATGTAACCCAGGGCATTCTCCCAGCTGACTAGCTGAACTAGCACTGAAATGTGCTTTATTTCTGTCTTTGGCATAACAGCAGCATAAGAACTAGATGCGAGTTCTCATTCTTTGTCCTGAGGAGCAGGACAAACCAGGGATGGTTTTGCCCCATTACATGAGCCAGATGTAGGCTCGTAAAGCAACACCTACACAGATTAAATATGCTGCATAATGTAAAGGGAAGGGTGAGCTAGTGACTGAGGACAGCTGAGGCGATGCTGGGGTTGGCTCTACTGTACACAATCCACATCTTTAGTCTTCTAAGTGAATACAGAATGTTGCGGGTGGAAGGTAAGTGGAGGGAGGTAACACAACTACGGCTTGGAAATTTTTTTTTTCTTACTAAAAATCTAGAAGTGGGACTATTTTATGCTTCAAATGTGCTGTCACAGGTGTTATGTCTTTCAAAGACCAAGTGGTAAGAGAGAAAGAGACAGAGAAAGAGATGGAAGGAACCACTGAGAGAAGTGAGAAGTATAGAAGTATCTAGGATAACTAAAGCCTGAAATGGAAAAGCATGTTTCAGTAAAGCTTTGCTATCACACAATTTGCCCACTGATTTCTTGCAATCAAAAGAACTGGAAAAGATTTTCACACACACACACAAACTCTCCCAAATATCATTTTACAACAGCAACTTCAACAGCAACTTTTTTTTTTTTAAGCCTGTTTATTACTCATGAATCAAATTTCTTCCAATTGGCTATTTAGATTTAGACAACAAAAGTCACATGTTAAGCAGATTTCTGTTTGGGGAAAATTCAGAGGGTACTTTTGTTTGAATGTTTCCAGTTGTAGATGTTGGGAGTCCTCTTCCCAACCTTCCTCTCACCCAGTTCTTTTCTGCTCCATTATCAGTTAACCAAATCTGAGAAGAGGAAGAAAGTCAGAGCAACCACTGTTATTTACTCCATCAGGAGCAGAATAGCAACCCATAAAAATCTCTGGCACAAACCTTCCTGTGAACACATTTGCGTGTTTATTAGCTAAACTTTGCCTTCTGCAAGCACTCTTGTGAAAAAAACCAACAAATCATTAGTGCAAAATACAGTAGAAAACACATTTTTAAAGGCCAAGAAAGCTAAAGCAAACTAGAAATCACCATTGCTGGAAATATTTGAGAATTGGTTCGACCTTCTGAAAGCCCTGAGGCCAGAGGCCCAAGGTTATGAATGGCCAGAAAACAAGTCTGACTCTTGTCTTCAGAATTTGGACTAGATTTTGAAAATCCCAGTTTGCAAATTCTAGTGTGGATCTTCTCTGTCAAATGGAAATACTCTAAGTAGGAGAAACAACCCAGTAGGAAGACGTGATGTACACACTGTGCAAATAGGCCCATATTCTGAGAGAAAAGCAGCAAATTTCATTATTTTGGATGAAACAGCCCTATAAATCCAGCCAAACTTTTTGCTGACCTCAGTCAGGTAAATACTATTGAAGTAACTAGGGAAGAAACTAAGTATTTAAGGAAGGAAACGCCAAACCTTAATTTGACTCTTTACTTTTAGTGATTCATTTAATAATATTTATATAATAATATTGAAAATTTCATTTGGAAAAGCAATATGCCATGTCATACCACGACTATCTCTCATCCTCAGCAGTAAATCTCTACCCACCGCTTTTGATTTGTGAGGGCAGAGGACAATTATTCACTTGTCTGTTAACACGTACCGTGTTTGTTCTTGTCCCCTAGTGACTTCACAGAGTTTTCTGTAACTATGAGAGCAAAGACGCTCACAGCTCCTGTCTCTGGTCCAAGCTATTGTTTTAAATGTTCCCGAGTTATTTAACTGTTGGTGTTGACAGGAAGCTGGATATTTCTGCTCCGATGAAGGCTGTTTTAAGGCGCCTCTGTCCCTCTTACCTCCTATCTTAAAAGACTGCTCATGCCTATGCACACAAGGCTCCCCGTTGCAATCTCACGTTTGCATTTCACAGGAAGGCTCTCAGGACTTTGTGAGGTTGCCCCAGATTAGAGAGAGACACAATCCATCACATTACAATCAATTTTAACAGAGGCAGGATCACAGTCTCGGTTTCTCCCTGCGCGTCCCCACTAAGATCGTAGTGCCGCCTTCTGTGCTCCCAAAGTCAGCCATTAAAACACATCGTATGCATAAAAAAAAGGGCCCTGCCAGCAATGTAGGGTACATCTGTATTCTAGACGAGTCCCTGTTACAATCTTGGTGGATGCCACAGTCTTACTTCACATATTGATCTGGTGGAGCAAGTACAAGGCACGTAACTTCTGGTCTGTATTAATTTGTACTACAAGTCTTGGCACAGTACCAGCTGACAGTGGTCTCCACCACGTTTTAAATCAATTACCTGAAGTAGTAATTGTTTGTTATCAGTAAAGGGAATTTAATAAACAAGAAATACTTGATAAATCAATGCACAGACAAATCCAGACATCCACGTATAAATTAATTTACATGAATTTACTAAAATGAGACTGCTGCAATTATAGTACTTCAATACACCAAATTAACATCACCAGTTCTTTTAACTTGGTATGTTAAATGCAACCCAGTCCATTTTCTGATCTTTAGACCATTGCTTCTGGTGAGATAATTATAAGGAGGCTAGACTGTAAAGCCCAGACTATTTTCCATTTTTCAGTACTGTCTTAATAGAGTCAGTGAAATAAAATGATGAATTATGTTGTAATATCAGCTGAGCAGCTTATACAATGTACCTCTGTTCCCACACACTTGAAATTTAGTGTTTTAACACCGGACTTTACTCTTCCACTCACCTGTAAAAGAGCACTACTGGAGCAGCACTGAACCTGGTGCTTCCTCACCAGCTAAATCTGTTTCCTCTTCTGTGAAATCGCTGCTGCTTTACATCACTGTGAATTAGGTCAGAAACAAACCCAGTGAGTGTTCAGTCCAGCTAGTGAAACATATGAAGAGCAGCTGCAATGACAGATCCATAATAATGCTTCTCATCTTCAGTCAATTAAATTTAGACCACACAGAACTGTAAGTGGTACGCAGTGGAGAATTTTGGCAGGGTGACTGGCAAGCCATAGCAGATCTAACAAACCTGAAGTCTTTTAAATTCATCTTTCCTGTGAACTTTAATCAAAGGCTATAAAAACCCAGCTGAATACAATAAAAATTTAAACAGTGAAGATCATTAAAACAGACACTTCCCCGTTACCTCATGGTGACTTGCAGAAAAATCTTACCACCGTAAGATTCTCATCCCCTGTGTTATAACCATAACTCACCCTGCCAGAAAACAAACAGCACGGTCACGTCTGCATTTGCTAAACGTCTGTACCAAAGGCAGATACCAGAGGAGACCAAACATGTTTTTCTAAGTTACAAAAGAGGACAATTACTTCTGCTGGAGGGAATAGGAGCTTTTGGAATGTGCTTTTGGACATAGGAGTGTCTTCTGAGAACTACTGAATGTATCTGCGAATGAAAACTATAAATTAAGTGTAATTATTATTTCTGAAGCTTTCATGAGAAAAATAAAGCATTTATCCTGTCACTGAGTCCCACAATGTCAGTGCAATCTCAGGACTTCAGCTTCATCCTTTTGGCACATCCACACTGCTGTTCATACACACTTCTTTGTGGTTTTTCTCCACCACAATTTTTGAAAGAGTACCTAATTTTCCTCCAGAATTTTGTGGCTAAAATATTTGTCTGTCCTTTGACTATTTTGATTTTTGCCAAACTTCCCTGGCAACCCCCACCCACAGCTGCAATTCTCTGCAAAGAGCATAATTAACCCCCCTTGTCAGTCCCTGCCCAACCACCAGCTCAACAGCAATCAGACCCACATTTTTCTCCCTTCCACCTTCGGCAGCAAATCCAGACCTCAATGTCTCTGCCCTACCTATATTTTAATAGATAAAAATTATATATTTTATTAAATTTTTGCCTTTTATTATATTTATGCACATGCTCGGACTCAGAATGCCTCAGAATTTGTCTGTTCGTATCTTTATCCTTGTCGGTCCATCTTGTGTGCCTCTGGTGTTGCCTTCATTAGGGGCACCCTCTGCCCCTCGCCGTTCATTCAATTGGCCCTACAGGACAGATACTTTTTGTAAAAGCCACAAATGACTACTCTGCAAGATGTGGCTCACTAGTTACATACTCAACATACTTTTATCTGTTTACACAGCAGGTTCCAGAGGGCAGGAGCTTTTCTTGCACGGAGCTTGTCATTTAAAATGCCACCACTATCAGCCACATTACGACGACGTCGGCAGTACTGTTTTGCTACAATTAAAAGGGAAGTTTGCCAGCAGAGGATGGGGTTTAAACTCCTCTTGACAAAGAAAACAACATTAGAACAATCAGTAAAGCCTCTGTTTACAGAACCCAAAGGGGTACCTAGAAACCCCAGTTCAAACACGGATTGTCTATACAAGTGACATGTCATGTAATGGATGGTTTAGTTTGGCAAACAACCAGGGACGAGTAAACGTGCCAGTATTAGCTGTAAAATTTTGCTCCATGTGAAACAAAGTACATGACCTGAATTTAGAGGCAGGTTGTTTCTTGAGAGATGGCACTTTTTCTGATTTCTTTCAAATATTTTCAAGTATTACATCTGAAACACAGTAACATGTATTACCATATACGCTTAGAAAAAAAAAACCAAGGAGGATATTAAAAACTGTCACCACAAAATCTTTAGTAACCCACTTCCCTGCAGTGGTTTTACTATGAGATCAGTCTGTCAGCACAAAATCTAGGGTAACATGTTTTTATTTTAATAAATACATTTTTCAGGGGCAGGTTTCTCTAAAATGGCCATCTTCTCATGGCCCAACTCTTACCCAGCCGTGACCACGAACCAGCTCATCCCAGCAGACACTTGGCAGGAAAGACACAGAGAGGAGAGAGGATGATGGAATTCTTCAAAGCAAAAGAATTTCTGTGGTGTCTCTGGTCAGTGGAATAACTTTCTGCGTTGTAGTATTTGAAAGAAATAAAAACTAGGACACAAAATCTGTGCCCAGAAGAGGCCAGAAACATATTTTTTTTTCAGAGCAATAATTATTCTTTCTTGAATGGCAGACCAGCTACCCTGCAGACAGAAGTAGAGTACGGCTACCATGGTTAGAGAAAACCAGATAAATTTAACATTTTTAGGTTTGACTCTGTATTAGATCACAGAAACACCAAAAAACATGCTGATTTTTTGCATTGCTTCTGACAGAACTTCAGAGGCTTTACTTACCATTTGCCCCTCAGGGTTTCTACAAACAGGTTTCATGCAGTATTTCTAGTGGAGTAGGGTGCACAAGGTGCTCTGGAAACTTCCACCGAACACAGGCCCCTCACCAGGCATCAGCAAATGCATCTTAAGTCCATATTTGAGAAACTAAAAGATAACCCCCCATTTTTCAGATCACGAGCAGGTTCTGTTGATAACAAAATTATTTACTCTGCGTGTTGCTTTAGGTTTAGGTAGCATAATGCAGCACATTTTGGATGCTCTGGTTACCACCTCTCCTCTGCATAAGCCTGCTTACATTTATTGCACTGTTAGTTTCCAAGTATATCCTCTAAGCAGGAGAACAGGTAGACAGGAGAACCCAGCAGGATTAATGATGCATAAGAAAATTCAAGGCTATGATCTGGCCTCCTTGCCAGTGTTTTGTGAGAAGATAGCTTATTGAGAGATCAGAACCTATGTCTCTAAGATAGGGTAATCTGACCTGAACTAAGACAGCCAAATTCAAACGTTCTAATCAAGCAGCTTACCTCCAATATGAAGTTTCGGAGAAGGTTCTGCATGGGGCTTGTGTAAGTTTCTCTCCAAAAGACAAGCTGATGAAAGAGTTTGTACACCTTGTTATTACTTCAGGGAAGTAACAATTCAATTTTTATATGGGTTATTTCTGATAAACAGACTTAGAATGTACTCCGTTTCCTTTACCTTCAGGAACACCATTTGAAGAGGTTAACTTCCAACTAACGTGTTAATTACTTCCTCAATACAAGCTGAAGCCATCTTTCTTTACATGAAGATTGGTTATGTGCTTAAGAATAATAATAATAATACAATCTCATACTAATATTTTTAATTGTCATTCTGGTGTTTTAAAGAAAGTCTTCCCTCTCGTTGATTGCTTTCAGATCAATTTTGTGAGCAAGCACGTAAGGACAGTTGCTATTATCTCCACATGGACTGAACTCATCAACTGCATAACATTTTGTAAAATAAACATTGATGACAATAATAGAGATTATTCAAATCTTAGATCGACCAGCATTGGATCTAGTTCAGTAAAAAAAAAAAAAAGATATATCTGAACAATTCTTAAAACTGGAAAATATGCTCCAAGGGGACACCTTTGTAGTTTATTTCACATAAGTTGTATTTAGATGGATAGAAAAAATGCATTAGTGTACGAGGAATTACCACTGCCAATACTGGAGAGGAAATAATGCAAAGATGATTGGCATAAATAATTCAGAAACCTTATTACACAATCTTGATCCATATATTAGATTGACTGGCGTTCCAGAGCTGAGAAGTACTAAGGTCAGACTTACTCTGGAGCACTGTATTTCTTTTCACATTGTATTGTAAGTAGAAAGTGGAATTCTCATCCCATGGGAAATTCCAACATTTTGACATTTCTTTTCAGTGCAAATAAAAAACATACAGAGTTGGAATTGCTGAAACTCTTATATGCAATAGCATAGGAATATCAAAATAATGTAAATATCATAGAAGTTGAAATGAAAGGAATAAAATGCCAATACAGAATATTTCAACGTTGCCAGAAAGAAATAAGGTAAAATTATTCATTTTGATATTTTCCCATCAAATTTAATCTAAATCAATGTATTCACTTAAGATGATTCATTTTTGATGAAATTGCATTGTCTGAATAGCAAATCGTATTTTTTTTTCAGCTCGTTCTCATTATTAAAGATTGATCAGATTGTAAAAGTGTTGGGGGGAAAAAATTAAGAATTCAGCTTTTGCAGACTTATTATATTGAGAGTAATTTTGATTAAAGTTTCACGATCCACAAGAAGGAAAAACAAATAGTCACTGTAACTGTCAATCATATTCAGAGGACTTACAGGTGGCTCTTCAGTGACTTCATAGAAGACAACTAACTGAATTGCTGACATGAACACGACCATTTGAACACAAGTTCTGTCTTCTTCCCCTGAGGGTCCTGTGGTTATACACCCTCAGGAGCAGCCTGTGGTTTGGTCTCTGCTTCTCTGGTGTTATCCTGCATATGAGGATTTCGAACATTTCTGTTGCACCGGCTTGCTGGTGTTCAATTTACTGTTCTGTCAAGGAGGAGATATGTTTGTGTGTCTGACTTTCTTCCTATCATTTCAAATTTAGCTCCTGCACCTTGTTTCTATGGCCTTCGGCTTGCTTCTCCCCTTCTGTTCTCATTGTTACCCCTTCATTCACTTCTTTTTTCAGTCATCACTCACCTCCTTCTGTAGCTTTTCTGCTTTCTTATGAAATGCTTTGCAGAAATATTGTTTTCACAGAGCAGAAACATTCTTCCCTCTCCCCAGGAATAATCTCCTAACTCATTGACCTGTCTCTCATCCTGCGTTAAGCTTAAACACTTCACGTCTCTTTGGGGACACCTCCCCACACACATTTATATAAATGGTATGACTTCAGTAGCATTCCAAAAACAAAGAATAAATGAGCAGTAACTTTATTCCGCTGCAATTTAATTCTATGCCAAGCTAATTAGGGGAACTCATGAAGATAAGAGATGCCTTCTGTTCAGATGTTGCTGTATTTTTTTCTACAGCCTTTACTGCTTCTGTACATACACTGTACATCCACTCACCAGGTGCAAATGGAGATCAAACTTCAAGTGTTTCCATGTCCTTAACTGATTTATTATAAGGGTTCTATTGCCAATCCACCGAAACAATAGTAAAATTAGTTTGAAACAACGGATATCCTGAAATTCCTGATACAGCAATGAGGGGGACAAATGAAAGAAACTAGTGCAATGTACTTGCTTGTTAACAAGCTTTTGATGTTGTTATGCATGGAGAAAATCCAACTTGGAAATGCAGTTGGGTCTATTTGTACACATTGAACCTTTCCCCATCTCATGCTTCACTAAACTGCTTGCAGATGCTTAAGTGACGTACTTCAAAGAGCAAAAAAACATCACTGAGAAGTGGCCTGCATTTCCAAGTAGAAGCACTAAATTTGGCTCTTGGATGCAGTGGCTCTATAAGTGATTATTTTCCATACTAGAATCAGTAAATTTAATCTGTCACTGGCTTATACAGAAGTATTTTTTCCTATGTAGTCAGTATTTCTCTGGTCAAATGTGTCAGCTTCAAAAGTTCTCTCTCAAGGAAGCTTTGTCCTCTCCTTAAGTCCATCTAATTACTCCTAGGTGGCCCTGCCTTGTCCCACCCTAAGTAATTCCTGTTGGTATTTATACACCGTAATTGTGGACATTTATTAGTGGCAGTTCTCTATGCAAACTCGTGACTTGGATAGCAGAACCTAACTAGTGTTTAGCATTTGTTCTGTATGTTTCCAAGGCGCTAAACAAGCTGTCCATTACCTGCATTTGGCAGCTGCCCAGAAAACTTCAGCTTTTCAAGCCCTTGCGAGGATGGGAATATTATTCAAGTGGCATTCTCAGAATCCTGCATTTACATTTACTCCTGCTGCAATTAAAAGTATTTCTGCCTATTTTCAGACAGCTAAGAGCTCCAGAGAGATGGTGGAGTAATTCCTTCCCCTTTATATCACGTTACCTTGCAGTGTTGCATGTCTCCAGCCCTCTTGTTCACAAGTTGAAGGAGCCGGAGAGCTATGGTCAGCATGGTGTTGACCCCAAGTGACAGGGGGCTTAGAAAGGGGATGTACAGGCTTCGGCTCTGGGCTGCCTTCACGTAACTACACAGTTCTAACTGGGGTGAGCACAAATCTGCCTAGAAAAGATGAAGCAGGAACAAGAGTTGCTTACTTCATCCAAACATGCAGTTATGAACCTAGAAACCCTTGCAGCACGGCTGCTGACCACCTGGTACACTGGAAACCTACAGCAAAACCTTCAGAAGAATCCTTTAGGTAATCGGGAAGTTTTAGAGGAGGAGGCCACTTAACACCTAAAGACTCCATTTTGCAGAAACTCTGTGATCTAAGTACATTTTTTGCTATTGTTGTTTTTGAGTGAAATAGTTGAATGCCTTCTCAGGGAAAAGCGATTCTCGTGTTTTAGCCATTAGAAGGCCACAGTCTCTGCACATTTCCAGAGATAAGAGGTAGACCCCCAGTGGAGAGTGTTCAGTGATCTGGCATTATCTTCCATATTTTTCCCCACAAAAATTACAACCCAGTCTGCTGGGTGCTGTATCAGGGTAGGACTGGACTCAGCAGACAGACTGCAAACCCTGGCACACTCAATGCTTAAAACCCAAACCAAACCAGTAAACAAAACCTACACGACGCACAAGAAAGCACAGAAGAATAATAGAGGGCTGGGTAAATGCCTGAAACTTCTGGGCTTAATGTGTTTTTCTGGTTTCACACTGCTGTCTTCTCATGCCTTGAATGAGATGTTGTTACGTATTATTACTGTTAATAACAACATTGCCATAATCAACACACCAGAGAAAAAAAATCTAGAAGACTATCTTCTCACAAGAACAAATAAGTCTAATAAATTGGCCATGACTAAATTTATCTTTTATTACAGATGGATTCTGGCCATCAAAGCATAAGCATTTTTCTCCTAGTACAAGCAGCATGGGCAATGCAACTCTTTCATGTATGCGTTTGAAAAAAAGAATTTTCACCCTTTCAAACTCTAATGACTCCAAAGACAGTTGGATGTCCCTTTAAAAAGCCAAGCTGATGAGGCCAGCGTCTGAAAAAAGTAAAAGGCCAAAATGCCCAGCTATTTGGGAAGAGGGAAACTCAGATTGAAGCACCCAATCTGAATGAGAAAAAGCAAAAATGTGAACTTGCACTTTACACATGCTAGATGAAATCTCGACCACTGGGCCAGTTTCTTCTTTGGGACAAAATAATAAAAGAATTCGTCCTGGTCTTTTAGCATCTTTTCTGACACAAATTTCAACATAGCCTGTATACTCCTAGGAAACATTTAAGTTTTGGTAAGTCCACATCTCTTACCGACTGCTAATTTAATTGAAAAATGTTTATCTCGCTCAAGTTAAAATCTCCTTAGTTCTACCTCAGCGTTTTAGTTTTTTTATGCTCTGCCACAAACTTCATATAACTGTTGGGCAGTCACTTCATTTCCTGCATCCTTGTGCTCTCCCTATGATGCTGTGAGTTTCCCTCTCCATAAACTTTTCAGGGAAATGGAGTATCTGTGACTGTAACTCGTATTTCCATCTTCATATCTCTGACTGCTACCGCAGCAAAGCTCAGGAATACTCAGTACAAGAAAGGAAGCATTTCCCGATGCCTGGAGAGATCAGCCCTGTTCAGTCTGAGCACTTGGTTTGAATATTATAAAAAGTTTTTTGTATGCAACGATCCCATGGATTGCACAGTGTGACTCCCAGTACCTCTAGGATCCCAATAGGGTCACACGCTCACCCAGAGCTGTAAGCCAGCAAAATAACAATCTTCCCAACGTTCATCACATCATGAAGATGTAGTAAATTTACATGAGCTTCAGCTGTGCACATAGGCAAGCAGGGGGGGAACCACAGGCACCGTGTGAGTGTCTCTGCACCCACTGAATCATAACAAACGGGTGGTTTTCAACAGCTACACAGTGCTGCAAAATTACTGCGTTATTCTTTCAGAGCTATGGTGCAGCTTCCTTTATTGATTCTAGATTTAATATCAGCTCCAGCAGAGGGAAAGGGTCAAATAACAGTTACTTAGGGCTCCACAGAGACCCCACAAGGCTGTGTTAGACAAAGCAATGAGTCATTCAAGGCACTTGCCCCTTAATCTCTGCCTGCGACGACCACTAGTGTCCCACTAGCTCTGGCAACTAAATAGGGATTATTACACCACTGGGTGGATCAGTGCACATGCATATGAGTACATATGTGTAAGAAGGAAGAAGGATTCTGTTTTTTTCCTGTTGCTACAGAGGTAGTTTTCTCACCATTTTCTGGGAGAAAATATTTAAATCAGTGGCGTGTCTGAAGATAAAATTCATGGGCAGAGGCTTGTGCAGCACATTTTAAAATAAACCACTACTAAAATGAAATGACAACGAAATGGATCTGCCCTGTACTTGCAAACCACTTCTACACGCTCATTTTAGTGAAAACAGATGATTTAATAACCTTTTCTTATAAACAGCATTACAAAACGCAAACTGGATTCTGTAAGAGCTGTAATTTCTCACTTCCCATCAATACAATTCTTAAGCAGTTTTCAGATGCAGAGCTGAACTCCACTGCTCTCTTAATACACCTTTACATACCCGCTGAGACTTCTGGTGTTGCAGAGTTATTACTGAGGGCAGGGTATGAATTGCAGCGAGAGCTGCCCTGATAGGAGTACAGTATGGAATTTGTCTAGCAGGATTTTCACTTCATGCCCAATGCACCGTAAGCTACACCAGTCAGATTTAGCAACCCGTGACTGTGTGGCTGACTTTTTATTAATAAATCTAGCAGACAGTTACTGAGAGCTAAACACAGATCTCACTAATTGCGCATCATAACAGAGCCTCACTTTAATAATGTTTCCTACCCTGGTACAGCCCTCAGATTATCCATTGTTCAGGTAGATGAAATTGCAACAAGAAGTCTGAGGGCAGTCAAGAGAGACTTCGGGGTCTTAGGATGACTGGTTAAAGGGATCAGGAGCACAAGCAGTGTTCTCCTCTATCCTTCCAGTTGTAGGGAATGGTAAGGAAAAGCCAGCAGATCAACACCTGGCTCTGAGCCTGGTGTCACCGGTAGAATTTTGGTGGTTTTGACGACGGGCCAGTTTACACAACACCAGGCCTGCTGGCGACAGATGGGGTACACCTGCCTCAAAGTGGGGAAAGGATCTTTGCACAGGAGTTAGCAGGGCTTGTTGAAAGAGCTTTAAACTAGATCTGAAGAAGGAAAGGGATAAAACCAGGTTCACTAGAGAAAAGTCTGGGTGCAGCACACCAACGTTTGAGGGACAGTGCACTAGCGAGGTCTTTCAGTCTGCCATCTCAGTGGAGGTAGGGTATGAAGATCCATACAGCCACAAAGACACAAGGCATACTGATGTGTTAGAAACTATGGAAGCACCTAAGAATGGTCAGGAATTAGGGCTTCTCCCCCCAGAAATGATGTGGGATCAATAGCTCAACTGAAGTGCATCTACACCAATGCATGCAGCATGGGCAACAAACAGGAGGAGCTGGAAGCTATTGTACAGCAGGAAAACTGTGATGGTTACCATCATGGAAACATGGTGGGACAGCTTGCACAGCTGGAGTGCTGCACTGGATGGCTATAAACTCTTCATAAGGGATAGGCGAGGAAGGAGAGGCAGTGGGGTAGCGCTGTACCTTAGGGAGTGCTTGCACTGCCTAAAGCTCAAGGATGGTGACGATAGGGTTGAGTGTTTATGGGTAAGAACCGGGGAGAAGGCCAGCAAGACAGTTATGGGGGGGGTCTGTTATAGGCCACCCAACCAGGATGAAGAGGCAGATGAAATATTCTGTAAGCAGCTGGGAGGAGTCTCACAATCACTAGTCCTTGTTCTCGTGGGGAGCTTCAACTTACAAGATACCTGCTGGTAATACAATCCAGCAGAGAGAAAGCTGTCTAGGATGCTCCTGGAGTGTGTGGAAGAGACCTTCCTGCCACTGCTGTGAGAGCCAGCTAGGGAAGGCATCCTGCGGGACCTGTTTGTGAACAGAGAAGGATGATGTGATGGCTGAAGGTCATCTTGGACATAGTGATCACAAAACTACAGCTTTTGATTCTCATGGAAGTAAGGAGGGGGGCTCAGCAGAACCACTACCTTGGACTTCTGGAGGGCAGAATTTGGCCTGTTTAGGGGGCTGTTTGACAGAGTCCCTTGGGAGGCAGTCTTGAAGGGCAAAGAAGTCTGGGAAGGCTGGACATACTTCGAGAAGGAAATCTTAAAAGGTGCAGGAGAAGGCTGTCCCGAGACGCCAAAAGATGAGCTGGCACGCAAGACTACTGGCCTGGCTGAACAGGGAGCTCTGGTGGGAACTCAGGAAAAAAAAGGAGAGTTTGTAGCCTTTGGAAGAAGGGGCAGGTAACTCAGGAGGACTACAAGGATGTCATGAGGTTATGCAGAGAGAAAATTAGAAGGGCCAAAACTCAATTAGAACCTTAATCTGGCTACTGCTGTAAAAGACAATAGTAAAAAAGTTTCTATAAATACATTAGCAACAAAAGGAGGGCTAAGAATCTCCATCCTTTATTGGATGTGGGGGGAAATATAGTGACAAAGGATGACAACAAGACTGAGGTACTTGATGCTTTCTTTGCCTCAGTCTTTAATAGTAAGGCCAGCTGTCCTCTGGGTGCCCACTTCCCCGAGTGGGAAGGCAGGGACAGGGAGCAGAATGAAGCCCCCATAATCCAAGGGGAAATGGTCAGCCACCTGCTACACCCACTTAGACACTCACAAGTCTATGGGACCAGATAGGATCCGATGGAACCCACCTGAGAGTGTTGAAGGAGCTGGTGGAGGAGCTCACCAAGCCACTTTCAATCATTTATCAGCAGCCCTGGCTAACCAGGGAGGTCCCAGCTGACTGGAAATTAGCAAATGTGACACCATCGACAAGAATGGCTGGAAGGAGGATCTGGGGAACTACAGGCCTGTCAGTCTGACCTCAGAAGGGTACGGAGCAGATCATCTTGAGTGTCATGATGCAGCACATACAGGACAACCAGGTGATCAGGCCCAGTCAGCATGGGTTTATGAAAGGCAGGTTCTGCTTGACTAACCTGATCTCCTTCTATGACAAGGTGACCCGCTTAGTGGATGAGAGAAAGGCTGTGGATGTTGTCTACCTGGACCTTAGTAAAGCCTTTGACACTGTCTCCACAGCATTCTGCCAGAGAAACTGGCTGCTCATGGCTTGGATGGGTGCGCTGTTTGTGCTGTTCACTAAGAAACGGGCTGGATGTCTGGGCCAAAAGAATGGTGTGAACAGAGTTACATCCAGCTGGTGGCCGGTCACAAGTGGTGTTTCCCCCGGGCTCTGTGTTGGGGCCAGTTCTGTTTAATGGCTTTGTCAAGAATCTGGATGAGGGGATCGAATGCAGCCTCAGTAAGACCGTTGATGACACCAGGTTGGAGTGAGCAAGTGCTTATCTGCTGGAGGGCAGGAGCCTCTGCAGAGGGGTCTGGGCAGGCTGGGCTGATGGGATGAGGCCAATGGTATGAGGTTCAGCAAGGCTGAGTGCTGGGTCCTGCACCTGGGTCACACCAACCCCACGCAGCGCTGCAGGCTTGGGGAAGAGGCTGGGAAGCTGCCTGGCGGAAAAGGACCTGGGCTGCTGGCTGACAGCAGCTGAACACGAGCCAGCAGTGGGCCCAGATGGCCAACAGCGTCCTGGCTTGTACCTGAAACAGTGTGGCCAGCAGGGCCAGGGCAGTGACCGTCCCCCTGTGCTCAGCACTGGTGTGGCCGCACCTCGGACCCTGGGTTCAGGTTTGGGCCCCTCACTCCCAGACAGACACGGAGGGGCTGGAGCATGTCCAGAGCTGGGCAGGGGCTGGGGCACATGTTGTACGAGGAGCGGCTGAGGGAGCTGGGGTTGTTGAGCCGGGAGAGGAAGAGACTCAGGGGGGACCTTGTTGCTCTCTGCAGCTGCCTGAAAGGAGGCTGGGGTGGGGGTCGGTCTTTTCTTCCAAGCAACAAGCAAGGTTTAGTAATAAGGGGAGGTTTAGACTGGATATTAGGAAAAAAGTTTTCACCAAAAGGGCTGCCCAGTAAGTGGTGGAGTCACCACCCCCCGAGGTATTTAAAAGACACGTAGATGTGGCATTTACGGGCACGGTTTAGTGGTGGGCTTGACAGTGCTAGGTCAATGGTTGGACTATCTTAAAGGTCTTTTCCAACCCAAATGATTCTATGATTCTAATGCTTTGTTCTTAATTTACTCAAGGAGTAGAACAACCTCTAAAATGTTCCTTGAAAGAGCTTTCACTTACTTTCTCCCACTTCACTCCTAAGGCAAAGCTGCCAGTATTCACCTTTGATTTCTTCTATATGAGCAGCTGCTCATATTATCATATTATTTCTTCCCTCCTTAGCTTTTCCTAGATTCACATTTAATTTTAATTTCTTAAACACAGAAGAATAGTAGCTTGCTAAAATTCAGTAAGGACACACAGATCATAAAAACTCTATATGACTCACCTTCTCCACCTATCTTTCATTAAAATTTAAGTAAAGAACTACATATTCAACAAGGATTTGGGACAGTCACCAAAGCAGGCTTCAGTACTGTATTTGACCTGAGACAAAACACTTGTATTTTGGGGTTTTGTTGTGGTGTCCCCCCCCAATTTTTAAATACAAGTGAAAAGAGTAATATTACAAAGCTGGCCAAGAGAAGAAGAATGGAATCAGGCTTCCTAATGTCTAGCTTAAAAAACATCTTATTTTCCCATTCTGGTGTGATAATTGTATAATTATTCTATGACAAAGTGGAAAATAGAAGTAATAGAAAAGTAGACAATAGAAAATTCTAGCTAGAGACTTGGAGAAACCCACAGCTTGTATTACTGTAAAATGCAGTGATGAGGGTTTTTTTCTACAAGTTCCTGGTTTCAGTCTCCACTCTGAATCAGCGGAAAAGGGACTTGACTCTGATCCTATCAGAACCATGAGAACAGAACTATTGAAACCAGAGAGAGCAGACCAGCCTGCCTGGTTTGCTTTGGCAACTTAGCCTCTGGGAAGGAGATGGAGATTTTTTTACCTCTGATGGTCAATTGAAAGAAGTTTGTGCAATTGTGAGATGTCTTTCGTTCCTTGGGAATGAAAAATGCAGTTGGCCACATCAGAAACTCCATTACACATTAGCCTCTTCTCCACCTGTTCCATTCCATGGCACTTCAGAATGTGCTTTGTCAAAGGGCCAGAACAGCACCTTTTGAAATGAAAACTGGACTTCGAAAGACAGCCTATCACTCAGCGCTCCAACTCTTGATCTATAGGTTTGATACCGTAAAAAAAAAAAAAAAAAAAGGGAGAGGCACCATGCATAGATGTAGAACAAACAACACAGCAGGTCAGCTTGGCATCCCCAACCTTCAGAATGCTTCAGAAGGTTTGCACACTAGCTGTCCAAGGCACCCAGTCACCAGAGACAAACATCAATGGTGCTAATCCAAACTAATCCTTGGCATTATGGATGAATGACATCCATTAACTGTTGTGCTGGTGTTTTAACTGAAATTTTACAACTCATTGAGCACACCAGTAGAAGTAATGCTTTCCTGGCCAGAATTAGAGCAGTAATGCAGGAAGCTTTTCTTTGAAAACGGACATCAGAATTTATGACAGAAAGAGACAGCAGCAGCAGTAGTCCATACCGCGAGCGCTGTAACAATTCAGTCTGCCTTTTATATCTTGTGTGGTCCTTTTTTGTATTTTTCCTCTCTGATATACAAATGAGATAATGGAATAATTGTTCTGTATCCTTTGGTGATTCCCTAGAAACACATTAGAATAGTCTTGTAATTGACTCCACTGCAAAGCAAATGGGAGTATCTAAGAGTCACTACTATATTATACAGGTACCACAATTCAACAAGATTGGAATTATTTTTATTAGACAGTAAAACGTAGTCTATTTGGAAATGGCACTTGTTTTAAAATTCAGTCTTTATCTGAAATGTTATTTTCTTTGTTACTTAGAGACAATATTTTAAGGGGTTTGAAAAGAAATAAGTATTGCTTTTTTTTAAGTGAGACTCCAGCTATCTGATCTTCTTCCTTATTACTTGATTGCATGAGAAATTATAAATGTAGTCTTGAAATAAAATGAAAGTGAAACAAATAATTATTTGCACTGGGTAAGATTACTGACTACAGCTCATGCAAATACAGCTCTCCACGATTAGCAGTATTCTCACCAATTTTTTTGTTTTTCTTCTTTTAATGCATCTTCACATAACCCTAAACAAACTCTTTACAATACAGAGGGACTCTGAACTTTTAGTGACACTTTTAAATCCCACAGCAATCTATATAAATAAACAATTACACACTCCATCCTCTTTGCATACACAAATCAGCTGTCAAGGTGCTACCTGACAGATGGGGTACTTCGGGAGATGAAACACGTATGCTTCCACTGAAAATACAACCCTATTTGCAATATGAGCTTTCCAAGTGCCAGATTTAAACCTGAAGCATATTCAGAACACAACTAAAATCCCATTAAAATGGAAATGAATTTTCTGACTCCTATTCTTTTATTAAAACTTTCTTCTTTTCAGTTTCCCTCATCTTCAGTGAAGTTACAATTTAGTATTTGCAGCTTCTTATTTAGTTCAGCAGAATAAGCAGTATTAGCAAGGTGAAAGCTTATATTAATGCATTTAAAAGCCTGGGTATTTTTAATAGAATTAGGAAGGGAAACATAAGGCTACAACAGCACAGCTTCCTTTATAGTCAAGTCACAGCTTTTACAGAATAACTTCCATAATGCGAGGTTCATAAAAAAGGGATGCTGAAGTATTCAGTTAATTTGTGACTCCCAGCACTTCATTTGCCATAAACAGGTTCAGGTAACAAGGGCTTACAGAGGAAGCAAGCAGCAGCAAATCTTACTTTCCTACTCCAGCACTCTTTGTCTTTATATTTATACTTTTCTGTCACAGTTAAGAGGAAGTGGTTCTTGCACATCTATCCTATGCTTTACAGGTTGCCACCAAATAGCTTGGAAATCCCAATCTTTTCTCCTGCTTTGCCACATGTTGCTTCTATGTCCTCAAACTTCTTACTACTTTCTCCTTAGAAACTTTTTCTAACCTCCTTCTCACAACACGCATAAATAAAACCAATAACAGAAGCAGGGGCTTCTCATGGCTAACCACAGATCAAGCAAGATAATTTTCAGGATGGTTGTGTCCACCTTAAATGAAGAAGATGCACTAGATGAACTTCAGAAGTCTTTCTGCTTTGTTTTCTGAGACTTCTCTAGGGTTTTTTTCTTATCGAAGGAAGAGGACCAATATTGTTGTTGCAACCAGAAGTCACTGAAATCTGTAAGGCAGCAATATAGACATATAATATTACCTACATTCCTGCACACACACACACCTCCATCTAACCTGGTTTCAGTTAGAAATCGGTATTTCTAGTTTTTCCTCTGCCTAAAAAGTAAGAGAGACAAATGGCTGAACAGGACACATCAGCAGCTAAGGGCAGGAGTTGGAACAAACGGGTTTTCGAACAAGGTGCGGTGTGAGAGGGTAAAAGTAAAACTAGTACCTTGCTGTGAAGGGTCTGATGTCTCACAGTAACAGAAGTGAATTGTTCCACTGGGATAATTGTAGAGAAGGTTGATTGTGGACCAGAGCAAGGACACTGAGTTACTGCATCTTGTCTGGGCGCAAAGGGAATGCTTTATTCTTAGCCAAGGGAATAAAAAAAAATAAAAAATAGCAAGGGAAAATTATAATGTAAAGCTGAAGCTTCATTAAAGGAGAAGGATTACCTAAATCTATGCTAGCCAGCTTCTATTCAACTAGCCCTCTGCTGAAGAACGGGCCTGCTTATTTTCAAGTCACACAGTTCCACTTTATGCTAAAAGCTTGCCCCAGCTGACACACTTAAAAGGGTAGCAACATATACTTTATACATTTTTAAGTGCTAGAAAGTACTGGAAGCTTTCAAACATTGATAGAAGTGTTGCAGATGATGAAAGACCAAATCCAGTTGAAGACAGCCAGTTCCCACTCTGTTGGAAGGCGTGTTTCTTCCTATGGGACCTTTCCCAGGTATTTAATTTTCCAGACAAATCTACTAATCCAAAACTTCAGAGAGACACCCAACTGTACCTGTGTTAGGCTCCTTTCTGGAATAGGTTGTTTCAGCATTTTGCAGTTCCCATTAAATCCACAAACCCATTGTCAGCTCCCAGCAGTACTACTCTGCCAGATTTTCTTCCTGCATTGTGTGGACTGGATTACTGACAAAACCATGGCTGGATAAAACCCTTCAAACGCTCAGAGACTGCAACGAGAACAGCACAGCACATTCTCCTTTGTCAGGCATCGGTATTCTTTCTCTGCATAGGGCTAGAGCACAGACACAGCAGAGAAAAATCATGAAACAACTGTCAAAGGTAGCAAACATCCAGTACGATAGCGTAGGTTAAAGCACATGACACTTTTTCGAAGCATATCACCTTTCCCTATAAAGAAGTTTTTATGTCACTGTCAAATGCTAAAAATTTGCTGAGGACTCAAGATCAGGAAAAACCCCCAAAGATCAATGAATTGCTACAGATGGCGACTGGAATCTGATGCGGCTGTGGTATGGATGGGGCAGTCGCAGTGACATGGCTTTCCCCCCTCCTGTTAGTAGGGATTACACTGTGTTAGATGGGTATTAAGAGGAGGAGAGGACTAGAATGTTCCTAAGACAGTGATGTATTGTAGAACTGGATGAGCTAATTTTAGACCATTTAAATTCAGAAACTGGCAGCAGTTTTTCTGAGAGCTCAGTTAAGACTAATTTACCTTGAATCGCGTACTGAACTCGTCCTGCAGATCACAAAATTGTAAAACTATCAGGCACTTAGAGGATAAAAAAAATATACTGTGCTAGCTCCTGCAGGTTACATAAAAATGCTTTTAGAAGCGGTAATGCCAAGAGGACATGACTTGCATTTTTAGACTTAATGAATGCTCTTCCACAGTAATTAAAAATGACATATCCTATTAAATCACTTAGCACATACCTTAAAGCGTATGATGCAGAGGTTTCTTGAAAAAGCCAATTACACAGTATAGCTCTGTACAAGGCCAAGGCTTCAAAGCAATTTCCAGATTTTATGAGTTACATATGCTTCAGAAAGGGAGAAGCTTTTTTTTTTTGTACTGCCAAGAAGATACATTGCAAATAAGATACAAGCTTCTATTTTTTAAAAAAAATTAAAAGCCTATTGCATATCATAGCTTCAGCACAAATATTCACAAATTGTTAGGGAGGTCTTTTAATGGGAGAGGCCCCTTTTTATACTGAAATTTTGTGTAAGGAAAGCAGCGGTAATGGTTGAATGATGGATAGGATGGAGTTTTGGTATTATTTGCCTATGCCCACCAAAGAACATTACTGCTACAATTCATGGTAAGAAGAAGCCTTGAGCCTTTGCCATGTAGCTAGATATTGTATTAATCTTACAAGACTGCAGATTCTAACTGTATATATATCATATGAAACATTTAGGTTCATTTTTATCATCTCCGTTTAGCCAAATACTGTTTCATTCTGCTGACGCTTAATGAAAACTGGCCCTAGAATAAGCCTTTCTTCCACATAAAAATACTTTTTTCCCCAAATTTGAAACAGTATCAGTTTTAGAAAAGTAATACACTGAAAACTTCAGTTTTGTCTGGACAAGGTAGTTTTTTTCCCTTCTATTCTGGAAAGGAAAGATACTATCAGAACAAAGGATACTGTAACACAAGCCCAAAAGTTAACCCTCACAGTGCTGGAAGAAACAATCAACACTGTAAGATTCTTCTTGAAAGGCAGTAGATCTTGCTGGCAGTATGACACTGAACACTTAGTGGGGTCAGAGTCTAATAAAAACCCACACGCAAATTAAAAGCAGAAATAGTGCCAAGATGTTCTTCATCTTGTGAGCTGAGAAGGACCAAGTAGAGGTATCTCCCAGCTTCAGCACCAAATCTGACTGTAGGAGCTGCAAAGCGGACCTTATGTTAGCATTTTGAACCACTTGCTAAGCAGGGAGTACACGGCACCTCAAAAAAAGTCCTCCTTTAATGCTGAAATTCACAAGTTAATTATATAAAACTATTTTTCCTTATAGAATCATCTCCTGTCACTTGACGTTCAACCAAACGTTTTATCTCCTCACCAATACCTTTAAAATATCTGCACTGTGTCCCTTGATGTAGCTGCACCGTTTCATCCAAGGATTCAAAGACAAACAAAAATGAAGTATTTGAGTGTAAAAGGAGATTTTTGATAGCCTAGATATGCCCATGACACATACGAACAGCCAGTTTTACTCCATTTTTTTGTCATTAATAAAAAAATATCAAATCACACAAGACTAATTCCCAAGGAAGTTAAAGAATACTTCCACCCAATTATTTTCCTGAGAACACCATTAGAAAACAGCCAAATCTTAGGATAAAGCAAAACCTAATTTTTGTAATGCCAAAAAAAAAAAATCAAAAGTTTAAGTTGGCTTTTAGCCAGAGAGCTTTTTAAGCCTCTAAATTTTTAAAAGTGCCCAAGACCCTTTTTCCTGATAAACACCACAATAAAAATCACAGTGTTGGCATTTTCCTGATGTTTAGCATTGGTTTTGACAGCAACAGCCAGATGTTCCTGTTTATTAGCAAATGCAAAGTCTGGGCCAGCCTAAGAATAAGTTTGTCATCAAGACTTCTCCTCAGATGTCTGAGGGGCATATATTATGGGAGAGATTCTTGGGAGATGACAGGCAATTAAAAACATTGACATCTTATTGTAAGTAGCTGAGAAGTCAATTGAAAAATACAAACATATCTGAGTTAGGGCATACTAAGTTCAGTTTGTTGAGCACCAAATGCCTTCAGTGCCCAAGCTTAGTAACTTCCTGCTGTCCTAGAAAATGAATCCTGGATGTCCTTCCGTCACAGCACTTCTGCAAGGTCAAATGTTAATATACCAAGGAGAAGAATCTGACTTGCTTAGAAGCCAAAGCAGAGGTTCTTGCAACATCCATATTCATAAGAAGTCAACATCATACATCATTTTGGTTTCGAGTATTTATAGACTCGGAGGAGCTTTATTTCTGAAATTTAGAGGAAAGACAAATGGACTGAGGAACATTGATTCCAATACCTGCCCCTCTTCCCAGACCCTCTTGCAAAGCCAACCGCAGCTGAAGTAGTCACCTAGCACTGCTGCAGTTAGAATGAACGCAGATCAAGCTGAAAGAATGGTAGCTCAGTAAAATAGTGTCACTGCTGCCTCATAAAAATGTGAGGTAGATGAAAAAGTGCAACCCATGGACTCTAGCACATATCCTTTTCATTTCAGGGTCCTTGAAAAAAGGCCAGAGGATGACAAATAGACATAGAAAAGGATGGTACTCTGATGGGCCGAAACAAGATGAAATAGTGTATTTCCTATGTTTTTATAGCAGATGCAACATTCAATGAAAAACACTAAGTTTCAATATGCTGACAGCAAGCTATGCTCGTACACCAGATGTTCACGTGTGGAGATTGTGTTTTATTTAAAAATAACATTGGTAAGATCAGATCTGTGCAATTTACAGTGGAATATGTAAAAGCAGTTTAAAAGGCCTTACTGATACTCCTGTGATCACGATAGAACTTGCTTCTGTCTCCATCAATAATTTATCTCATCTTCCCAAATTCCAGCAGAGGACTTTGAGCACACTGCTACACACTGAAATCACCACATGTAAAATAGCTGTAGTGCAAAAAAAACATCTGGGAATTATTACTTGTTCTTCAAAATCAAATACGCTAATTATCAAGAGTCCAATCCATAACTCTGAAAGCCATATAACTATTTTAAACACTCATTCTGTGCTTCAGATAGTAACATCTCAGGGATTTCCAAAGACGGCTCCTCAAATTCCATGAATAACTGGAAACATTCACTTTCCAAAGGCATAAAACTTGGTTGTGTTTGGATAGATTTTAAACCTGGACATTTCTACATACCCCCAAAAAAGACAGCTTTGGTCTAGGACTGAGTTTTGGCTGCTTAGTGTATTTTTTGAGACTGTATCACTACACTATGGGGTAGATAAGACAACCACATCTGGCTGATCTAAAACAAGAATTGGTTTATGGCATTTAGGAAAGCCAGTCAAAACTGAAAGTTTATGACAAGTCTCCCACCCTTCTGTTGATTCTCAGCTCTCCCAAATTCTGCATAAACAGCCAGAGATATTTTAAGATGAAAGATACTCTTACCTTCATACCTCCAGTTTCTGTTGTAATGAGACCACTTTTACTGTATTCCATCCAGTTAAGCATCAAGACAAATGACCATGATTTTGTGTAAACAAATCTCTTCATAATCCATGTAATATACCTCATTAGACAAAACCCTATGGCCACAAACTACGCCAAAAAAGGATGGGTGGATAAGGACCCGAATCCAGTGAAGCATTTAATTCATGACGAGAGAACTGCTGAAGTAGGAATACAATTCTGCAAAGACGCATTTCCAAGAAGACTTGCTACAACCCTGTTAAAAGCTTAGCTTTACAAACAGACAGATTTATTATTTAAGAAATACTGTCGAAGCCACCACCTCCCACCAAGAGTTTGGAAAAGCCCAACATTCCTAACAAGTCTTTTCCTATTTGCAGTGTTACAGTAACAATTGTATTCAATTGCCACAATGAAGCTTCAGAGTTGTTTTCACCCCAGGATGATACGGAGAAGATACGTGAATCCTAAACATATACAGTAGATAGGTTTCAGTTAGCCCAGACCAGCACACCAGACAGAGTGGCACAGCAAATGTCACCACAACCCTCACACAATTTTACTACTTGCTGTGCCTTCAGATGTGGATGAGAAAAGCAGCCCCTTCCTTCATCTCTCATGTTTCCATTATTTTTTTCCAACATGATGAACTAAGTAAATCTGAAGAACTAGGCTGTGAGGAATGTTAGATGAATCAGCTGACAAAACATCAATATTATTCTTTACCACAGAAGTAATCCAAGTTTCTTCCTCTTCGGTTTATTGGCCTCTGCTTTGGCACAAATGCAAATATGCAGAGGCTTTGGGATAAAACCAGAAACAGAACAGAAAACAGCAAGACTGGTTAATAGTATTTGTTTGCAAACAGCTATTCTAAAAAAACCCCAAGAAAAGGCTTTCATCAGATAGGCCACAGCTATTTTACATGATTTTCCTGACGCCTAAAGGCTAGATGCTACAGTCCTACACGCAGGATTCACGGACTTTCTCTCCCTCCATAATTTCATCTTCACTTCCAAGCGCACAGTGCAGAAAAGGAGCCACCCCCTGCCTTGTCGCCAGTCCCAGGTAACTGTAAGAGATTTTACTTCAAGCAAGTGATCTTGATGCAAAATACACACCCTGTTTTTCTGAGGTTATATATCTCACTTGTTAAAAAACATTTACTCTTTACCTAAGAAACCAAAAGATCAAAGTTCATAAGTTAACACATTTCAAGTAAGTTTGTGTTCTTTCTGAGCACAAAATATAAAGATTTTACCTACTGTTTTCCTAACTATAAGAAAATAACCTATGTACCCTTTGCTTCAAAAAACTTGCCTCATTTTATGGCAATTTATTCACAAAGCAGTAAAATACTAAGAATTTGCCCCACTTTTGTTTTAATTAAGGAGACTGAAGTTTTCCCATTGTGGTATCTTCAGGGAGGTAACATATGCCTGACAGGTTACAGAAACACAAGAAATAGATAGAAAAGTAATTCTTTTTCTAGGAATAATCTAATTCTGTACTCAATCAGGATTTTTCAGTCTTTTTCCTGTCCCTGTTCAGGACTATGGCATCTGTTAATCCAGATGCTACTGTTTTAACAGCAGACATAGAAAAATACCCTCATTAGGACAAAAGCTTCGTTATGCATTTTGCTCTTGTACAGAGTATTATTTTCAGCACATGGAAACATACAGTTTGAAAAGGCCAAGTTTGGAAGCTGGGAAGACAGCAAACAGCTCTGTTTTGCTTTGAGTGAGACTAAGATAAAAAAAAAAAATCAGCATTTTATGTTAGTCTAGCAATCAAGTCAGAGTAATAATCCAATCTGATTTTTTTTTTTTCCTGAGATACCTTATGGACTTCATAAATCAGAAGTGTCCATTACTTATATTGTAGTAGTTCTACAAAAGTTTCAACACAAGCGGCATGGACTGAATGAGAGCCGAACATTCCTTCAGGATGTCTTCTACAGGTCAGAGACACAAGCAGCAGACTTTGCCAACAGACTCATTCTGTGCTCTGCACCGACTGCTGAATCTCTGAAGAGAAACAGTTTGGGAGCATAGATTTTTAATAGCTACTTGAGGTCACCTAAGAAAACAAGAAAAACAACAACTGAGGCTGAAGAAGGGATTCATACAATATTTTATCTTTGTTTAGGCCACTGGCATCCTGATTTAACATAACACAAATCAGTGATAAAGACTATTAGACTACAGTTTCTTTCATGGTAGGAAAGAACTCCTCAAATTAAAGGTTATAATATTTCATGTTGTAATAATTAATGAATACATTTAAAGTATCATCACTAATAAAGGATGACTTAGGAAAGCACAAGAATAAAGAAACAATTTAGTATAAGAATTACCTTGACATTTTTATATTTCACTTTGAAAATCATTGAGTTTTTAAATGTATGTTACTATTTTTAGGGCTAGTTGGAAAAATGACTGATCTTCAAGATATTAATCATCTACTTACAGCAGGGAAGCAATGAAACAGCAGCAAGGTGAGCACTCCCTAGCTTAACCCACCAAATCACCTCCACCAGAGGCTGCAGCGATGGGCAGTTCCACAGTGCTGCCTCCATCCAGTCAGACCGTGGAAAAAAGCCACAATGTTGACCAAAGCCAGAAGTTAACACGGCCCCTCTCTCCTGCATACTGTACTGCTCACCTCCTGACACAAACCACAAGGCTTTGGAGGACAGCTGCATTTAAATCAATTCTTTGTCTTACGCTTTCCCCTCCCTGCTTCTATTTCCTTGAGTTACTAAATCTCAAAAGAAAAACCCAACAAAAGACCCCCAAGTACACCAACGTAACAGGTATGGCAATGCACAGGTGTGAGCAACTAATCCAGTTAATTTATGTCAGGATTAGAGACAACAATGCTTTTTTTAATCTCCTATTTTGTTACACAAAAATCACTAAACCCCCCCACATTAGCAGTAACAAGAAGCATGCTAAAACATGTTTTTGGTTGGTGTGTTGTTTGTTTTTTTTTTTCCTTTTGCAGAACAGAAGAAACCAAACACACCCAAATTCTACTCAGGAACTCATCTTATCTTTAGAACTTTTTGAATTTTGAGACGGACTGATTTCTCAGTGTCTGACAAATGCAGCTGTCTCTCCTGCTGTACTGGAAGGAAGTAACTCAAGGCTCAACAATCTTCTGCAATTTTTAGAAGCAATCTATCCATGCTATCATATGTCACCAGAACAAATTGCGAAGATAGTTTAATCCCCGATTACAAGTACAGAATCTTGGAATACTGGAGCAATGCAGATAGTACGATACTAAATGTAACAGCTCTGCCCTAACTAATGCTATTTTGTGGACAGCAGCAGGACCACAGGGAAAGCACCAAACCATAAAAAAACAGCTCAAGTATAATTAAGTAGTTAATGCTTTTGATATTAAGAAAGGGATTGAAGGCAAAAGTGTAAACATTTTTTTTTTTTTTGTGAGTCTGTGGGAAGGACTCGGGTTGGAGAAGTTTGTGAAGGACTGTATCCCCTGGGAAGGGCCCCATGCTGGAGCAGGGAACAGCACGGGAGCAGCGGAGATGGGAGGTGTTACGAGCTGACCACAGCCCTCCCTTCCCCATCGCCCTGCGCCACTGGGGAGGGGGTAGAAGAGTTGGGAGTGAAGTGGAGCTGGGGATGAAGGTGGTTTTAGTTTTGTTTTGATTTCTCACTATCTTGCTGTAGTATCGACTGGCAATAAGTTAGTCTTCCCCAGGCAGAGTCTGTTTTGCCTGTGACAGTAACTGGCGAGTGGTCTCCCTGTCCTTATCTTGTCCCATAAGCTTTTCCATTGTATTTTCTTCTGCTGTCCTGCTGAGGAGGTAGAGTGAAAGAGCAGCTCGGTGGGCCAAGGTCAACCCACTTCACCTTGTTTATCTGAATTTGAATAGGGAAGTCTAGGAATTCAGTTTCTCACAGGGCCCCTAACAAGACCCAACACAACTGCTGGCAACCAGCTAGAAAGATCTGCATCAAACAGATCCTGTCAGTGCCATTGCTCTTAACACATCTCATTTTATAACTTTAAAAATGCTGCGCAAACAGCAGCTAATCCTCTCTACTCATGCAATACATGCTTATCCTCGGAGATGTGAGGTAACCACCACAGTCACACCACGGACGCAAGACAAAGCAGAGTTCTAACCTTTACTGTCACTGCCCAGATAGGTAAAGCCAAGTACAAGACAAACATTTGAAAAGTGTGCAGCTCCTGCTGATTAAGGTCAGGATGAGCGAGGTGAACCGAGGCCCCTGCAGAATGTGAACTAAATGAAATACGAACATCTCAATAGCAGAATCTCAGGCTTCCTAATTTAGAAACTTAACTCCTTTAGTAAAGGGGAGAGACAAATTAGAGCCTGAAGGGAAGGAGCTGTTTAATGATGCTTCATCCAACGTGGGAGGCACTCAGCCTGTTTCTCAAGCTTTTTTCCTCCACCTCCCTGGCCCAGCAGAGACCTTGAATGTTAATGGTAATGCCAATCTGGCAATCAGGGAGCACTTTTAATCACCTTCAAGAGGAATACTCCTTCTAAAGCTTGTTCCTCGGCTGGGAGGAGGGAGAGGATTGTCAAAGGTCAATAAAATTAATATTCAAGAGCAATAGAAATGCAATAGGGAGATGACAGCTGCAACAGAAAGCCTGGAAAGTGACAGAGGAAGGGAACAAGAATTCAGGTGGTTTTGTACAGGTCTGTGCTCCAGGGCAAGCGTGGATCCTCTGTGTGTGGGGAGCAAGTAGGAAGATCCAATATCCCACCAGGTAGGCAACAATCCCTGCCAAGGGGGATAGACAGGAACAGAGTGAATCAGGTTGAGGGAAGCTCTGCCTGCAAAGGGAGGGAACAGCATGTAGTAAAATCTTTGTTTCCCAGTACACTCACTTGCTGGGATTGCTACCTACACCCAGAAGAAATGGGATGGAAGGAGCTGACATTACCTGGCAGCAAACCCGGCTGATGTAGCCCCACCACTGGGGTTTAACCACAGGACTGTAGAGGTTCCACCACGATTTTTCTTCCTGCTTGAAGTGAGGGAGAAAACTGAGGTAAGTGAAAAATCCCAGGTGAAACCAACCCTTCCCACCCGCAATTCTTCCCTCTTCTGCCCAACCTTCGCCAGCATGGCCTCCCATCCCTGCGCACACACAATGCCCGCCCACGACTACCGCTCAGTCACCACCTGCAACAGTTCAGACCCCATCAGTGCTCCAAATTGCCCTCCACCCACACGCTGCGCTTGCCCCAAGTCACAGCACGTCGAAGGCGAGATTATGTAGTGGAGTCCGTGCCAGGTTTCCACGAGTCACATTTTTATAAGGCCAGAAGGTGGTGAACCATCCCAGCATCTACCCACAACTATCAGCCTCCTAAAAGCCAAGAGCAACAACAGTGTCGGTACTACTCAAAGTTTCTCGCCCAGACATTCTTAGGCTCACAAAAACTCAGTTCTCAGCCCACGTAGCTACAACTTATACGTACCTACGGTTAGCAGGCACACTGCTCAGAGCAGCAGAAACAGACAAGTCACATCAATGACAGCAGGGGACTCCACAGGGTGTAGTGGGAAAGGGAGACAAAGTGGATTTCTCTGAAGACAGAATTTCTTACAGGACATTGTACATACAGCAACCCCCCCTACTTTTGTATTTCAGAAAAAAACCAGGGACACTAATGTCAGTTTTATCGAAGTTAACTACAGAGATAGCACTTATGTCCTTTCAGTGGACAAAACAAAGCTGTTAAATGATTACAAGCCTTGCTTATTACAAACTAAATCTTCAAAAAACTCCTTTGGGTTTTTTAAAGACAATTTTATTTACAAATCAAAGAAACTTTTTAGGTTTTTACCACCATAAAGTTTGGACTATAAGCACTGTAAAAGTGGCAAGTTATTTAAAGAAAGGCTAACAGAAAATACTACAGCTCAAAAAGCCTCCAAACCATCTCTACTTGAATCTTTAGATAAGACCTTCTGTTCTTCCCTTGCCAAAACCAGCTGTGTATGCGTCTGCAGCAACGGGATAGGTTCTCCCTTTGCAGAGCAAGCACCACAATGCACACACAAACACGACAGTCCTATCTGCTGGTCCAAAAGGAAGTACAAGTTACCAGCAGACCAGTGACATTGTCTCTGCAATATAAACAAATGGTATTTTCTATCCTGCCTTCCAGTTAATGGGCAATCAGCGCTGCCTCACAAACAAACATCTTGTCATTGTAACCGTTCCGAGCACAGGACTGCTCCTCTTTATGCCATGAGAAGTTATATTAATAAAGGATGGTTGATATTTTTAGAGGTAGCGCTGAAAACTATGCAACTCTGCTCCAAATTGTGAGCTCACATACCTTAATAGAGGCGGAGATGTCCAAACACACATACTCTCATCACACACACTCACGGTGTATTCCCAAATAAAAAAAAAACAAAACGGTCATTTAAAGAGTTCTTAACCTGTCTCCATGTACTTGAATTACAACCTTGAGAACAGATCATATAGTGCTGCAAACCCACAAAAAAGTGCCTTGCTTCATTAGATCCACTGTCTATTTTTAGTTCAAACACTTGACCTTTCCTTCCTCTGCTGTTCCCACCTCTTCTAAGGCACATCCAGGAATTTTTCCCTTGCCAATTCAGGGAGGCTTGACAATCACAAGATTTAAACGTATAGGAACTCCAGTTTAGATCTAAACCCCAAATATTTATTTTTCAGTTTTCTTTTCTTCCAGTATTTGAGATGTGTTGAAGAAAGGTGAACACTTCCAGTCTTTGTCAAAAGACACTCCAAGGGAACAGTGATAATCTGAAGCTTTAAACAGTACAGTTACACAGGAAAAAGTCTTCCATGTCTTATTCAAGGGTTATTATGGAATATTCAGCTCCCTCTTTTTGCCTCTTGACTTGCCCCCACCGTTCTTGCACAGGCTAACTAGCTGCTCACGTTACTCAAGACAAATTACAGTGCTCAAATATAATTAAAATTCATGCTATGTGGAAGGCCATCTGCTAATTTGATGATTTAAGCGATTTTCATCATTACAGTAGCTATAATCATAACTACTCCTAGACCTGGAAAGAATAAATTTCACCAATAAGTTAAAAACCACACAGGTTTGCTCTTTGTCCACTGTTTCTAGAGCTACAGCCCCAGTACCATAATTATCAGTGATCTAGACAGAACATTGCTTCAGCCAAGAGCAGCTTCAGTAAGCAACTGAGCATTTTCAACTGCAGCCTATAAAAGGTTCCTGGTATTACAGTATGAATAAACAAAGAGTATTTTAAGGACACAGAACACCCCTTCAGAATTTGGTGAATAAATTTATGACAACAGAAATGTAAACATACCGTTTTGCCTTTAACACCACTGCCTTAGTACTACCCAAACTCACTGATGATGTGCAGCAAGTGTTCCTTGCTAGCTAGAGGGAAGATTGTTTTAGAGCATTCTAAACCCAGTCAGACCTGCACTAGCTGAGTTTCCATCAAAGCAAGTTCGAAAACTGAAGACAAACATAAACAGATACTCATTTAAATGCTACTTATGTAGCTTACTAATCAAAGACTCTCCCTGCAGTTCTCAGCATCCACTCCCGTCGCTCAAGCAAACAAATATGTACAGTGCTTACTACCTGCAGTTACTTGGTCTATAGAGGATCATTTAATCAGCTTGTGTAAACTGACCTCCATTTCTCTCAGTTCTTTTATCAAGCTAACAACCCAGCTGTTACACCTCACTGCACCAGAATGTACATCATTCACCCATAAGTTTCTTGTCAGAGGGCAGACCTGCAGAAACCATAGATATTGCAACATAACGAAATGGGCAAAAGCTGTCTCAGAGCCTTTTCAGAACTACGTCAGGAAATTCTCCCCACACTTGGCCACTATACTGGGCCTGCGATTTTAAAAATTTATTTTCAGTTCTATAAATGATGCATTACTAAGACAACAACAAACTTGAAAGGTGCTGGGCAAAAGAGGGCTTTGAAAACAAGAGACAACATGGCCCCAATACTTGGGAGAACTGACAACTTGAGCGTTTAGGGTCACAAAACAGCTAGACTCCAGGCACAGAATACTTAAGAAAAGATACTTTATGAAAGAATGAAGCAGGAAGCCATTCTACTTAACCCAGTCACAGACCAAACAGACTGGAAAAACAATATCAGACTCTACATTAAAGGATATTTAGTTGGCTGCTACAAGTTTTTACTTCTCAGATTCTACCTTTTTCTCCAACAACTACGGTCAATCTTAGAATTTTGGCTTCACCTATGTCTTGCTGTCATGGCATCTTTTACTTTACATGTAAGCCTGCTGAAACACAAACACCACATTCACTTAAAATACTACTCTTCCTATTAGCTACTTATTATACATTTTAACTGAGGTATTTAAAGCCTGAAAGACTAACTGCACAGAGCACGCAATGCTTGTCAAGTATCACTTACAGCCGATAGCCTAAGCAAGTTTGACATAAGGAACATCCACAATTAGTACACTGTTACAGATATGCAAGTGGTAATTATTCATCAATTAACTTGAACCTGCAAATCAAATCTGAATTTCAAATAAAACTCAATTAGTGCTTGTTAACAGTAAGCACTTCCTTGTCTTGTTTCCTCCTTCACTTCCTCTATAAAACGGCTACACAAGGTAAACTTTGCCATTACCCATCAGTTTCTCAGGATATAAAGCTTTCTAAATGCTTTAGTTTACTAAGTCTCATTTCAGCTGTTTGGATTGTGCAAAGTCTGTAACATATTACCTGCTGTCCACCCCTAATCTCCCTTGACTTTTTAAAACAGCTCAGATAAGTTTCTGGTTCATCCACTTCAACTTAAGAGATTAATGTCACTTTGACATTACTATTAAGCCTACTTTACTTCAAACTGTAACATTTGACCTATTAAGAGGCAAACTTTCAGGCATGCAATGTTTTGGGAGTGCCACTCTTAAAGTCACTGCTGCAGCAGTGACAGCAAGCAGGTGGCTCTATTGTATTTTTCTGTGAGAGACCAGAACAAGTAGCTCCTCAGAGCTCTACAGCAAAGCAACACCAGAAGCTCAGCAACTGTCCCCATTGTCAAGTAAAAATATTTTGCACTACTACTAGGCACCCACAGCAAAACCTCAGTCTTCAAGAGTTATTAAATTTGAACTCCAGCAAGATTTGTTGCCAACACCATAGCTAAGATTCTACTAAAATCTTTCAGCTATATTGCAGTTAGGATCTTCTGGAGTACCCAGAAGTGGTGTAAGAATTGTTCTTCTCAGTTTCAAGAGAGAGAATTCTACATACTCACATAGAAGCATATAAGATTTCTTGAGCAAGTCCCAGATGTGGCAAGACAACTTGTTTCTCCATTGGAAAGATTACAGCATGCACAGGTCTACAGAGGTTTTAGTATTGCATGTGATAAACAAAATAATTGAAGCACAATAAAATCTCAAGCATGCAGTAACAAATCATGAGGTCAGACACCACAAAGTGTTTATGCATTGTTTATTGAACTTCAAATTCCATGGTACATCATAGATTAAATAGTTAAAAACTGTTTACTATCATACAGTGTTCAGAACAATCTTTCAAAACACCTCTTCGGACAAAACTAAGAGCCAAATTCAAGCACAATTCCCCCAGAGCAGAATGCTAGGGGTAGAAGAAAGCTTCAGAGTAGTGACTGTACACAACACTACACAAAGCATGACAGCACGCCAAGTCATTGCTCTCTGCTGCAACACGTGCTTCAAAGAAGTTCTATACAACACTTATTACCATCATGGACAGGCACCTACTATATTAGTGGGACAGATTACACTCAGACCTTGCTCCTCAAAGATTTCAATACTCCACATAAGAGTACAGACTTAATTTTAGGTTCTGTGCTGTTTTACATTAGAGCTGAAACCGGATTTGAGACTATTAGCACTAAATATAGTCAATCGGCAAGAGCAAACTGACAAGGTCTTGGGTTTAGGCTCTTCAATCCCAACACACAAGGTGTCTTTAAGATAAAAATTTCATTTGTAGGCATGATGTCACCTGAAGTCAAACAGTTACAAATGTTAACACAGCAATGTCTTTGATTAATTTGAAGTTCTAGACTGGTTGAGGTGGGAGACTAGTGCTTGAACTGCACTGCTCAACATCGCATCCTACCTTAACTGAATATACAATTAAGTAAAACAAAATGCATCAAAAATAAATCAGTTAACTGTAAGCTGTTGGCAAGAATCGTTCAATTGTATGTGCCTTCTATCTCAAACATTTGTACAAGACACTGGAGTCTAGAAGTGTTAGCTTTAACTTGTGCAACTTAAGAATTTCCTTCAGGAAGAGTTCAGTCATCTGACCAGATGAAGAGATCTCCCAGCCTTGCATGGTAACATCAGTTGTAGCTCACCTCACAATAAGGTTCCGAGCCAGAACGTCACAGAAGCACAGTAGTGCTGATTCCAAGCAAAGTCAGGATTTACAGTTCCAGATTTCCCTGCTGTATTACTGTTTCCATTTGCAACACTATCTACTGAGGAAGCCTCACAAAGGCACCGCTCCCAGCTGCAATACACCGATGCAAGTGTTTATTTTGCTGCAGAGCAGTTGGATGTATTAGAGCTTCCACAGAACCAAGTGTGCACAACATGAAAACATGTAAAACAGCAGGTTTAACCTCAGCAGCCCCTTTGAGTGATGTCTTGTCCTGAAGATTTTGTAATATCCATTGTAGTGAACACCTGCAAGACACCAAAAGAACAGCTTACTGTTGCTCTGTATTACCATCCACATGGCTATTTGTCTTCTCTTGTAACAATACTAGATTTCTTTGAACTGTTAGAATGGAAAACAAGTTGCAGTGCACAATTAACACCTTTTATATCACATGTAAATACCTTATGTTTAGAAGTTAAGCAAATACTAAATAAAGCACTTTTTTCTTGCATCTAGGTAACCATCTTCAAAAGCAGGTTTTAAATCCAGCGGTGCCCTCCCACTCCCTTACCTCTCCACAAGTTGGATGGATACCAATTGTTTCATCAAGTAATTCTTTGGTGAGACCACATTTTATGGCAGCAGCAAAACCTTGGGTAATTTCACCAGCATTAGGGCCAAGAACATGAAATCCTATCACACGATTCTTTAAGACAGGTAGAGAACAAAACATGAATTAGTGCAAGGTAAAGTTTAACAAAAGCTCTAGTATGTAACTCCCACTACACGAAAAATATATGTTACGCAAGCAGGTCAATAGCAAGAGTCTACCAAAAAATGAACTGCTCCAGAGAAAGTAGTTCTGCCGTTCTTTTCAGTCCATTATAACAGAATGAAACAAGCTTTAAAGTGAATGTTTTAAAATCACTGCACAGCACTAATTTAAAGATACTGCCTAAAACTAAAATGGTTCTAGTTTTGTTAGATGTTTTTATGATTTTATAGATATACAGTGTATTTAGTGTGTTATTTAAGATTATTTTTCTACATAAAATTAGGTCAGATAGAGGCCCTGTTTACATTGTTTGTTAAAAATCTGATAATGGAGAGCTTCACTGGCTGCTCCTTTCCTCTCCAAGTTAACAAGAAGGAAAATGTAAACATTATAGGCTTTAATTTTGAGCAAGCTGTCTCTGTAGCAAGATCTAGAGTGACGACAACAGGCTAGAAAAACAAACCTCATCCATTTTAACCTGTTTAATTGGTTTATCAAGAGGAATACAAACAATGTTTTAAAACATTTTCCCAGGATGTTCCCATACTTCCAGAGATGTCCCAGCCCAGGCGTAGCTATGATTTGCCAGACAGGATACAAATTCCTCATAATTATGTATTTACCTTGCGTTCTTCTCCAGCATCCTAGGAAAACACCTTTCACACAGAAATCTAGAAGTCCCTCCCTCCATTATGTTCTTTTCATCTGGATTACATGCAACAAGGATCCAACAAAAGTATAACTTTACACCTTTCCACAGTCTTTGAGAAAGGGTTTACGTGGGCTAATAAGGAAGAGAGTAGGCTTACTTCCTTTTAACTTAAAGGCCATGCTATTCTATCATGCCGTTTGTTCTCTCCCATTTTAAATGCCAAAAGCCCTCATTTGTTTGTCTGTTTCCCCAGACAGTTTTGTGGAAAAATACAGGGTGGCATTGGCATTTATTTTTTGCCACAAGAACCACCTACTGATCACTAGAAATCCCCATCTCTCATCAGTTTTCTAAGACAAAGCACATGTTTTTCAACTCTGTACTTTGAAGAGGGCAAAAAACACAGGGTCCAGAAACATAAAGCAAGGCACCAGGTAGTACAGTTACTCAAAACCCACTTGGAAGAAAAATCCTGGCAAATCTCTTTGCAAATCTATCCTGAAACATGAACTCAGGATGAAGTTTCATGATGTATAAAGCTACCACTTCCTCAAACAGCTGTTACACCAAAACAAAACCATCATCTCTCCCGCCAAACCGATTAGACCTCTTAAAAAAATACTTATGTTAACAGAATGGGTAGACCTGGCCTCAGGCAGGCCAAATAAAAGATACTAGTCTTTTGGCTGGTCTAAAAAGACATTTCAAGAATACACTCAGCATATCCATTCAAGCTTGCTACTCACATTGTCATGTTTACTGCAGATAATTTTTGCGTAACAAGTATTGTTATCTCTGCCTGGTACTGTCCATTCAAGTGGCCAGAACAAACTGTGATAAACCTGGGAGGACGACAAGAAAGAGAGCATTATAGTTTGATTAATTCAGTCAGACATAATTCTGATTTTTAATGTCTTTACAAACAGGTGGTTTGACATTTAACCCACTAGGTTTTCATAACACATACTAGACAAGACAGTGATTTTTGTTCCTCCCTCAGCCCAAGCAGCTTGTCCATCCTCCAAAAGTCAAAAAGTCAGTAGAGGAAGACTTGACGCAAACCACATACCTCTGATTTAAATACTTGATTAAAATAGCAACAGCTATACGATACAGGATTTTAAGATCATACTTTCAGAAAGAGCAGTGCTTTAGTAGTACAAAATTAATACCTAGTTACTACAAGGTTAAATCTATCCTGCAAAACAGCTAACAGCAGAAGCTAAATAATGCCAAGTACATTGGAAAGATTTAAGGAGTTAAACACAAGGCATGCAAACAGCTTTAACAAAACTCTTCAGAGAAGTGCAAAAGCCAGAAATTACCATAAAACAAGGAAGTTACACCCGATACTCCCAATTCAAGTAAAGTGAACAAGCAGAAAATAGGCAGTTCATCATCCCAGGAGTCTGGCGTACTACAGCAATAAATTTTTAATT
Organism: Falco cherrug; assembly: GCF_023634085.1. NCBI lineage: Eukaryota > Metazoa > Chordata > Aves > Falconiformes > Falconidae > Falco > Falco cherrug. The sequence goes on along the minus strand of NC_073700.1, from coordinate 12,383,057 downwards.
CACAACAAAAAAGCCACCTACGGTTTTGCAACCTGAGTTTGGCCTCCAGAAGTCAGACACCTCTCAGCAGCATGCAAACAGCTATGCATAACTCTAAACCGTATGAAGTCCAGCTGTGGATTTCTGGGAGTCCAATACCTTGTTAGCCAGGTGACAACAGTCCCACAACCAAAGACCTATCTGTCTAACCTACTAATCTTGTTTTAAACACTGTGCCTTGGGTGTAAAGCAGCAAAGCCCAAGAAAAAAAAAAGACTCAAGCTACAAGTTAAGTGCTCTCACCTCCAAGTTTTGCTTTCCATATTCTTCTATGGCTCTTTCTTCAGCTAACCCACAGCTGCCATACTCTAAAGGAGTAAACACTGTCGTTGGTACATTGATATAGTCACACTAAAAATAAAAAACAAAATTTATATTTAGAGTATTCAAGTTTATACAGTATAACAGGAAAAGTTCATTAGCACTTTTTTTTTTTTACACAACACTTGCAGTGCCCACAGTCCAGTGGACAGACCAACTGGTGTTATTGCAATTTTGAGGCAAAAAGCACAGAAGTAAGTTGCATTCTTATAGCCTTACCTTTGTGGAACTACCACCATAAAGTCTACGGGCTAGCAGTTTTCCTGCCTGAATGGCAACTGGGGTAAGTTCAAGCTTTCCATCCAATATATCTCCAATAGCATAAACATAAGGCACATTGGTTTGTTCTTCATCATTTACAGGTATTTTTCCATTCCTTTAAAACAAACAGAAAAGAGAACAGAGTTCAGTATCATAACCTTCCTCAGAACTCAGCAAAACACAGAGGGGAAAAGTTCTGCTACAAAGACGTTAGTTTAACTACTGAGCACATTTTATTAAATATGCTTATGCTTTTTTCAGTTCAACTGCAAACTCTTCAGAGCATCAATTACCTCTGACACATGATTGAAGTCAGTATTCAGTGGGCCAGTTTTGACCTGAGCAACAGTGCGTGTCTGATGACAGTGACGTTACTCAGACATCTTTCGACTTACGATCTTTTACTTGATTATACAGCTTGCAATGAACACTTTCCCCTAAGGGGAAAGAGCTGCAACATCATTCATGTTTAAATAAGTTGGCTTACTAAGTTTTCAGCTGCTGCAACCTGATCTTAATTTTTTTTTTCTCCTAAACAACATAACCCTGCCTCTTGCTTTGCAAGAGTTTTGCACTGACACCAGAGAGGAGTAAGAAAAAAGTTAACTACATAGGAAGAAAGTAGTTTGCTGCCTCCAAATTCCTAAATTAACTTGCCACATGAGCTGCATAAAACGTTTACTTCAACAGAATATTAAACTGTAGTTTTTAAGTAAATTAAGCAAATATATTAAATCTATTCCTTAAGCACAGTGGCCAACAAGTAGGTATTAATTCAGAATAGGTTTTTCTATAAAATACATAAATAAATTGAGTTAATTGACAACTGTACTCAAATCCAGGAGAGAAAAAGTTTTAAAGGTTCACATAATTGCTAGGAGAGTGACAATTGAAGCAAGAGAGCATCACTATCATCAAGTAATGTTAAAGAGGTAAAAAAAAAAAATCACTACATTCAGTGGCTTAAGGGAGTTGAGCAATACTCACTTTTCATTGATTTTGACACCAATTGTCTCTAAACCAAGATTTCTGGTACACGCATCACGACCAATGGCTATCAACACCTAAAAACCCAAAAAATAAATGCAATAATTTTATGCAAGAAAAGCATGATCAGCATAATACTTCCTTTGGCCTTTTTCTGAAAACACTCCGTGAAGCATATGTTTGAAGTGACTTTTCAAAAAAATCTTTAAAAGAGCCACCAACAGTTCAGGCTCCCCCATGTGCAACTTGTTTCAGACACAAACAGCAAAACTTTAATATCAGAACAAAAATAGAAGCAACACCACTGTTCCCATGAAAGTCCAGACACAATGTTTCACCCATTCTGCTAACAGGGGTCAAAGATTAATATTCACTTTTCACGTATTTTTTTCTGCCAGTAACTTTTACATGAACGTTTTTTCAAGCAGTATTTCCTTTTACCTTTTTCCTGAACAAATTTTAAAGTTTTTTTCATACATTTTCACGTGTTGCTATACGTAGTTATTTCAAATCCAGAAATGCTTACAGTGTTATATTCTTCTTCAAAGATTTCTGGTCCCTCAGTAGATTTTGCTGTCACTTTAAGTCTTCCAGGCATGCCTTCCTCCAGCTGTTCAACCTGCATAAATATTTGTAAACAGCAGAGCTCACTTACACTGTCACTTCAAACCTTAACCTACTAATCTATCATTCAGCAGTAAGAGAAAGCTTAATCTCATAAAACATTTATTCCCATACCGAACCAAAGCCTTCCAGGACAGTACATGCATTCTACACGTGCTGTTTAAAGTAATTTTGCATGGAGGGAAGAAACCTGAAGAAAGCACTTGCCTGAACAGGTACAAACTTCCTGATGAACTTTACGCCGTGTGTTTCCATGTGAGCACCTATTTTTTCCGCCATTTCTTGGTCAAAGCCCCGAAGGAGTATGGAACGCACCATCACTGTGACGTCTAGACCTAGACCAGCAAGAAATCCTGCACACTCTAGAGCCACATAGGAAGCACCCACAACAAGAGTTTTGCCAGGGCAGTAAGGCAGGGAGAAGAGGTCATCACTAGAAAGAAAAGAAGTGTAAGTTACAAGGTTCTTTAAACACAAGCTTGTTTGGCTTTGCAAACACTACAGCAGACTAACTTCATCCTGTTATGCCTATTCATCTTACCTTGTAATACAATATTCTTTATCTCCAGGGATACCCAGATATCTCGGCCTCTCTCCTGTCGCCAGGACAAAAGTCTCTGCTGTGTGATAGGTTACTTGTCCTTTTCTATTAGTTGCCTGTTTATATAGACACAGTTACAGTCTTTATGATAGTAACAGGTTTTAAGTTTAAAAAAATTGAAAAATTCAGCAATCCTCTCCTTAAATATTGTGGATATGTTTAAGAATCAAGAACAAGCAGTTTCAAACAAGAACTAATGCATTTAGACAGCCATGCAGGTCACCGAAGAACAACAGGTTTAAACCACAAACTATCAGGCTTTTCTCACATCAGTTAGAGCACTTACAATAATTAACTCTGAATCCTGCCCATTTAAACTACTCATTTAGATTGGATTGTTCATAACAACAATAACTTTACTTTCAAGTTACAAAAAGCCACAACAAATTAAGCCCTCCCTGCCCCTCATTTCCAATAAAAAGCCAACACAATGGTAGTGACAGAGTAACATTAATTTCTACATTAGCCTGAGAACCAATTAAAAAAAATAATCTAGTTACACGATTTTAGAGGGCCTAAGACCCAACCTTAAATGAATTCAAACTAATTCAACCTCTAGAGGCCCCTGGTCTTGGGAAATTCCATCTTGGCAATGCATCTCTCAAAATCTGACTTTGGTTCTTGCTCTTCAGCTATTTTCAAACACAAATGAAGGGAAACTTCTCATCGAATCATCAGGTAATTCAGGTTGGAAGGGATCTCAGGAGGTCATCTAGTGTAACCTCCTGCTGAAAGTCTTTCTGTTCCACTTCATTTATAGAATAAGGACAATTAAGCAGATGACCTGCACACCTGTGCACTAGAACAGTTGGTAGATGAGGTAAGTTTTTCGGTGCTGGTGTCTGTTTGAAACGCATATAGTTCAGCCTTCATAAACTCATACTGAAAACAGGGAATTACACCCACTGAACCGAACAGTTGTCTTCAATATGCACTTTGAAGTTACCTTTGCTACAATATGATCACTTACAGCAAGATTGCCAGCGCATGTTTTGTCTTGCAAAACTGACAGTTTAATTCTTACGCTGATACAGCATAAGGTTCTAGCTGTGCTGTTACGCAAGTGCTTAATATGAACTTAATTTCAGTAGGGTTTTTTTGTTTTAGCATGAAGATTTCCCAAGTGGCAAAACCATACAGCTAAAACTTTCCTTTTTTTGGTTTTTTTTTCCTGTCCTCACTGAGGTGGCTGACCTCAGTCATGGAATCAGCAACCGAGACCACTGTAGTCTGTTCATGCACGATGTTAAGTTTACAGATATCCACATTACTCTTGCATAAGCCACTAGGTTTGCAAATACTGAGGCATGTGCTAAAGTACAATAATTTGAGTCAATAACTTATTTCACAAATGAATTTTTAACTTCAGTTGACTTAAACTGGCAGCACCTACAAGGAAAAGGCTTCATGTTGAATTTTAAAAGGCGGTTTTAGAACACAAGTTTTTCCTCCTAACTAAATGTTTTAAAAACAGCACATACCTTAATTTTGTGTGGTTCAATGAATTCCCCATAAGAATTGAGGTATGTCACAGACTTCTCTCTTAAGGACACTCGATAGCCCCAGTTTAAAGAACCAATGTAGTTTTGAATTGCTTCTACCATGATCCCCCAGTTATGTTTCACTGAAACAAGACATTAATTTTGTATTTCAACAAATCAAAGTGCAATGAACCCTTAAAGAAAAAATTAAGCCCTATTCATTGTACATCATGCGAACAAAACAGCATTATTTTTAGTTATGAGGATACACATTAAAGTCTTGTTCTACTACACTAATATTTACTTGACTTGTTACTATCCGAAATAAGCCCATTCTAGAAGCTCTTTCATTTAATTCACATAATATGGGAAACAAAACACAATTACATTTCAATCCTGAAGGTTTCTATTACTCAGAAGGAGGATGCCTTCTGATTCACCTCAGAAAACTACTGAACTCTGCCTCTAGTTTACTAAGTCCAAAGTAGAAGAATGATCTTGAGCTCAGAGTCTCATCTGTACTCTGTCCTGGTCTGTCCTCTGCGTTCTTACTAACCTTGTTCTTCATACTGCCATCCGTACTTCCTTGAATCCTGGAGTGCTTGACCCAGAAGTGCTGCCTGATGCATTAGCTTCTTAGGAATGCAGCCTACATTTACACACGTGCCACCAAGTCCTAAAATGGAAAGAACTGTGTTGTTAGCTGTGTGAACAGGATATTTATGCTTTTCCTACCATGTGCTTTGTACAATCATCCATATATCAGTTGGTGATGTTTGCTATAACCATCCAAGTAACGTGACACTTCTGTTGTAAGAGATTTTAAAATACAATGAACACACTAAGCTTAAAAAGTTCATAATTCAGTTTAAGAGTTACTTGACTCATTGCACCAAGAAGGGTACAATGTGTTGTCTTAAACACTGACCCAGGATACTTCAGAATGGTTCAGATTTTAGTCAGATTGGCAAGCAAGGCAAAAAGCCTAGAGTTCCTGAGTTTAGTGGAATTTGAATTACGTATTTGTTTGAAATCTTAGCTATGAAAGCACATTCATAGCTCGACTCAACAAAACTTGGCCAATAAAATTCCTTACTCATTCTCAACTGCCAATAGCATTAATAAAGTCAGACAGTTGTCTTTAATTATGGAAAGGTGAGGCATGCAGAGCCATGCAGTCATATTGTCCTAGAGGTAGCCTAGATCAGTTGTCCACAAAACAGAACTAAAAGGCAAAAAAGCCCACACAAACATGAGAATGTGAACACACACACACATGCTATTTGGACATGATTTGAAAGTGAATGGAACTGGAACGACATTTGACAAAGAACTGAGAGTTAGGAATGCACAAAGCAGAAATAACTGTCCTGAAGAGTAGGCACACCAGGAAAACAACTCTTTTGTTATCTGTGTTCCAAAATTATAGAAATTCAGCCACACTTTCTAAGAATACAAATCCATAATATCTAAGAACTCAGCATGTATCAGTGGCACTCAAACATAAAATACAAGTTAACAGCTTACCCCATGAGGTTCCAAGAGGCGTTGGAACAACATAATCTAATACCATTACTTTTTTTCCCAAGGTAGCAGCTTCCTATAAAAACAGAGACAAGTCAGCATTAGCTAGCTTTCTGCATGGCCAAGAATGTCTGCTCATTTACAGTCATGATATACTTAGCACTAATAAAAGGCTCATTTGCTAGTTAGCCTCATTATCATATATGGCTCTTCTATCTCCTTCACTAGACAAAAACTATTACTTTGTTCCAGACCTTGAATGGACGCTTATGTTCAATGCTGCACCCATACCATCCAACACCACCAAAAGCCATGATCTGAAGAGGGTACAAGGTGGACATATCAGCCTATGATCCTCTCCTACTTCACACAAACAAATATTTATGCCGTTTGCTCCCCATTTCTCTCAGGAGGGCAGGACTGACTTGGCATGTTCGTGAATAAAAAAGTGATGTTAAACTAGAGATAGTTCAATGGAGGACCACCCAGATGCTCAGGGGGCTGGAGCACAGGCCTTATGGAGAAGGGTGAGGGAACCTGACACATACCCTTCCAAATCCACCTTTTCTCCAGGCTGACTCAATATCACCTTTCCAAAGCCTCTGAGGAGGTCATTAAGATGATTGTGCCAGGCCCTCCACCCTGGTGAGTAGTGGAGGGACCAAGGCAGTGGCCATAAGCTGAAATAAGAGTTTCAGACCAGGTATAAGGAACTTTCACACCAGAAGGACATTCAAGCAGTGAAACAGATTTTCCAGAAAGGCTGTGCCATCTCTACTCTGGCTGTTTTCAAGACCCAATAGAATGAGGTCCTGCATAATCTTGTTTGACCTCAGACTTGATCCTGCTTGGAGCAGAAACTTAGATTAGACATCATCCTCATGTCCATTTCAACCTGAATAATCCTATGATACTCTATCCAAGAAATTACAAGGTACTCGAGTTAAACTAACCATCGTTTGATCTTTCAAAGGCTTGGATGAAATCTGTAGGTGCCTCAAATCTGCTGAAGAACTCCTGCACAGTTACGGCAATCCTGGCCTCAAGCAAGGTTTACCCAGCTATCTTGTATTCTGTGAATACCTGACCTCTCCCACTCTCAACAGTGTGGTAATTATCACCAAGTTTATAACCAATGTCCCAGAAGGCACTGTGAGAAAAGATCTGGAGCATGTTGAAAATGGCCAATTGGCCAATTGAAGAATTCAGTTGTCACCTTTTCCTGCCTGCCTTACATTTATCTAGTGAAAGTTGCATGCTTAAACCATATTGTTGTACAGCAGTCGCCAAGGCTGTCAATAACATCACCATGCCCAAACCATAAACTGACGGTTAGGATACCTGGCTGAGAGGTGCGGAGTGTGTGTTCAAATCCCTCAGGCAGAAGAGAAAACTGAATCCACACCTTAGGCCCTGAGGGACTCTGAACAACAGCTAATGGTATAAGATGTGCACAATCTCTTATTACCATTTCTGAAAAAGCAGCTAGAAAGAAAACTAAGGAGTGAACCAGTTCCTTGAGAGAACAGCTGAAAGCACTTCATTTTAGATGACTGGTGGTCCCGATTCCTAAACAGTCAAAACTGCTTCAGGAGTAGCCTTTAAGTTTTCCAGATTACCATTTGGAAGTGTTAAAAAACCCTGCGTACTACACATGAAGAGAAAATACCTAAACTTGTTTCCAACTTCAGCCAGGAACCTAAACCTGATTATTAGGATTGAGACCTGAACAGACATTGGCTAGAAACTGGTCCACACAGACCATGATTTCCTGCGTAAGCACATTATTAGACCACTACTGATCCATTAATTGACAAGCTGAATGGTAATAATCATCAAAATATAGGCTGTTTTATACTAGTGGGATTAATAGAGACTAACTCTTGAAGATGCTTCACATACAACCTATTCTTTAATGCAATTTTCCTGTCATACCTTGGAACACGCAAGTCCACCTGAGCCACCACCGATAATAATGAGGTCATAATCATAGGGTTCTGCATCCTTGCTATCGCCAAGAAGTTTCTGCAGTGATCCATCGTGATAAGCCTGGGAGGGGAAAAAACCAACAAATTACCACACACATTTCTGAGCAAACAAAAACTGAATGACACTGCCTTCTCTAACCTAGATTGCCCAGTCTAATATGTCACACAAAGTTTCATTATGACCAAACAGCAAATTTACTCAGTTGTCCTGTCTACTTCCAGCTGATTTTTAAAGAAAAGTTACCTGGTAAGTTGAATCACAGCCACCTACGTGGGTTCCATTCACAAATACATTAGGCACTGTCCTCTGATTAGTTAGCTCTGCTAACACTTGCTGAATACTGGGTCCATCAGCTAAGAATAAAAGGAACAGGTACATTATAGAACAAGTTTCAAGGGAGCTTTTAAAACAACCTGAAGTATTAAAGATTTGGACTGCAATATACTGTAGGCCTGCCAAGAAAATTATAAGCATCACATCTGTAGACTTCCTGACCATAAGCCATTCTTCAGAAACTACTTCTCAAACGAGCATGCTTAAATACAGAAGACAAATTCTTACTTCAAGCCATGATTCTACAGAATGGAGTAAAGTTGAAGTAATACAGGGAGTAAACTCTATTTCCTGGATTATCAGCCTCTTCCCGACAGTGTCACACTTGGTAGTACACAAAAATTCTTTTCCAGATATCACAGGATATCATACAGACAGCTCTTCTTTCATGAGAATTGTCTGGTTTTGGAGTATGTTCTGTGTAAGTGCACATAGTTTTGCCCAGCAGCTTTATATTATGAGAATATAGGGATAGGAAGAATGAACATGCTCTTCCTTCTACTTCCCCTAAAGCTACCTTTAGACTTTTTAAACCCACTATATTGTCTTAGACCTTCCAGTTTTAAGATTATCATTACCTGACTCATTATCTGAATCACCAGCACCTATACTCAGGCTAAACTGGGATCTCTCAGCAGCTGTCCAGCAGTAAACATGGGAATGAGAATTTACAGCAATCACTTCGACTACAATCTTTCTACTCCAAGACCCTATCTATTTAGTATTAGTAATCAGAGCTGTTGCAATACATTATTGATTAGAAGTAATTCCAGGAAAAAATGACTGTGCATTGGACTTTGCATATCTTGGGCTATAATTAGTTCATATCACAACTGTAATAAAAAGTAAAAATAAGTAAGAGATGCCGTGCATCAATACATACATTTTTCTCAAACACTGCTTAGGCACAAGCATTAGCATTTTAAAAAAGCACCAGAAACTGTTTTTTAAAGATAAAAAGGTAACACACATTCAACAGCTTACCAACAGTACAATTAAGAGTTTACCAAGAATTATGTTAGAAACCACTTGTTCTCAAAACTACATTAAAAGCTATGTTTATTACGTACATATACGCACAAGGCACTACATGTACAAATACTAAAGCAGCTTGGGCTTAAAAAAAAACACACACACACCTCTAACAACAGCCAAGGTACTGGCATTTACCTTTCCTTCCAAAGACTCTGCAACTTTCCTTACGAAGGTCACCCATATACCCAGTCAAACATTAACAATTAAACTAAAGCCACTAAAGAACCTGGGGTAGGAGGAAAACACCACAGGCTTTTTCCCAAAAGACATAGCTTGTCAAAGAGAAACGAGATTTCACATCCTCTATCAGTCGATTTGTACAGAAAGAGTAAAAGCCTTCAGTTACATTAAAAACACATCCTGTATTAAAATCCCCGTTGAAGCCTAATCGCATTTATCTCTGCATATATTAAAATTGATTTTGTTTTATATACCTCCAATTAGTTCAGGACAGCTTAAAAAGTCATGCAGTAACCCACTTTTAGTTAAGCAGCATTGTGATAGATTTTCTTTCTACTTACCAGTTACATCAAGTTCCAAAGCATAGTACTCCACATGCAGAGAGCGGAAGAGCTCTTTCACCTACGACAGAAACAGACACAACGTGCCAGTGCAAAGGTTTCACAAGATCTGATACACAGCTCAGGGTAAAACTTGATTGCTGGACTAACACAATTTTAAGTCTCCATTGTTATGCTTCGAGGGTCTAGCTTTACATGGGTTTTGTAAAGCTTGGCACTACCACATTTTGCACATTCCTCACCGAAACCAGACTATTTAACAGCACTCAGGTTAAGCAACCCATATAGCAGCAACTTTCAAATACAAATTTCATTACCATAAGTTTCTATATACAGTTTGCTTAGCTGCAGACTTCTCCATCCCTGACAGGTATCAAAAGCCATGAGAATAACCGCCATATGGAAAAACATCAAAAAGAGAGAAAGTAGCAGCCACATCCATTGATAGTACTAAGGGAAGAAATAATAATAATTAAAAAAAAAGGGAGCAGAGGACAGCATGCAAAACAAAACACTGTCAAGTAAATGCAAAAAAAAAGTGCATTATAAAAAGCTACAGAAAAGGCAATACTTTTCAAGTGTACTCAGTATTAGGACAGCTCATGCCTACCAGCACTGCATTCACTTTTGGCTGCTGTACTTCAGAGAAGTTTTAGAACAGGCAGAGAACGATTGCTTTAAGGAATCAGTGAGTTGGGTTTAACACAGAAAAGATGAGGAAAGAAATAGCTGTGTTTAAAACTTCCTTGACTACCTCAAGGAAGAGAAGCAGTAGTGGATGGAGTAAGAACTAATGGTCTTGAACTGCATCAAGAGATTGAGATTAGACTTTGGGAAAAGTTTTTTTGCATAGGAGACACTGGAATGTATTGCCTAGGTAGATAATCTTCATCAGTGACTGGCTTCGAAGTACATGTCCAAAATGTTTCAACTACAGCTCCTTCTACCCTGAGGCAGGGGACAAGGCTAGATGATCTCTTGATTTTTTTTTTCTAGCTCTGATTTTTGGTTTGCTGTTTAACACCACCTGCCTCAGCCTCCAGGAGCAGGCAGGAGTGGTTCTAACATGTTTGCCATTGTTCTACTAAAGCAGTCATATCTTGCCTGTGAATTAAGAGAGTTGATATCAGAAGGTAACAGTTACATTTTTCAACCTTTAAAATTGTTATTCTTTTCCATTAAGCAGGAGAAGCATTCTGAAGATGCTTGGTCATTAAAAGGCTGCTTTTCTCCTGCATTGCCATGAATAAATGCAGATACAGTAGCACTACAGTATGTCCTAGAATCATGTTTCACGCATCCAGTAGTCAGCAACAAATAAAAGACCTCTCTATATAAGCCTAGTCTTAAAAAGAAAAAAAAACCAAGCCACCCTAAACGACAACTTAGTTGAGATGCATGCTTGATTACTTCGCTGAAATGCCTGTACACCAACACATGCAGCATGGGGAATAAACAGGAAGAATCTGAGATCCGCACGCGGTTGCAGGGCCATGGTCTCATTGCAAATACAGACACGGTGGAATAGCTCACATGACTGGAATGCTGTTGTGGATGGCTACCTACTTTTTTGGTAAGACAGACCAGCAAGGTGGTAGAGTTGCTCTTTATGTGAGACAGCAACTGGAGTGTATTGAGCTCTGCCTAGGGGTGGACGTAGAACAAGTTGAGAGAATATGGATAAAGATTTAGGGGCAGGCTAACATGGGGGACGCTGTTGTGGGTGTTTACTACAGGCCACCTGATCAAGAAAAGGAAGTCAATGAGGCCTTCTACAGACAATTGGAGCTAGCCTCATGATCACAGGCCCTGGCTCTCATAGTGGACTTCAACCATTCTGGTATCTGCTGGAAAGACAACACAGCCAGGTGCCTACAGCCCAGGAGGTTTCTGCAGAGCATTGAAACTTCTTGATGCAGATGGTAGAGGAACCAACAAAGCAAGGTGTGCTGCCAGACCTTGTACTAACAGAGAAGGACTGGCTGGGGATGTGAAGGTTGGGAGCAGTCTTGGCTGCAGCAACCATGAGATGGTGGGGTTCTGGATCCTGTGTGGAAGAAGCAGGGCAGTAAGTAGGATTGCAATCCTGGACTTCAGGAGATCTAGCTTTGGCTTCTTCTAGGACCTACTTGGAGGAATCCAGTGGGTTAAGGATCTGGAAGGTGGGGATGTGGTCCAAGAGAGCTGGCTAATATTCAAGCATCACTTCCTCCAAGCTCGATAGGTGCATCCCTATGAGGAAGAAATCAAGCAAAGGGAACAGGAGGCCTGTCTGGATGAGCAAGGAACCTCTGGCAAAACTCAAACAGAAGACAGACATTTATGGAAAGTGGAAAAAGGAACAGGCCGCTTGGTAGGAATATAGGAATGTCATCAGAACATGCAGAGAGGTGACAAGAAAGGCTAAGGTCCATTCAGAATTAAATCTGGTGAGGGATGTTAAGGACAACAAGAAGTGCTTCTTCAAGTACATCAGCAGGAAAAGGATGGCTAGGGAAAATGCAGGCCTGATGCTGAGTGAGGTGGGTGCCCTGGTGATGAAAAGTACAGAGAAGGCAGTTACCGAATGCCTTCTTTTCTTCAGTCTTTACTGACAAGACCAGTCCTCAGGCATCCCAGACCCTGGAGCAAAAAGGGGAAGTCTGGAGAAAGGAAGACGCTCCCTTAATTGAGGAGGATCACATTAGAGATCACTTCAGCAAACCTGACACCCACAAATCCACGGGCCCCAACAGGATGCACCCCCTAAGCCCTGAGTAAGCTGGCAGATGTTACTGCCAAGCCTCTCCATCTTTGAAAAGTCATGAAAAACAGGAGAGATGCTCAAGGACTAGAGAAAAGTCAATGTCATTCCAGTTTTCAAAAACAGCAAGGAGAAGGACCCAGGAATCTACAGGTTGGTCAGCCTCACCTCCATCCCTGGAAAGGTGATGGAACAGCTCATCCTGGATTTCCTCCACATGCTTAGAGATGAGAAGAAGGTTATCAAGAGTACTCCATCCACATGGATTCACCAAGGGGAAATCATGCCTGACCAACCTAATAGCCATCTGTGATGGAACAACTAGCTGGATCAATGAGGGGAGAGCAGCAGACGTTGTCTTCCTTGACTTCAGCAAGGCTTTTGACACTGTGTCCTATAACATCCCCATACGTAAGCTCAGGAAGCATGGGTTAGATGAGTGGACAGTGATGTGGATTGAGAAATGTCTGAAAGGCAGAGCTCAGAGGGCTGTGTTCAACGATGCAGAGTCTAGCTGGCTAGCAGTGTTCCCCAGGGGACAGTACTGGGTCCAGTCTTGTTCAACTTACTCATCAATGACCTCAGTGAAGGGATAGAGTGTACCATCAGCAAGTCTGCTGATTATTCAAAACTGGGAGGAGTGGCTGATACACCAGAAGGTTGCGCTGCCATTCAGTGAGACCTGGAGAAGAACCTAATGAAGTTCAATAAAGGCAAGTGTAGGGTCCTGCACATAGGGAAGAATAACTTCATGCACCAGTACAGGCTGGGGCAGACCTGCTGTTGAAGGCAGCTCTGTGAAGAAGGACCTGGGAGTTCTGGAGGAAAGCTGTCACTCATGAGCCAGCAGTGTGCCCTTATGGCCAAGAAGGCCAATGGTACCCTGGGGTGCATTAGGAGGTGCATGGCCCACAAGTCAAGGGAGGCGATCCTCCCACTCTACTCTGCCCTAGTGAGGCTATACCTGGGAGGACTGTGTCCAGTTCTGGGCTCACCAGTTCAAGACAGTGAACTACTGCAGAGGGTCCAGCACAGGGCTGCACAGATGATTAAGGGACTGAGGCATCTCCCTTATGAGGAAAGGCTGGGAGAGCTGTGCCTGTTTAGCCTGAAGAAGGCTGCGAGGGGATCTTACCAATGCCTACAAATATCGCAAGGGCAAGTGTCAAGAGGATGGGGCCAGGCTCTTCAGTAATAGGCACCAACTGCAACACATGTAGTTCCAACTGAACACGAGGAAAAAATTCTTTACTTCGAGGGTGACAGAGCACTGAGACATGATTACCCAGAAAGGCTGTGGAGTCTCCTTCTCTGGACACATTCAGATCCTGCCTGGATGTGACTGTGCAATTTGCTCTCAGTGAACCTGCTTTAGCAGGGGGTTGGACTAGATGATCTCCACAAGCCCCTTCCAACCCCGACCATTCTGTGGATTTACCGGCCCCCCTCAACCCAGCAGAATTCTGGGTGTTTTCCTAACATCAGTTCAGGATGGACCAAGTGTACCATTAACAGATTCAAATCAGGTAGCCTGTTAGAACAGAGATATTTACGATAACATTATGTGTTAAACTGGCAGTACTGAAATTGTGAACTGTCCTTCCACATAGACTATGTCATACCTCATGGCATAGGATGCAGTATTACCTACAGCAGCATTTACTCCTTTGAAATATAATTCACAGACTTATCCATGCCAATAGATATTGTAAGGCAACGCCAAAAAAATATCTGCTTTAATCATAACTATCTGGATGTGAAAACAGCTCTAGCAAGAAGCACTACTTGTCTGTGATGGATCCACTTGCCAACACAGAGTCTGAACAATGAAGCACATTAAGTTGCTGCCAATTCAGAAGAAACCTTTTACAATCATCTTTCTGATGAACCTCAAATTTATTGACAGCACTTCACTAAGAGCAAGTTGAGTCACATCTAATAAGCTTAAAGATGTCAAATACGGTGACTAAAATGTTTTTGCTGTTGCTGTGATCCATGCTGTTACTATGCCAAAAGCCGAGTATTCCAGTGTTTTCTACTGGAGTTTCAGCTTTAGGACAACAAACACAGCTTTTGTATTCTATACCAACTACATAGTAAGTTGCTTACCACATCATTTATCAACTGTAATGTACAAAAAAAAGCTCTGCTTGTATTACTGATTACATTAGTTCTACAAATATAGAATAATTTTGGTTGTAAGGGACCTTTGGAGGACATCTGATCCAACTCCCTGCTCAAAGCAGAGCCAGATGTTAAGGTTGATCAAGTTGCTCAAGCACTGTCCATTCCAGTTCTGAATGTCTTCAAGGACCAAGATACCACAACCTGTCTGAGCTGTTCCAATGTTTGACCATCCTCACAGTAAAGAGCTTCCATTTTATCTCATTGGACTATCTCTTGTCGTAACTTGTATTTTTTGGGCAGGACATGGCCCTTATCCTTTCACTCTGCAAATCTGAGAACAGTGTGGTTGTCTTCCCACTCGATAGCTCAAGACAGCAACTAAAATCCCTCTTCAGCCTTCTCAAGGTTGAGCAAACTGAGCTCCTTCTCCACACATCCAGTGCTTCAGTCCTCTAACCATCTAGGTAGCCCTAAAGACTTCTCTCCTAAACTCACAATTACCTTCAGGCTTGCTTACTGGAATGAGTATGGCTATGGACTGAACGAAAGTGAAACGGCAGTGGAACTGTTCCAGACCTCCCACTCTGCAACTGCTGTTACAAAACCCAAGATGAATGCCGTGAAAGATCTGAAAAAGCAAAGCTTAAAGAGATCTCTACTACAAAGTGATAAGCTAAGAATCTGGAGGGAAGTCACAAAATTAGCTGCTTGGCTGCTGTTTCAGCTTGTAGCAAAGCAGCAGAGTAACAGACAAGGTTTCATTAGTGTGTGTGTGAGTTCTTTTGTTTTTTAAACTGTTAGCAGTGCAACCAGCAGCTGGCAGCAGGCAGGACAGGACAGAGGACATGAGCAGAACAAGAAATGATTACACTCAAGAAAGGACAGATTTAAGAACGCATTTAGGCAAACTTTATTCTCTACTGAGGATATGGAGAAAAAAACAGACTAATGTCAGCATCCTAGTTAGAAGTAGCTATTACACTTTATACTCATGAATAGATCATGCTTGTGTCATGCTAATGAAACCAAGAAAAGTAACAAGTAATGATCAGTTATGAAATCTTCAATACAGGCAAGAGATAATAGATTATTTCAGTTTGGAAAAGAAAATTACTAGGAGTAGAAAGATAACACACACTAATCATGAGTAATATCTAGATAAGGTGAACAGGAAACGATTTCTGAGAAACACTTGCTGGAGCAAAGAGCAACAACTGCATTTACCAGAAAACAATTTTGAAATGAAAAGTAAACCTCCATGCAATACATAAACCAGAGCACTTACTGCCACCTGACACTGTAAAAGCCAAAATTAAAAGGAGATCAAATGATCTATTAGACCAACTAATGAAAGAAAAAATCCACTGAAACCTTTTAACTCGCTAAAACTAACGGCAAACTCAGGTCAAGAAATTCCTGAGCCACACAGGCTGGCAACCTCAGTGGCATACTGGGAAATTTCCTTTCTTACACCTCCAATTGTAAAAATTTGATTTCTCCAGCAAGTGTCTGGGAATGGATACTAGGCTGCACAGTCACTGATATAACCATTTACTTCCCTTCTGACGAATGTAATGGCCTCATTTACCTATTAAACCCTTCCAGTTTTCACAAAAACAGCGACTCAAAAAATTTCCAGATATGATCAAACACTAGATAATTTCTTTGAAACTATGGAATTGATTCTAACACTTCAGAAACACCTTCCTGGAGATGCTTTCTGCCACTAAGGTAGGTAAGCAGGTTTGAAATACACTTCATACAGTAAAGTTAAGTAATAATGGCATGTCCTAGGTCTACTGGTTCACCTGTCAGCTAACATTCTACAATAGCTACAGCTGAGTTGATCAGAAACCCCTGTGGACACAGAATGTAACTGGTAATAGCACAACATGTAACTAGAATAACCAGCAACTTCCATCAACCACAGTTGTTGCTCTTAAAATAACTTCCACACATCAGTGTTCAGACAATTTTTCATGCTAAACCCCTATGTTTTCTTTAGGCATTTCTATCTTTTCCTTCCAGCATGGCTACCTCAATTTGAAATAAAGAATTCTTCCCACTGCCCAAATTACGTCCTTTTAGAGCATGAGTGTTCTCTGCACTAGTGCTAAACATAATCAGTTTTTCTATTAATCCTACCAAAAGCACATTGCTAACAACCATTCACAGTAGAAGACAGACACCGTGCATGCTGTTCATAGCCATCTGTCTTTAAGAACTCAAAACTACGTGATTACATGATAAGTACCCAAGCTGTAACTACACTTTCAAATTATATCCACTTCATTAATTCCACAGACTTGATCAGCTAGCAAGGATGTTGCATTACCCATTGTTCTCCCATTCCTTTCACTATTTTCCAAGACTTCAGTAGGAGTTTTTAATACTCATACTGTTGCAGATAGCTTGTTTTATCACTTAATGTTTCATGTGTGGCTTCCTTCTCTCATAAGCTTTCTTCTTCTAATTCTCTCTGCAATATATACCTCTTCTGCATTTTTTCTTCATTGTATTGCCATTCTCTTCTGTTCCAAACAGAGAAGTAAGCCAAGGAAATTTGCCTACTACAGTAATCACCTCTTCCTCCCTCCCACCCACCCTATCACCTCCAAGTTTATCACTTGTTCTTTCACAAAGATCCATACAGGGTCTTTGAACTCTCCCTCCCAGAAAAGGCAGTGAGAGAGGGACCTCCTACGTGCAATATTCATTCTTTCCAAGATAATATTCCTTATATCTGATTGTTTCCCTGATGCAAGCACCCTGCCTAATGGAGAAGCTCTGAACAAATGCAGGAAAGAACATCAACCTAGATTACCAGACTACAACCAAGTCTGGTTTTCCTAAAGTGTTAGTCTAGCCTCACTGCAATACCAGAAACAGATGACAGGAAAGGCTGCATGATTTAAAAAGTCACTGTACTGTTGTACGATCTCAGAAGCACTGGAATGAGTGCCATGCACATCAACACTTGAGCAATCACCATCACCAAAAGCATGCAGATCAATATGGACAGGCACGACTTCAGCATTTCTCAGTGGACAGCAACGAAGTCCTCAACAAAAGGATTTCTCCCCAACAGCAGATAACATTTTTGTGGACTGGACTTGAGCAAGACTCCAACCCTTCATTTGCTAAAACTTCCACTAAGTTGGTTAATAAGCAAATTTTAGAAGGATGCAAGCTGCCTACTATGCTATACTATCTTTCTGCCAAAACATTCTTGGAGAGAAAGCATTGGTTTTGCCTATCCTCTCATACACAGAAGCTTCCTTTCCCAAAACCTCAATTAAGCTACAAGTGAGATAAGATACATTGACTTAAGTTTTCTACAAGAAGGTCTCGTATCTCCTCCCTCACAGGAGCTACTTGAACTAAACCTGACCTACACATGGGAGTGCAGCTTCTGAGTGTTTTCCTGGTTGCCAGTTCCACTAAGGAACACCAGGACTCAATCCCACGGTTCCAATTATGTTTTTCCACCACGACCACACCAAATATGGTACTATGAGGTTTAAATAAATTTTGTAACATGTTCTTTCTCATCCAAGAATCACAGTGCCTACAAACACCTAGATTCTGTATGGCCTGAGTATAGTTTGCTGGTATCAGAAAATTCTAATGAAGAACCTGTTTTTCTTTAATGATTCTGGCTCAGTACTTACAACTACCCTGTGATATTGATGCCTAACCAGGGCTAGAAAGATTTTTTTTCTGTAAACATCACAATTAATCAACAGTGATTTTTTTAAACACATATTACAGCCAGCTCATGCTATAGAGTCAACCCTCTCCCTCAGGGGTTGGAAAAGAGGGGAAAACTTAACTTATCCCTCCCCAGGGATGCAGCTTTGTCCAAGCTGAACAGCAAAGCAGACTTTCAGTAAGAAAGCAACACAACCAGCACCCTGACCTTCCAGTAACAGCAAAGCTTTTTGGCTGATGCACAAGCACACCGCGCAGAGCTCCCCGCACACTCACCCAGGCCGCAAAGGGGAAGCGCCGCCCGCGCGGATCTCTGCCTCGCTTCAGGCCCGCTAAGGGGCTTTCCAAGGGGTGTCACTTGGTGCTTAACTTCAGAGGGACGGACACCGCACGGCTGCTGCACTCGCTAAACCCCAAGCAGCGGCACCCCCGCACCGGGGGCTCCCCAGCCCCCCCCCCCCGGGGCGGGCCGCCAGCCGCGCCAGCAGGCGCCCTCAGGGCAGATGCCTCCCGCCTCGCACGGCGGCCGCTCCAGACCTGCCTCCTCCCCGCGGAAAGCCCAGCGGCCCAAACGGCGGAGGCGGCTCCCGGAGCCCCCGCTCCGGCGGCTGCCGGCTCCAGGGGAGGCCGCGCGGGGCAGCGCGCCGAGGCGACCCCCGCCGCCGCCTCACCTTATTGCAGTAGGGGCAGTAACTCTTGCTGAAGATCATGACGCGGTGCGAGGCGATGAGGGTCCGCACGCGGAGCTTCAGGCCGTCCCAGTCCGGGAGCTGGGTCTGGCCCGGCGGCGGCATGGCGGGGCCGGCGGCTGCGACGGGCTGTGGCGCGCTGGGACGAGCGGCACCCGCACACGCCCAACGCCCGCACTGACCCTCACCCTGCCCCGCCCCTTCCGGAGCGGCGAAGGTGACGAGCCGGACCGACCTATGCGCAGGGAGCGGGGGGGGGAGAACGCCAAGGAGCACTTCCCGCCCTGTCTTTCAGCTGCCTACACTATGGCTTATTGTAAAATACCAAAGTCTGATTTATAGTAGAGGTGGAAGCGTTACCATTTACCTAAAGGCAATTGGTAGAAGGGATAAACTTGCATTTTATTAAGCCACCCCTCCCCTCTGAGAGGCAGGATAGAATAACCCAAGAGGAGGCAGACGAGAGTGCGCATGCGCAGGAGGCGTCGCGCCGGCCCGGTCGGCGCCAGGGTTGTCTGTGCTGTGGCTGCCCCCGGCGCCCGCTTGTCTCGCCGGTCCCACGGCCTCTCCAGAGGCTGGGGACGGCAGATAGCTCCAGCGAGGAACGAGTGGAGGCGGGAACAGGCGGGAGCTGCGGCCGGCTCAGGGGTGGTTGGCCTTTCCTCCGCCTCCCGTTCTCACCTCACTCACCGCCCGGTCCTGAGGTGGTGGCAGGTGCCGCGTGTCCCTGCGTGTAACAGGCACCCGGGGCCGGGAGCACCGATTTTGTGCCCCCTCAGTGCTCTATAAATTAGGGCAGTGTCTGGTGGGGAAAGCTGCCGTCTACAGGGAGAGGACAGCTTCCCCATGTTTGCCTTCACCAGCTGCTTAGGCCTCATGCACAAGGAAGGGAATAGGGGTACAGGTGGAGCTTCTGTAATAAAATGGATTATGGCTTGAGAACACATTAGCCAAGACAGCAGAAAGAAACTCTCTTTTCTCACGCATTACAAGGTTAAAGGAAGGGGAGGCTGAAGCATCTGGTACTGCTTATCCTTCTGCATATTTTTCATTAGGTTGCTTATTCTCTTCCCAAGAATCGTAGTAGTTATCAGGACTGAAAGGTGGAATGGCATGTTGTCCTGACCTGAGCAGTGGAAAGAGCCTGTATCAGGGCACAGAGCGGGATGAGTCCTGTCGGGTTATTCCCCTGCTTTGGTGGATTTTTGGCTGGGGAATGGCAGGCTGCATGCCGAGGTCCCAAGACCCTGGTCCTCTCCCTGCAGGGCAAGGCAGTGTTTAGTAATTGCAGCAACAGCTTTCAGCAGACGGTCGTAAGGGCTTGCCCTGGTTTCACATCTAATAACTTCGCTAATACTACTGAATCAAACCCTGCAAGCTTCTGAGTGACAGGAATTATTTTCCATAGGTGAGGAAAGCACAGAGCAATTTAGTAAGGTTCAACATGAATTTTGTAACAAAGCAGATAATAAAGTCCAGTGCTCCCTCCCATGCCTGCCACAGAGCAGCCCTACTGCCATTTACTAATGCTGAAATAATCACATATAAATGCTGTAATGCCACCAGTGATGAAAATGGGCCTGGTGGGAGACAACTGAATTAACTTGCTTAATTCCTTTTTGATCACATGTCTCTGTGGTGTTCACCGCCCATTGAGCTTGAAAAAAATGTATATTACATGTATTTGAATTTTGGTGACGAAAAAGTTCTAGACTAAGAATGTTTCTATGCTCCCCACAGAGAAAAATGGTCTAAGTTTTGCAGCCTCTTATTTCAGTATCAGCACATAGGAAAGCCGATAATGGTACCTGCAGCTATGAAGGTTTGACATAACATGCAGGTGCCAGAACTATCCACTATAATTTGTTCTTAGTCCAGCCAAAACTGCTTGTTTGGTTCCTAGTTTTGGCTAATTCTCCCTCCTTCTCAGACTCCTTTTACCTGACGAGAAACATCGTTACCCTTATTCTTACAGCAATAAATACCACAAGCTCCAAGGATTTGTGTCTGAAGGGTCGTGGGTTTTCATACTGAAAAACTCCATATTGAACTGGAGCATCCATCAGCTCCAGAAAGGTCAGATAATGTAATAAATATGCAAAATATCTTTTTCTGTTGAAATTCTCAGCACTGATGGCAATGAGCCAAGCCCCATGAGGAATAAATGTCCAAGGTAAATTATGTCACTTGGTTATTTTTTTTTCCCTTCTGTGCTCTCACTGCTGTTGATTATTATCACTATTACCTTAGAGCAAGAATGGCGTAATGGTTTTAAACTACAGGAGGGTAAATTCAGACTAGGTAAAGGAAGACATTTTTTAAGATGAAGATGGTGAAACACTGGAACAGGTTGCCCAGAGAGGTGGTAGATGCCCCATCCCTGGAAACATTCAAGGTCAGACTGGACAGGGCTCTGAGCAACCTGATCTAGTTGTAAATGTCCCTGCTCATTGCAGGGGGATTGGACTAGATGACCTCTAAAGGTCCCTTCCAACCCAAACCATTCTACAAGTCTGTGAAGAATGGATGAGGGGGACAATGTCAGCTCTGAACACAGATGGCTGATCTGGGAGCACTATAATGGCAGTATCTTGCTTAGCTTTGCTTTCCTAAAGCTGGAGTGGAGGAGAAAGCAGGGAGGTAAGGTCTTGCTGTCTTGGCAGTCACTGTTGATGGTTGAGTGCCCTGCTTTCAGCTGGGATGGAATTATTTTAGTTCTAGAAAGGAAGGTGCCACCACATTAGTATCCTGCCTGCGCACCTCAATGCCTTATAGTAGCTCTGATTATTGTTAACAGTACAGGCCCTGAACTTGTCTTCTGTTCTGCGGGTTTTTTTCTCTCTCAGAATACCAGATCGTATTCAGCTCTGAAGATGTTACTCTTCAGGTGTGCTGGGAATAGATCTAAGGGGTTGACTAGGGTTCTTTGGGCAACCATTCCACTCATTAGGAGACTATGTCAAAATGTTTGAAACAGCAGAAGTGTTGTAAACATTTCTGAATGAAGTAGTTTGCCAGAAGAGATTCTGAGGACAGTGCAAGTGGCTTGTGGAAAGAACCAGGAAACTGTTTTAAACATAGGAGTGTGAAAGACTTGTTTAATAAATGTTTAAGCATACTTGAACTGTGGCTCCTTGCAGGCCAGTCAGCAGCTATGCAAAGATCTTACAGGATGATTGTAGGCTTCCCCACCTTCCACATGAAAGGCCTTGGTCTCCTTTCTCTAATATAAACAGATGGAATAAAAACAACTGGTCTCATTAAAACAGTCCTCTCCTATGCATTACTCAACTTAGTCTGAGGATTAGTAAAAACCAAGCCACATAAAATAGCTCTTACTGATGTAGCATATGTGCCATGGGAAAGCATTGAGGTGGAAACTGGTAAGGGAAGTTAATGAATAGGATAGGATAGGATAGGAGAGAAGATGCATCATGTCCGCAGGTCTTGCACAGGACTAGAGGGCTCTTAGCATGATAAAGATCTGATCCCATATTTAAATGTGTAAACCTACCCACCCGTTCTGAAAGCCATGGAGTAAGACAGTCTCTGCCATAAAAAAGGCTCCAAAAGACAAATAGACGTGGACAGCAGATGTTGGAAGGATTTCCAAATGAAGTCGTTTGCAAGAAGATATTTGGAGGAAGGAGAAAATGGCTGGTAGAAAAGAACCAGGGAATTGTTCTAAGCATAACAATGTGAAAGTCTTTAGCCATCCTTTTGTCTAAAATTCATGTGTCACCGGGTCTTGCTTCCATTCCTCAGGTACACTCAAATAGCTGTGAGCCTTCATGCTGTTGAAGGATGTTGATTTAACAGTGAGAAACAGCCAGAGCGCTCCCTCCCAGCCACATCCCTTTGTTCCCTGACTCAGTCCTCATGTCACAGCACATGAAAGAAAAGAGCATGACCTAATCTCCAGCTTTATATTCCACTGCAGATCTGTCTATGAAGTGGTATCCCCTAAGGCTGCTGACTATTTTATATATCCAGAATGCTCTAACACAGCTAAGAAAGAGTAGAGAATGTGTCTTAAAGATCAGGAAGGTGGCAAAAATCCGAAACTGTGGCCTTAATCTTTCTCACATTATTCCAGTGCCTTCCCTGACCTTCTGGGAGCTTACCCTCTCCCCGCCAGCAGGAGAATAAGGGTGCTGCATGTAAGAACTGTGTTCCCTGTTTTGGAGAAGGGACTCCACATCTCCCCAAAGCCACAAACATTTCATGGGTAGAAAAAAAGAGGCTGATTACTTCTTCAGAACAAATAACAACTGGCTGTCCTGAAGACAGCCAAAGTCCTTAGCCATAGGCATGGTTACACCCTTTGTCAACAGTGACAAAGATGGAGAGTAAATGGAGACTGAGCCATGCTGGAGGCTGTTGAAAACCTGATTTGATAGTCAGTCATTTGGGTGACGTGCAGATGGCCTGCAGCTCAGAGTTTATGGATTTGTGTTCGGGCAAATGATGTCAAAAGCCTTCTGGCACATTCACAAATTTTGGCACCATTAAGTATATTACCATCAGCTCATTGGAGTGCTGATGGTGCACATAATACAGGGTGTATAATAGCCCTGTGCTCCAGTTCTGAGATGGGGAGAGCCTTTCAGACCATAAGGGACTTTGGCCAGGAGAAATGATTAATAAGGGGAAATGATTATTCTTCTTTCAATGAAGAAAGAGGGAAGTAAGCTCTTCAGCTGAGTAGCAGCACTCTCCAGGAAGGGCTGGGCACAGCAGTAGCTTCTGTTAGCAGTGGTAGTGCTAAAATCCAGTGAGCATACACACAGCAGAGAGCAATCATAGCCTCATTGTTGTAAAGGCTCAACATCCCACCCAGAAAAGCTTGTTTGGACAGTGATGGAGCATTGAAATGAGGCCTGGACATTACCTGCTTTTGAGAAGTCAATCAAGGGAGCTCAGGACCCACCAGGAATATTTTTTCTTCAAGATCTTGAATAAATAGTGAAAAGACATTGTGCTCCTTTTTAAAAGGCATCAGAAACAAGACAGTTCAAAAGAAATAATCAAAGTGGAAGAGTTAGGACCTGCATCTGTTAGTGATGTACACTGCATTTTTTCCATGCAAAACTCATGCTTGAGAAGTTGCAAAAGAGAGGATGCTTTAAGTTTGCTTTCCTGGTTTTGCAAACCGTCTGCTAGTTTGTGCCTGTAAGTGACATATGATTGTATATTTGCTTTTCTGCAGAGGTGATGTTGGTGGTCCCCTTTTTTCGAAATTTGGCCTTGGGAGTCTTCTGCATGTGCCTCATCTAATCTTATCCATCACACTCTCAGTCTAAAATGTATGGTTAGTATCCCTTGAACAGTGTTTAATTTTGATTAATATCTATTATAAAGTGCCAAGATGAGCATGAGGTTTTCTGAACTCGTTGTAATTAGATAGCCAGCACTTAGGCTCAGGGGATGTCTCCTCCCATAGATGTAGGGCACAAGATTTGTTGATAATATTATATGTATTTTACAATAAACAGTAATATAGAGGGTGCCAGTTCTTCCTCAGGTTGCTGTAGTGAGAAGGAAAGCAACGAGGCTGTCAGGCTCCAAGAATTTGTGCAGACCAAGACTGTGCAGACCAAGGGTCTCCCATTGCCCAGATAAAGCATTATTGAAGTCAGACTCAGGCTGGATCTAAACCTGCAGAATAATGGCCTCCACAGTTAAATTGTGTTAAGTGCTGCAAGCCAGAAGCTTTTCTAGAGCTGACAGAAAGTGTTGGTGCTCAGCTGCTTTACAGGATGAGCCCTTTATTTGCCTGCTTTAACGAACAGCATGGTGTCAGTCTCCCAGGCACCGAAGTCACCTTTTCATGCTAAGTTTCTTACAAAGGCTTTTTAAAAGAAAAAGGAAAAGAAATGTAGAAATAAAGGATAAAAAAGTCTTTAATCTTTTACAAATATGGGAACTTGGCTGTATTTCTAAGAAAAAAACAGTTCCTTTAAGTAGTTGTATGCTGCACATTTCCCAGGAGAGTATTTTAATGAGGAATTTTTTTTTTTTTTTTTTTAATTCTAGTCAGCTTTAGGAAGACAACTCTTTTGCACTTGCAATGCAGGGGTCTTGGCCTGAGGTCTACTCCCCTTTACACTCCCCACTTCCAGTGAAATTCCTAGTATCTTGATCTGTCCGCTGTGACTGTGCCATTCTCCACTTGAGAGAGAGACAGTCAGAAGTATCACAGGTTAATATTTCAGAACAGGGAATATTCAAATGTTTCCTACAGTTTCTTTAGCTAGACCAATTTATTTTATCCTGCAGCTGCACAGGAATGCTCAGCAGGGAGGTCACATAATAAATTCAAAAGCAGAGATTTCTACGTTGCCTTTTGTCATAGATTTATTAGCAAGCGTGGCTCTTAAACTCTATTTACATGGCTTTTCCTTTAGGTAATTAAATACTGTGCTGAACAGAGCAGGGATTCTCCGAGTTTTTCACCCTCGGGGTAGCTGCATCAGAGAGAGATCTTCCTGTGTGCCCAGATTCCCACCCAGTTTAGCTGCCCTCTCAGTTTTTTCATCCATTCCGCGAACAAGAACAAGCAGGCTAAACGTCTTTGAACCCTTGGAGCTGAGAACCCTGCCCTTTGTGCCTTCTCGTTCACATGTACTGTGCTGTCTGCTGATCAGAATAGTGTTGCTGACTGCCTGTGTCAGAAGAAGCCATCCTTTTAGGATTTTCGCTGCTTCAGTAGAATGAGTTGTTTCTTAATAATGGCTGATGCTGACAAGGATAAGCTGTTGGCTGAATTTCCAGATCCATTCAAGGTTTTGCATCTGCTAAGTAGGGTGGTTCCTTCAGTGAAAACAGGCCCGCCCAAGAGGCTTGTAATATTTCCTGCTCCTGGGTGGTGATCTCGAGGAGCAATCTTTCTTGTGGTTATTTGGTACTTCCAGGCCTGGCTGGGACCCAGGAAGGTGCAGGAAGCAAAAGAGGAGGTACTGTGGAAAGGAGAAGACGTAACAGATCTGTGTTTTCTAAAGGTTTAGAGACAGAGGAAGCTCAAATTTCAGGGAAGGACCAAATGAACCCATATTTCTGCTCAAATAAATTTCATGGCCCTGCTGGATAACAGCATAATGCAGACACAAGCCCAGACTGTTGTTAAATCTCTGTATTTTAAGACAAGTATCTCAATTTCCACGTTTTGCTTAAAACAGTGGTGGGGAGAGAAACTCAACCTTCTTAAGCTTCTATTGCAAACAATGGCTTGGAAACATGGGTCTGACCATCTCGAATATCAGGCTGGCTGTGCAAAGAACTAAACATTAATGGCACAATTTTGGAGCCATTTGGTTTTTGTGTGCTTAGGTGGCATCTTCAGAGGTTTTCAATGGTTGACTCTTGATTCAGTTTGCAGGTGGTCCCTACTTTTCTAGCAGGTTAACCCAAAACCAGAATGAAACTTGCCCAAACGCTGGTGTTTGATTGGGTCTGAACATAGTCTTTTGGAGTATTTGAAATGGTTTTTGTTCTTCAGCCACAGCACCAGTAGGGTGTTGCTTTAAAATCCTAATGCCTGTGCAGTCCCTGGAGTCCTTGTGTTCAGAGGTACCTTACAATACCAAGACAATATTCACAGTGTGTCTGGCTAATTTTAAATTATTGACTTCATCATTGGTGAATCTGTGAGAGAAAGCCTTAGTACTCTTCAGTGAAGGCCTAAAATCCAAATCAAAGCAAATGCATTCATTGATTTTAATTAACTGAACTCAAAGTGACAGTAGCGCAAAGGAAGAATTGTCAAAGGGGTGCCATTGGCCTGGAGGTTTCCCAGGGCTGCCTTGTGTTTGTCCTTCTCTTCTGCAGTGATCCACAAAGATCCCTGTCCCCTGGAAGGTCAACAGCTAGCACTGCCATCAAAATCAAGAGCACGATGACAGAAATGACTTCTTCCCAGCCTGTCCTTCTCTCCTGAGTTGGTGCTGCTCGCAGCCAGCTCCATTTGATGCAGATTACCTGCCATCAGGACTGCAGATAGCGTGGTCTTTGGTCTCAGCAATCTTGCATGTCCTTGGTTTTGGTCATGCAGTTCTTGTGTTTTGTCACAGGAGGATGTGGTGGATGGGGCTCAGTGTGGTGGGAGAGACAAAGCAAGGAGACTATAGCAACTATGTAACTTAAATAATTGGGTTTGGAGCTCTGCTTGG
This sequence comes from Falco cherrug, assembly GCF_023634085.1. Lineage (NCBI taxonomy): Eukaryota > Metazoa > Chordata > Aves > Falconiformes > Falconidae > Falco > Falco cherrug. Next base: position 12,355,903 of record NC_073700.1, on the reverse strand, counting down.
AGAGGGGAGACACCCAGGTAAAGGTGCGGAGCTGCGAGCACTTCTGCACTCCCTACTCGATTTTTCATTTGCTTTTGCTTTCCCTCGTATGGAATCCATTTTGTTATTTTGACTTCTCTCCGGCTAAAGTATTTTATGTAGTACCTTCGATGTTACTGAGTCATTGATAAGTACTAACAAACCATCTGCTTATCTCAGTTTGAGCCACAGGATAGGCTGCAAAGCATGGCAGGGTTGTGTTGTTTTTTTTTTTTTTTCTCCTTTTAATATGTCAGAGAAAAATGCAGCAGAGGGCACTGTGTTGTTAGGTTTCAGGGGAGCATTTACAGAATTGCACTGGGTGGCTGGGAGTAGCCTCCTTCTGAATGCCTGTACAACTAAATAACAGAATATTAAAAGCACTTCCACCGAACATGAGGGTTTTAGGGTTTAGAAAGCAGTCCTTTTTATGCTGTAAGGACTTGGCTGTTTTAATTTTGAGAGTACCTGGGAAGTGCTAGCATCAGGATCTTTTTCTATTATGTGCAGGATCTGAAAGACAGCCTCATTAAAGGAGCAGTGTAGAATACGGATGACATCGAGTAGGCAGGCTACCTATAATAATGTCATGTTTTGTCATTTATAATAGATAGCTCTTCCAAACCTTTGGGATTCCCACAGCACTTGGCAAATTAAATATTTGAACATTGTTAAAGGGAAGCTTGTTCAAGAAGACCGGGCAGCTGTGAAGTGGGACACGGATGCCATTGCAGGAAGAGGTGGAGTGCTGAAATTTCATTTGAGAAAAGTCCCCATTCACACAAAGCATGTCATAGGACATTTTCAAGTGTCACTTCAATAAATATGGCCTTGTTTAAGGCATGATTGGAGAGAACTGGATGCAGTAAATAACATGCAGTGTTTTCACAGCACTGAGCTCTGCCGCACGGCTCATGGCACTGCAAGCTGTGTGCAACCCTCTTTACCTGCGGCTGGCAGCAGGAAGGTGGATCTGACACATCTGAAAACACAGTCTATGGTTTTAAAACGCCCTGTTTTCCAGACTGGAGACTTGCAGTGCAAAGCCATCTCCCCACGCCAGCCTTTGCTGTTAAGATAATGTTGAAGATAACATTCCTTAATTCTAGATTCTTCAGGTCAGTGGTGAAGGTTTCGCTGGCAGACAGGGACTGTGCTGGGATAAATACTGTGCTTCCCTGAGCTTCCTCTGGATCAGGGTTTTGGTCTCACAGACTATACCCAAGCACAGTGAAGCATAAACCCACAAAAGAGGCTCATAAGGTCGACTAGATTGTTGCTGTGCTTGAAGTTAAGCATGTGCTTAGATACATGATAATATGCACTGCTCTGACACCAGCCTGTTTAGGGACTGCCAACATGCCGGGACATGCTAAGGGTGAGGAGCAGATAGGGCCCTGGAGAATGGAGCTCAGTCTCATGGGAGCAAGGAGTCTGTTCTGGTTGGGGTCAAAATCAGCATGTCCCATTTTAATGTAAGTTCATGACCTTATTATTAGGGTTATTAGGGGAAATGGGAAGTGGAGAAGCAGCTATAAAAATGAACAGCATTAAAATCTCTAAAAATTAGAAGAAGAAAAAAAGGAATGAGTGGAAAGCCTTCCTTTCCCTCCCTCACATAAATGATATTCTTATCCTAGTAATGGTGACAGGAGGTGGTCAGATAGCATTATTTAACTGAATGGCCTGTGTCTCCATGTGTGCTCAGGTAAAGTTCAAAATGACCTTTAAAAAAATCCATTTTTAAAGATTCTTTTTACTTCAGAAAGGTCCAACTTTAGTAGCTTAAATTTAATTTTGCTCTTGAGGGAACTAGCTGTGGGGAGGGAAGGCAGTGCTAGAGATGCTCACAGTAAACTAATAGCAGGTAAAATGTCACTTTAAAAAAGTGACTGGAAAGCATGTGTCATTGCAAAGAGGAAATTAATGAATTCTCTTCCCCTAATTCCTTTCTTCAGGTATGATTTCTGATGTCTTTTCTTCTCACTGCCACTGCTGCTGTCACTGCCTCTGTTTATGTTAACACAAACTTATTAGCTGGCTCATTGCTTAGACTGAACCCAAGGTCACAAGAACAGGGATGCCGTAGCGGTCAGCTGCACACAGTTAGAGACATAGTCATGGGAACACAAGCTCTAGAAATATGCAGCTTATGGGACAACCCCCACTGCTTTTTGGTAAGCACAGACTGTGCTTTTTTTCCTTGCAAATCTCCAGCAACAGAAGGATAAACTGACTGCCAGGACTTCACAGCTGTACCCCATAAGAAACAACAGTGATGTATAAGTACCAGCAGACATGTTGGACAAAGCCAGGGTCTTCATCACTTCTTAAGAAGCAGTAGTTGCTCTCTTTAGTTCCCACACTAAGAAAACTGGTTTTCAGGTTAGCAGCAATGCAAGCCCAAGGAGGGATTGCAGGGAAAGTCTTGTCAGGACTGACTGGATAAGGTGTTCTGGCACTTGCCTGTTGCACAGGAGTGGAGCCATCTGTCTGACCCGGAGCTAGTCTTTGCTTTCACGGAAACTTGATTTTGAACTCCTTTCAGTGTTTGTTGCTCTTACGTAGAACACAGGTCATAGTTGTGCCTATTTGCCTTGGTAAGAATTACAAAATGCATCACTGCAGCAGCCGATAAGCAACAAAAAGAGCGGGCAAACATCTGTTGCAACCAACAGAAGAAAAAAGCCATCTAAGTCATTGCAGTGAGAAAAAAAAAACCCTCTGGAGTTATCATTACTGTCCATAGAAAAACATCCTTTCTTCATCTCATACTTCCTCTTGCTGCCTGGAGGATCCTGGCTGGATGCTGGGGACAGCTCAACACCTTCCTTCTCTGAATTTGACATTTCTCATGCAGTGTACCCACTGGATGGCATCACACCAAGCCTCCTTTCCCCATAACACGTGGAACTCCTGATCTGAGCATTTCTAGTGTCAACCAAAGACCAGTTGCAAAGCTTCCCAGGACACTTACGTTTTCTTGCACTTGAAGTATCCAGCTGCCTGCTGAAATGAAGCTGGAATTAGTTGTGCTGGCAGTCTTGGTTTGGCTTCTCCTCTGGTTAAGCTGCTGACAAGCTAATTCACACTGCTTCATTTTCCCTGGAGATCCCAGTCCTCTTCTGGGTGTGTTGGAAAGAATAAAAGAGATCGGGCTGGGGATGGACAGCCAAGACTACCCATGTGTAAGAACAAACCAGACAGGCCAATATGGGAGGGTCATGCAGGACTGGCTGGGTCTGCCACTGCCCTGGGATGGAGGCATGAGCAGCTCACTGTGGACCGATGATACGCTTTGGATGACTTCTTGCGTATAGCCCTCTCTCTGCCGGGGTCTCACTGCAGGATGGTGCCTGATGGCTTGGCTGTATCAGCAAGGTAACAGCCTGGCCCCCTTCTCTCAGCCCTGGCGTTTCTCAGAGATAATGTCCAACAGGAGATCCAATTAGAAGCTTGACTGGCTAACCAGAAACAGCAACTGGAGGCTGAAGCCGGTGTGCCTGCTGTGGATAAAATAGAAAACACTACCTGCAAATCCATCTAAAGACTGCTGTTGGAAATTACTGTGTCTTGCTTTTTTATTGCTAAGGAATACTCTAGCTGCTTCTAGGCCTCTGATGCAATGACTCATTCACAGGAGTCCAGTAACTCTTTCCTTTTTCTGTTCCTGCCACCAAACACAGTAGATCTCCCTCTAACAGCAGTTTGTGATGAAGCTAATTCTCTTCTGAGCTGTTATGATGGCAAACAAGGAATTCAAATATAATTCCATTGGCCTCTCTGCAGGAAGAACTTGGACATCGGTGTAGTGCCTTCCTGGCAACATCTGCAAGCTCAACTTTTCTTTGTATTATGTAGCTGAGAATCTGGGCTGTCTGAATGACCCCAGGCAGACAGTCAAAGATGACTTTAAAGGCTGGATAATGTATTTCACAACTGTATAATCCTGCAATAGCCTGGGGGTTTAGAGTTGTTTTGTACTGTTTTTGATGTAGGGCTTATTTTAGGTTTTATGAAGAGATGTTGCTTTCTTAACTAACACCTCACTAGCTTACGAGCTGTTCTGCAGAGGACTCATTCGCTTTAGGCTCTCTGCATACCAACCAGTACTTTTGGGGGGCCTATGTTCAGACATGCACATGGGTGGAGACATGCTGGCCTATGGATGTAAATGCACCCCTGCACATACATGCAGTTACTATACTGAAACTGCCACATGAAGAAAGATCTACATCTTTTAATGTCAGATTTATGTATATGCGCAAATACGTGCTCGTACATGCAGAGAGAGAACTGCCAGTCCTCAAACACATACACAGAGGCGTGTGTCTATACAGAGATGTGCAGAAGCAAAGTCATAAATGCACTTCAGTCAAGAGGCATCTTTTCGTCATACATGTTCATGTAATGGTTGTGCACGTATTATTGCCTGCATCCTGACTCCTCAGACCCCTCACAAGTGACAGTTTCACCTTAGCATCAGAATACATGAACTAGTGATGAAATCTAGATAAAGAAGTGGGGCCATAATGTAAGAGAACATTGGGTGAGTCCATTTTGAGTGATTTTCCTCTCCCTTTTCCCCCAGACCCTTCTAGTGTAGTCATAAAAGGTGCTCCTGCTGTTTTTCTCCTCCAACATCTTTCCTTATAAACTTTAATAAGTAATCAGGTGTGATCAATGCCAGCTACTACTCTCCTGCTCCTATGCTTGCTGTTCTAGTGCAGAGCGATTCTATAAAAACGACCTCCTGGGGATCCTGCATTGATTTATTCTCAGCTGATCTGAAACTTAAGCCATTTTCTTTCTTGCATTATCCTGGTAGAGCCTGTTCTGGGAAAGGAAGGGTGCTGTGAAGGCAGCTGCTGGTGCGTGATCTGGATCTGAAGCCCAAGACAGCCTCTGTGGTGACATGGGTGCAGCGGGGCAGACACAGCTCAGGTTCAGGCGGGGAACAGAGGGGTGGACTCAAAGGCACTTAAATTTTCTCTTTTTTGCATCTATTTGCAAGCCACAAGTAAAAAGGCACCATATGTTTTCCTGCTGTCAGAGCTCGCAAGGGAAGTGGCATGAAATAAGAAGTGAGTTAGGAAGGTAAAGCACTTGTCACACATTCTCTGTAAACACAGGAGTTTCACCAGTGCAGTATGAGAGGCAGAGCACAAGGGTGGCTGTACGAGGTCATATCCCATAACCGCCTAACCTGAGGCTCTGGTGTGGGCCAGTAACTGGGGGGTCTGGAGTGAGAGGATAAGGAAGAGCACAGATGGGTAGAGCGGCCTCTTCTGCTGCTTCTTGCCAGCAGCTGACAAGCTGCAGTTCAAGGTACGATCTTGAGCTAGCGTATGTGCTGCTGGAGGGATTGTATGTGCTGCTGGAGGGATTTGCAAACAAACTGGGTTTGCTGCCCCAGGGTAAAGCTACAACAAACCAAAGAGATCTCAGGGCAGAAGCACACAACAGCCCTATGGAGGCCAGAGCAAGAGGTGAGACCATGATCCTCCTTGTGCTAGGAACACAGGTGCAAGTTATCTTTTACATATATATACAAAAACGTATATAATATATATGCAAAATATCTAATAATAACTATTATGCAAATTGTTCCATTTAGATAAATGAAACTCGAGGACTGTAGACCTATGCTCATGGTGCCGGTGTTGACCTTCTTTCTAGCTGAGACAGACGAAAGGAAGGAGGGTTTGCATGCAATGAGAAGGCACCAGAACTCTGGTGACTCTGACAACAGTGACAGCTCTCCCCCTGCCAAATCAAAGGGGTTTGGCTTAAAGCCTTGACATCAGGGCTCTGTGAGATACGTGGGATGATGAGATATGTAAGGTTAACAGAAGGTTAAAGCCCCGAGTATCAGAATACCTGTGTTTTCAGCACATCTGTGTTTTCAGTTTGGATTAAGTGCTATGGCACCTTTTGATACAGTAGTCACCTTACAGCTGGCTTGTAGCTGTAACCAACAGAAGCTGCTTCTCTTTGCTCCCTCTTCCCTTTTGTACACAGCCCATTTCATGACTGGAGTAGGATGAGGATAGGGAAACCCTGTGACCCCAGTGTGCAGCTTCCCTGCATCTTGGAGAATAAAATCTGCTTCTCCCCTCAAGCAATTATAAGCAATAGCTATTTTGCTATTCAAGGATCGTGATTTCAACACTCGAGGGGTTAATGCACCAGGGAGGCAGCTGATGCTTTCATGCCAGTATGCTGTATCAAACAGCAGTTTCCAGGAAGATGAATATCTGTAACCAAGTAGCACAGCAGAGCCCAAAGCCTGTTCAAAAGAATTCTTTTTGATGATCTGGTTTTATTACTTTCAATGAACTGGAGTCTCCAAGGTACCAGTGAATAAGGGATGCTGTAAAGCGGCATCTTGTATACATGTTTCAAGCTGCGTCTGCTGGTGCTAAAAAGGATGAAAGAGAAATTGCTTAGCAATGACCCTGGGGCCTAAACCCAGCTTAAGCTTCCACGGGGCATTTGCTGAGACAAAAAGAAGATCTTAACCACTTGCACTGGGACATGACAACCAGGATGCTGCCTACATCATTCACTTTCTCCACTGGGAAAACTAATCCATTTCCAGGACAGAGCATGTAGCATGTGTTATATGTTTCATAAAAGCTCTTTGCAGACTCTGGGGGTGGGGGTGGAAATCAAATCAGGAACAGGTAGATGCTAATTATGGAGTTGTGTGCTATCTGAAGAATCCAGGTGATTTAGTAATATACTCTGTGAGACACTGTTCTGGTCAGGAAACCCTTGACAGAAATATAGTGCTTAAATTTACCATTCTTGTTTTGTCTTCACGTAATATGTGCATTTGCGTGTAAAACACGGCTTGGACCATGAGTCATGGACCCACCTGGGAATGCGGTTCAACATAACCCCCCCCCCCAGACGTGCGAAGAGAGGCAAAACAGAGTGAAACCTGATCAAAATCAGCAGAAGGATCACCCAGGCATGGTTTCTTCTTTAGGCACCATCTTGCCATTTCTGTAACAGCACTAAGGAGAAACATTATAGCTGTAGACTGAAGCTCAACTCCTAAATGGGCAGGGACTGAACTATACAGAAACCCAGGCTGTTTGAAAGTCCTCATATCATTAAAGGATGACAGCTAGTGCCCTTTCTTCCCGAGCTCTGCATACACCATTATAACAATATTAGCCTGTGCATTGCCTCTCAGTGCTTTCACTTTGGAATTCAAATCATGTGTATGTTTTATAAAAGGCTCTCTAGTGTGAGCCTCAGAAATACATATGCACTCTCCAACTGTGTGGGTTTTCTCTTTCCTGCCTAGTGCACAAATTACTCATTGTAACGTGATAAATGAATGGGACTGTGTAACCCTCTGTATAGTTTACAGTTTTTATAGTGCTTTGCCACCATATGTTATAAATTCATGAAGCAGTTGTAGCGTGTAACAGGTTTTTCTGTTTGTTTATTTAGTTATTTGCAAATTCTTACATCTGTATGTACATGTATGGATGTGTGTAAATATATACAGATATTTGTTTGGTGGACTGAAGCCTAGGAGAAAAGATCAGCTGCATCTAGAGAGCACTTGAGGGCAGAAAAGAAGGATAAAAATATTGCCTTCATATCTGGTGAGAAGTGAGGAGATTGAATGGAAAGTCACTTCACAGGGAAAATTCACATTGCACAGTCTACAACATTTTGGGGCAAATTCTGCTAAAATCAACTATATTGTACACTGAAGGAAATACCGAGTATAAAATTGCGTTGTGAAATGCCTGGGGAATCTTCATGTGATCCTGTAGCTTGCAGACAGAGAACAGAAGTTGTGAGCCAAGGAATGAGGAAAACCCACAGCTTTTAATTAACTTCTGGGGTTTCTGATTAGCATTGTCATGGGTTCCTGCATGCTGCTTCTCCCAAGGAGTGGAAGCTTGGGGAAGCAGCTAAAAGGAGTGGCTGATGGGGAGAGCATCTGGATTACCAGGTGTAGATGTGAAGACACCTTCTACTTCAACCTGCAGTACAATAGGCTACCCTAAAACACCCATATACCTTGATAAACTTCTGTGTGGTGCAATTACAGGAGGAACAAACCTAGCTGGCCCTTTGGGGGGGTATGTTGTGAAGGGGCTATTTGTGAACTTGGCTTTCTTCTTGCCTATTATTCTGTTCCTCTTCCTTCTCTCTTGTGACTTCTCTGCAAATACTGTTTGGTTAGGCCTATCTGTTTGATTCATCAATTGTGAATAGGGAATTATATCCACCAAGTACCCAGACAGGTTGATTTAATTTCCCCGTGTTTCCTGGTGGGAAATCAAGCTGGTGTTTTAGTGGAAATCCCTAGATGTTAAGCCTACTTGCAGTCAAGGCCTGACAGAAGGAATAAATATAACTGCCTATATATCTATATCTGTGTAAACATGCTTTTTTCATATGTACAAACACGGCTGCATGCATAGGTGTATATATGTGTGTTCATTTGCATTTATTCTGTGCCTGGCCAGTTTCAGTATCTTTTCTTAGCAATTCCACTAGCATTCCCATGTGTCTTACTGTTTAACAGAGTTGGACAGGACGTGTTTACACTTTATTTAAGTAACACTGTAAAAACAAGAGGATCTTAATCATCACTAACTGTGGTAGCTGCAAATTAAATATCTGAGCTCTTGGAAGCTCATTCATCATAAATATCCTACATGTCTCTAGGAGGGGGACTTAAGGAATCATTGCTAGTTCTATGTGAGGGAGATTATTAGGAGAACATATATAGTGTAAGTAAACTGGAATAATGTCTATAATGATGTATCTGGTACTTCTAATATGAATGGTTCCTAGGTTTTGTTTTACCTATATCATGTATCTTTCCCATTTAGTAAATAGCTTTAAGGCAGGACCCGCTCTTTAAAGCTGTAAGTCAAACTGAGGAAGGCAGGAGGGAATCAGGGAGAATGTTCAGGAAGGGGTCAAACAGAAGGATAGAGGCTGTCATAAAATAACAACAATAATTTGCAATATCCTTTCTCTGACCACACCGGATCAACCATGGGACCCTTTTGTCTGGCAGCAATTACAACAGAGCTGATGATTCAGAGAAAGAAGTCTAGCTTAATTAGCGGTTTCATTAAGCCAATTTTCTAATAGCTCAGACTGAAGGAAAATTCTTTCTGTGCTCTCCTAGAAGGGTAAATTATGATGAGTATTTTCCCATCAGGCTGTTTTATTTACCTAATGTTATGTTTGTGTGTATATTCTGGAAGAAAGCTAAACCTAAACTCTGGACCCAATACTACGGAATTTTTTCAGATGGAAGATTTATACCCTGTCTTGTAGTACAGACTTGGATTCATCATTGTGCAGACAGGCTGAAGAGATCTTTCCATAGGTTTAATAAGAACCATACTTCATCTGAAGAGTATAATTTCTAGCCCTTGATTTTACATCAGACATGCCAGGTACTCCAGCCTCTCCTGGAAGTCAGACCATTTCATTAGGCTCCTATAGCAAGGCTGTTTGAAATGAGGAAATGCAGATTTTCTTATTTGCCTTCATAAGGATTTAATTTTAAAAAATGTTCACAGTAAGCTGTAGACATACAGGCTGTGGATATTAGCTTCGTCAAGACAGTGCGGGCCAGTAAGACCTTGTTCACTGCAGATGCTCCTGTTAAGTGTGCATAAACTACACTCAACGTACAGCTAGACTGGATCTCCAGAGAGGCTGAGGTTTACATGCTGTGCTGCAGCATAGAGTTAGGAAATGGACAGCAACGGTTGGGGATTTTTAAAAAGAAACACGCAAGACTGCTTTAGCCATCTGGAGAAGCAACCTTTCTTTATATTATGCAAATGCTTTACAAGTTTTTGGTTGGGTGTTTTTTGGGTTGTTTATTTTTTTAATTTTTTTTTTTTTTTAGGCAGTTGGGGAGCGTGCAGGGGAACTCTTGCTCATGAAGTTCACATAGCAGCTCATCGGATTGCACTTCAGTCGAAATAAAAGTAAATGAGTTGTTTGCTCTGCAAAGGGTCACTGTCTCCCAGATATTTTTGTTCAGAGACGTTATCCACCAGCAGTGCTAGAGCACCCAGTCTGTACCAGGAGAAGCTGGCATTGAGGTCCTGGGTGAGTTTGTGCATGTGAGTACGTGTGAGTGCTGGAAGAGGGGAGAGAGGAAGGAACTCACTCTTAAAGAAGCTTAGAGGAAAAGAAGGTAAAAAAATAATCAACTGTCTCATTCCTTTCTCTGTGAATCTATTGAAAAAGATGAAACAATTCATTGAATTATTGCCAATCCAATGAAGCATTTACCAGCACAATCCAAAGAGATCCTTAGAATAACGAGGGAGATTCCTCAGCTCTGATAGGGCTTGAAAGGGTCAGGGCTATTCTGAAAAGTGGTCTTGAAGGCAAAATCTGAGTTATGCTGTCACCTGAGGAGTAGTGATGGGCACACCTTGTTCTTCCTCACTAGTGAAATGAATGTTTGCAGTGCTGCAGGATTTCACAGCTGCTTTCTACTTGGGATGTAATCTGATGGTGAGACCTGGGGGGCCACCATTCTATGACTGGTGAGATAATGGCCGCGGTGTTGGCCCGTGCCACAGTGTTGCAGAGGCTGGTCTGGAACCAGCTCCACTGGTGGTTGCTGGGTCTTTGAGCTGTGCTAAGGGATTTAGCTAGACAGAATCTCTCTGCACATCTAGTCTTGTTTGTATCCAGGCTTCATAGGGCCATCAGATCACCTTGCTTGGCGCTGTCTCCATTTACTCACTAAACGAAGGCAGGACTTAACCCTCACCCCTCTGCTCCAAAGCCATTCATACCCCGTGTCTCTAGAGAGCCCTTCTTCTAAAGACATCACCTGGCAGTGCTCCTTCTCTTTTCTTTATTCCTCATTTTACTTCCGCCAGGTCAAGATTTCAAGGTAAAGTCTTGGAAGCAAGAACAAAATAGAAATGGACATAACTTGCAATATTTGCAGATCTTAGATTTAGATGCAGCAATTGTAATTAATCTAGCCTAAGGTCCTGTTTCAGCCAGAGATTTTCGCTCAGTAATTCTTGAAGAATTCCTTTGATTGCTTTGATGTTATTTGACTTCCCCTTTGGCAAGTCATGGTCTCCTGTAAGATTCAATCTCACAATTACCTGAACTCCCACTGTTAAGTACGGAATAGTCCTAACTCCCATGGAGTCTGTTGAAATCAGCTCTGGGGCAAGATCAAGCTGCAAGTCTATTCTCCCTCCTCCCCTCCTCCTCTGCACATCCAGTTCTGTTGCTTGTTACTTTGTGAAGTCCTGCCTTTAAGAGTCACTGGATACTGCATTCGTACAGCTGTCTACCCCCTTCCAACACCTCCAAGGTGAACCTGTGTTCAAATGGCAGATCCTGTACTGTAAAATGTCTTGTCCTAAGGACACCGTATGCCATTATCAGATGAAATGAAGCTGACATTAGTAGTACATGCAAATTTAGCCAGAGACCCACATCCCAAACTGCCATGTGAATCCACACTCTGACATATGCAGGCGTGTGCCCTTGGTTCAGGATCTTAGATAGCTGCCGGGCATTGACTTCTGGATCTGATTTACAAGGAGAATTTGCGCCATAGCGGCATAACCTTTTCATTACCTTTGATCTGAGCAGAGAAATGGATTGCTTTAGACAACTCAGGACGTTTCCAGGACTGCAAGTGATAAACTGAGACAAAACTGGCCATCAGCAGAACCACAGTTTCTGCCTGTGCACCTGCTCTTAAACCCTCCTCAATGGCAAGAGAAAACAGTGTTGCTTCAGCTCTTAGGTTTATGTAGTCAACAGAATGAATCAGGTTGGGCTAGAAGAGTGATGTGGGACTTGAGAAGTCTTGGCTTCCCATCAAGGCTGCTCAGGTGATTCAGTGTATGGCTATGGGCACTTGTGGTTTGATAATCAAACAGCTACAAAACACATGGACTTTGACTCTGGTAGGGCATAGCCACGAGGTAGGTTTATTACACTCTTCCCATCTGCTGCAGAGGGACGTGCTCAGAGTCTGGCCACATCCATCCCTGTGTCCATGTGTCCATGCAAAGGTTTCTCAAGCTTCCTGCCTCCTTCTCTGTGTCAGGGTAGAGTAGCTCCTATCATAATAAAGATTAGGAAGGAAAACAGCCTCTTGCTGTACCAAGCGGCATCAGTGGCAAGTGGGCTCAGACCTTCTTCCTGCCCCTGGGGACATCTGTGTTATTTATGTCATTCTGAATCTCTTTCTTAATATCTTCAGCTTCTTGTTTCAAATGGTTGGTGATCTGATGACTGGCATTAACAGTGATTAGCAGAAACTCTGCAGAGGAAGAAGCACTGACTGTGTACACACTATCTGAACTGGGCCAGTCAGCAAGTAGACTCAAGAGAGATTTATTCTGCATCACTCCCAGCCCTAGAAGAGTGATGCTAAACTCTATCCCTGCTTTATGAAGCCTCTTATGGCACCCCACTGCTAGATTCAACAAACCATTTTGCATATATTTACTGTCTTCCTAGCCCATAAAAGCTGGCTTTCCTTTATTAACTACAGTTTACTGCCTCTCTCAGCAGAAGCAAATAATAATGGAAATGAAACTGTACTCATTTTGAAGACTACAGTATACTTCCAGATGTTCTTCACGTTGGCAGTGCCTTGTCAAACTGTAATTGCATGTATTGTGATTACAAAATAGTTAATAAATAATTGTCCTCCAGATAATATCACTTCCTCCAGCATGTATTACCATTGCAATGCATGAATCCTTCAGAGGCTTCTATTGTTTCTATATCCTTGACTCCCATAAAGCCTCAGTGCTAGAAAGTGCTGAGCACCCAACACTGGTCCTCCCCTCCCTGTAGGAACTAGGAATATCTGCAGGAGGAGATGGGAACAGTTCCTAGGAGTCTGGCTTTATTATAGGAGCAGGCTTGTCATGCCAATGCCATGACCATTGCTGTGGTTATTCACCTTACTCTGTTCACCTTGGACTGATGCAAGCTGGGCAATAATGCATTTTCCTCATGTTAAAGTGCTCACACTAAAGTATTTTCAGGCTTTCCCTCTCCGTAGATCCAAATATTACTTCAGATCATAAGAATGTGTTCAGCATCATGGGTAACTGACTGTAGAAAGAATGTCAGTTTGCTTAATGCTTTGATGGCCTCTTGCCCTCATACTCCTCCTATTATTCGGGGGTGGTAGAGCAGGGCTACAAACATGTGACTGCACCTTTCAGCAAAAATTATTTTGGAGGGCTGATAGTACAGACACAATTCTGAAGACTTGCGAGTGGGATGTCTCCTCCAGGCTGCTGGAAGAGTCCTCATGAAAGAGGTCCCTCATGAAAACTCATGGCTGGGAGGTAGAACAGAGCCAGCCTACCAACAGTGCCTTTACAAGGTAAAATGGCCTCACTGAGCTCTTCCGTCATGGATTGGAATTAAGGACTAAGTTCAGTCCCCTGTGCTGAATAAGACAACAATATTCAGAGCCACCTAATATTGTTGTGATGGGTCATGGGGGGTGGATTTCAGTGGTCTCATTGCTCCAAAGAACTATCGACAAACTTCTTGAGCAGCCTTCTAAGCTTGATGAAATTTGCTGATTGCTCTTTTGCAAACAGCCTTGCGGGTGCAAATATGGGTCATGTCTGTGCCTTGGGTTGGAAGGATGTGTCTTGCTCTGCTTGAAAGTGCAGCACACAGTTGTTGGCAGCACTTTGAGTAAATCCAACTGCACTGTTTAGTAGTTTAATTATAATATCTGTGCCTATGGCACCTTCTGTCCAAGAATCACAGAGCTCTTTACAGGCATTTATTCATTCTTAAAGGTAACCTCGTGAGGTAGCTAAAAATCTTAAGCATTTTCTAAGCCTGTAAGGAGAGGGGGATGGAAAAGGAACTGAAGTCACAGGGGGATAAAAGGTACAAGTTTCATCCATGCATGTGCACATTTATGACTCCAAATGCATAGGTGTAAATTTTAGCTAAATTACACACCCCAACCTGGGTGTAGACTTGATAGGGATCCCCCACCTCACTATGCTCCACCATGGCAATTTTTCAGCCAAGTTGAGAAACCAGTTGTGTGGCCATTTTCACACATGCAACTGCACAACCGGAAAAATCACGACACAGACAGCCTGACTTACCAAAAGCTGTTAGCAGACCTGGGACCAAAATCTGTGTATCTCACCTCTTAATGGCCAGTCTTCGCACATCTCCTGCCCATTCTGAGAGAAGGCTCCTGAAAATGGTCCTACCATGGTGTTGCGGGACATGTCTTGGTGCCAATAATCCGAATGCATGTTTAAAACTAGTTTGGCACCTCAGAGGAGAAAATCAAAGCAGATCTTTGCATTGCATCTACTGTGCCGTATGTGTGGTCACTCTGGTAATGCGTTCTGACAGCATAATCTTATTTAAGTTCATTCCTGACAAACAATATGGATATGGGTGTAGGGGGAAAATCACATACTGTTAGCAGTGACAGGGTAACCTTTATCAGGTTACAGTCCTATTAATTGCTGCAAAATTCCTACTTTAGAGAGGTTCATTGGGCTCTGCCTCCACTTGCTTTTGTTCCAGTTTAACTTTGACATTATAATTAATTTGCTCTCCTTGCCTTCCCTTGGGGCCGTTGCATCTGTCAGTCAACAGAGCATCTCTCAGCAATATTTCAGGAGCAGCTCATAGGCCAGATAAACCTATCTAGCTCTGGATTCCAAATTTTGGGCCTGTTTCCTCTCCTTCTGTGCTCTTGGCCTCAAGAAACAAAATGGTTTTTATGATTTAGTGTCTGATTTCTGTACTGAGGATAGAATGATGCAATCACTACCATTTGTTTTTGTGGTAGCATCATTTATACAAATGCATCCCTGATGATTCATAGGCATTTGCAGTTGGTAGGTACCAGGATGTATGCACTGAATGGGTTTTTAGTAATGTATTCACTAGAAATTAAGCTGAAACTTAGCAGCTCATTTTCCAGATGCCACTGATGCAACTGTCAGACAGGAACAACTTCCAGTGCCTGCTTGCCTGAGCCAGAATTGAACTGGAGATTTGCAACTAAAAAGCTTTGGCTTACATTTTTGATCACTGGTAGTGATTTTTTGACATTCAGCTTTACCAAAAGCGCTGGGAATCTACTCTCCCTAAATCAGGTCACCTTAACTTTTCTCAGATTGGACACCCATAAGCAGAGGCACGGAAACCACCAACAGTTTGAGAAAATATTAGGGTTTTTTTTTCCAGCTGTGAAGCACTGAGGCTTCCACACCTCCTACTATGTATATGTACATGTATATAGTGAAACTTCCTGGTCCTAGTGGAAAGCCTGTCATCCTAAGCACCTTACAGGCACACAATGAGGAAAACAGTCTATGCCTTGAACAACACACAACCCAGAGCAAACTTACACAGTCACAGGGTTACAGCTGAAAGCACAGAGAGGGAAAAGGCAAAGACTTCTAAACAAGCCACCTGCATTCAGGATCCCAGCTCCCACTGCCCAAATTGAGGAGGACATCCCACTGGAAGTAAACGGCATTCAAGCCATCTTGAAAGTTTGATGAATTTGCTCAAGGTCACCCAGAGCATATGGAACAGAGGTAGGACCTGTGTCCAGTACTCAGAAGTCCTTGGCCAAAACCTAAACCACACTCTTGCAGCTCCACAGCTGTCCCCATCCACACAAGCTCATAATAAAGGGGACCTGGTGAACGTGCTCAGGCAACATGTCTTTTTTTTTTTTAAGGTTTTTTTTTTCTGTCTGCAGAGAAGATAATATTAATTACTGTGTATTCTGGAAAGCAATAAATAAATAAATAGATGGAGATCCGGAGGAAAAAAAAATCAGTAAATTAGAAACTGATGATTTACGAGATGCCACCTGAGGAAAATTCTCCATCTCTTTTATGCTTGGCTATTTCAGTGCTTCATTCTCAGGCTGAGAGAATGAATCCTAATATGCAGATGAGGCTGTGATAATGATTTTCTGCTGCCTGGATTACAGAAGCGTATTTTTGATGCAGACGTATTTAAAACATCTTAGCAGGGCTCTGAGTTCCCTGCATAATTTGATGAACAATAAGTAAGACACAGGTATGCCATGCAAGCAGCAAAATGTTAAAAGGTTATAGAACTGTATTACATCCAGTCATGTGAGAGAGCAAATTAACAGTGCTGTTCTTCCAAAGAGACATAGGCTGTAGAGGGAGGATCATCAAGTTGATCTCACTGAGAGAGTTAAAAAAAAGAAAAAAAAAAGAAAAAAAGGACTTGCTGCTTTTATGGACTTGCCAGCTCTTGCTGGTGGGCTGCAGAGACTCATCTGTTCTTTCAGCTGAGTTTGAGTTTACTTTCAGATCTTTTATACATTTATTTCAATACATGGGAAAATATATATATATTCATGCAATGGCACTTCCTGTGCTTGTTTGAGACATCAGTAAAAGAGTCTTGGCACCAAAACCAGTTGCTTTGGAATATTTTCCCATTAGTTTGCTCTGTCAGTAAAGTGGGAAGCATGACTCTACAGCATACAATTCCTGCTGACATTCAATCAAAACATCTGACCTAACATTTTTAGTACTGACACTCAAATTACAGGGCATCTTCTGAATAGCTAACCATTCCTTATTTTCTTTTTCTCCTCTTCTCTTCTCTACCTCTTCTCCTCACTCCTCCCTGTCCCCTTTCTTCCTTTAATGCAATGTGTGATTGTTCCTTGTCAGGCTGGAGCATGTTCCCATCCTGCTAAGTGTCAGCATGCTGCTATCCGCTTGCAGCAAATTGTGCTTTGCCTGAGCGGTGGCTGATGGAATGAATGGCAGCTCGGAGATAGTGGTGTCCTTCACAACACAGAAAGGCTGAGAGTTCCCCCAATTGCTTTTCCCTGCGAGCGCATTATGGTGGCAGGTCAAGGGAGCCAGAGAGTTGGAGGAGAGAGAGGAGAATTAAAAATAATAGTCTTGAAAACTTGACAATATCCTGATCATAATCAGATGGGAAAAAAACCAGTAAGGGCATTAAAAAAAAATACAACCTCACCCGGAAAAAAACCTCTCTCTGTCTTCCCCCCCCTCCCCAAGTATTTGTGTCAGCTGAACCTAATGTGGTTTTGCAAGGCTGAAGTTCAAGGCTTTAAGCTGCAGATGAAGCCACAGCTTCATGTCCTCCTACCATCACGGGCAGAAAGGTGACGTTCAGTGGCAACTCTTGCATTTTTATGTGCTTGTCACTGAATTTCTCCCCACTCATATCCTATGCATGTTCTGTGCAGAGGGCTTGTCCTTCAAGGTTTGCCTTAGGTCGCGATGGTTTAGGAGTTCAAAGGCAGTGAGCTCTGCCCCTGCTCTTTCTTCATTAGGAACCTGGGGATAAAACTTCTCAAAAATCTTCATTTTGTTGCTGTTGTAATTTTAATGTCACATTTCCTGGGTAACGTGTCCTAAACTGTCTTTCAGCCTCATCTGCTGCTGAGGTGCCGTGACAGCTGTGGACACCTGCATTTTGTGATTGTGGCCCCATTGCCAGGTCCCCAGCTTCCACAGCACTAGGGCTCTGCCCAGTTCTTCCCCATCCAAAAGCGTCAGCTCCCATCACATTCTCTCATGACAACTGATAGTGCTGTGGGCTGATGCACGACTGAGCACCGCTGGTTCTCTGCAGCAGGGTGCTATTACACCACCTCCATTACACCACTGACAACTGCAGGTATAAAGAAACTCAAACCAAAGTAAAAATAGGACCTAGACCTGCATTTCTTGCAGCCTGCATCCCCTGTATTAAAGCATAGTAAAGGTGGGTGGTAGCTGCACTACATGCTGCATTACACAGAGCTGTCGGTGAAATCTGAACGTAGACCGCAGTTTTCCTTCCAGGCATCTCTTTTGGCTGATGTGCTCAGAGAGGGAGGCAAGCGGCATTTTGGATGGGCCTCCTACCACCTGCCCCACTAAACGTGGGAAAACCCGTGAGACTCTGCTTCAGGAGCTGCTGCAGCAACACCTGCTTTACCCTCGCTGTTTCCAAGTCAGGACAGTGCAGAGCTGCACATCATTGTCCCATTGTGTGTAATTAATACGTCAGGGTTTGTCTGTGTCCACTGGCTGCTCCCCACTGCTCCTGTGGCTCTCTGGTACCATAACCTGGCCCTGGACTTTGCCCCTGGCCCGTGGCATTGTGTGGAGGTAGCAGCAGCACTGCTACAACACCAAAGAGCACAACCCAAGAACACCACTGGACATCGCTCCAGGGAGTGCCTGGCTGCTATTAAACCCTGCCAAAGATGCTACAAAGCTTTCCTGAAGAGCTCTAAAGCCATAAGCGCTTTTTTGCCCTCCTGCCACCTCAAACAGTAACAGCAGCTGTTACCAAGCCAACAGTAAAGCAAACAAAGCTCTTGCACTGGTGCTGGGAGATGCTGCTAATGATATTCACTTGCTGCAGTTTGGAAGCACTGGCAGAGCAATCATGGAGCAGTTAGGCATCCCGGACATGGAAACGCTGTGTTTATGCGGGGGTGAGCATCCCCTGTCTATTCACAAATTCTTCGCCTTTTTGAAGTGGAGGCTTTATGAGGAGAGCCTAGAGATAATAATAAAACACGAAACATGAGATACTTTCCAGGGGCCCCATCTAGCTCCATCTCCGTTGCCATGTGTGGGAGTTGCACCAGGCTCTGAGCAAACAGACGGTTTCTCTTTACTGCCTGGGTTGGCGGCATATGGCTTTCTGAACGTGTTTAGTTTAAAGGTTTAAGTTTGTATCCAGGTCCTAACTTCCAGCAGGTCCCCATCACTGCACTTCATCTGCCTGCCAGTGTGATGGGCCAAATGCAGTTCCTGTCTACTTTGACTATGTGTTCCCATAGCACAGGCAATATTGCGAAGCTGAGCCCAGAGTTATCCATGTCTCCCAAAACTTCCATGCTGGCATGGAAACATGGTGGGATTTCAGCCCTGCTGTGTTCCAGGTTTGCTGCACTGAATCGGTCCCCATGTTCTGGTGCTCCTCCTGGGAACCAAGTGTTGCCAGGGCACAGGCTGTAACTGGCCAGAAAAGGAGGTGTTTGCACACCTCCAGCCCTCTCAATGCAAATAAGCAGCAATAAAACAGAGCTAAGAGGATGCTTTTTCCAGTGGCAGTAATGTCCCTGGCCTTACTCTTCCCTCACTTGACTGTTTTTGTCTTTCTAGGCTATGGGATCTTTGGAGCACAGATGTCCAGACAGACCTACCACGCTTGGAACCCTGTAGAATAACATTAATTCTTTCAATTTCTTGGTTATCCCAAGCAGTGATCTTCTACCCCCAAGCATGAAAGCAGCCTTTGTAATGCTACCTTAGCAAATGCTGCTGCAGAAAATTTCTCTGTCTACTAAAGAGCTGTTTTGTCCAGAGTAGAGAGGCATAGTGGGAACCAATGGTTAGGAACTGAAGCCGGATGAATTCAGAGGAGGAATAAGGAAATAAGGTTCGCATTTTAAACGGTGAGGTTGATTAAGCACTAGTTCAAAGAAAGTGGTAGATTCCTTATATCCACCTGGCCTTATAAAAAGCCTGGAGGCACTTTCCAGAAGACGTCTTTTAGCAGATACAGGTTGTTACGCTCAGCACAGGGTTATTGGGTAAAATGTAATGGCCTGAAATAAACAGGAGGTCAGCCGAGCTGTGCTAATGGCCTTTTCTGGCCCTAAGCTCTATGACTCAATGAATAGCATGCATATAAAAATATGCACGCTAAAGCAAGCGACTTAGATACATGCCTAACTCTAAGTGTGGAAATATTCCAGCTCTCTTCTGTGGGACTTGCCTACTAAATCACGACTCCTGTCCTGCAGGCTTGATCTGATACACCTTGAAGTCAGCGGGGATCTTTTCGTGACCACTTCAAGCTGCAGATCAGGCTGCCAGACAGTACAACCCTTGGAAATGCGTTTCATGCTGGAAGTGCTTTGCACTTGTACGAGCACTGTCTGATGAAGGATCTCAAAGCACTTTGCAAACATTAATTTGCTACTTAATTAAACTTAAAACACAAAGCAGATGAGCTTTGTGTCTTTCTTCAAGCACCATTTATCAAAGGAACAGGTTGCACTTGTCATGCTGATAACAGCAAGTAACTTTCCCACTTGCATTGTGTTTCTAAATCCAGTTTGTTTTCCTTCAATATGAATAATTTTTGGAACAGTTTTTGAAAGAAAAATGCAATCCAAGCACACTTACTTATTTTTTTGGTGGTGCTGGAAATTAGAGTACAAATGCTTTATCTGCATTACAAATACTATTACAAAGTGCTCCGGTTCTTTAATCTATCTTCTAGAATTTTTTTTTATTATTATTCATGCTTGAAGTGCTTCATCTTAATGCTCACAGTAGTTACCATAGGCACACACACAGCAGCAGCAGCCCCACTAGAGGGTTTTCTGTGTTTTGTTTTCTTTTTCCTGATGCTCTTATTACTTGGATGACATTAAAGTATAAACAGGCCAGCAGATGTGCCCACAACCTGGTAGCTCTCTTGGTGGAAGGAAATACTTGATTGCAGGAAGAGGGTTTTTGTGTGTGTGTTAATACCAGGAGAGTGTCCTAAGTGCTACTTGATGGTGGTGGTACCAGAAAGTAGGTTGGAAAACATTGCCTAAAATCACGTGGGAGACAGTATATAGCTGCAGTGAAAGACCTGATGGTGCTGGATTTATATTCGGGTTGGCTTGACTAATCTTCCAGCCCCTATTCTGAAGCACAGATATGCCTGCTTCCCTCTGGCTGTTAAAAGCTAAAGGATGATGGATCTGAGGCTGCATGAGGGGAATTACTGGAACTTCAGTTCCCACAGAATGAATCATCTGCTCAGCAGCCAGGGCAAGTCTAAGACAGGAGACCTCAGATCGGCAAGGCTGAACCCTTATATTTAGTCGTTCCTACAGGTAGAGGGAAACCTGACAGATGTGGGACAGTTGATTTTAAGGATGGTTGATCTCTGAAGAAAAACGTTCTGGGTGATCGTGCCATCTCCTCTGCTCGTTACTTACTAAAACTGGGCACAGGGTCAGCCTGAGACCTGGTGCACCCAGAAACAGAGCTTCTGGAGGAGTGACCACCCAAACAGGCTGCACGCATGACAAACGACAGAGGTTTGCCTTAATTACTGCATTTTGGGGCCAAAATGTCACCTGCTCTAAAGCAGTGGTTTCATTCAAGTAGCTGCAACTAAGGCACTTTATGGCCGGTGAAGGTCTGGCCCACAGTAAGAGATTTCCTTCCTTGATTGCTCAGAAGGGACTCGATCATTTTCTGGATCATTTGAAAGTTGGGTGAATCAAGACTCACAAATATTCCTACCAGAACTCCCCAAGCCAGCTTCTTTTATCTGATTTCCCTCTCCTCCCTTCTTTTTAAGCAAAATGTCATCAATCAAGCTATTACGAGGAAATGTTAGTATTTTAAGTGCATTTGCTATGTATGGACAGAGTCAGTACACACATCCAGCACATAAAAATTTGATAATCCATATTTCAAGAAGAGATATCAAAAGGCATAATTTAATATGTTCTTATTGAAAAAATAATGAACTGCACATTCCTTAGTACTGTATATTCAGCAATCCTAATTACTGAAGCTATTTACATTAGAAAGATAATTTTTACAACCTGTAGGGTTAGAAGGAGGTGGTATGGGTGGGCTGTTTTATTTTCTGTTGTGTTTTGATTTTCAGTGAAGGCCGAGTCTTCTGATTCCTGGAAAAATAAGAACCTGATGTGCTGTCCTCCAGGACCAGCACTGAACTTCAGATTGGACCGTGAAAGTGACGTTTGTCATAATAATATCTCTCAAGATGGAGAATGATTGCATTAAGCAATTGTGTTGGAAAATGCCTGGCAGAACCAAAGAGGCTGTTATTTCTTGGCTGGTTGCATTTATACGTGGTTGCTGGAACCTACAAGCCGATGGTTTGTTTGTCCGTGTTTTCACAGTTGTGGAAGGAGGAGTGGAGCTGTGGTAGTTTGGGGAACAGCCCACAGAGTTCAGATGGGTCTGCAGATGGCCATCCAGTAGAAGCAGAATGGTAGGTGCTTGTGTGGGACCACCTGCAGCAGGCCTTTGCCTTTGGTATGAGTTTTAGGACAGGTAAGAGCAGAGAGAGATTAAATTATTTCATAACCTGTATTTTAGGCTGACCTGCCCTGTTACTGAGATGTTGTGCTGTGGAGACGGACTGTTTAGCCCATAAGTATTTATGAGTGTCCCATCTTGCCTCTGTGTGCCTCGTTTGTGGATAAATATGGGAAGGTGGTAGCATTTACATGTTAAGAGTTTGGTGGACAATCACTTCCTAATGGGAAGGCACTTACGTCTGAGGGTATGTGCTGAAATGTATGCAAATGCATGTAAATGCATGCAAATTTGCAATCTACTTTTTCCCCACCTTCTTTTGCAGAGGATATTAGCAGGTATGCAAAGATCTAAAATTATCCAATTGAGAGGAATGCTGACAGTGTCAGGAGGGGCAGGTACCCCAGAGCCTGGGCATTCAGTAGAATGGCTATACACTGAAATCTCTCCCCCCCACCCCCAATAAAGAGATTAATCACTTTCTCCCTCCTACTGCAGGAAAACCTAAAATCATAACCAACTCATTGGTCTGGGGACAGTGAATTAATGTAAAAACTGTTGGCCTGTTGAGGAAGTGGAAGGAGTTGGCAAACCTAATGGCAGAGCTCCTTTCACTTACTTTTTTCCCTGTAATTTGGAAATTCAGTGACAGAAGGCTGATTTTCAAGCTAACTCCTCTTTGGATTGATGAAACGCAGACACCTAGAATTTGACATTTTGAACAAAACAATACTAGATCCAGACAAGTAATACAGCAACTATATGATTGTAGTGTGGGGTTTTTCTTCCTCCTGTAAGAGATATTTTTCCTCCCTGCTCTCAACAGCCAAACAGGATCTTCTGTACCCTCAGAATTAAGCAGTGGTGGATTGGGTGATTTTTTCTGTGTATTTGGAATAAGACATTTTTGTTACTTCATGTCATCGTCTCAAAAAATCCAAAGAAACCTAACCCATATATGCAGTTATCCATGAAAAGGAACACTTGCCCAGTTGGGGCTTGGGTCTGAGCTGAGGCAGACCTCCATCTAAACCTTGAATGCAACCAGGTCAGGCTGCTGGTGAGCCTGGGAGCATTTAATGGTTTTGCACCTACACCGTGCATGCCTGAAACAGCTCCGACTCTGGATCTGGATTAAAAGATGACTGGTTCTCTGCTGCACTTTGCATTGGCTTAGGGAAGTGCAAGGTGGTTCTCCAGCCTTTGCCCAAACCATTCAACTCTCCACAATTGTCTGAGCATGTCCAGCGATCTCACAAGCGGAGATATCCTTGAATGTCAATGTTTTCTTGCCCTCATCCCTCAGGCTATCAGAAGACCCTGAAATCACATCAGGTAGTGATGCGCTGTGCAGTGCCAGGTGATGACATGGGCAGGAGAGCAGCAGGTCCAAAGGAATGAGCCACACAGGGACAGAAGACCTCTGGTCCCACTCCAAACCCTCCGGTTCGGCGGCAGCTCCGGCGAGGCTGAGCCGTTTGCCATTGAGCCGAACGGTGGCTCCTCTTCCTCCTCCCACTGGAAGAACCACCGCTCCGCAGCCCTTGGGAGAGATGCCCTGGGGGGTGTGGGCATCCCACCCCTGGCTCCTTACGAGCGCTGGCGATCCGGGAAGATCCCGGGGAGAGGTGGCCACAGGGTGTCACTCGCACCCCACGAGTGAAGCGCTGCCCGCTCCGCCGCGGGAGGGTGGGGGGGAAGGTTCTGGGGGGGCTGCAATAGCCTCACTCCAGAGCAAGAGAATAGAAACCTTGGTGCTGCTGGTCAGGAGTCACGACCTTTTCTCACAGCGCTTTTGATAGCCAGGGTGCTGCTGGGTGGCGCAGCCGGCTGGGTGCCCCGCCACCCGCTGTCACCCCGGCCATGGGCACCCGGTGGTCCAGCGCAGGCACGCGCGGGTCCCCAGGGCATCTGCGGGGGAGGGTAAAGCGGGAGGGATCAAACAAATGGAGATTTGCAATAACCCGCACTATTAATATTTGCACATTTCAAACAGTCTTTTAGGCTTTGTTTCCAGATGCCTTTTAATGGGAAGGGGTTAGTATCAACAGCACTTTTTTTCTTTTTTTTTTTTTTCTTTTCTTTTTTTCTTCTCATTTTTCTTAGCCCCACAGGATTTTTCTCTTTTGGGCCAAAACATTTGGTTTTAAGAACAATTGTTATTAAGATCTAGCTAGCAGTCTCTCTGTCACAGGCATTTTCTGCATATACAGGCACACTGTCAAGAATCTTAAGGTTTTCTAGCTTGAAAGCCTTACATTTGGAGTTGGCATCTTCCCGCAAGGGAGCCAGGTGGCCTCAGGAAAGCTGATTCAGCACGTGGCTTCTGCCACTGCCTGCAGGACTTGGCCAGCAGCAGGATTTGTGCCCTGCTGAGGCAACTGCGATTTCCAACAAGCTTTGCTTCTTGACCTGGGAAAGGGATTGGGCAAGGAATGGAGGCACTGAGCTTTCCCCTTCTAGCTGCTTTTGCTGCATGAGTCACATCTTGCCTGCCTCAGGCATAATCCCTCCTGCTGGGTCTGTAATTTGCCCATTTGTGTCAATTTACAGGTTAAAAAGAAGGGTCTCAGTCCTGCTGCTGATGGGTCTCCAGACAGCTTGGGTGGAACTTTCCACCTGGATATTCACAGTGTTTGGGGATATGGGCAAAGGACGCTCCTCGCCCTTGGCTTGCAGTCCACCGGGGTTCACTATAAGAGTGCTTGGTCTAGTTACCTCTGGCTCCACTTTTTCTCCCGGGAGTTCTCTAAGTGTGAAGGGATGATAGCTCATCTTTTCATCTAGAAAGACTCAGCATGATCCACTGAAAAGAAAAAAAGAAGGAGAGGACCCTCCCACCTCTACCTCTGATATCTTAGCTGGCTCATCAGCAAACCAGTAGTATATTTTTTTTCGTGGTTGTATGCTAACCTCTGTTGTGTTAAAAAAAAAAAAAGAGATTCATTTGGGTGAAGGGAAAATATTGGCTATTTAAAAGTAGTAGCTGTCCAGCAAAATGATTGCTATAATCTTTGAACTAATCTTCTCCTAGGTTCCTCTTCACAACCCTTCATGAATAGCTACAAGAAACTTACTGTGCAAAATACTGAGAAAGCGGCACAAATAAATCCTTAGTACACTGCCCACCCTGCTGCTGTAACACTGTAATACGTTGGCCACTTTGACATCTGGAGAATCAAGTGAAGAAAGTCAACAGATGCATGTGCCTTTTGTATAAAATGGCTTTCTAACATGTCTTCCTAAGCTACTCTGTGTAATTTGTATGTCATCACTAGGGATAGAGGTGCCATTTAGTTTTGTTTCTAGTTTTGTTTGCTTGGAGGGAGTCCTATGTGTGCATCCGGCGAAGGAGGAAGCCCTGGGATATCTTCAGCCTTGGGAGCAAAGGGCCCTGTCCTGGATGATTCCGTTTGTGCCCCTGTCTCTTGCTTCTCTAGGTCCACCTGACCCACTGGAGTGGGAGATCAGATCTGTTTAGAGCATATGGAGTCATTCCACATCACTAAGTTAGCCTGGAAATGGGAGCTGGCAGTGACTGTTATCTATTACCACTCGACAGAGGGTTGGCTGACTGTCAGATTTGTCTGTAGAGTCTCCTTGCACAGGCATGTGTGTCCCCATTGCAAAATTCACCATCCCAAATGACATCAACTGTGCCTTCTCTGCAGGAGCTGAATTAGCCCTAGAGACTCCCTCATCCGTCAAAAGCTGGAGCCAAGTCATGCTAGGAAAACAGCGGGATGAGGAAATTGTGCCTTTTGAGTCCCACTTGCTTTATGGATAGGTCAAGACCTCCAATCACCAGGGTCATCAATCCAATTAGAGAGCATACTTACTGAAACCCTGTGAATGCTCATTACCAGAAAGAGTGCCGTGATGTCTGTAGTATGAGGAGCGTAACGGCACAGAGGCGACCCGATGATGCTGACCTGTTCAAAGAACTGTTCCATGGGTGTGGTTCCTGTGGCTGCCCCTGCAGCTTCCCAGCCATCGCATCTCAGAGGAAACCAGCATTTGTGAGTCTAATTGTGCCTGCAGCTGATGCAAAGAAGATGGAAGCTGCAGGCTGCTGCAAGGCTACTTCTTTTCCGTGAGTTTGTGAGATGAATGGAGGAGAAGGGCAATGAAACTCCAGGAATTCTTTTAAAATGTCTGGCGCTCTGAGTTCTCTGCTGGCCTTGGGTCTGGTTTCAGCTCTCACTGAAGCTGCTTCAGCACAGATGTCTCTGCAGATATCCTGCTTATCTCCTCCATTCTAGGCCAAGGGACTCCAGTTTCCAGTTGGCAGAGACCATCAATCTAGGAGCGCTCACTGAGTCTTTCAGACTTCCAGCCCAGCCATCCTGGCTTGTCCTGATGCATAGTTTGCCTCGAAGAACCCTAAAATGCTACAGCTTCCCAAGCGGGCACCTGCTTTCATAACACTCCATCTCCCCTTGATATATCTAAACATGATGCTCTCCCTTGCTAAGCAAACAGCAAGAAACCAAAATGGAAACAAGGGAAAATATGACACCCTCTGCTAATAAATGCAAAACGATGGAAAACAATTTTGCCAACTAGGCAACTCAAATTAGACTTCTCTCTCGGAGGAATATGGTCGATTTGTAGCTCTTATTACAGTGTAATGCTATTTCCCTAAAAGTTTGTGTGTGCATTTTAATGAATTCATAAAACCTGGACTGTAAAAGCCCCATGGGGGAAACCTGGCAGCTCTTTAATTCAGCATTAAAGCTCAACTGATGTCAATTGAATTGATTTCTCACATAGAAATTGCATTCGTTGAATGAAAACTTTAGCCCTTGCCATTCCCCCTTTTTAAGCTCACTGTAATACAATTGGCTCCTCGAGTCAGGTTCAATTACATGTTGAAAGTTTATAATGTGGTGTGCTGAACGGAGGCTGTGCAATCAAGAGAGAAAACCTCGCTAACCTGATTAAACCTTCTACCACAGCCATTCTGGGGCCAGTGAATCCTTGCTGTGGCACAGGGGATCAGCTCCTCCCTGAGTATGCCATGTCTCCTGGTTGCGGCTGAAGACTTTATTCTGGTAACAACCACAGTGAGTTGTCATCATCAGTGTCTCTAATGGGAGTTCAGAGCTCTGACCTAATTTTAAACTTTTCCTCTTTTAGCCTAGGGAGAGCTTTGAATCAAAACAGGAACTGTGAAGGGAAAGGAAAGATTCAGTGGCTTCACTGGGTTTGGATCCTTTTCTAGTGCTAGACGCATCTGTGTTAGGGTACGACCCTATGAAGGGTAATTTGCAATTGTGTTTCATGTGGGTTTACATCCTTGGACTTTTGCTATTAGCCTGGGGAAACTCCAGTAATCCCCCAAATTTTGGCCCAACCAGACTCAAAGCCAGGAAAGTTTTACTTGTTGGAAAGTTTTAGTTGTTTCCACAAACTCCACCTCAGTCTGCAGGAGGAGTTGCTAACTTCTGCAGATATTTCAGCAGATGCAATCTGCAACAGATCCCATATTTTGGATTTTATTTCTAGAACTGCTCCCAGTTCTCCTATAAACATAGTGGAAATCTGATGAAAGTTCACATTGTTCTGCTGAGGGTCAGATTAATGTTAGCTGGGGTTTTTGCTTTTCCAGTGTTTTGAGTACTTCTTAATGCTCTTTCACTGGTCCCAGAACCAAAAGCATATGAAAAAAATAATTGTGTGATCTTCCCACTATTAAGAAACAATAAAATGGGCTTTCGCTGTATTTCAACCTTTGGTAGAGGATTGACTTATTTAAACATTTTGCTTATCCTGAGCCAATGTCACCA
Organism: Falco cherrug; assembly: GCF_023634085.1. Lineage (NCBI taxonomy): Eukaryota > Metazoa > Chordata > Aves > Falconiformes > Falconidae > Falco > Falco cherrug. The sequence goes on along the minus strand of NC_073700.1, from coordinate 12,327,972 downwards.
CAACTTATACAGCATGGAGCTATCCTCCAAAATCTCCTTCAGCTTTTTCTGGTCATATGCAAAGAATTATTCCCTAGTAACAACAGTGAGTGTTGGTATGGTGTATTCCAGCCAACAGCCACAAGGTTTATTACAGCCATGGATCCTCACACACCCATCTGAGACAAGTGTTATAATCCTTTTTTATAGATGGAGAGAGTGAGCAATAGAGATGTTCAGCGACTTGGGAGGAGTTGGCTGATTTTCTGACTGCCAGCCCTGTGCTGTGGCCTCCACCTCGGCTCCTCGACGGGGTGTGAGATGCATGCCCGAGCCCCAGAGTCCCAAGTTTTGGATGAAACAGCTTTCATTAATTTGACGTCTCAACCTACAGTTTAAACCTGTGTCCCCACTGGCAGCCCCTTAGCCTGTCTGGGGCTGCCTGTGGTCACCGTAATAACGCCAACCCAGAGGAACTTTAATCCGTTAGTGGAAGATAACTGCAGGTCTGTGCTTTATTTGGCCTGCTGATCGACGGGAAAAACCTCCTCCCCTTCGTGGCTGTTGAAGGTAGGTCAAGGACAAGATGCTTCATTACATCTGGGTCAAAAAGAGCTTCCTGAGTGGTGTTTGCTCTCTGTGGTGCACAAACAAGGCCCGTGGGGTGCTGGGCTACATGCCGAGTGACTAGGTAGTCACAGGGCAGGCTCAAAACACCCAGCACAATGGGAGTCTCTATTGGTACTGGGCACGGTTGGGATCTTTTTCCATCATGCACAAGCTGATTTCCTAGTTGCAGTCCAAAAAGTCTTTTCAAATCCCTCCTTGGAAAACATACCCCAAACCTGTCTTCTTTAGTGGTACCGTAAGAACTGAGCTCACTGCAGAGGAACACGCGCTTTTATTTGAGCATTTCAGTATACGCTATGTCTTTCACAGTGGGACAAAGGCTGCCAAACACATGGAAGGTGTTTAAGAAATGGTTACAGATGATAATTAGTATAAATTATGTGGAAGCAAAAAACCAGACTCTACAGGCTTTGAAAAGCAACGAATAATTTTGGGCATGGCATCACAGAAGTACATAATATCCCAGAGTCCTGAGCAGGCTCTCTGGAAACACAGAGTAATACAGCAGGAAACTTTCCTTGAAGTTCTGTGTTCCTTTGCTTATTTTTAGCTTCCTCCACCTAGTGCCATGTCCCACAGACCCACCAAGCAGCAGTTAGTAGGATTGCTCTTCCCCATAATTGGCGCTTTTTTGTGCATGCTTTCTTACACCCCTGGTAGGTCTCTGCAGGCCCGAATAAGTAAGGGGAGTATAGGGGATGATGGCTATCAGGCATGCAAAGGGTTAATTGCTCTGTTGCCACATGCCTGAATGGGAATACACATTGATAGTTAAAGTCCCTGAGTTCCTCTGACCTTCTTCTCCCAAAAGACATAGCTGCCCTGATAAGCTTTTTGGGTAGAGAGGAGCAGCAAAGCAAAAAAAAAAAAAGAAGCTAATGTTCCACTTCAAAATGAATCCCCATTTTCCTACCCAAATACCAGAGAGAAAATGTCCTCAGTGTAGCCCATGTGCTTATCATTTTACAGCCACAACATACTTTGCTTTGTTGGCTTTGCCAAGCAACATGGCTGAGATGTAAATTGCTAGAAAGAAAGGAACAGCAGAAGGACTTTTTTTTCCCCTTTTCCCTTCATTCAAATTTTTTTTGCTGTATCATCAACTTTAGGCATCCGGCAAAAATAGCCGTGAAATATGGAAATGTCTTGTTCATAGCACAGTGATTTTTAAAGGCTTCTGCTGTGCAAATGCAGCTGAGATAGGCTTCTATAGTCTCTTGTCATCTTCCACTGTAACAGCGCTTCCTTGCTATTTCACTGAATAAGCAGATACAACGGGAAACTATTCACCAAACTAAAACAACATCAAAAGCCCATTAAAGTTCTGATTTAAACTCTCCAAAAAGCATGGAAATTCACAGCAAAATAACAGGCACCCAGGATCTGTTCGCAGTTAGCCCTCACCCTTAATATTATACAACTGTGCTTGCATATTGAATGTTTGGCACTTGGCCATAAGTTTCTTAGATGCTAGTGGGTTTAAACCAAACTCTTACTGGCCTTTTTAATACTGCTCTGTCTTAAACACCCTGAAGCTTTCCCCTCTTCTCCCTTTCTTTCTTACCTGTTTAGCAGTACGTGGACAGAGCAGGAGGCTAAGACCCTCCCCTCACAAAAGCATCATCAGCTTGCAGCACCAGAAGGGGCTCTGTGCAGGCAGCATCAGTTACCCCCTCTGTGTTGCTCTGCCCTGTACGAACCAGAGATGAGACCCTTCTTTGCAACCCATTCACTGTTTGCTCTGTCAAGTTCATACTAGTTGTAGTAGGTGCTGTGGCTAAACACTCGCTACAGAATCTCTCCCCCAAGCCCGCTTTGCTGAGACTTCTATGTATTAATCCAAAGTCTCTTTTGCCCATTCAAGCTGAATAAGAGACCAGGAAAGATACAGGTATCTGCAGGCAAATTAATACCACAGAAGTAAGGTGTGGCTATAAATTAATTAAACCTCATTAAGCCCCAAGTAGATGTGGCCATTCACAATTCAAGTGGCAGTATCATGTGATAGTAAACCAGCTGAAGACCCTTTTAATGTTTAATGAGAAAATCCAAATAAATAGTTAGTGCAGTTTCATCAAACCACTTTGCATTTACATTATAATTATCCTGGAGGAACTTTCTCTGCTGGTGCAATCCTGTGGCTGTTTCTCTAAATCTGCCCAGCTTTGCTGCTGCTCTGCCCCTGGAACTAGCACACCTGGTGCTCTGAGCCAGTTTGGTGAGCTGAAGTGGCACAAAAGCATTTTTTTTTTTTTTCTTTTCTGGTGTCTTGCTTCCCTTAACCATTTCACTGGATGTCTGCACAAGGGCAGGCAGGAACATACTCATGGAAGTGGGAAGGGCAGGACTGTGGCAGGGTGTGCTGGCATGAAGCAGCACCCTGTCCTCCCCAGGTGGTCGCTTAGGCAGGGAGCAGGGCAGAGTTTTACATCAGCCTCTCCCTGAAGAGCTGCTCCCAGCATCCTGAGCCTAATGGGCCTCTGGGTACTTTACAGATTCTATCAATGCACTTAACCAACTCAAACTAAAAATCAAGAAACTATATTACCAAAGCTAACCTGTTATTGATCATTGTAGAGTACCAAATGCAACTGTCAAATCAAAGTCAAAACAGCAAGCAAATCTCAGAATGAGACTGGAGCTATATTAGGCAAATCATCAACTACGCAGCAGAAATAACCTGTACTTATAAACCCCCAAAAGAATCTGAGAAATTGGTTCTATGTGTAGTTTAGCAGCAGGAAACCTGACTTTATGCCTGGTGGTGTCCAGTGCTATTCCCCTGCCCTTTGCTAGGACTGAAAATATGCAGACTTTGAATCCGAGCACCTTTGAATTTGAAACAAGGGCAGATAATGAAAGACCAAATAAGCTTTATTCCCATCTGCTATCCCAAAGCAGAAAGAAGCTGTATTTTTTTATTCCAGCAGCAACACAAGAAAAACTTGCATGATTTCAGGTTCTCCCACTTGGAACAAGAAATCAAAAGTCTGGGAGGTAGTTAGCTGTGTCTCCATTCCTCTTGTGCATCCTCTGTACTACGGTTTGACATCTCCAAATATCCTTGCTGTCTGCAGAGACAGCAGGCTATTTTGTGCTTCATTCACTGTAGGCTGTCAAAAAGGAGAAATCCCTGCCCTGTGGGCTCTGTCCTGGAGGATTTTATTTTGCAACTCAGTCTAAAGCAAAGCCTGTATCTGCCTCCTTTCTGCAGATCAAACGCAGGATTCAGTGCCTTTCTCCTCTTCTTTTGCCTGTCGCTGCTCACCCTGCTGGCAGGGGCTTTCTCACTGCCTGTATCCCCATCCCTCTGAGTACAACCACAAGGAGACAAGAGCCTCATGTACTCAGCTTTTTTAAGGAGCCTGTGTCCGTCATCAGTCATCCCAGCAGAAAATGCTTGGAAAGGGCATTAGTGTTATCACAGCCTTTGTTGTACTGACCTGTCTCTGTAAAGCATGGGAAAGGTGGGATGGGAAAGAGAAGAGGAAACTGCTCTGAGGACGGTTCGTCCCTTTGCCAGCACTTTTTCTGTGTGAAACCCAGTACTGCATGTGGAGTGCATTAGTACTGTAAATCCTTATAAACGTCTGATAAAAGAATCAACCTGTCAAATAAATGAAAGTCTCCATATGCTAGATACAGAAATGCAATCTGAAATCCTTTTAAAGAGAAGCTGATAAATAGTGGGAATTCAGGGTGTCAGCAGAGATAGAGCTCAGATCACCCTGCTCATTTTGATCTGATCTCCAGGAGAATCCTAGTAGGAAAGGTCACAGGGCTCACAGGCCACCGAGATGTCCCATCCCCGAGATGAGAGGGCAGTGGTGACACAGGCATGCTGGCCTGCTGACTACAGCGCTGGGTCTACATAGGCATTAGAAAACTCCACTGTGCAGGATACATTTCAGTGAGCTAAAATCAGTTTGCCAGTGCCCAGTGACCTTCACACTGCAGGGAGACCCTTGTTACACATCTCTGGCCACAGCACTGGTGTGCAATGTTTGATAGGACGTCACTAAGGTGTATGAACAAACAGAGACTGGGACAGGAGGACTGGAGCTGCATCTTTTCCGCCTCATGCCACGTCTCTCAGGCAACATTTTGCAAGAGAGGGTAAAGTGGGCTGCTTGCTGTTAAGATGCTTGGCAGCTGGCATCACAAAAGAGGAGGCATAATTTGCAGCTTGGTCCTTGTCCAACTCCATTGTCCTCTGCTGGATCAGCCATTCACTGTGATGGACATCTCTGTGCTCTGGGCAGGGAGATGTCTCATCTAAGGGACACAGTCACAGCCCTGGTTTGATGCTGCCTGCTGAACGGTTGGGGCAGTTGTACTGGACCAGGAGAAAAACCAGATGAACACAGAAGGGGACCCAAATTAAAACTACATTTGGTATGTGAGTAAGGACTGGGATGTTGTAGCTTAGGTGGAAAGCAAAGGACGTGAGAAGAAGCTTTCGCCATGAGAAGCGTAACATAGTAGTTGATTTCTTTTTAAGGTTATTATACATCCAATGCACAAGGGTCATGATGGACACATGTTTCAGCTGAGTTTAGTTTTGTTTTTAGTATTTGTTGTGTTTGGAGCCCTCTGGAGTTATCTCCTGCTTCTGTCCTTGGCTGATGTGCCTTGTGAGTCCAGCCAGCTCCCCTGCTGCTCCTCTTCCATTCTTTCTTGCTCATACGTGCCCTTTTAAAGCTCACCCCCCCTCCCTTTTCCTGCCTTTCTCCTTGCCGTAGTCTCTCTGCAGGACCTCCTGCTATCAGCGCTGTGTAGTCCAAGCAAATGATGGCATCAGCCTGCAGGGCTGAAGAAGACCTCAGATGTTCATCTATCCCTCACCCTGCTAAATGCAGGGTCAGCTTTACTTATGCCTTTCCTACAAATGTTTTACATAATTTTAAAGTTTCCCATGACAGAGACTCCGCAGCTGTTGAAGGTAGCCTGCTCCAATGCTTAAATACCTGCAGGTTTATGTAAATTGTGTTCAATGGGCACAACTACATAGAACTGGACATCTTCAGATGTGCCTTTCACCTTCTTCCCAAGGGCTTGTGTCTCTCTGGTGTGATATTTTCACTGTCACAGAGCAGTTCCTCAGGACGGCAGTCCCCTGTGGCATCTGGGCATTGTCGCAGAGCCTGCGTGCCCTCACAGATTCTGAGGAGGGTAAAAATCCCATTTCTTGGTGGATTTTGAAACTGGGCCAGATACTCAGTCAGAGCAAATCCAGGAGGTGTCAGAGTTCTCTTCAGAGGAAACTAAGGAAAAAAAAAAAGTAATGTCCTTTCAGGTAATTCGAAACAGTTCTCTTTTAACAAACAGAGATGTCATGCCTCAATTTGCCTTGATTTTTTGTCGTGTTTATAGCACATAACATAATGAAAAAAATAAATGGAAAGTAATTTCAAAATGAAACCCAAAAATGTTTCACTTCCAAAATGTTGAAACAGGGCATTTCAACCATTTCAAAACGATACTTTAAATCTCTTCTTTTTTTTCCAAGCCAAGAAATGCATTGAAAACAATCCTCATCTGCAGAATGTTTCAACAAATTGACATTTTTCACTGAAATCCACATATCTGTAAAGGTTGGGTTTTTTGTTTTTTTCTTTTTTAAATCCAAGGATCTTAAACATTAATTTGTTGTTAGGCCTCAGAGCACTTCTGAGAGGTAGTTAAGTGTTATGATCCTCATTTCGCAGAAAGGGAATCTGACTCATAAAGAAACATAAAATGCAATTGAGTTCCCACTTACTTCAGTAGAAGAATTGATGTGCCCAAGGTCAGAGAGAAAGTCAATAGCAAAGCTGGGGGAAAAAAACCCAGGAGTTTTGAAACCAGTGCTTTTTCTGCAACCACCAGACAGCCCTGCCCTGCAGAGTGATCAAACCCCAAAGTCAGCAACGTCTGCTCTACTAAACCCTGTCCTCAAGCTGGAAGACAAAATGGAAACTGCTCCAAACTTGGGAGGAGATTGAGATCTTCTTCTCAAAGATATTTGGAGCTGTGGTTCAGCTGCTGTGGGGTGGATCCCATTTGGTTTCTGAGCAGTAGGAAACTCCTATTAACTTCCACAGGAGGTGGACCAAGCCGTTTGAACTCTCGTGGTTACCTGTTTCTGCACCAGACAGCTTTTCTTCTCTGCTTGTGCCTCAGGAACAAAAAAAAGAAAAAAGCTATCAGAAGGTAGTCACATTTTATTACAATGCTGAATAACTCGTTTCTGGATTAACTTTGAAATTTATAAAGTTGAAATATAGAATATACCTGGCATTGGAAAACAATATATTAGTGGGCGCAGCTGCTGCACACAAGGTTTTAAGATACCGTCTTGTCAGCCCTGCATACTACTGTCCCTTACAGGCATGGCTATTAAATCTCTTCTGACCCTGGACTGATGCACCTGTGTATGGTGACACAAATCCACCCAACTTCCCTGTGCCCTTACCTCTTCCTCTGTGCTGGTACCCATCCCACAAACCACCTAAGGCTCATTTCTGTGCCAGCTAGTGATTGTGCTAGCCGCTTTCCCCATCCAATGGAGGGAGATGGGCTTGCAGATACCAATATCATGTCCTGCAGAGGTAGCTCGAGGAGATGAGCTTCAACAGATAGAGAGAGAGAGAGAGAGAGAGGGAGAGAGAGAAAGAGAGATTCCCACCACTCCCTTGTGTGGTCATGAGCATTTCCCTGACTTTTACAGGCCTGCACTACCTCCTCTCCATCCAGTGCTGTGCAGACAGCATTCCAATGGCAGCTCAACCCTTCTGCATTTACCTTTGCTCCAGCACTTAAATTGGTCACGGGTTACTGCAGCAAAGACACTTCTTATGCTCTCCCTTCCCCCACACCCATCATTTGGATTCACATAATCAAACGACTTGCAGCTGAAATTGCTCATAGAAAAATAATTTGAAATTGGTTCATTAATGCTCATTTACACAGAATTCTTAAATATGATAAGAACATGAGAGCAAAAGAGAATGGATCTGAATGAGAGTAGGAGGATGTTGAAAGCAACTTTCCAGTAATTGTGAAATCTGGTATCTTAATATGCTTAGACAATGTGAAAAGTCAGATTAAGAAGCTATGATACTTACAGTGACCACAAAGTAGGAGATATCTTAGAGAATGCAGACATCCCGTAGCTTAAGCTTTTTTTGTTTCCCTGGGTGGTACATGATTCTGATTCAGTGCAAAACTGAAGTATCACTGTGACAGTTAGTACCTGCGGTCTGCAGCTGAAGAAATGGGATGAGAATGGTGCCTTTCTTAAATAAGCTCATTGTTCACATGCCCATCTGTATTTGGCAACAGGAGAGGGCAAAATACCAGGAGGTCACCACCCAAACAGGTGGAGCTGTGCTGAATTACACCCACTGGGGTTCTTTGTGTCACCTCAAGTCAATGGACAATGTGCTGTTGCATGTCACTGAAGGATCTGGCCTTGGAAATACATCAGCACGGAGGTGTTTGCCACTGTGGCAGCTGAGAGATGAGCTGCTATAGTAAGAGTCCATCCAATCCAGTTGCTCTCTTGTTCTATATAAGATTAACCAGTGATCCTGTAAGTGCAGAATACTGTCCCTGATGGTGGCCATATGCTCCTCAGAAGTGCTGAAACACATCCAATTGTACAGTGTCGTAACAAAGAGCTTCTCTGGCAATTACTTCCTGAGTTAGCCACTGATCAACTTACACCGTGAAGCATGAGGATTGATAGCTCTTGTAATTTTATTTAATAAAGATCAATTTAAATAGTCTGCCTTAAAAACAAAAGGAAGGTTAATGAAGGTAGAGTCTTAAATTATATAGATCACAGCTCTGATTTTCATGCTAACAGAAAACAGATCAATGGCAACTGTGCAGTATAATTGGAAATGTAAGAAAACTGAAAACAGCCATACTGTGGAAAAGGTAATAAATATTGCTGGCTGACTGGAACGGGGGCTATCAGAGGTGGATAATACTGAACAGAAAAAGATGAACAAAAGTCCTGCCAGAGAAGAGGCAGGAGAGGTCAGACTGCAATTCAATCAATGGGAAGCATGGTCTCTTCTGTATTACTTTGCCAAGTCATATCAGGAGTTGTAGTGCACCAGAATCTACATCAGACCTGATTCTCCATTAGCGTAGTGAACCTCTGAAAATAAGCACACATGTATCTTCCCCACGCGTCAGAGTTAGGCTGGGGGAACTCTCTCACTCCTGGCATAATTGCATTCCCAGGACCAAAACCCACAGAGCTGCAACAAGGACTTGGGAGGGCAGACAGAGCATCACATCAGGAGTGAGGAGCTGCAGAGAGCTGTGTTTTCACATGGACCTCAGCAAGGTGGCTGAGATCGGTGGTGGAGAAGGAAACGGTTCAGGTTAACATCACACCATGATGACATGCTGCTGTGTTAACGCAATGGCATTAAAGGGGCAAGTTTACAACTCGTAGATGTCAGGATGGTTCAGAGCTCGCCAACCTGCTGCTGTGCTTCCGTGTGCCATTACCGCAATGGTGCCCGACTCCTGGGTAAATATTCCTGCATGCAGCTAATGAGGTGGCTCATTAGCAGCCTACACAGCCATTGGTCAGACTTGCACACATAGGCACAGAAACAATGCGTGTGTTTGGTCCTGTGCTAGGTTCCTCCGGCTTGAAGGATGTACCCATAATAGTTTAAGCCATCCTGCCCTGAAACGTAGAGGAAGAGTGATGGCTAATTACTAATGAAAGGAGCCTTCTGTCTGGCTGATAAACTGGGCACTGCTTATTTTTCTGGCTTGTGGAGAAATCTCATCCTGAATTGACTGTAACATTAATTACAGTTAGTCTGTGGACAGCTTGCAGAAGTCTTTTAAAGTCTTGTCGAAGCAATCTACAATATAGAGATGGTTGTCCAGTCTTTGGGTTAGAAGACACCTAAATAAATGCATTCATAAAATGAAAAGTTATCTTTATCAAGGGGGTTGCTGGAGTGCCAGGTACTAGGGTGTTTCTGGCTTTTGGGGGACTGAGAGACAAATCACTGTGGGCAAACCTCAAAAGGTTAATGACTTAGAAGGGCCTGGCATGTGGTATGACTATCTCCCTGACCTCAGGGCAAGAAATAGCATGGGATCAAACCCTCTATTAGTATTTCAGCATAGACAGCCAAAACTTGACTGCATAAAAATAGATTCTAATGCTCAGTCATGTATTTTCTGATCACAGCAACCATTCATAGTTCAAGTTCAAGTTTAGACACAAGATTTGGGTTTATCCTTATTTTATCTGGACTAAATGCTCAAGAATTCCTCTGTTTCACAACATAAAACAGCAGCCTTGTTCTTTAGCCTTTACCAATGAACACCAGCATTAGGTTCCCACTGCAGATGGATACCTGTGTAAGGGACTTTCTTTTTCTCAGTCACTTTATGATCTCTGAACTTGTGTGACATGAAAAACTCAGTTCTCCTCACTCCACAGTTCCTAAGTATTTTTTGCATGTTAGCCGTCTGTAACATCCCCCATTGCCCTGCATGAGAGGTAGCCAAAACTTGAAATAAAATTAAATGTATGCTAGTTACATCACTCTGCTGCAGCTGCAGAAATACTGCTTCATCTTTTTACTGGTTATGGGTGTTGATAAAGAATGCAGATGTTTCCAAAGTACTGAGACAAGCTCAAAACACAGCTGCCTTTGGATCTTGACTCTGCCATCACTTGCTGTTCAAGGACTGTCCAGACTTAAGTTTTGGAATGTAAACTTCCTCAGAACATCCTGCTCTTTTATTTCAAGGAAAAATACATTCACATCTGAGGTGAGGGAGACTTTGGCTTTCTCCTTCCTGCTTGTTCTGATCAAATCTTGTTAAGTGCTTTTCTTCTTCCCTTTTTAATTTTTGAAACTCACAGTCCCCCGAATTGTATGCAAGCAGCCTAGAAATGCCTCCTCGGCCTGGCTGCCTCTGTAGTCAGGGGAAAGAAATGAGCACCTGCAGAATATAATCAACACCTAGAATCAGAAGAAATGACAGAAAATGGGGGAAATATCTGCTGTTTGCTTCAGTTCACTAACAAAGGACTCTGCATTGTATCAGCTCTACTTAGCTGAATATCCCTGTTCTATCTGTGGTCTATTCTCACAACCACTAGGCAGCTGGGCAAGTTTTTCAGGAGACAAAATGTAAGCATGTAACCACAGGAGGACTTTGCCTTCCTTGCTCTACTTGATTCATCTTGAAGTTAGTCATCTGTACCTAGCCTTGACACCAATGCACTCTTTTAGTCAATAGAGAACACCTCAAAGTGCTATTCCTTTCTAAGAGGCTGCCCAAGAAGGATGATGTGAATATCCTTAAACGGAAAAATTAAATACACATCGACAGGCACACATATATATTCCTATAGATATGAGGGATCCTACCACTTTTCCTGGCAGAACGATACAGTCTAAAAGATCTATTTGAGCTTTGTAGGCTAGACTCCTCTCATGCCTGCATAAATCAATGGGAATAAGTGCATTAAAGGGAAAGGAGTTATTCCAGTGTTAAGCAGTGCAAAAGCAGTACAAGCCAACTCTCTCTAATACATCTCTGTCTACTGTCCAGACATTATATATTCTTATACGGGTAAATCCTAACGGCTTTAATCTTTTCTGTTTTCCAGCACTGCACACTTCAGCAGTCCTGCCTGGAGGGTGGTGACCAGGGAATTCGGCATTTGGGCTGCCAGTTAGAAGCAGGTCCCACTCCTCAGCCAACGTGTGCTGCTGTTTATTTTGCCATGCTGGTGCCACTCGTGCCCTCTCACAGAATCTGAAAAGGTTCCTATTATTTCTTCTCAGTGTTTATTCTTTCCTACTACCAGCAGATGGTCATGTGCCATTCTCTACTCCTCTTTTTCTCTACTTCTGTCTGTCTCTGATTGTTGGCACAACTTCTCCAGCATTTCTTGGAAACTTTCAGCATTTAACTTTCTCAGCATGTCACCTGGTTTTGTCCCTTCAGAGCTGTAAAAGGAAATGATTGCTTGGGGGGCAGAGCTACATCTATCATCCAAAGTGTATCATGGTTAGGTGGATGTAGTGACAAAAATCTATCTGTGTGGAGGAGGGCTGTCTTTCAACACATCTATTTGCCAGGAAAAGAAATATGGCAGTTGGGCTTCTGAAAAGAAAATGAACGAGGAGGAAAAGAAGCCAGTTAGCTGTGTAAGTCAGCTCTGAAGAAATAAATAAAGAAATAAAGGAGTTAACACGTGCACTTTAAATCCTGAGGCTGCTTCCTTGCTCTTACAGGTATATGTTTAATAATGCACAAATTTCTCACTCGTTGTGTTCTTGTGCTACGCCCCAAACTCGGTGGGACCCAGCAAATGGGCCTGACAGGAGGAGCAGAGGACACAGCATCTCTCCTATAACCATGCAGCAGCCCAGGAAAACCCCACAGAAAGAACTCTGAAGCATGTTAGAAAAGCCCAGTGGAACAGAGAAACACAAAACTTTCAAATTAGGGCATCGGTGTCCTTCTCTAATCCACATCGCTCCACAATGAGATATTTTTGATTGCCTAACAAATTTGCAGGGATAGTCCCTCCTGAAATAATCAGCTGGTCTGGGAGATCATTTGCTGTATGCAATGCGGCGATAAGTGCATATTCTGGACAAACAGAGCTTGTTAAGAAAGACTTTTAGGTCTTCTTGCTGGCCTTGTTGCTAGGAAACTGGAAAAGCTACTGGAAAAGCTACTGAAAAGCTGCTTGGGTGTGGTGGAGTGTGTTGCTGGCACTTGCCTTAGGTGATAGCCTGCAGCCTTTAAAAATCCTGAAACATACCCCGATGCTGTCACATTAGTACTGGCGATGTTCTGAGGACATGCAGTTCATGAAGTGGCCTGTGTTTGTGTGTTTGGAGCTCAGGAGTCCAGCATAAATACCACCGTTTAAAAGGCAGTGGAGGAATGTTTAAGACGGAATAGGTTCTATGAATTGCTGGCCTGGCTCAGTAGAAGTCAAAGCTGATCAAGGTGTGAGTTTGCAGCAGGGTGGTAGAAATCTCTTGTGTGTTTTTGCAGTACCAACACAGCCCCCAGGCACACGCTGTGCTTGGGTTTGGTTCCTAGTTGGAGCCTGGGAAAAAAATTCGAGCAGGGGGGCAGCTCTCCTCACTCAGTCACCACGCTTGCCCTTCAGGGGTGACCATCTTCACTCTTTATGCATCTCCAGGTCCTTCTCTATAGGATAGATATAAGATATATATACACTCCAATCTTATTACTGCATTTTTTCTTAAGCCAATTAAATCCCCAGAGTATTTCCAACTATGAGGAGACACATGATCTTGTGTGGCACTAGGAGTACGTAAGAACATGGGGATGAAGGTTTTAACGTGCCTTCAAGAGGGCGTTGGAGGAAAACTGTGAGCAGATCAAGGAGCATCCCCAATGGGCTGAACAGCCACGAACCCGCAGGAGCAGCCTGAAGGACACATACACCATGGCTCACACACTCCCGAGCCCAACACAGCTCTTGGGAGGGAGTTTTGATGGTTTGTAAGAGGACTTTTTTTGTCCTTTATGCCAGCTTGCTTTCCTGCAAAGTGGGCAAAGGCACTTTTCATCGTAACTTTTCCATTTCTGTGGAAACCTTTCCTAAGAAAATGCTGTGGAAGGATTTTGGGGAAGGAGCACAAGAGCATATGGCACGTGGTGCTCGCTGTACCAGGCTGGGATGCTCCTGCAGCAAGCATGGCGAGCTCCAGCCTCAGCAGGGACCTTTCCCTCATCTAAAACTCCTTTCCTGTAGCAACATGTTTGAATAACTGTGTTCAGGAGTAGTAGGGGATTAACTTTGAAATGTCTTCTCTAGAGCAGAAGACATGGTTAGAATTTGTTTTTGAAGCTGACTTCTGACTGAAAATGAGATTTTTGCCACCATAAATAATAATAATAAAAAAGTATTTTAGAGATACTAGATTTTTGGGTAATACTTGCGGGTTTTTTTATTGGCTAACAGAATTATGGCTAGAAGACACCATGAAGACATCCATGCTGTATGGCAGTATGCAAAAACTGCTATCCAGTTATATCCTGTCTTCACAGCAAAGACTGGTGGTAGGCAGAGGATGCTTCTGGTCTGGTATGGGAACAGTGATGGCTTCAGAGTCTATCCCTTCCTTCCTCCGCAGAGGTGAATCACAGCTGTTACTGCCCTAGTCCCACTTAGTTGCCTGGAATTTAGGTTATGGCTATTTTTTCTTGCTGGGCCGTTCTTTAGTAGCTCAGACTCTCTGGGCCTTTCTCTGCACAGAAGCTGTCAGGTCGCTCTGAAGTGCTGCTCTTTTGTTTGCTAACCAAGGCAGAAGTACAACTGAAAATAAAAGCCCACAGGTTGCACACGGATCAGCATTTTTTTGGACCAGCTACAGTGACTCAAATTGTTAACAAATAATGCTAGTTTGGAGATGCAGATGCTTTGTTGTGGTGACTTGCATGACCGAAGGGCTCCATCAAGCCCATAATGTGTGATTTAACTAGATGGTGGTTTTCAGCCGTTTTCACTCTGGGGATCCTGACTATTTTTCAAGCAGAGGTCTTTGGACCTTCTGTCCCCACCCCAGGGTACACAAACTGCAGCTTGACACCCCAGAACTAAAGGAGCGTTTGATAAAAGCCATCCAAAACAGATGGCGATCTTTCTGATGGTGGAAAACACATCATATCCATCAGCAGTTAAACTTTTGTATGGAATCTTCCCCTGCTGGTGTGGGGTGAAGGTGTCACACCCTCCCAGGCTGCCTACGTTCTCTCTGTGGCTTCTGCCAGAAAGCTTGGAGCTTGGTGGCATGAGGTGTCCTCCCTGTTCCTGGAAGGAAATTAAGGCTTTATTGCTTGTTCCAAGAAAATGAAAATAAAATACAGGTGCCATGCAGTAAAAGGAGATATGAGGAGGGGAAGTGTAGGATTCAAAGGTGTAATAAATGTGTTTACAGTTGTGCTGTCTGCTCCTAGGACTGAGTGTCGACAAAGACATAGCACAAGGGGAGGAAGGAGAGAGATTGAGATGATACCAAATACAGGAAGGGATACCAGCCTCACCGCTAAAGGGGACTCAGCTGTGGTTAAGCAGAGCAAGGGGTGTAAATCCAAGTGGTTTCTATACCCAGATTCAAGCTCATGCAAGCTTAATAGACTTCTCTGTCATCTTCCAAGCAACAGCATTGTTTGTCTAGTGAAAAGTTTCTCTCTCAAGGTCAAACTTATCCTGAAAGAAGTTGCGCGTGAAAAGTTGCATGAAGAGAAACTGCTGGAGCACTGCAGATGCCCTGCAGGAGTTTGCTCATTGTTTTTGGTGGTCCTCTAAAAGATCATGTAAAATAAAATAATAATAAAAAAATAATCAGCACTTCAGGGCATTAAGTGCCCCCATGTGCATAGCTCCTACTCCCGACGCTTTGTCATCTGAGAGGCCAGTGCCTCCTTAAGCCCTATGCTGATACTGTTGAAGGACAAGACCAGGCGTGTCATTTTATCAGAGGTTTCATCTCACCCATATAAACATACTACTTGAAATTTTTATTCATGACTATGTTGCCTCTGTACCTCCAGCCATCCTCCTGGTGTTTAACATGATGTGTCCGAACTGAAATAAAACTGCCGGTATTTACTGTGCTCCCTTAGCTCTGCCTTTTTAGTGGCCAGGCTTTCCCTCACTGTGGTATCTGGGAACCTAATGGTCATGAACAGGCACTGTTGCTGCAATGCCCCTGAAGGGAGACAGGCCAACACCGCACCGTTGTGTGACTGGGCACGTAGGCACGGAGTAGGTTTATCCACTTCCCCAGGATCAGGCAGCAAGCTGAAGTGAAGGCCAAAACACTCGAGTCCTGTCTTCCTTCAGGGCTGTTTTTCAAAGATCTGGATCCTGCAGGGATCTCACACAGCTGGGAGGGCGAAGGTGGGAGCAGAGACTAAAAACACCAAAAAGATCGTGCCTGCCATGTGCTTTTCTCCTGGAAGCAGAAGCCTCAAAGTCTGCCCCCTTTCCACCTCCAAACCCTCAGGCTGTGGAAGAGCAATGCCTGGCTAGGCAACGGGCACACTGTGGGGACTTGCCTGCCCTTGTCTGTGTGCAAACTGACAGAGCCATTCCCCTCTCCCTGTAGCCACCAAGCAGGAGAAAGCTGGTGGCTGCATAGCAAAACTTGCCATCACAGCTTATGTTTCCCCACACGCCCTGTCCTGCTCAGCAGTTTTTCCATGAACTTATCTGAGCAGCACTCCATGCTTTGTGCTGGGAAGATCAAAGACTAGGTGTCCAGAATAAAAAGCTCACAGTTACCATAAGGCCTGTCTCTCAACATGCTGGGAATTGAAATGTGGCAATCAGACTTCAGGATGAAATCATATTGGACATGCTGGCTTAATCTCTAAAATATGAAATTGTAAGGGAAGAATTACAGCTAAAAAGCATTTTACATTTTAGAAAGCTGCTCTGACCCATGCTAGATCAGGAAAGAGCAGGAGAAGAGGGGAAAAACCCCACCTGTGGGATGCAAAAGGTTATAGCCAATTGGCCTGGGGAAAAAAAAATAATCCGTCATCAAATAAACAGACTCCTGCTCCTGTACTATGAGGCGTGGTTATATCTGAAAAGGAAAGGGCTCAGTCTGGCTGATTTCAATTCTCAGGATCAGATTATTTGCTGTTTGCAAATATCTGGATGTTATTTGCAAATCTCCCCAAAGCTTCATGTATTTTAGCTCAATTTATACATTCATTTCATGATCATGTTTAGGTGGGATACAGTGCAGAATTGACTTAGCTGCTCTTCCAGTGTACCTTTATTTAGCCAGGCCATCAGAGAGCAGAAGCGATAGTCCATACATAGCCAGCTGCAAAAGATGAATTACAAGCAGAATAAATGAAGACACAAGCAATTTGTGGGTTCCTTGTTGAAAAAAAATTTGCAATTTAATTAATATTTTCTAATGCACATAGAAGAACAGATTAAAACTCTCCCGTTCTGTGAGTTGAAAAAAAACCTTAAAAATTTTGGACGTTTTGTGTTATTCCCACGTCATCATGAAG
Source organism: Falco cherrug (assembly GCF_023634085.1). Classification (NCBI taxonomy): domain Eukaryota; kingdom Metazoa; phylum Chordata; class Aves; order Falconiformes; family Falconidae; genus Falco; species Falco cherrug. The sequence goes on along the minus strand of NC_073700.1, from coordinate 12,311,295 downwards.
AAAGAACTGGGGTGATAATGACAATGATCTTGAATGATGCCACACTTGACAGCACACCTTGAACTTCTTCATTAACACAAAAGCGTAACAGATTGCTGTAACGATGTTTGAACTGCATCTTGAGTATATGGCAAAACTATCAAACCCAGAGATTAAAGAGACCTCTTACCTGCTTGACTTAGCAGTAAAAGTTTGCTCCCTTCATTGTTCAGTGTTATGTCAAGCAGTAAAAGTCCATAAATGTTAGTGCTTCTCTGCTTTCAAATATTCCACACGCTCATTATTTTTGCAGGGTCATGATTGTTTACAGGTGTCACATCAGGAAAAATTTTCCCTGAAATAGTTATAAACCACATAAACACTGTCACACGGCAGGCTATGGAGTGAGGTGTCTGTACTGCGAGCCTGGCCCTGGCCAAGGGCTGAGGGACTGAGCCTTTAGGACGAGGGCACGTGAAAGCAGCAACAAGAGGAAGGACTGGGGTTTTTCTGTTCGCTTTCTCACTTTTTCCCGAATGCTGACTTCTGATCGCGGGATGATTTATCCAGCCCATCCCCGTCTGTCCACCGTGCCTCTTTGCTGAAGCAAACACGCACCAGCCAGCGGGACCCGCTTCCCAGCCGTGTCCATCCCTGTCAGCACATTAGCACAGCTTCTCTCCTCTTCCTGCTCAAAAACCTGCCAGCCAGCCAGGAACCCACCTGCCTTCGGAGTCAGTGGCCTCAGCCCGACCCATTACCTGTGAAATCTGCACCATTAGGTTCCTCGCTGAGAGGAGGCTGTATTAGAGACACTCAGCAAGGCTCAGCGGGAAACTAAGTTTATTAACAAGAAGCAGGAAGCATCGTGTGTAAGAATATCTCTACACTTGCAGTACCTGGAGGGAACATTACCACTTATCAGCCTAATATTTCACCGCAGTCTTTCTTTCACAGGCTCTTGCTTCCTTCTCCTTGCACAATAGCCTAACAGACAATTGGCAAAATGTGCCAAAAATGTTTATAATTTGAATGATTTTTCAGGATTTTTCTGACCAGCCTGGTGAGAAGAGAGAAAAGAAAACAAAGGTAAACAGTAAGTGAAACACGGTCGGGCTAAAACCTGTGTATTAGGTCAAAAAAAGGAACAAATCTCTGCAGGATTCCAGGGGGAGATTGTATTTTATTGGTGTTTTTATGTACAAAGGGAAAGGTTAATAGAAGGTCTGAATAGAAAGGTTCATAGAAAATTGTCATCTGTATGTGTTTTCTTTTTGAAGTAATAGTTTGCAGGAGCCAAGGGAGGGGGTAAAACAGTAAAGGCCAGAGGTAAATTGAAGATGGAACGGTTTGGAAGAACTTTGACAAAACCACTTAAAACTGGGGAATGCAACTTTGTCAAGACTGGAATGCATCCCTGAATTATGCCAATTTTTGCCCAAATCCTGTTTTGAAGGAAAGGAAAGGGGAGAGAATTAATGCTAACATTGAAAATATCCCATTGGGATTAACATATTTTTATTATTCTTCTCCAAATTAATTTTCATTTAGATCTGTTTTTCTAATTGAAATGACTTAATAGGTTGTCCATAAAATAACAATGACTATCAAAACAAACACCACTGATCTAGAATGTTTAAATTAATCCTAAATGAATCCCTGGGGTATGTTTTCTTTTGCAAGGAATGATGCGGTTTTTCATGCTTGGTTTTAAGGCAGACTGGAAGCAAAGCTAAAAAAAGACAATGCTGGGTAAAGCACAATTTCCATCCTTTTGTCCAGTGATGGTCTCTGTGTGGAGCAAGACAGGAGGAGGCAGCTGCTAGGTCTGAGCTCCTCTCCAGTTTGGTCTCAAGAGGAAATTTCTGTCATGTTAAAAGGGCTTGTTTTCATTGTGATGTATGTTTTGTTTAACATAGTGTTTGTTATACTGATCAGAGCAGAGGTCCACCTAAGCCAGGATCCTGTCTCAGCAGTGGCCAATAGAATGGATTTTCCAGGGAAAGGAGGTAAAAATCAATTCCTGGATAGAATGATTTTTCCTATCATATCAGCTCAGCCCTGGCAATGAGCCCTTTAGGAACTTCTTATTTCATTGTTTTGCACATTATTTAAAAATCGGGATCTAATGGAAAGTCAGCAGATAATGGAGAAGTTCTGGGCTCTGAGGACCTCAGTGCTGAAAAGGAGCATTTTGGGCAGTCTGAGCACAGCGCTGGGCTGTCTGCAAGGCTTTTGGAGCATGGGCAGCATGAAAATAATGTTTCTCTGCCCCAGCCCTGTGGTCTGCTTCCAGCCACAGCCTCAGTAATTGAGAATTTGTACCTGGTGGAAATTGCTGTGAAAAGACAGCCTTCTTGTCATCCCACCCATGTGTGGTGGGCTGGCCCTGTCTGGGTGCCAGGTGCCCACCAAAGCTGCTCCATCCCTCCCCTCCTCAGCTGGACAGGAGGGAGGCAATATAACAAAAGGCTCGTAGGTCAAGATAGGGACAGGGAGTCCTTATTCACCAGTTACTGTCACGGGCAAAATAGACTTGACTTGGGGTAATTAGTTGAATTTATTACCAATCGAATCAGAGTAGGATAATGAGAAATAAAACCAAATCTTAATGTTATGGTTTAACCTCAGCCAGCATCCAAGTACCACTAACTAGGACAGTTACAAACACCTTCTCCCATCTCTCCCTTCTTCCCCGGCTCTACTTCACTCCCCATTTCTCCCCTTCCTCCCACTGAGCGGCGCAGGGGACGGGGAATGGGGCTGGGGTCAGTCCATCACACCGTACCCTGCTGCTCCTTCCTCCTCAGGTCCTCTTCCCTGCTCCAGCGTGGGGTCCCTCCCATGGGAGACAGTCCTCCATGAACTTCTCCAGCGTGAGCCCTTCCCACGAGCCGCAGTTCTTCAGGAGCTGCCCCGGCTGGGTCCCCCCGTGCGGTGCCGTCCCTCCGGCACAGCCGGCCCCAGCGCGGGTCCCCGTGGGGGCACAGGCCCTGCCAGGAGCTGCCCCAGCACCGGCTGCCTGTGTGTCACAGCCCCCTTCGGGCATCCCCCTGCTCCGGGGTCCTCCTGGAGCTGCAGGTGGGATCTGCTCCACCATCAGCCTGCACGGGCTGGGGGCACAGCCTGCCCCACCATGGGCTTCACCACGGGCTGCCAGGGAATCCCTGCTCCGGCGCCTGGAGTCCTCCTGCCTCCTGCACTGGCCTGGGGGGCTGCAGAGTGTGTCTCTCACATATTCTCACTCCTCTCTCCGGCTGCAATTGCCGCTGTGCAGCAACTTTTCCCCTTCTTAGATACATGATCCCAGAGGCGCTGATGGGCTTAGCGTTGGCCAGTGGTGGGTCCGTCTTGGGACCGGCTGGCATTGGCTCCATTGGACGTGGGGGAAGCTTCTGGCATCTTGTCACAGAAGCCACCCCTGTAGCCTCCACTGCTACCGGAAACTTGCCATGGAGACCCAATGCAACCATGGTCCCAAGCCTGACACTGGATCGGTTAGGCTTAATATGCAGGTGTGAGCAACAATGAGCTGCAGCAGCATCTCTTCCCCCACTGGTGCAGGGGACGAGGACGTTGTAGAGGCTGAATCACTGCCGAGAAGGCTGTTGTCTCCAAGCCTGGCAGATCATGCTTCCCTCCCAGGCCTCAGCTGAGAGGAATGTGATGAACAAGGAAACTATTTCTGAAGGAATGACATTCAGGTGTTCCTTAGTGCTGAACTGTACCCCTTTCTCCCACAGACCTGGTGCCCTGGGGGGGTTTATGAAGCAGATTCCATTGTGGGCTGGAGAAACTAATGCTCCCATTTTCCTCTTTGAGTTTTGATTGATACTTAACCTGCCTTAAATCTATAGTCAAACTCTAAACTCTTCTGGCTGTGAACAATTTCCTCCTAACACAGGTGTATTAAGCCTAGAATTGCACTGAATGGCCAGGAAAATGTTTTCCTCAGCCAGGACAGCGTTGCCCCAGGGTCTGCAAGGAGCACTGCAGGGTTGTTTTTGCTCATGTTTGACAAAGGCATGTATGTGTGACAAGATAACCATTGATCTTAGAAATTAGAAAGAAGCCTTAAAAATATCCGCTTTCAGTGAACGTAAGGATATGACTTGCCAATTCATTGTGATGGTGTTCTCTGTGAATGGGTACTCATTTTAGAAGCTGTGTGCTATATTTCTAAGATGTTTTATGCAACTTCCCAGGATAATGTGTTGTATCAGCAGAAATTCCCCATTATGCAGCTCTTAAGCAGCAGAGTTTGACATTTCTGTTCAGCTTTCAAGAAAGTAGCATTGGTTCTTCTGATCCTCATACTTGCCAATAATTCAGGAAAAGCAGGCTTAGCCAAACTATAGATACAGCAGTATCCTAGCTACTGGCTAGGTTACTAGCTGAGCTTTTCAATATGTGCTCATGTGGAAAAAGGATGCTCTTCAATTAGTTGGCAAAGTGCCGCAAGAGGAACGGTGAAATGTTGAGCATAGATATTTATCTGATCATTATCAGGAGTGAAGGTAGCTGGAAAACCTGTGAAAAATAACGACAGGTTTGCAATTGAGTTTGAACAGAGAACACATTTGAACACGAGAACATAACCACTTTTGTCTCGGCAACATGGAGAGATTAGACAGCCTTGATAGGTGGATAGGTGGGTAGGTGGGTAGGTAGAGAGAAAGGAATAGAAAAAATATGAACAGAAGCTGGAGAGAAATTAGGCTAGTGAAATAAAAGGTGGGTGTAAATCCCGTTTCAGGGGTTTCCTCTGCTAGAGCTCAGAGCACTTAGAAAAAAACAGACATAAGGGTTTTCTCTACAAGGAGAGCTGCTAAGGCAGGAGGAGAAAAATGGTTACCCAAAAGGCCAGTGCTCAAATTAGGAGCAGGATCAAGACGTGCTGGCTGTGCTCAGCCCCACGGTGCTTGCCCTGAGATGGCGTCAAGCACATTTAGAAGATGGGAGCGCTCCACAGCAAAACAGGCAAAATATTTCTCTGTGAAACTGCTCTCTGAAAACCCAACACAGTAACTCATCTGGAGGGAGAGTGGTGGGGAACTGCCACTGCCAACTCACAGTGGAAAGATAAGTTGCTATGCTCGAAGACAGATCATCCCCCAGCTGTCCATTGCACTTTCTGCCTGAACTGCTGCCGTCTACAGAGAATGTCAAGTCCTTGGGGCCTCATCTCCCTGCATCTCCCACATGATATCGAGGGCCTGGCAAACACCTTCCCAATAAATTATTGTTATTGCAAGGAAGGGAGCAGGCAGGGAAAGGACTTCGCAATGATCCTAGCAACTTTCTGCCTCCAGAAAGCACATGTTGTGGGAGAATTTGAAAATGCTTCCAGGAGCCGAGGAGGCAGATGCAAGTTAGAAACCTTTGAAGGAGATGAATAGCAGGAAGCATCTCTAAAAGACTCACAGCGGCATTACTGCAGAAAAAACAGCTGCAAAATGAGGTAATGACTCTTCAATACTCTCCAATATGCTGGCACAAGTCCTCTGTGTTTCATCTCACTATCTATCAATGAAGCATTAGAAGATCTTAAAGTGTTTACAAGTGGACGCGGGGTTAGTCCAGTGGCCTCGTGGGGATGCTGACCCATCTTTCTGCAGAAGGCAAAACAAGGCAAAGGTCATCCTTCTCTGTGCACTCAGTAACAAAAGAACCAAACCCCACTGTGGGGTTTTCTTTTGAGAGTCCCCTCCTGGATACTTACTCTGAAATTGCCTCCTGCCACATATTTCTTTCTCCTTGGATATTAAAAAATAATTAAAGATAAAAAATAAGAACAGAGAAAGGCTGGGGGAGGAGGACAAAGGAGGGAAAAGCCCTGTCTCTCTGTGTCCCTCAAGAGCTGAACAGCACGTACAAAATCATTGCCGCTGGATGCAGAGGTCTTATCCTGATTTGTGAAGGACCTGGGCTGCCTCTCCCAGTGCAGCACGACCTTCCAGTGCTATCACGTCCCGCTCCTTTCCTGCCCCCCTGCAAGAGGGTGTTACCTGCTGTCATCCAGGGTGTGATAGTGCCCACCTGGAAAGGAAACTTCATCAGAAAAAAGCTTCAGAGGGGACTGACTCAAGCAAGCGCCTCTTCTTTATATAAAAGAGAGCTTTCTGCACGCAGGCAGCAGAAGAATAGATGGAGACCTGTCAAAAAGTGATGCATAGGCAGCTAAGTGAAGCTCAAGCATTCATAAAGAAACAATGTTATCAAAGATGAATAGCTTGAAAACTGTTTTTAGGAACATTTACACAGGGTTTCACCTCCTGGCAACACAGAAACGTCAATGCTGCTCTGGCAAGCTGACTCATAGCAGAGCAGGAGAGCTTTACAGAAGGCTCACGCTATTTTTTCTTCTGCACCAAGGTCTGTGCAGAGGTGTGCGTGCAGAGGGATGGGGGGTGCAGCACTGAGGAATCACCCTAAATTGGCTCAGAGAGGAGTTGTTTTCAGACTCCTTGCCATGCTTTATTAGTGTGGAAATTCAATAATCTCATTAATTACAGAAAATAATGTAAGGTGGATCTGCTGGGCTCCTGAACAATTTGAGCTCTCCTTCTGTGGGTAATTGCCAATGACATGTCTGAGAGAAATATCACAAAGATACATAACAAAGGGCAGCGCAGCTTTACAGCATAGATCTTGTTGCTATGGGAACTTGTCTTTGCTCCTATCCCAGAGCTAGATGATTTATGTATGTGCAAGAGTTTCTTTATTTTAGGGCTTTTGCAAAAAAGAAAAAACCCTATCAGATCTCTATCCACATCTATCCATCCGGTTATCTACCCAGTTATCTAATAATTCTTTTTTATTATAATTACCTGTCTATTATAATCTTTATCCATTGCCTCATTCTTCCACATATTCCACTCACTATCTACTTTTGGGGGCCAAGATACAAGACAAGCTGCGGGAAGAAAAAATGTGGACATCAGTTACTCTTTGTGCTTGCTGCATGGACGTGACCGCTGTTCAGAAGCTGAGGCAGAACAGTCAAACTGTGTGTCATGAGTACCTACTGCCCTAGTGATGCTCTCTGTGCCCACATGCAGCAACGTGACAAAAGCATCTCCCTCATTTCTGAAGCAAAAGGGAATGGTGGAGCAGGACCACCCCCCACTCATCCCACCCCCCCTGCAAGATCTCACTCCCTGTGGATGGTCAGAGAGCACATGAATCTCCCACAGCTGTGCTGGGCATTGAAGGTGGAGTACTAGGAGGAAATGCTGAAAATCCTGGAATGACTCTCCAACAGATTGAAGCTGGAGCATAACTCTTGTTGACAGGCCTCTTTGGTCTGTTCATCTTGCATAGCAAGTGTTTGGGTGGCTACCTTGTGTGGCCAGGTGGTGCTTGGCTAAAAGGTGGAAATAAAATGTCTTAATTCAGAAACAGTCAGGTTTGGCTGCAGCTGTCTGCTGTCTTTGTGTTTCGTGACTTCTTAGCAGTTTCCTGGTAAGCTCTTGGGTCAAGGTGTACCTGAATTGCATAGGAGGTCTTCGAGCGGTAATGTTTCTGTTTGGGTCATTGGGTGCTCCAGTGGGACCGTATAAACAAACTGTGCATCAGTAAGAAACTACCCAAAGCTTCACACTGGAAAACAGCTAACCTGCAATCACTGGAGACCCATCAAGGAAGACATTCAGATTCTGGTGTGCACAAGGATTTAGACGGTTCTGAGACACAAAGCTGGTCCTGGGAGCTTCTACCTCTAAATTTATTTCATTTCACATCCTCTTCAGTTATGTGAACCTCCTTTTAATATGTACATGTGTTTGTGTAGAGCATTGAGTGTAGCAACTTGCAAGTTCAAGATACGATATGGGAAACCTGGCCAGCAGCTATGTTCAGGTCCAAGTTCATCTTTAAATCAATCAAAGCAAGATCCTGAAGAACCACCTGACATTTCTGTTAAGTCACGACAGCATCTGAAATGCAAGTTTGCTCTTATTTTGCCACATGTTGTAGTACCATTACTCAGGGCTGTTTTACTGCAAGAGTGAACATGATGCCCATGACTTTGTTCACTCTGTGGCTGGAAACAATTGTCTTCTTTTAAAAGGTATCAGAAAGTCAGTGTTTAAAATTCTCAAGGAAAAAATAATCACGTGAATCACTTGATCTTGAAACCAAAGAAAGTGAAATTCCATATTTATGAGGGTGGTTTTTTTTAGGCTGGAAATTCACTGATCAGTGAAACCTCACTTTGCAAGTTCAGGGAGCTGATTACACTCCTGATCTAATCAGTTCCGTGCTGCATGGAAGCCTCCTCCATGTAGACCTCCAGCTTGACTTTCTCTGCCCTAGACCAGCTGTGGTCAAACTACGGCTCTGCCTACTTCAAAATGCTGAATCTCGAGATGGAAACTGCCTGTGAGGTTACCGACGGCAAGGCAAGCCTCACGACATTTGAAGCACTCTTGCTCTGTAATTTCTCAGGTCCTCATCATGTGGATGGCATACTTGCAGAAACCACTTCCCTAATTCACGTCGAAGATAAAAGTTAATCCCTCGGCACAGCTGATCGACTCTTCGTAACAGGGCTCCTGCTCCCACCACGAGTCTGTAGCCAAGAGCAACGGCTCACTCCTCTCCTGCTCCCTCCCTCCCTCCCCCTGAGTTTCAATTCCTTAAAGCTAATCAATATCCTTATTAATGTTCCAAAATCAATTATCCTAATAAAGCCTGGAGGGAGCTGAAGGGTTGCTATTCAGCACTCACCTTTTATTATCCCTCCTGTTTATTTCCCCATTGATAGAACTGTCTAACTTTATGACAGATTACGGGTGAAACTGCAGTACTCAACATACTTGTCAGCCCTAGAGATATGTTGTGTTATTATTACTATTTTGAGAGCTTTTTGCTTACATTTCCTGGTTGTACGGATGCTTTAGAAAGAGTCCCTGGCTTCGGTCTGCTGGAATATGATAGGGAGTGCTGCAGCTCTGTGCTGCACATCAAACAGATAATAATCTGTTCTATCTATTCAATTATAATATTGCCCTAGGCCATGGCACTTTGTTTATGCAGTAGACAGTGCTCTGTGATCTGCAGCAAGATTGCAAGACACATGCAGGGTAGATCACCTCCTGGTAATTCACAGCAGATTGGGTGAAGGTGCATTCAGAGGCATGATCCCTAAAGCGTCAGGGGAAAACAGCATTTCTCATCCAGTTAAATCTCTCTTTTCCATATAGAAGTTGTGCCAAGAGCCTGGAAGAAGAAAAGAGAGAAAGACTACAACCCCTTGCAGAAGTGCAGCATCACGGGTAGGTTCCTGCAGGGACAGCTCAGGAGCAGGGAGCAGGAGCAGGCAAGTGTCATGGGAGCGAAGCACTTGTAAATGCTCCTCAGTCTTCTGAGCACTGAATTCAATCCCTAGCTGCTGTACAAAGCCTACATGTATATTTTAAGGAAATTGAAGCACATGGTTGTTTCTTCCTTCCTGGGCTTATTGATCAACCATTTAAGAGCACAGAGTAGGAGCAGAGACTCCAGGTCAGGTTATTGTCTGAGATCATTCCAGCAAGATGCTGAGGTAGGAAGGGAAATGAAAGTCTGTAAATGAAATCAGCCCTTCCTAAGTGCCCTCCTTCACCTCGCGCTTCGCATCCATCCTGGCCAGCAGCCTGCTTTACTCACCAGCTCCCAGGGAGCCCCTGGCAAGCAGAGCTGGGGCTGGGAGCACTGGGAGGAGGCATTCAGTGGCACAGCCTCTCCCTGCTGGAAGACATCTCCTCCCTGCCTCCATTTTTAGACTAGCAGCTCTGAAGCTCCAGGGGAAAGTCTTTTGGCTGCCTTTGGAGGAAGGCATCTGAAATGCTTTTCTCTGACCATCCTGCAACAATTTCTATACCCCGTACAGGCAAGTGAATGGGGAGATTGACCCAGGAAGGACCGACAGCTAGGCAGACAGGGCCCTTTTTTGGGGGGGGGTGAGAGAAAAAAATGTATCACCTATTTCTTTTCAGTTAACCACTATTAGATAAAATCATTCACACCAGTCATCAAACTGATAATGAGACAGGCCCCATTTCAGGGAGATTATTGCTTTATTATGGTGTGAGCATTGAGCAGATGTCTTAATTTTACAGAATTCATTTCACATTATCAAGATTTCTGTCTATCTTATTTGATTTAATGTTTGTTAAGAGTGATTTGTCTCTCTTTAATGCTTAAGACCAGTGCAGTCCAATCAAGCAAATTGTCTGTAATTTAAAAAGTTCCTGGGGGATTCATAACAGCAATAGGACTTTTTGGGTTTTCTTCTGAAAAAGAAAAAAAAAAAAACCCAGAAAATACATCCTGTGTTAATGATTTCTCTCATGCTAGTCTTCTTTTATCCCAGCCTTTCCTGCCAATATGCCCATATAGCACAACTCCAAATAAATCAGAAATGCAGTGAAAAGTGGCATGAAAGCAGCATCACAAAAAGAAAAAAAAAACTTGATTGAAGTTGTGAGCTAGCGAGAGAAATGTGAGCCCATCCGAATCTGAATTAATTAAAGATTTTATTAGCATCTGATGGCGCCCCAGGGAAAAGTACTTTTTTTTTAATCCTCTCTCTGTTTTAAAGGCAAAATACCAAGCAAAAGCTTCTACGGGTCATGCCAAAAAATTTGTTTTGAGGGTAACACAGCTCTCCTCTGGCTGTACCAAATTACTGGTGATGGTGTAAACAAGGCCAAGCCGGTTGGGTATTTTTCTGTAGCAAGGAACTGGCAGGCCTATGCTGATCAGGAGCTCAGCTGAGCGAGAAAATCTATGCACTTTCATATTTAACCATGATTTTTTTTTAAAGTTTTTACAGTGAAAGTGAGCCCTGAAAACTCTGCATAGGTAAATAGCCCCAAGCCTGAGTCACATAGCATCTGGGATCTCCTGTCCCTCCATGTCTCATCACATTTAACCCACTAAGACAGCCGAGAGGATGAGCCACCCCCTTAGGTACATTGCCTCAGTCACATGGAGCTGAGGGTCCTGCAGAAATGACCTCAGTTATGGAAAAGGGGGCCTGGGGAGTGCTTGAGGGAGAGGAATTTAAAAACCATCACCCCCAAACAGCAGCACATTTTGCTAGCTCCACCTGAGTGCATCAGAAGCAAAAACACTGCCAGATTTACACAGCATTTGCCACTGAGCTGTGAAATCCAAGCCCCACTCCCTGGATACGCTCTGCTGAATTAAGTCAGGAGGAAGGGAGCGGATAACTCCCCCTTGCACCCTTCTCCCTTCCCTCCCCATCCCACTCAGAGCCTGGCCTTTATAACAAGGTATTTTCTTCCCAGGCAGAGAAGAGATTCCCCCAGACCCCAAATGCTACATGCAAGATATAGATGGCATGCTCACACGTCAGTCAGTACTGACAGTTGCTAGTGCAGCGATGCACTAAGGTTAATGACTAAAGCAGATCAGATATTTAAAGAAAACCAACCTATTCATAATTTATTTAAAAAAAAAAACAAAACATGTTGGCTCTGTGTTGCAACACTTAGCTGAGTCATTATATGTCATATTGAAAGGTGGATGCCGGTAGATGTGTCATCAGGGATCTTGCTTAAAATTCTAGCAGAGCCCTGAATAATCAGGAGGAGCAAGAGACCTGAAACAGTAGAAGGCACTGCGTAGGGTATGGCCTGGTACAAGTCACAGCTCTACTGAGACATTTCTTAGGAGACTGATTGAGTTTGCAAAGCCTTGGTGAGAGACTTGGCAGCGGGGCATGGTGGGGAGAACCAAAATATGAGTGGATACCATGTGGGGTGTGAAATAGCAGGTGAAGATGCTCTTTAGGCCATTGGACTTTCTGGAAAAGGCAGTTTTGGGGGCTGTAAGCAGGGAAACTGCTCAATGCTGACCACGTTCTGGGAACTGTGATTTCCAGCATACTTGGTAAAGAACTAAAATCACTTGTCAAAGAAACAACTGTCTCCATTGTCAAAATCTCCAAAAGAAACAGTTTCCAAGAGCCAGATCATTGGCGGACTTCTTGGGCCAAAGCATAGCAATAATCCAATCCAGCCATGCCAGCAATTGCCAGTCCCCTGGATGCACAGGTTTTAAGCCCTAGCAATGATTCATCCAAAAAGTTAGTCTTTGACCTTCCTGCTTCAGGTACACACTCCAGCACCAGAGAAGCAGGGGACTATGCTACTTCAGATAGTCCTTCTTCAAAGCATTTCCCTCAAAATCCCACTCCTGCACTGTGTTTGAGAGCCTTGGCCCTTCACATCTGGCGTGACTGATCCTGGCTTCGTGCAAGAACCCTGGTACCCCACGAGAGGGATGCTGATAGCAGCTGGGGAAAAGAACCACTGTCCCTGTGAGGATGTGAAATGTGTTTCTGAATCTGGCCCAGGTGGATGGGTCTTATGGCAGGCACAAAGGGGAGGATTAAAAAGGCTGATCTGTTTGAAATGAGTATTCCTTGTAAAAAACACACTTCTCTTCCTCTAGTCAGGAGCAAAGCGAGGCCAAAATCATTCTATCCACTAGTATTAGAGAGCAACAGGTAGAGACCTGACCTGGGAATTACTGTGCTGTGTTGCATAAGCTGAAGGGTCATATTTCAAAATATAGACTTTTTTTTTTCCAGCAAGTCTTTGTGACGACAGTAAAGGAAAGGAGGATCCCTGTAGAGCCTAGTCCTCAGCCAAACTAACCACGCTTTCATGAAGTCCACAGCCCAAGCCTTAAAACTGCTGTATTAAACTGCGCAAGATAAAACCAACATGATAAAATTTGCTTTTGTGTCACAGGATCCTGTGAGATTCTGTAGGTGGGAGCAAAGGGTGGAAGAATAAGGAAGAGTCTTGACGTTAATTATTTTTATTATCATCTGCAAACCACACTTTTGGCTTAAAAACTGTGATCTGTTCAGCACCAGTGCTGTTGAAATATCGCTTTCATTCTTGTTTTTATTATTACTATTTTTAAGACTTTCCATCTTACTTGATTCCTGATTGTTCCCCACTTTAGTAGCCTGGCTTATTATTCTGTTATCTTCCTCAAGAGGCTTTTATCTAGGCTCCGTAGGAGGAGATGGAGGCTTCAAGGGGGAACTCCCTGCAACAAACCTTTTCCCATTACTTCTTTTCTGTATCTCATGCACTTATTTATTTTGATAATAAACACATACAATATCAGGAGAAGCAAAAAATAAAGAAAGACCAGAAAAGTTAGTTTTGGTTCAAGAAGGCTTAAAGTGAACACCAAGATGTGAGTCTTGTTGTTTTAACTTGTGAGTATCCAGGACAGTAAATGAGTTGCCATGCTTTTGCTGGACATCTTGATTGCTTTAGTTGCAGTGTGTCTAATGCAGGATGGCATGGAGAAGCAGTTTTGCAGACAACAGAGCCATGTCCTAGAACTTGTCTCAACAGATACTGGGGGAGGTGTCCTTTGCTGTGGGTACCTCTCTTCATGCCAGGATGGCTGGGCACATCTAACAGCATTTTTCTTTGAAGTCCCAGATGGCCTCAGTAACCAGCTCCTCTGCTGGCTGGGAGAAGGTATCCCTGGGAGAACAGAGAAGCAGCAGCCCCATTTTACAGCTTAAAAGCTGAGACATAAATAGTTTATTTGTCTAATTTGAGGCAAAGCAAGAAACCTGTGGCAAGACTGGGGAGCGCCCTCAGATCCCAGCCCCAGACAGATGGCCAAGCCAGCAGCACCACTGTTCTTTCAGTCTGAGCTTTCAACAACAGAGAAGCATAAAATGAATTTACTTCTGCATATGAGCAGATGCTGGAGGGGAGATTTGTTTTCCTGTTCTTTTTGCAGTATCTGCCCAGCTCTGCTGGAGGCTGAGTAAATGAGATAAAATGCTGAACCAAAGCAGCAACACCCACTGATGCAAATTTTTCTTGGCCAGTGCTTATGGCCACCTTCATTTTCTGTAGAGAAGGGAGTGTCTGGTTCTCAGACACTAGAAAACCATGAGTTTTCTTCAAAGCCTGACAGTTTCCCACAGCCCAGCCTACACATAACAAGGAGCAGTCAACCAAAAAGTGGTTTTTCTAAACTTGCAATGCAGATGGACTCTCAGAAGAGGATGGGGTACAGTCCTATCTTCATCCTGAGCCTGGTGGCCTGTTGACCTTCAGTTGTTCTGAAAAGCAAAAATCCTCTCAGTTAGCACCAAGGCCATCCCTATGGGATAATGCAACAGTCACTCAATTTCACATTCTCAGCTTCGTATTAAATTGCAACACAGACCCCATTGACAGACAAATTAGCCAAGTCAACATTTGAAGGATTCTCACTGCTAATGATCTCTGGTCCATGAAGGCAAACCTAAAGACTTCAGGCTATACAAAACCACTGCAGATGAGGAACCCAGCTGTTGATACAGCTGGCATCAATAAAGCATTTGTAATGTAGAGTCCAAAAGAAATCTGTGTATAAAGCACACTGCTGTTGAGAAAGCATGTAAAAGTCAAGGGCTGTGCTGTTTACGTAAGCCTGGTAGTGAAATCTCCCTCAGCCCTCCTCACTGTACAGACAGCCCAGCCTACCAGGACTGAAGAGGTTGCAAATGCGCACTTGATAATGCACAAGGTTCCCTCAAGCATTGTTAAGACGGTGGGATTACAGCCATATGGAGGGTAACAGCCACAGGGAGGAACAGAAGATGATGGTAAAAGCAGGATCCTAAAGCAAAAGCAGACCTACCCTGGGCAGGGAGGCAGGAGCAAACCCAGGATGCTGACTTAGGGGTATGTGACTCTTCAGTGCATATAGTTAAATAAAAGGGGTGGGAGCTTTCTCGGAAAATGGGTCTCATGTTTTCAGAGCAGTGAATGCAGTATGTGAGGAGGGGGGCTGTAAGTGCATTCCCCCCCAGCTGAGCTCAGGGCTCCACCACTGCGAACAGGTACTGCCAGGAAAGGGACCACTTGGGTCCCAGGACCCTGTCCAAATATTCAGCTTCACTGCAGAGCTGAGATGCTAAAGGACCCTGCTGGGAAATGCCTTGCAAAAATGGGCTTGACCTGGCTGGAGCAATTTAGAGACCCAAGGAGTGGAGTGAAGGAAACTAAGACAGGAATCAGCTCCCTTGGGTAGAAACCAAGGAAAGCCAGAGATGCGTCAACCCAAAGGGCAAGGCACAGTCAAAAAACAGAGACGTAAGGGAGATAGCTGGAGTCCAAGAAACCAGTTTGTAAGGTCAAGTGGTGGCTGTGGCAAGATTACGAGAGGAAAGGATCAGGTCTTGAACAGGGCTGGAGGAGGCAGAGACTGTATGCTGGATTACAGGGAAACTAGAGTGCCTGGGGCAAAATAGTCTTAGGCACTGGAGTCTAAAGCAACACTCTGCCAACAGTTATTTTAGGCAGTGGAAGTGCTGAGATGGATGCTGGAAAGCCTGTCTCCTCTGAGCTGGTGCAATTGTGTGCTTGCTCCTGTTTGACCTGCTCCCACCTGGGACCGGTGAGGCTGTGTTGCACTACAAGACTGAATCAGGCCCAGCAACATTTACTTGCTTAGTACAGAGAGGGATTTTTGAGGATTGATTAGCTAATATTTGCACAAAGCTTTAAACATGTCCAGGGATTGGTTTAACTAGGCTTTTCACTGCTGTACAGTGATCTGCAGGTAAAAATAAGAGGCAGATTATGTCTGCAAACAGGGTCTTAGTTTTCTGGGGCTACAGATCTGGACCTGTCCTCTTATCCAGCTTTGTAGGAAGAGTCTACAATGAAGCTTCAAGACATCATGTTTCAGGTCACAAAGCAGGCTTTGGAAACAGCCAAAGCTTTCTGAGGGCTGCAGGACCTAGGACACAGTCTGGTTCAGAGGTGAAGTTGGAGGAGCTGTACTAGGACTTTCTGGTCTCTGTAATGTGAACACTAACCCCACACAAGCTGTCACAACCATAGGCAGCGTCCTGTACACACATGGATGGGAGGCAGCTGTATTTAGGAAGAGATGCAGAAAGAGCCATAAGAAAGCTTCAGGGCTGTTCACTGCCCTTGTACTGGCCAGACTGGATCTTCTCAGCTCTCAGTGAAAGCCTGTTTTCTCCTGCCTTTTCCCTCTCCATCTTCCACAGCCTCCTTTAGCATTGCTCTTCAGATCCCCTCCTTATTGCTTTCCTCCTGGGGCAAAAACCCCTCTCGAGGGCTGGGGTGGAAGCAGCCCTTGCTCAGCCCCTCAGGAGTGCATGGAGAAGGGCTCATTGCCTGCCCCTCCAGCTGCCTGCCTTTTCTGGGGACCTCCTTGAGCTGTTACCTGGGCATTTCTGCATTCTGCCTTGGCCACCTGCTCCACAGCTACCAAACCAGAGATGGATGTTGCTAAACAGGATGGGAATCCCTCAGGCAGCAGTTGTCACAGCTAATGCCTGCTTTGTTATGGAATTAATTACCCTTCACCTTCCATAAAAATGAGGAACCTCTTACTGCACGCTGCTAATCGGGAAAGAGGGCCAGGTTCGATGATAAACAGTGATGTCTGTGTCTTAAAGCAGAAATTACCACAATAAAAGAGGCAGTGGTGGTCTTCCAGGATGGTATATGCATTTTCCTTGCCCTTACTGGTCTGTCCTACATGCTTGTGGCATGGCTCCATCATACCAATGCTGCAGCTAGCAGACAGGGTGAGCGGACAGTGCAGGGGGGCAGAGCACAGCAATACTGGGCTTTTAAAAGCTTCTTAGCTTGTCTTTTTCCTTGGCAAAGCCAGGCATCTTACCTGGAGGCCCTGGCATCTGTCTCCATGCTGACAAACCTTCCTGAAACAACCTGATCTTCAAAGTTTGGTGGGAGCCCAATTACTTCCCCAGCACTTCCCAGAGGGACTAGGCTAGTTAAGGGGAGAGATGTCAGAACTGTTAGCAGAGGGCACTGGGTATATCTCACAGGAGACTCCTTAGCGGGGAAAGAGAGAGGGAAATATGGGCCTTTCTGTCTACAAGAAGATATGCTGAGTATCCACTTCATCCCCTTGTCATCGGAGGGAAGAAGGGGTAGGGGAGAGAGAAACAAAGCTGGTAATTAGCTTCCTTGGGTATCCCAAGATGATTGCAGTTCAAAGTGTTTGGTCAAGACCTTGCTACACGCTTTCTTGCTGCACTAGACAGCGTGAAAGGGGACGAATGAGTGAAAAAGCAAGCAAACAGGAGAGTTTGTCTCATTGTTAATTGTCTGGTGCTTAGAGGAGCAAGTTCTCCAGCTGCCTCTGGATGGAAGAGGCACTTGTGAGCATTAGGAGAGAATGCAGGTAGCTGCATCAAGGAAAAAGCTGCATCAAGGAAAAAGAACAAGGAGGAGAGGAAAACGAAAAGAAATTTAACTTAGTGCCTCACTTGCAAGGCTAGAAACTGGCCCAGAAACCCCAGTAAAGCTATTAGGGCTAGGGCTCCATTTCCGTGGGAGGCAGCTGACAGGTGATGTCTGGCCAGGCAATTAAATCAGTTTCCTTAGAAATCAGAGAAAAGCTGTTCCATCTCCCACTCCCCTGCAAAAAAAAAACAACCCCAAAACCTGACTGTGCTCTTGGCTTTGCCATTGAAGGTAGATGTTCTCAGGGCAGTGTAAGGGGGTAACCCTCCTGTGTCTCTCCATGGTGACAGCACTGTGGTCTACCTACCACTGTGAAAACGGCATGGCAAGAGCGGAGCTCCCACCAGCACTGCTGTCACTGGACGATTGTGTACCTGGGAGCCGAGGGCTGGGAGCCAGTGCTGTCTGCTATTCCCTCAAAGAAAGCCACCTACCATCATGGCCTAAGTTTTGGCTGCTCTGCCTTGAATGACATCAGTCCTTTGAGACTGTCGGTGAGAGCCTGTGGAAGGCACAGAGCCCTAGCCTGGGATGGCCATGGCCATCGCCACTCTTCCACTGGCATGAGGAAGCAGTGAATTAGGTTTTTAGAGGCCCACCAGGGCATTGACCTGCCTGACTCCCATACAGGTGTTGAGCATCTGTGCAAAGCACTGGAGATTCAGGACATCATTACCCTGAGGAGGTGATGCCATTACCGCTCGTGTCAGTTCGTAGCCTCAGCTGCCCCACTGTGCCTTGGAAAGGGGTACAGCTCCTGCTTCTCTTCCGTCTGGGTAATTGTGTGCTGCTGTGGGGCAGGATTGAAAATACATCAGTACATGTACATGTGGAGATGCTGTTACTCTGCTCCCCCCAGACCTGACCTGGGTAGGAAATGTGAGCGCTGAGCCAGCTGTGAATTCTCTCCTTCACTGCCTGCCAGAGAGCAGGAGCTGATGTCAAGTAAACAGAGAGAGGATGTCTGTAAATTAAGGGAACCCTGAGAAATGTTTTAATACAGAATAACAGAAATTGCCTTCTCCTTCATAAACCATCCTAAGATGTGTAACTCACAATGTGTGATAGAGACAGGTACAAATGCCTCCGTGCACTCTGGTTTCTAAGTGGCTCCGTAACAGGTGTTATCATTTTGTCTGCTCAGTATTTTAACATCATTCATTTGTGCCATTGCAACGTGCGCAACAACACATCTAGAATAATTTACTGGGAAGAAGCAATTGCTATGAATCACATCATATTGTCATTATGAATAAAGTACATCTACATGCTGTGCCTTCAAGGAAAGCGTGGAAGAGACGTGCTCACCATTCAGCTTCTTACGGACCCGCATTTACTTTTCTCCTTTCATTTCAGTTGTTCTCAATCTGCCCCTGCACAAATAATCACATCCCAAGGCTCGAAGGGATTACTTCGCCTCCCTTTTATTCTTTCTTTTCTTTGTTTACCAGTTTCGAAGGCTGCCTGACCATGACTTGTGGGCTTTCTGGAACAAAGAGTACTGCTAGCTAGTGCTCGTAGATGGATGTTTTCGTGACTGATGTTAACAGAATCACAGAAAAAGTCAGGTTGGATGGGATCTCTGGAGGTCACCTAGTCCCACCCATGCTCAAAGCAGGGTTAACCTGCTTGCTATCAGCTTTCTAGTACATCAGCTTGGGAAACTGAAACCTGCAGAGACTTAGAAAAGATGAGAAGAAGACAGAAAATTAGAAAAGCCCTTCACACTCAGCAGCATGAAGGTCAAGGTATTGTCCCTAGATTTGGGTATGCTGATCCTGTCTCTGCCTGGCTCACAGCGATATAGAATATGTATTTACTGATTAATTAATGAATGAATTAATTTACAGAAATCCCAAACCAAGAAATGCTGCTCTCACCCAGAATAGGAGTATGACCTTCAGACTACTAGAGCTTCAACTTCCAAGCCCCAGCCATCTTTCTTCACCGTGCACCCTGGTTTCTCAGCGCTTGGGCTTTAGTCAGAAACCAAGTGTTTTGTCCTGTGTGCATTTCTGAAACCTCTGTGTCCCATACTTTGAGTTTTCTCTGTCCCAGCTGGGAAAAGAGAAAACCAAAACAGAAAGCAGAAGACAATTTTCAGACCTCAGAAACTGACACAAAACGAAATTGCTATTTTCTCCTCCACTTTCAGTTTCTTAAGTCATTGTTTGGAGAGATCCTCCAGATATTTTTTATTTCTCTCCCCCCTTCCTATTTCATTTTCAGTCTGCTCTCTCTTTCTCTGTTTCTGACAATTCTGCCTGGCTGCTGTCCAACAGGCCTGTCCAGTTTCTCCTTGTACAAGCATATAACACAAAAGAATACAAAGAAGACTGGAAATGCAATTATAAAACTGTCTCTTCCACCCAGGCACAGTTTTTTTAGACAGCAACCTCCCTTTCAGCACAGTTGGAAGAAAAAAAAAATGTAACTAGAGCCCTTCTGAGCAATGTCATTATTTATTCTGGATGAAATGTCCTGCAGGAAGCTTTAATTAGACCACATGTATGATAAACTAACAGAACAGGCTGAAGGAAAAAAATTAAACAAATCAAAAGCTAATGGTGCAATTACCTATACTCCTTAAAGCCGTAACTCTTGGAGGTGAGCCCAGTTTATTCAGAGTTCAGCAGCTGAAACTGAGACTTGCACATTGAGGTTGAAAATGGTGCACACACATGTACACACACTTAAAGTTTTCACTGAAACAGCTTTTCACTGGATATTTGGGCTTTTCAGCTAAAAGAAAATATTGGAAAATACCTCTTCACAAACAAGAGCTGTCTGCAAAAGCAAAATACTGGGGTATTCAGTTAGTACAAGAAAAGCTTGAAAATTACATGGAAGAAAATCTCCCTTGTCAGAACCACTGTAAGATGTACCTGCATGTCTGTGTGCCTGCCTGCATGTGTGTGTGTATGCCTATCGATACATGTACAGGCTTATGTGTATCTGTACAATGGAGTATTTATTTTATGAAACAACTTTTAAAACTGTCAGCCAAATTGCTTAATTGCAGAAAAGTAGGCAAAAAAATTTGTCATAAGATCAGCACGGTCTGAAAATACAGTATCAGCAATTAAAAGAAATAGCCAACCCACCAACTGCTGAGCGGCAATCTATAATCCATGGTGCAACATTCTGCTGATGCCTTGTGCATCCTTCTCCAAGACTCATAATACAAAAAAAATATTTCAGACCTCAGGTGAATATCCTTTGAGTGTTCCCTTCTTAAATAGCAATATTTATAAGCACATATACAGCAAAAATATAGAAAATATAGAAGAAAGATGAAAAATCAGAAGGGGACTATGAGGTGGGCTGGGACACACTGGACCTATTTATTGATGGAGAGAGGAGTATGGAGAGTGATTTCTATTATATACAGCATTTCCTACATTCCCTTGGAGAAAAATGTGTCACTTCATTTTGCTCTTGCACTGCAAGCGAAGGCAGCTGCAGGGCCAAACTCATCTTCAGGTGTTCAGCTGCCTTTAGACAGGGGGAGGGACTGGTGAGCACTGCAGCGTGCTCTGGCTGACTGCATCTCTCTGAGCATCATGCATGGGCCCTGCCATGGGCCAAGAGGTCCAGCAGGAGAAGGAGAGTTCAGTCTCATGGTCCGTGATCTCTTGGAGATCTGTTGTGGTAAGATTGTCATCCAGGCATCTTTCTAGCTAGTTATCTTTCAGATGGAAAGAGGCAGGACAATCGTCACTGGTTTTTAAGCTATTTTTTGGAAACAGCAAGCTTTTGAGATCCCGATTGAAGCTACTGCTGAGCTAATACAGACTGATGCCAGAGATCATTGAGGCCATTGGATTTATAGAGACAAAAGAGTAAGCTGTTACTAAAGACAAACAAACAAACTTCCACCATGACAAAATAATATCACAATTTTCCATAAATCATCTCTGGTTTTTATTGCTTTTTAGGCATTTAAGGAATAGCAGGTAAAACCATAGCTGTTATTTCTTTCGTATGTGGCTTCTGACCATTTAATTGTGTATGGGATCGGTGATGTCCAAAGCATGTGGAGGAGTTCAGATCTCAAGTGCTTCAAATGAACAGAGGTATCTGCACCTTGGCTTCTTACTTCTGACTGTCTGCCACATTTAATGTACTAATACAAAGGTGATAGCCCCTTAGCACCCCATACGTTCAGCCTTTCCTGTAAGCATCTTCTTGGAAACATATCCTTTTGGGGATTCTATTTTAGCCTGTACAGCGCTGGGTTTTCTCTCTTTTTCCATACAAGAATTGAAGACAAAGTCATTATCATTTCCAGATGCCTCAGAATAGCTTTGTGCACCTATGGAAGTGCTTTGGAGACATCAGAGAGTCTATGCCTCTTGCAGCCCGACGTTCTTGTGTGTGCTGCACAGGCAACCTTTGTCTTTGTTTAACCAAGAGGCAGCAGTAGAGTAGAAGGACTCCAGGAAAGAAGGGCTCTGGGTTGCTTCAGATGTACTGCAGTCCTTACTCAGCACAGCATCTAAGCCTGTGCTTAAGGATAAACACATGCTCTAAGCTTCATTGCCTTACCCGAGATTTAATCCTATCAGTTTAAGCATATGCTTATGAACTCTGCTGAATTCAGTCCTTGAACTCACAAGCCTATTCCAATGGAGGAAAGGCAAAGATCACCAGTGCTTTAACACGAGAAATACAGGGCTTCCAGCCTTCATGCAAATATCCCAATTCAAAGGGAAAAAGGGAGTTCAAAGAGAAGTTCGGAGAGGATCTGCTCTGTCAGCAACACTGGCTTCTGCTACCGTGTTTTTCAAAGTATGACATGAATGTGGTGTATTAACATACTGTTAACACACAGGCTCATTCACTGGATGTATATGCAATGTGCCTTCCTACTACACATTGATTTCCATCTGATAAACATAATATGCACTGATGAAAGGTGGCAGAACCTGAAGGGAGCCTGGCTTATCAACCCCAAACGTCTGGAGGAATTAGAAGCTGAAATCAAGGGATAATAATATTTACATTTTTATATGGACCTGCCACGTGCATTAAATCACAGGCTGCGTCAATCTTGCTGCCATTGCCCCATAGTTCATCACATATCACATTCTCAGACGTCTTCAGCTGGGGAAAGGAACCAAGATGCAGCGCGTTTGAAGGTTACTGTGATGAACTGATGTGTGCGTGCTGGGGGGGCAGCAGAGGCTGGGGCTCAGTGCAGTTTGCTCCCTCTGCAGAGGCACTGTGTTCATGGGTATGGACACATGCTCTGCAAGGTGGACCCCCAAATCCCAGCCATCCTCACCCTCCTGGGATGACTTTTGGCTGAGCCAGCCTTCCCGCTGTGGTTGTGTCAATACAAGCATAGACCGGCCTGTGTGCCAGCATCCCTTCCAGCGGTCACAGGCACACCAGAGTGGGTGCCGTTCTGCAGCGATACGATATTCCATGTTAATCCACCTTGCAAGCACCTGAAAGGACTTAACCACGTGTACTATGCAAGCACCCCACTGAGACAGTGGGAATAAGAACAGACCTGTAATTACCAAGTAAAGACAATGAAATCACACGTACTCCCACCACCTGCGGTTCTAAATGAGGAGAAGTGTTAGTTACACTGTTGTATTTCTATAGCGTCTCAGGAGAAAAAACAGAGGGCGTAATGAGCTACTAGACCTGTGGCAAGCAGAATTAAAGTGCATTTACAATTTACCCCAATCCACCGCTCTGTGAGGAGGGATGCAGAGGGAAGCGTTATTAAAATTTCGCACTTCCCCTTTAATCTGGGGAATGAAGAACACCCCTGAGAACAATTCTGTGCTGTTTCACAGACCCCAGCCATTTGCCACTACCAAATGGAAAGAGGTATCATGAAAAAAGGAAAGATGCATGCTGCAGTGGCTGGAAATTTTGCCATGACATTGCAAAGGACCTGAATCTAGGCCTTGGGCTGAATTTTAATCACCAGGGACACGCTTTGCCCTAGGTGGAAAAGTTAGAGTTCACAGGACTGATAGGAGAGCTGCTGTTTGAAAAAGATCTACAGAAAATGTCCCTTTCTTCTTACATGGACTTAGGAAATCTTAAGAATATGAATATGAAAATAGAATGGTGAAAGAAACATACTCCCAGCAGAGCTTCCTCCATGAAGGTTCCCCATGAGGGGAAAACCGGGTTTTTTTCATGTATTTTAATTCTCTATTGTCAGTACTTTTAAAAGAGTATTCATTCTGAAAGCTTTTTACTTTGTTCACTCCTTTGATTACTGTTGGTTTGGTGTTAGGTGGTTGGGAGTCCTTTTAGGTGAAAGGGTTTGGCTGTTTTCTCTGGTGGGAAGGTCTTTTGTGAAGAGGATGTTGCTGCAGTATTTCCTTTGGATGCTCAAAGTTCCAAAGGAACCTGACAAGTATAACTGGAAACATCACTCAGCAGTTTCACCGGGGACTCAGACTGAGGCACAGCTAATTCAAAAGCTTTCAAATATGCATTTTCTTGTGGGCAAGAGCGTGGGGCAAAATCCACATTATCTTACTAATTTCATCAATCAGAGTGTTCATGTGAAGCACCTTCTTGGGTCAATGGGTAAATATTTTAATACTTTCTTCGGATGGAGCAGGTTAGAGAAGCCTCATTGTAAGTGCATTCTTAGATAGATTTCTGAACAGAAAATTCTGTGGATTCAAAACTGAGCTCCTGACACTAAAAACCATGCTTTGGACTCATTCTAAGGCAAGAGACTTAATCTGTCCTGGACAGACAGGCCCCTTGGAAAACATTCACTTAAAAGGAGAAGGAAAAAACCACCCTGAAAGATATTTTCTTTATTCACAGAAAACAGAATGTCATGGAGAAAATGATGAGGGAGTGTGTGTGTAATCATGTATTTATTTATCTGAATCCCACACTGCAAATTTTCTAGGTACAGAAGATGATGAGAAAGATAAGGCACTGAAGTGATTGTTTAAACTGAAATTGAGTCTCACCCACTGCAGAGTTTGAATTAAACAAAAATAACCCAAAGCAGCAATGTAATAACCTTAAGTGAGCCACTTTTTTAAGCAGCTTATACATAATGGAATTCTCTCAGCTTTTTACAAATGTTCCGCATACGTTCAGATAATCATCGAACCGACGGGCTTTCCTCGCAGACAGCTGAAAATAAACACTGATCTCAAAATGTGAGCATGTCGTCTTTCTTTTTGCCATACATCCAGCTGCTATATGTTGTTCTTTATCAGAGTATCTAAGTGCTTTCAGTAGACCAAAGCATCCTGGGTTTATAGATATATAAATATGTTTTATAGCCACTATAGGGATTTCTGTGCTACAATACACTAATGGTTCACCCAAGCAAGATGCTCTGGCTATAACAGTGATCAGTACTGGGTGTTTCAGTGTAAAGAAGGGCTCTAGTGTCTTTCTGAACTAGGTAACCTATAAATTGTTTAACATTACCAGTGCTGACTCATTATTATTTTCTTCTGGTGAGTGCCACTGTAGAGATAATATGCCAATAAAATAATTATTCTTAATTGTTAACTACCGTTTTCAGTTTCAAAGGCACAGGGTAAAAGCAAATAGCAACCGAGAAAAAAAATATTGGAAGATAAGGAGGAATGTTGCAACGGGGAAAAGGATATGAGACAGAAGTATAAATCCCATCACAGATGGGTCTGAAACGGGGCTACAGGCAAATCTGGTCTGTGTGGACATCAAGGACCTTTGGATTTGAATTTAATAAGGTGGAGCCTACCTATCATCTCATTTGCCTATATACACAAATATAGCAGAACTATCTTGATTAGCCTAGATCTGAAAAAAAACCAACACATTTTCTTTGGGTGGCCTGTCCTTCTGAGAGGCAAAGGAACCACCTGGATCTAGATGGCAACACTGGGGACGTTGCTGAGCAGAGATTTAGACCCTTCAGCTTTGCAGAACCAGGTGGGCGGCAGCAGCAGCAGCAGCAGCAGCAGAGCTTAGAAATGTGCTCATCCATGTTCTGTTATTAAACATTTTCCAAGCACCACTGAAAGCTGCTCCTTCAGATGAGCTTGCCACATCCTTGGCTTCGAATCTCACGTGCCACACAGCACAGCAGCCAGCGAGGTGCAGCATGGTGCCCGATGACAGAAGGCGAATGGCACATGTGCTGATGCAGTCTCTTTCTATCAAAGAGAAAAGTGCAGGGACTTGAAAGAGACTCCCCGTGACTGAATAAAACAGTGTCAGTTCCTCTAATGAATGCCAATCCTGAGTGCACGATGGGTAATTAGTGACTTTGATACCTGTGGGGAGCAGGCCATGATTTTGCTGTCAGGAGCTTCGGTGCAGGAGACACATCATTACTCCAGTCAGTGCTGATTATTACCATACCTTCTCAGTGCAATTTCCTATTGCTTTTGGGGTGAGAAACAAAAATGCTGCTTAGAGGTTGGAGAGTTTATCTCTCTTCCCATCCTCCCCACCCCCCTTGCCTCCCTTCTTTCTGTTTTGTTGAGGAAAAGGAGAGCACCTCCGTGCTTTCACGCAAAACTGTCTCTCCTATACGGACATGAAAATGGGGGAGGGAAGGAACCTGACAAGTATCCACAGAAAACAACTCTTTAAACCAACAAAGCACATCCACAATGTGCCTAGATCAGTAGAGATCAATAGAAGATGATGTTACTGTGATGTCTGTGAATGCATTTGCCCATCTTACTTGTCCAAGACAGGAACAACTCGTTCCTGTTAGATACATCCCAGGAGGCAAAGGAATTCAGCAGACCTCCCTGGTTCTCTTCATAAAATACTGAAGGAGTCAGAAAGATAGATGAAAAGAGAAAGAAGAAGTGTTAGAAGAGGGCTAAGTTACATCCTTGGGAAAGATGAGGTAGTTCCACTGGCCCCAGTTCAGAAAAACACTTAAATCCGCAGGCTGCAGCTCTCTGCTGAGCCGTGATGGACCACCGAGCATCTTCTTGCCTCCTGGTGTCTGGGAAATACTAGCAAAGCTCCACCGGAGACGCACAGTGCACATAGAGCTGGGGATACAGGACACATGCCAGGATGTGTTGGGATCTGTGGCTCTATCAGGGTTAACGAGGGGTGGCTAGTTAAGTCACTGAGGCCAAGGGCTGAGTTAGTTATACACATAGTACAGTGTCTAATTCAGTAACTGCCAGTCAAACTCTTTCTTCATTTTAAATACAGTAGATATGGTATGAGCCCAATCTTTTGCAAAAATGGGATGAGAGGGAGAAGGAAGAGATTAACTCAGAACTATTTGTGCATTTGCCATGGCTCACGCATGCTCGCTTTGTTAAATAGCTTTTCCTGGTGTGGAAATGCACTGGGTGATTTATTTCCTTTTCATAAATAAGAGATTTGGGATGGAAGAATGGCTATTTTCTTTTATACAAGCTATTACCCTCTAATGGTTGAAGCGAAGACCTCGGTTCAGCTTCCTGTGGACAGTTTTAACTTGCTGTGATACCTGCTCTGCGGGGAGCTGCTGTTGGCACCAGTGTTTGCGCAGCCCCTGACCCGGAGGATTTGGGTACCTCAGTATCGCTGGTGATCATTTGACTCTCACAGGTCCCAGAAAATGGGAGGATAGGGTCGATTAAGTCACCTGTCCAAAGTTCAGTGTAAGTATGAGTTGGAGCAGGGAATGATACCATGATCTCCTGAGTCCCAGCAGAGAGCTGGTCCCACCAGGCCGTACTGCCCTTCTCCATACAGGAGCACGCTGTGGGCTTCTCGTTGCACCTCATCCTTTCCAGCTATGCCAAAGGCAGCAGAAACCATTTCCCCAGGAGCAATACAGAGAAACAAGGGGAGTATCACCCCAACCTGCCTGTTCCTGGGCTGTCCCAGGGTGTCCTCACTTGGGGAGGACATGCCAGGTGAGGACTCAACCGTCCTCATATTTTTTTTTCAGTTAAAGCACATTGGTAGCAAAGTTTGACAGGAAAAAATCGACCTTCTGCTGTCCAAACAAACTGCAATTTCCAGGTTTGGAAGCTCTTATCAGGGGTACATGTCTTGTCTAGAAGATTCTGTATCCCGGGTTATTCTCTGTGTGCACAGTGTAGTTACACTTTCAGTTGGCTTTTTCTCCAGTGCATTCTTCAGTTATTGCTTATGGAGACATGAAACTTTTCCAATAATGATCCTAATAATTATAGCCATCTCATTCGGTCTTAACCAACTGGCGATTGTATCCTGATCAGGATCAATGGGAAGTTAAAAGAATATACTTATTAAACTCAATAAGGGTAAGTTACTAGTTAATGATGTGAAAATTATGTCACCAATAACTGTGTAATTACATTCTTATTAATGCATTCAAACATCTTGCCATTTAATTGGCATTTAACAAGCTCATTATAGCAAGATAATTAGATAGCCATTAATTGGTAAAACACTGATTGACGTGTAGTACGTTAATAGATGTCTAGTGTGTAGTTGTGTTGCTATATGGTAATTTAATGCTTTCATGCTCCTATCAATTAGGTCGTTTAAAATATACAAATGTTGTGTATTATAAAGTGATTGTATATTTATTGGAAAAGTCATCATGACTGAATTAGAGTCAATGTGTTATTTGCATACGTGTTTATCTTTCATTTCAATACAACCTCTGCTGGTACTTGTAGGAAGTACAAAAAACAACTAAGTTCCTGGGACCTCCTTTAGTTGCTGCGTTACAGGATGAAGCAGAAGTGGCCAACATGTGGCTGATGACCAGCGTGTGGCTCTTGACCCAAAGCTGAATCAGCTGAGTCCCCTGACCAAAATAAAGGCCCAGGTGGATAATCCTGAGCCTTGGAAGAAATAAAGCAGTACCAGTCACGGAGGATGGCATCATCAGTGTACCCAAGGGTGCAGCTATGTGTCCCATCCACGCCAGCATGGTGGTACCATGTGCCCCATGGGGAGCTGTTGTCACCTCCCACCTGTGAGCCCCTGCCAGAGCATGGCTCTCTGACTGTGGTGTTGGCCACAGAAGGATTTTGATATGCCACTTGTGGGATAGGAAAGTTCATGCTTCCCTTCTAAGAGCTGCAGTGCCTGAAAATCTTGTCCTACATACAATGGTAAAGCCTAGGCTCCCTTATTCCGAAGTCCCAACTACATGTGGCTAGCAAAGTGGTTTGAGGAATGATCTGAGGTCTGCCTCGAGCAGAGATTCTGTTGATGGCTGCTAAGTGATGTACAAACATACTGACCAACCCATTATATTAATTATTCTTCCCTATGTCATGCCTGTGACAGTTTGGGGTTTTGTGACACTCAGAAGATGATCTGGGATTATGTGCTGTTCACTTGATGTTAGAGCTTGTTCACACACGCATAATACATACCTCTATTTTTGCAGAAAGGTTGTCAGATGAGTTGAAACAGGACAGATAGTTTAAAGATGTAATATTGTTATTATGTGCATTACAGTAGCAGCTAAAGGTCCAGCAAAAAATCAGTTTCTTTTCGTGCTGGGCACTGTATAGACACAGAGAGGGAGCTGCTGTTCTGAGGACCCTGTTGTCAAAATGGACTGGACCGCCAAAGGGCTAGTGGTGGAAAGTCCATGTCAGGAGGGAGGAGCAGACAGAAATTAATATTGCAATCTATGCTAACACACGGAGACAAACAAGGTTTTGAAATAGCGCTCTGAGATGTCAAAAAAGCAGCAAATGAGTCTCACTGCTGCCCCAATTCTCTGCATCACTCTAAACCACTGCCATGAGTAGCCTGTTTCCGTGGCGTTTCTCACTTCTCCAAGTCATCCAACACTCCCAGCCCTTGTATCTCTATTAACACCCTGGCACAGCCCGTATTGCTGACAGTGCCTCTGCAGCACAGAGGTGTGGAGGCATTCAGGTCTGCAGTGAGGGGCTTCCTGGGAATGATTTGTCTGTTCTCCGTGAGTTCATTGTGCAGAACAGGAGATCTCGATTAAGCATAGAATTGTACCAGAAATAATGAATTAACTTATAGTACATTTCCCCAGCTACCACAGGATTGGTCCCAGTAGTGTATTAAGTGGAAATGCTAATGTAAGCCTGATTGCAGTGATGACGTGAATATTGTTAATGTTGATATCCCCAAATTAGCTCAGAGGGGGAAATTTCAGTTTGAATTTTGCAAATGGTGTGTGGCTACTGTAACATTTAGAAGAATCCATTTAATTCTTTTCCCATTATTTTTTAATTTTAAAGACTAGGAAAATAACAAGAATGATGGGTTCACTAAAAATAACCATTATGTGACCATGGAAATATGAGCTTTCCTTGAGGAGACAGTCAGCTCTGCAGGGTATACAACATTCTGCTATATTTTGCTTAGCTGTGCATCATTTGTTCAAAAGTAGGTAGTTCAAAAAGGCTTGGAAAACGTGGTGAGTTTTTATTAGGGGAAAGTTTTATCAGGGTACTGAAGAGAATGTTTTGTTTCTTCCAGCCATTATGGTAAGAAAAGAGATTTAATGCATTGAGAAGTAAAGAGGGCAGATTGTTCTGAAAAACTTCGGAGTGGTAGATTTGTGGTGCATGGTGCAAAGCAGTGAGGGTGGAAGAATAGTTGCAGTGCACAGGGGTGGGATGTTCCTGTCTAGTTGAAGATTTATGGTTGTTGGGAGAACTTTGCTTGGGTCCATGAACAGAATGGTTTGGGGCTGTGGAGCAGAACAGAGGAACATGCACAGATTTTGGATGGTGGCCCAGGGGAGATGTCTAGGTTGGGGAGGGATGAAACAAGATAGACCTGGCTGCCAGAGCTTGACCTGCACCGTATGAGTGGCCCAGGAGGGGCTTTGGCTGGCAGTGGAGCAAGGCACTCAGTGATGTGCTTAGGGATGCAGCTGTGGCACGATGGGAGAAGCCTTCTCGGCATTCTTTTCTTGTGCCCGTCTCTAGCAAGTGTAAATCCTTGTGCCATTATCAGCGGCAAGTCAGCGAGAGAGCATTTATCAAAATGCAAACTTGAGCTGTAGCAGAAACAGGCATCTCTGTAAGTACAGGTCAAATAAGCTCAAAGGACAAACTTTCCTACGGTCCAGGTAACTTGGAGAAGTGCCTTTGAATGCGGTGGGAACATGTGGTGATGAGCAGAACAGGTTGCTTACCCCTGGGCATAGTAATTCCTGTATTTTCTCCACCGAGCCTTTTTATTTTGAATTTGCAGCCAAAAGCAGGTAGGCAGCTCTTGAAATCATTTGCTTACAAGCTCTGATACCCATCTGAGATCAGGACAGAAATCAGATTAAGCTTGTTTGTGTGTTAAATGTTAGGGAAAAAATGACTTGTTTTAATAAGGGTCAAGGGCTGCAATGTGCTCCCCAAAGCGGACAGCCCTTATGCTTATCTGCAGCCAGAGCCTGAGTAAACTCCAATCACATCAGACTCTTCCCTCATCACCATGCTGCCTTCCTACCCTCCCATCTTGCTCTTTACCTCCCACCACACAAAAAAGATGGGATTAAAGAAAAAAATAGTACTTCTAGCAAAATGCCAGGGTTTTAAATTAAATTTAAAACAGTTTAATTGCCTAATTGCTCAGCTATTTTGTGCAGTTTATTAACAGAAGCAATTCTTCGGCAGTCATGCCAACATAGCAGAAAATTGGCATTTGAGCCAGGGGGAATTAAAGAGGCAGAGTGCGGAACTAAAACAAAAAGAATGCCTCGAACCTAGTGGAACAGGCATTTGAGGCTTTCGTCTCATTTTTATCTCACTCCCTAATCTGCTGTAGAAAGATCAAGGCTTGGTTTTGCTTTTTAATGTGGGAATGACAGTTGCTCATCACCAGTGTCTTTGCGTTTGGAAATGTACTGCATTTCCAAAGAAATGAATGTCTAAGGAAGCAGCACATTTACAAAGAAAATAAAATGTAATTCTTGCCAATAATACTGGCATCTTTTAAAAGAGTTAATTTGATGGCATTTTTCATAATAAACCTTACTGTTAAATGTGCGTATGTGTACTCAAACAAAACTAGCAAATCATCCATATAAATGAATGCACGCACTGACTGAATAGAAGAGATTAATATTCAGTAATAATACACCACAGTCATCATATGCTCTTTCCTTACCATACAGAAAGAAAAAAAGAAAAGAGAAGAAAGTAGAAGGCAGTCATGATGCAAAATATATAATCTAATATTTATTCCCTGTAAAAGAGAAATTCTGGTTGACTATAGATGCTGCTATTGCTCTGATCTTTAGGGCTGCATCCAAGTATCCATCTGTGGAGCTGTCAGCATGTCCTTGCTGATGTCTCCTCTCTTTTTTTGGGTAGGCAGCCACTTGGGAAGCTCTTGTCAGGTGTTGCAGAGCAGAGATATTAAGAGGGGAACCTTGGACAAGCTACTGGGACTTCAGTGTAAGTTTATTTCCTTTGTGTGTGGAGACAATTGACTGCTTTGGGGAGGATTTCTATAGAAACAGGTATAGCTGTGATGAACCTACTGTGTTCATCTCATGTTCTCAGCCTCAAAAAGAGAATTCCATGCACAGTGATGGTCAAGATGATATCCAGGGCGGTTTTTGTTACTGATATCAGTCAGAGTCAGAATTATACCCCAACGTATTTAAAGCAGTCCTGTTGGTCATTGTGTGGCTAACTGGCACATGCAATCGCAGGAGTTACGTTCACGAACTAAATTTCCTGCTGGTGTCTGGTAAATTGGGGCAACTTGAGAGATGACACATTGCACGTGAAAATAAGCCAGAGCAGAGCTCTACCTTTTTGTGTTGGAAATGCATTTTCAGATGCCCCTTTACATTTACAGGAAGGTCTACTTGAAATAACAATTCTGTCCTTCCAGCTGTACAAGTGCTTCACGGTAGACAGATTTTTCTAGACTGCATTCATCCCGTGCAATTTGGCAGGTTTCCTGGAGAAACCCAGAGCATCCCTCCTATTGGTACCCATCTCTGAGGCCACCGCAGTGGGGGCCAAGGCTGGGGATGGTGGTGAGCACAGCCCTGCCCTGCATGGAAGGGGAAAGACAAAACCTCTGCAGTGTAGCATCACACAAGGGCTCCCATTTAAAGCTCTCTGTCTTCCCCCGTGCTAACACACACAGGCACCAGCGGCTGGCAAATGATCAGTGCCTGACTACACCTGGGGAAAAAAAAAAAGGGCAACAGTTGCTATATTTACTATAAGCAGTGTGCCCAAAAAATATGCTTCTTCAGTGAGATAATCCTGATGCCTGCAGTGATGATTGCAGAGCGAGAAAGAGATGCCAGTCGATCTCACTGGGGCCAAAGGCTCTCAGAGGTCCGACTGAATGATAATGACTTTATCCGGAATACTCAAGGCCCCATTTCTACCCTAATTTTATCATTCAGATATCTCAGCTTTTTTTCCTGTGTGTAAAAAGGTGATGATCCAGTTATACACACACTATGGATGAAGCCAGTTGTAGGAGAGCTAGATACTATTCAGTGACAGAGTCAGAGAAGTCTAACTTCTCCCTGCTTCAATTTTTGCAAACAACCCCACCTCAATTTTAGTTCAGACAAAATATCTTTGATATATTTTGACATATGACATTTTTATGTATTGCTTTATCTGAAAAACTGACATTTTCCATGAGAAGCAGGTATTTCCTGTGAATAGAATTATTTAGAAGTTAACTGGTTGTTTTGGAAAGCCAGTTTCAGTGGAAAATGTTCACACTGGTTCCGTTCTTTTATCACACGGAGAACAGGCAAATTTGCCTTCTCTTCTGGTGAGCTTTCATGACTCCATCTCTCATTCAAGGTCTGCTTGTTTCAGCCCTTGGCTGTAATTGTACAATGCAAGTACAATTGTACAATTTGTACAAGCAATTTAGGTGATGGTCAAATTTCCATATTTTCAGTGCAGAAAATTGGGAACCATCAAGAGCAGTGGCCCTGGTGATAGTCAAAGCAAGCGGGTGGGATTTCACTCTAGAGATAAAGGGGAAGCTCCCAGTCTTATCATCCATTTACTGCAGGTATGAAGGGATGAGGTGAAGAACTCGTTTCTTCAAGTAACAGACAACTGCAATTTCTTCTGGCTTTTTTGTCTCTCGTCTAGAAAAATGGTGAATGGAGCACTCAACTTCCTATCTGTTTGAAGCTTCTGACACTAGGTGATGGCCACACATTTATTTTCTCTCAGCCTCCCTGTTAATCTTGCTGTACTGAGATGGTTTATCTCAGGCCTTGCCTTTGTTGCTAGGAAGAAGTGCATTTTCCCACAGGAAAACACATGTGCTTGAGCCAGTAAGCACCTCATGAGGGCAGAGAGATACAAGCGCAGCTAGGACGTGGCAAGTAAAGCAGCACAGGGTTGCTCTGTGCACTGCAGGACGTCGCAGCAGCACCGGGCAGTGCTAAGAAACATGTAAAGGCATCCGGAGACCTGAAAGCTAAGCTATCTGATACCACTGACTGTCACCCAAGCCCTGTATGCTGTGGCATGTAGCACCTGCTGCCATCCTCCCCCTCCTGCCCGACCCTGCAGCACACAGTGAGCTTCCAGCTCTCCAGAGTCCCTGGAGCAGCTGCTGTGGGAGATGGATCACGGATGCTTTGCATGATCAGGAATTGCTGCTGCTGCCTCAGTAGGACATGAAAGAGCACCTTGATGCACCTGAGAAGAGTTTACATTACAGTGAGCTGTGACCTACTTTTAAACTCTCTCTCTTATGGCGTAGTGCAGGTATTGAGCCTGTTCAGACCCAGCTGCTGATATGCACTTTTGCAACCTGCACCCAAGGGAGAGCACTTCTCAAACACAGCGACAGCCTGGTCAGTGCTCTGGGGAGTTCCTAGCTATTGTATCTAGATCTATACAGCCTGCAAGCAGCCCCAAAGGTATCTGCTTCACACTGAATTTCCACTGATTTTGACGCCTCATTCACTTTGATTCTTTTAAAGATCTCAACTTCCAGCCTCTGCAGGTGGTGGCTGCTGGAGGATTCACACAGCAGCCTGGAACTCTTTATGGTCACCGAGATTTTCAGCTGAAACTGTGCCATTTGCTTTCTGTGTTGCAGACCTTTTGCCAGGTGCATGCCCTAATTTTCTGTCCTCTAGGTCTGGCACCACTCATCTGCTTACAAATGCCCCACAGCACAAAGTCCACAACTTTTCTGTGCTCCTTCTGCGCTCTCTCTCCTTGGATGCAAATGCACGTTTGGCAGAAGTCAAACTCCTCTGCGCCTCCTGCCCCAGAGGGGTGACCTGGAAGAGGAACCGCAGGTAACCCCTTAGACCCAAAGCTCAGGGTATGGGTTGCTCAGATGGTCTTTATAGATCAGTGGGATAAAATGATATTTTAGCTCACTGGCAATAGCAAAGAATATTTATAAGACAGGTGTGGGAGATACATCCCACCCCTGCTCCTTCTCATAGCGCCTTTGGTGAATGGGGAAGTTGACATGCAAAGTAATATTTCACTTCTTTTTTTCAGCTTTATTTAATGTTTTAAAGCAAGTAAAAAGAATATATAAACCCCAGAATTTGTTTGGTTTTTTTTTACTTAGTTATTTGAGGAAGACCTGGAGGGAGGAAGAAGGCGTTACTTTTATTTATTAATTCCCCACCACCACCACTACCCCTGTTTTGCCAGCATCTGCAAAGTGTTTCATTTGACCTGATATGGCCTTCTGGGCTGAAAACCACCGTGCTGGCCTGAAAAATGTTGCTGGGCTTCCTCAGCTGGGTGCAAGGGTAACCACATCAAGCAGGCACATGTCTGGGAGAAGTTGCAACAAGGCATGTGGTGTCTGGGAAAGTCCTGGGGAGAAGCCAGCCCTTCGCTGTTAGTGGAAGAGGAGCAGCAGGAGGGGACAGCTCTGGAGGAGAAGGTCCATTGTGTTAGGTGCAGAGGTAGGAGCACGCTTTGCTTACTGTGCTGGAGGCACATTCAGAAGGTGTGTAGCATCATGGTAGGACACGCTAATAAGCAACATCATTAGAGTCCTCCAGAGCTTGGGAAATGCTGCGTAAAGACTGAAGCTGGAGGTATTGTCTCTCCTAACTTATGTTTTGCTGCTGTTTCTGAGTTTGTCTGGAAGGCGCTGCCTCACCTGGCCAGGATGGAACACCCGCCCAGGATGGTCTCCACCACCCAGCGAGAGGCAACAGGTGGGAGATGGTGGGTTTTGATGCTCATGCAAGTAGAGGTACAAAGAAGTGAGGTGTAATCTCCACTGCAAATCTGGCTGAATCTCTTTTAAGCATAAAAGGAATGTCAATGAAGCAGGGAAGATCAAAGTGCTGGTATTTAGATGTGGACTGGAACTGTGAAAAAGGTTTGGCCCTCAGGCAAACCCAGAATTAAGCTCTCATTTCAGGTTTGATGGTAACAAATTCCCACCAGTAGATTTGCTGAGGCATTCACTGGCCTGGAAAACACATGATCTGGTCCTGAAAATCCAAGTCTTTTATATGTGGGTTCCAAGTAAAGGATTAACACTTTGGAGGAAAAAAAAGTATTGGATCCAAGTACACAAATCCCCACCACCCACAGTCATATTAATATAGCTTATAGATCAGAGGGAGGTTACACTCAGGTCATGTCTCTGTTTTCCAATGCATCCATTGGATGCAGAACTGGGAAACTAACAGCACCTGTAAACTTCCCTGATCACTGAAATTAACTGGAAAAATCAGATGTGAATGCACGGCAGAACCCCCATCTTCCAAAGCTGCTGAAACTTCAAATCCTACCTGTATCCCAACAGAAAATTTCAATATTGAGCCTATTTCCTAGATTGTAACATTTGTTTCTTTCATGTTTTTTAAATAAAAATAATAGACAGTAAATATGACAGCCCAGTGATTAAACATATTTAGATACTATTGAAAAGGAAATGGGTTATGACTCTGCATGCAGGCAATGTATCGTTTCTTCTAAAAAAACAACAACCTCAAATGATAATTTCTCTTAACAGGAATGGTTTTTTTTGGCTAATCCACTTCTTCAGTCTGCTCTGCCCAAATTGTTTTTCTGAGAGGACTAGCATATGATACAGATCTGATAGGATGTTTTATTTTGGACCAAGTAATTGCATTAATTAGTACAGCCAATGATCAATGTTAATTAAAAAAAAAGAAAAACTACAAAGGCTTACCATTTCAAAGCTTTCCAAGAAAATATTTGAGTAGTGAAGCCATTTTAGGCATACAGTTAACCCTTCCATCTGCATCTCTGTCAAATAAATCCTCTCCTATGCTTGCACGTGCACAATAGCCCCATTAATTTTAACTGGTACTATCATGGGACCAGCGAAAGAGAAGCGCAGCTTGTTACCATCCTTCTCTCCCTCCCTTCCTCAGCTGAAATGATGGAGAATGGATCATGACAGAAACACTCGTTATAACCTAACGGATGTTTTCGTGTGATACTACAGAGACACAGTGAACTGGAAGGCCCTCCTAGGAGGACACATGGGATGAGTCCTTCCTCTTGCTAGACCCACCAGCCAGCCTCCTCTTGTGCCCTGCATTAGGGCTTTCCATGACAATCTGTGACACAAAACGTGACTTACAGCAACGTGAACCGCTCAGGCCCAGGCTGGGATACATTTCTTCCACAGCTTTAAATTAGCAGATTGGCAGATTAGCAATTAGCTGTGCTACAGTTCTGATGGCCTCCACAAAGATGTGGTGCCTGTCCTGAAACACTGAGAATCTGGAAAGATTGTGGTTTGAACAGCTATTTAATGCAGACCCCTTTGGATCGGTCGTTTCCTCCCACCCCAATGACTTTCCTTGCTAGCAAAACCTATCGACTCTAACATTGTCAGGAGGGAGCGCGTTCGGTGGGAAGCCAGGGATGCATCCGTCTTCTGACAGTAGGAGCTGCTGTAGTATTGTACATGTCCCTGCAGACACCAAGATTAACAGTTTGACCTGGTTCCAAATGCAAAAAAGCGTTTGTGGCAGAGGCTTTGTCACAAAAGGCTGCCAAAATATTCTGCCAGACAGCAATAAACTCAATTTACATTATAACTTAACACTTCCTTACCCCTCGTCCTCTTGCCAAGTATGACAACATAACATGTAGGAGCCTGCAGCATGGTGTAGGGAAAAAAAGCCTCTAACGTTTTCAAGCAGAAAATTCTTGTGAAAGACCAACTCGCTCTCTCGGAAAGCTGCCGGAAACTTCTGGAAAGCACCATTAATAATGTCCTTTCCCCAGAAACTACCTCCTGCCTGGCTCAGGATGTGTACAGAAGATGCTGGGCAAAATCACTGTGCTGTGTTCCTGCAATATTGCCGTTGTATCAAGAGACATGAAGGTCTTGGCTGGCCTCATCCAACATGGCTATGGAATAGCAGCTCCACGGCTGTCGTTGGACCCAGCATCTTTAAGCATTGACCTGCTGTTGCTGGGGCCTTACCAAGGAAGACTTTTGTGCCCTGGTGTTGCCGTGCTTCTTGCTCAGAAAAGGCTCTGCCTTTTGCAGTCAAGCAAGAGCCAGCTTTTGCCCGTGCCTGTGCTGCAGAAAGCTGCTCCACCACACTACGGAAACCTCCTGCCCGCTGCAGCCATCCACCTTCTCCTCTCGCTTTCCCTTTGCCAGCACTTTTTCCTCCTCATTGTCACCTGGGAGTGAGAGGATTTAAGGCTGTGTGAAACTCATGCTGTTTAAGAAGCGCAAAGGGAATTTCAGTCGATAATCAGTAGAGTTTCCACTTCGTTAGTGTAGGCATACACTAATGTTAAGAGCTGCAAAGCTTTACAAACTGTTTTGTTGCTTGTGTTGTTATCTGTGTTTAGATCTGACTTAGCCAGAACTTCAGAGTATTTTTGAACTCGAGAATATTTTGCTCGGCTCCTGAAGAGCAAAGCCAACAGTCCCTATTAAGGAAGCACAACAGATGTCCAGAGGACACAACGAAGAGTGGTTCATGGAAGCAGTTCAATTGCTGCTGGAATTCTGCTGTCTTCACCAGTTGCTCTGCTACAGTGACCTCCAAAGTCTACTAAGGGCATTACAAACACCAGAGCCAACTCTACTCAAAAAATATTTAACATGAAGGGAAACAGGTTCAAATGGAATGAAAAGCAGAGCATCAGCAAATTGCAGCAAAGCGCAGAATCTGCCCGTGTTTCCAGAATAATGAATGTATTCTGACTACATCAGCTGTGTGTATCCATGCGGTAGCCAGCCATATTCAATATTTTTAATGTATACAGCCATATTTTGTCTCCAACAACAGACTAATGCTGTAATCTCTGCATTAAACCCCCAATATTTTCTAACAAAAGAGATCTGTCTCGGAACAATTCTGATGGAGCTCCTCCTTTTTTATTTTTTTTTCCTGGTTCACCTGTGTGCACATGGATTCTTATATGACCTCTTACTCCAAATGCTCAGCCTCCTCTGTCCCAATTTTGACAGCTAATGACAAAAACCTACCTGTTTCCCCCCCCTGCCCTCCCCCAGATGTGACAGTGCCCCCGAGAAAGACCTGCCGACTGCTGTACTCCAGTATCTTTGAAGGAAGAACTCCTTGTCAATATGGTTTTCTGAAACATAGCCTGTTTGTTTATGGCCAGCTCAAAGGACAGGCAGAAAGGACACGCAGATTTCTGGTTGTGGAGTAGACATACCAGTGTTTTCCAGTTGCTACTCCCAAGTTCACAAGCAGTTTGGAATGTAAGCTATGCTGTGCTATCGTGCTTTTATTTTATTATAAGCAGGTACAGAAAACGGTCTGATTTCCCAATGAGAAAATGGTGGGCACAAGCTTTCTGAGCTAGAAATGAAAATAAAGAGCATTCCGATGTGTGTAGTCTGGAACAACACCCATCAGTTTAACTCCAACAGGAAAACATGATGGTCTCCTGGGTGTCTGGAAGTGTCTCAGACAATCTACCCTTCTATTAGTGCTAGCGATTTGCTTTCCTTTTCGACACACAGATGCGGTTTTATTAAGCACCAAGGTTCAGTAACAGAGTGTAGTTATTCACTCCACAACTCCTGCCTCCAAATCAGCTGTTGTGGCCGTCACCATGAGCTAACTCCATCAAAAGCGTCTCTGGTGATCCAGGAGGAAGAGGAGCTCAGCTCCTGCTAGGGAGTGGTCTATGACAGAAAACAATATATGCCTGAGGCTAGGCTTGCATTGACCTTGCATTGACAAAGAGTAAGGACAGGTCCAGAGGACTGCGGTCCTTTCCTGCCCTGAGAGGGTTGTGGTCCAGAAGAGTCACCCTGGGTCTGTGCTCAGTGCTGAACCTGTGTGGGTTTGTGGGTTTTGGATTTAGCAGCTTGTCAGGCAGGCTACAGTCACTAGCACAAGAACTGCTTTTAAAAGGAATCTACAAGGCAAATATCTATTGTCTCCCTTGTTCTGGTAACAAAGGCAACGCAAATTACTAGGAAGGCTGAAATGAAAACGGAGAATGAAAATAATTAAACCCCTCTCCTACCAGCCATGCTGGGCCTGGCTTTCTGCTCTAGCATTATACAGTTAGAGTCAGCAGGAGCGGAGCTGTCTGTGACAAGGACTCTCAGAGTTATCTTAAATAGTTCTAATGTAGATAATGTTTTTCGTTATTTCTTCCATGTGGCAGCATATGACCCTGTGTATCTGGCCTGTCAGTTCAGCACAGACTATGCAGCGAACTACACTCTGGAGCCCCTCGGATCTTGTCAACCCAAAATTAGCAATTGAAATAAGCTTTGCAAAGCATGGGGTATGTGCTGGTTCCAGAAAGACAAACATATGCTTTTGGTGAGCCCAGACACTTGTTTCTTGGTGCTGAAGAGCTGTTTGGATGTGCAAACGTGAAACTTAATGGTGCTGGGACACACCTAGGAGAGAAAAATTCCTGCATATATTTTTCTTTGCATCTTCTTTTTAATGACTGGATGTAGCAACCCTGAAAGAGGCAAGTACTAGTGCAGATTGGAGACAGGAGTCCTGGGGGCAGATACCTTGCTGGATTCCCCACACAGCTTTGCCAAGGCTCTTCATTCCTGACCTGAAATGGCTTTCTTCTGGCACAGAGGCTTAACTCTGCCTATTTTCTGCTTAACTCTGTGCCTGCTTGAAACAACCTTTGGCATCCCTTACATCAGCTCTGGAGCACGCTGTCAAAAGCCCTCTGTCCTGACTGGCAGGTTGCTGTAGTCCACCAGCCCACAGAGCTATGATGAAGCCCTCTCTCCTCATCTTCTAACAGATACAGGGTGAGGCACTTGTCTTGCAGCCTCCTTTGCTATCACAGGTCTGCTTGAGCATGGACAGCTTCTCCCAGTCCAGGATGGCTGAAGCTATTAGACATGTGACAGAGGAGGAGGGGGGCAGTCACTCAGCTGGATATGACTAAAGCCAGGTGTGAATCCTGGCCTCACAAGATGAAAGTTGTTCACCTGTGACCACCCTGGAAAACACTTTTGTGGGAGGATTTTACAAGCACTTGACTCTGATTCCGCTCTGCTCCCCTCAGGAGTGTGGGAGCACAGCCCTTACAGAAGCAGAGCTTTACCCTTATGAAGTGTTTCAATATTTTTGACTGATGAATTTGCACATTATATATGTGAAGCCATATGTGACTCTGTCGGAACTGCTCCAGTTTCCTATCCCTTGCAATGTGTTGTGCTGCTTTTAGCACACAGAAACATACGCCTCCTATCACTCATATTGACATGCCATCAGTTTGATTGGACCATTTCTCGACCGCTGGAGACTGGAGT
The DNA here is from genome assembly GCF_023634085.1 of Falco cherrug. NCBI lineage: Eukaryota > Metazoa > Chordata > Aves > Falconiformes > Falconidae > Falco > Falco cherrug. The sequence continues at coordinate 12,270,358 of NC_073700.1, read as the reverse complement.
AGCACTGCTCAAGACAATGGGTTACACTGATTTATACCAGGTCCAACTTTTCCCTGAAATTAATAATACGTTCAAAACAGTGCCACACTGGGGTGAAAGCAGGACTGCTTTTTTGGTCAGAAGATCAGGGGTCCCTTTTTGTTTCAATGCAGACGTCTTTCAGACCTGCCTGCTGTGTTTAGCTTGCACACTGCAGCAACTGCTTTCTATGGAGAGAAAGCCCAGAGAATGAGAGCACCAGTCTTTCTAAATTGTAAGTCTGTCTTCAGTGCCATACTAGGAGCTCTTAGCACAGCCATAGGAGTCCTAGGCAGGGAGCCCTGAACAAAACACTGTGTAGATATGCAGCAGAAAAAAGATCCCTGTCCGGAGCTGTTACAGTCGACGTGCTCAGCATCCTACTTACAAAGGTAAGTTTGGCTCTGTATTCAGCTGTCAAAACAGGCCAGAAGTTCAGATACCACAGGGAACGTGTGGTATAACCTAACAGAAGACAGAGCGGAACAGAAACCTAGAAAGCTACTTACGTCCATTAATAGTTTTCTTTTTTTTCTCCCCTGCAAATAAAGGCATAGGGAATAATAATGGGCTCTGTGCTTGTTAGCAGCAAAACACTACCATCGTTTGCTCTAAAACTCCAATCCTCTGTCATGCAGTATCCAAAAGAAAAAGGCAAAGCAGTTCAAAGGCAGGAAGGAGTCTAAGTTCAACTTGTTGAGCAGAGTTTGATATCTTTGAGTCTCATTAATATTTATGTAGGTTGGAAGAACAGAAACTCCATGCAACAAGTATGGAATATATGTACTCAAAACTCCACTCAGTGTATAAACACACACACACACACATCTTCCTCTGTACAGGTTAGTGGCACTTGATGCTTTACAGTTCTTATCAAATCATTGTGCCTCAGTCAGAGTCACACCTCATTTCTCCCTCCCCATAAATATATTATGATCACATAATGTTTTAATAACTTCACAGGAAAATTGAAAATAAGGCAAAGATGACAATTTATGGATATAAATTTCGACAGCCTGTTTTTTTTATGAAGTCATTAAATGCTTCAAATTGAACAAAAGGTAGGTTCGTAGTGTTGTTTAGCAGCGAATTGGAAATACAATGAAGTCTATAACTCTGGGAAAATAAAACCAACTTTGTCGACTAATTTTCCTTCCATTAGGCTCCACAATTCAACAGGCAATGATACGTTTTTAAGAGGATCAGTAAACATCTTGATGAATTCCCAGCCTGACCATTGACGGTGATTTCATCACACCTCTTTCATTCACAACTACTTGAAGCAAATATGCTCTTTACTGTGATGGATGTGATGCATTTCAGCATATGTACAAGGATGCTATGAAGAAATAAAGCCCCTTCTTCAGCTTAGCTGCTTGATATAATTCTACTTTTGTCTTAAAATTAGGGACTAAATTTTTATGTGGGCTGAGTCTGAACCTTCTGTATCTTACTGGCTGGAACTCAGTTCATTGTTCAAACCACCTTTCAACCCACTGACAGCAGCTCTGGACTTTGGGAAATAATGGCTGAACATGGCATCAGACCTGAAAACCAAGGGCTAACCTTCAGAGTCAGAACAGCCCAAAACAAACCCGTCAGGAGACTCCGCATTCGAGCCTCCAGTCCTCTATGTTGGTTCATCTCCCACAACAACCACGCGTCCTACAGGACAGGCTCAACAGTTTTTGGAGCAGTTCACAAGGAAGCAGGTGGCATCTTTGGACTGAGAAGCTTTCCAGGAGTGGTGTGAAAGTCCGTAGCACAAGAGAAGCAGTCAGAGTTGACAGGCTGGTGAATATGCTCAGTGTGTGGAATTACAGAAGATGCTTCGCTGCTGGCTAGAAAATTCACAGGCTGGCTCTTCATGGAAAGAAATACTAGTCACCTTAATTAAAAAAAAAACAAAACAAAACAAAACAACAAAGGTGCTCTGTCAGGCAGAATGGGCATCATCAAAGTGCTAATTCTTTCTAAGACTGATTATCTGCTGAGCTAATAGATTAACAAAACAAAACACAAACAGTGGGTGTGATATGCTGGAAAGTCACCAACCTGATGAAGATTTACATGTAGTGATGAGAGGGGAAAAAGCCATCGCTTTCCAATTCAACTCATTTGAACTTGTGCCAGACACAACAAGGGAATTGTGAGGATCTGGTGCATGCATAATCCATGTGGGTACATGTGTACAACAGTTACTGTGAAAAACACAACACATGCAGGGATGCTGCATTGAATACAGGTCAATGTACAAACAGTGAGAAAAAAACCAGCAGTGGTGGAAGTTGGATGCTGCAGAGCTGGGGATGATGAGAAAGACTTTGTGTTTGCATGTGTGCCTCCATGTGTGCTGGGCATATGCTTGCAGGGGGTGTTATGAAAACAAGCTTCATCCGACAAGCTTTTTGTTACTCCCATTGAAGTATGAAACTAGGACTGGACTTGAGCAAAGAACTCACCTTCCCTTGAACAGCCCTAGGAGGCAATACCAGAAACACAGGAGAATGGAGAGCTGGTTTGGGATAGTACGAGCAAAATACCTGGGTGCCACGTCAGCCTCTCTGCTTTCAGTGTGGATGAGACCCTTAAAACCCTTCCAGCCCCTCCTGCAGCCCTTTCCCTTTCCTCTTTCTTACCCTTCAGGGTGGAAATACCACACAAGTGGTGATGGGAGCTTATTTCAAGCAAACGCTCCCTGAAGTTTTATGTAAGGGTTTAAAGACCCAAGTCTGAGTAGCTTGAACAACCACTTTTGATCAAGCAGCTTCTTGAAGAGCAGCAAGCTTCATCTTAAACACAGGACCATGTGGCAAAGTCCCATCCTCAGTCAGTAGGAACAATTTCTCTCTCACTAATTTGTGAGCAACTTTTGGGAAACTCCAGCAATATTTAGCAAAGAACATGGGTGAGGAGAGACTTCAAGAAGATCTCCTGTTGGCAGAAGGCAGGCTGGGTAGGAGCACACAGAGCAATTCCTCTTCTACCTGCCAAAATACTGGCACTCAAAAAACTGCAGCTTCTCGTTAGCCCCCTTCTCAGCATCACATCGCCTACCAGCCAGAGACAGCAGGAGGCTGGGGGAATGGACCCCCTTATTGACTGGCCATCATGCCTCCCCAGTGTCCCAGACCTCCCATCACTGTCTGGGCAGCTCAGTCCTCCCTGCAGCACAGCCGAGGAGCTCTACACAACACCCAGCCCAGCAGCTGAACTTGACGTAGTAGCGAGCCAGAGGGAGCTGATCACCGTATCATGCAAGTGAGACACTGGTGAAATATCTACCATATTCAGGTATATAAAGCAGCTCTTTCTCAGGCTGTTTGCTGCTAGGTCAATGTTGCTGTCTCTGTTACCCACCCACCCCTAACTGCTTTGAAACACACGCTGGCATTTGTCAGTGAGATGGATACTATGTCTTTCAGGGCAGAGATGTATTGTGGGCTGTAAGGCCACGTAAATTGTCCTAGAAGCAAAAGCAATGTCACGTTGTTTTCTCCTCAACTGCAGTCAACAGAGCTTCAGCATGGGAAAGGAGGTGAGCACCTGCACATGTACATGCCGAACAGGTCAACACCATCTTCCCAATCCCAGGCTTGGGAATTACAGGCTTGCTAGGGCAGAATTATCCATCATGTAGAAAAACAGATGAAGACTCAGAAAAGAATCCCTTATTAATCAATAGCTGATCTCTTTAAGCAAATAATTTCCAAATTTAGGAGCTGTGCTAGCACTGGGAGACCCAGTAGGGATTACAGCAGCAATTTTGCAGCACAGAGTGGCACAAACATGAACTTAATTTACTGAGCCTTTAGAAGGAGGAGGGTGAAATCAGACTGTGGTACAAATCATGTTACTACTGTAAGTTTAGTTTGCCAGACACAAATATCCTTCCAGCCAGGTAGCCTAATGCTATAAGGTAACATATGTCAGACTGCCATACTCCCCCAATTTAAAGTTTCCATTTTGCTCAGTGGGAATTAATTGTTAGGTTCTGGCTTCTTCTGTTTTCTTTTTAATGTCAAACACCCATCCATCGAGAGCTGCAAATAATACCCTCCTAAGGGTAAATTGTGAGCTCATTGCTCGTTTAAGTCACATTGAGTGAGAATGCTCCCTAGCTGTGCTCTGTGAATCAAAGACAGAGCATATGCAATCATCTGAAGCAGCAGCTGCATTTCCCAGAAACCTCTGGGAAACCTGACACAATTACTGATCAATACCCTCTCCAGTTAATTGATGAGCCATGGAGCCAGAAGGGAAAAAGTAGAAAGAAAAGAAAGAGGCTATCAATAAATAATCTTAGTTAGGAAACTGAGGTCTGAGGAGAGATGCTTGAAGTTTAAGGGAGGATGCCCACAACCAGGAAGAAAAATTAGGATTGTGGAGAAGAGGACCCTTCTCAGACGGATGTGTCTTTTGAAGATAATGGCCATGGCAGAAACTGAGTAAGGTGCGATGATGAACTCTGGAGAGACTGAAAACATTGTGTCCTAGAGGTAAATACCTGCTCATTGTTGCTGAATTGCTACTTGAGACTCCTATCCTGACCCTCTCCTTATTCCCACCCTGGGAAGCTTTTCTCAGTCCCTACCTACACGTCTTCCTTCAATTATTCAACGCTGAAAAACTTTTTAATGTACAAAGACGTGGCTCTGAACTGGACCCAGTTTAGAAGCCCAGCTGGTGCCTTCAGTCTGACTCACAGCAGGAGGGAGTCCTGCAGCGTGGCAGGGCTGAGCATCACTGAGGGGACAGCCCCAGGAAGGCATTAGCAGAAAACTCAGAGATCAGGTTTGATGTTCATCAGCACAGTTTCAGAGGTGGCGGTGAGTGATGAAAGATGGCCAAGGCAGGAGTCAGGAACTTCCATTCCTGAGGGGAATGAAACTGCAGGTTTGTGCTGTAGTGGGTACGTGTGTGAACTTTGAAGAGGAGGTCTTCACTTTTATGAGCTGGAAATTCACTCACACATGTAAAAATAAAATTGAGGTACATTTATAAAAAAGGCCTCAGGTTCCATTAAGATGCTCAGAGACTCTTGAGGAGTTGTCAATAAATTTCTATGAGCACTATGTACAGTGGAGAGAAAACTACCTCTGTGAAGTGAAGGCCAGTGCTGCCCCAAATGCATGTCACTGATATATCCTCTTGCAACACAAATGCTGTGCAGGTTGACACACAAAGTTCTTTTCTCCATTAAACCAGTTCTGGACCCCCTTAACCAAGCCCAGTTGATGAGCTAGGTGAAAAAAACTTGAAAAGGCTGGAGAGCAGAGCAAGCAGGTTCACCAAGAGGCCACAGGGCGAAGCCAAGGAAGATCCTGGCAGCTGTCATCTGGCGGTGACAGTAGCAGCCCCACTGGCTGCTGCTTTTCAGCTTCGCTATGTCTAGACATTTGCAAGCTCACCAGCCATCATCCATAAAAAGTTTAGTACACTAGCAGGAAAAAGAATAATCATCAGGTACAGTTCAGGCAGACCTTGCCTTATGGCCCTCTAGACTTTACCACCCACCAAAACTCAACATATGCCCTCTTTATTTAGGTCTTTCAGAGTTGCAGTGAAAGAGTTACCAAAGGTATTTTCTTTTTGCTTTAGTAGGGAAAGCTGGGGCAAGGGATATGTGAACATCTCACGCACCCTAGGCATTATCCATTTGCCCAGGAAAGTGCTAAAAGTTGCTATGCACAGGGAGAAGTTTTCAAAGTCAGAACACAGGACATGTGGTACCCATTTATTCCTCCTTGTGTCCCCAGCAGGAGGTTCTCTGGCTGGAAGGCAGTGTTGTCTCCTCTAAGTCTCATGCAGTGGGGCCTCTGGGACAAAGCAATGCAGGAGGTTTGTAGCGCAGTGTTTCCAAAGTTGCTCAAGCTGAGCCAAGCATCGCTGTCAGGGCAGAGCTGGTTCAAAACAGTGCTTTCGCAAACAGCCATGGTGAAAATCTCCAAACGCAGCAAGTAGCCAGCTGTAGGAAAGTAGGAGGGAGGTGAACTTTGTATTTCTTCTAGTGGGATAGTAAATTATCAAAGAAAGCATCAGGGGAGTTGTGGTTGAGGCTAAGGGCAGGGAGTTTTGGATTGCTACCCTGTCACACGCTTCTTCTGTCACCTTGTGTGACCAGCTCAGAGGCTGAGTGCCCCATTTCATGAAGTGCACTTTGTCTACCTCTTCTAAAAGAGAGCCAGAGCACTCCAGGGCAGACAGCATCCTTCTAAGGGTTCGCATACCACCTCTCTGTGGGTACCCACACACACACAATAAGGACTGTGATTGCAGCTTTGCAGAAATGCCCACCCTGAAGTTAATCTCTCTGCTCCTGTTTGGATCGAGACACTCATCAGCACTGCCCAGAGCTCCTGGGTAAAAACCCTGGGCACCATCAGGCCAGGGCAGTTGGATCTACTGCAGCTTCGCAGCTACCAAGTGTCAGGCTTTCACTGGATGAAGCTAGCTCAACGCAGCCATGTGGGCTGAGATTAGAGCCCTAAACATATTGGTATTGCTTCAACCTTTTGCAGTATCAGCACTAAGTAGCCTGGATGCTTTTAAGTCAGTGGATGAGGAGGTGATGCAGACCCCATTTTGGGGTAGGACATGGGGGAATCCCTCCCAGGGGTTATCAGATGCCTCTCCCTCCCAGCCTGCCTGCTGTTCACCCATGGCCAGAAACTCAGCTCCGATGCTTGGCTTCTGTGGAGAAGGACCGCTCAAGCAGAGGGCTGAGGAGGACCATGGCTTGCTTCCCACATTTCCTCACCATTGCTGGAACAGTGTGGGGATGGGCATAGCATTGCCCTAGCTCTGAAAGGAGGGAGGAAGCCTGCCAGAGGCAGAACATCATCAGGAGCAGGAGCATGATATTGGTGTTACATACACAGCCTCTGTCACTCCCTAATGTTGGTGTCATTGACTGCTGTGTTGGTCAGGAGTCACACTGTGTCTGTCACCCACTGCTAGCGCAGGCAGAGGCAGAATGGGACTAAATCACCTCGTCGAAGGGCTGAGCCCAGAGTCCACATCATCCTGGCTGTGAAGAGACTCAAAGCCCATAAATGAGGCCAGGCATCCCTCCGTCTTCCTGAGCCTGAAGCTCGGGCTCCCTCTGCGAATACCCACTGGAGCTCTGCTCCCAGCTCTGCGGTGTCCTGTCACTCTGGCTTCGAGTCACTTCACTGCATACACCGTTATTTCACCCCCCAGAAAACAGGGCAATATTTGTCCTGACTTGTGTCTTATCGGTATCAGGACACTTCATAACTGACAGCCAGGATGAAGGTGTTGAAGGGGGCTCCCAGCCTGCTGCTTTTATTGAACACACGGGAAAGGCTGTTTTATCAGCTGTCACAGGTACTAAAGACAACACACTCTTGTCTTTTGGCCGAGGAGCTGACGTGGTTTTGGGTAATCCTGCCCTTTTAAGGGGTTATTTCTGAGCCGCTGGTTAATACTGCATCCTTAGTCTCCGGGCTGACAGCAGGAATCAGTGCAGCGCTTTACCTGGTTAACCCCTTGAATGCTGTGACTGCGGTGAGGGGTTGTGCATCCCCCCTGTCACTGCAGAGTGTAAGGAGCAGCCCTGGCAGAAGCCCAGGAGTTTCTAAAGGAAGGAAAATATGTGTGTGCACGTGTGTGCATGCGTGTAGAAACAGGGAAGGGGGAACAAGGGCACCCCTTTGAAACTCCTTCTTGTTCTTCCCTTTGATGTGATGGCAGGGCTGGTGCGCACACACGCAGCTTCGCCGCTTTGATAAATCTGTGCCTCACAGGCAAGATTTCAAAGGGAATTTTCAAGCACCTTCCCTCCCCTATCCTGATGGGCTTGAGCAGGGAAAAGGGGAAACTGGGTGGAAGTGGAGAAGCCGGGGCATCAGCTGTGGAAGGCACAAATATGATAACAATCGGTGGCACCAAAATCGCTCTTGGCACAGGCATGGCAGGAAGAGGGACCCTCGCCTTGCTTCTGCCCTGCAGTTGCTGGAAGGTGCTATGCCTACACGGCAGGGCTGCCAGATGAGCGGATGAATTCTCTCACAGGTGAGACCAGGGGGGCAATCAAATAGTATTTCCATCACTTGGGGAGTTTGTTGTGGGTTCCAGCTTGTTGGCGCAGAGAACAAAAGCCTGCTGTGATTTCTATTGACTTGCCTTGTCCTTTGGAGCCTGTAAATGGGGCTGGTGTCCCTTGCCTTGGGAGCGGTGCCGTTTTGCAGAGACCAGGAAGGGATCCCTCTGCCCCTGCATACAAGGAGAGGGAGGCTTCCCGCTATCCTCGGCCAAAAAATGAGATACTGTCTGGAGTAAGCAGCAGGATTTGGAGCTTATGATTAAGAAAGAGTCTAACGCAGGAGCCAGAGGCCTCCCAGGAGGAATCTGGCTTAAGAGTTTTAGTGTGAAAAAAGGACACATGCAGGAAGAGATTGTAACCTCTAAAATGTTCGCCGGGTGAAAATTCAGCCTCCTTAAAGTCATCATGAATTTCACCATCCCCTCCAAAGAAAAAAGGCTTGTTTGCCCTGCTTGATCTAAAAGCTCTAGCTGAAGGGAAAGCACGTCTCACACACATCAGCTGCGCAGAGTTTTGTGCTGCCATCTCCACCAGCCACATGGACCACCCTTCCCCAAGCAATGGATGCTGCTGCACCCATTCAGGAGTGCTGGAATACACCTTCATGTGCCTGGCCTGCTAGTGCTGGGTCTGAGAGAAGAGTCAAGGGAGAGAGGGACCCTTAAAAACTACCTTTAATATACATGCAGGTAATGATCTGCATGCAGGCACAATAAAATCATCAAGCAAAATGAAATCTCATAAGGACAGCTTTGCTCTTGCTCTGGGAATGTTACCAATTCTGATACATGCACAGCTCTGTCCAACCTTTTTCAAGAGCAGAAATTGTGGCGATGCAGGTGGTACATAATAAATTTAGCACACCTCTCCCACAAAGAACACCTTTTCTGCCAGAACATGCGGCAGAGGTTAGCTTAACACACATCAGCTCCAAAACTTGTTGCTTTATTATGGGAAACTCAGGGTGGATATGGACAACCAAACAGATAGATCACAGAGATTCAGAGAAATGGTGGGAAAATTCTCATAAAGTTCCTTTTTCTTCACTCAAAACATACAGTTCTTTGATTTCTCCTGCTCACATTTCCCCTGAAATTATGCATTTTGATGACAGCCCATAAAAAAACAATTTTTTTTTTTCCAAGAAGGTCCTAATGATGTGATTTTGTGAGCTGGGTGTTTTTTATGGGATAGTAAATTACCTTCAAAAAGGATTTGGTTTTTTTATTTTTGGAAGAAATTGAGTGATTTTATCATGGCAAAGTTGAGAGTAATTTGGAAGTCACTGTCAACTGTAGAACAATACCCATTTTTTTCACCATGTGAAACATTGCTTTCCTGATCTTCCCACAAATCTCTTTTATTTTTCTCTCCACATTTTTTTTAACCACACTTTCCCCAACCAACTTACATAGAGATGAACAAAACAGTTCCTACAATATGATTATCATGCATTTATCAAACCTCAGACTTTTGTCAGGGATACAAAAAACAAAGGGGGCAATTATTTTATTTCTAACAGATTAACAACCTATCAATTTCATTTTATATTGAGGGATTTGGATTTATTTACAGAGCCGGTGGAATACTTGGCTGAATTAACAATTTTTGCCTGGTTTATAGTGAAAGCAGAAAACCTCTCCTATTTCAGCTTTTATGTGATATTATAAATCAGTTTAGGTTCATAAGGAATTCTATGGTTTTCTACTCTAATATACTGATAGAGCAGCATAAAGGGCTTTAGCATGAATTGGAAAATGGAAGTAGTCACTATATGCCATACATTGCCAGAAAGCAGTATGACACCAATGTGTTCTTGTAGCAGCAACATATGGTTTCCAAAAAAATTCATCCTCATATACACATTGATTTTACTGAGATGGGAAATTTAGAATGAAAAACCTGTAGGAGGTATGTCGGTGGACCTCAAATCAAATATTGTAATCTGATGAATTGAATCTAAATTTTAGATTGATCTCACAAGCAGCAGTTTCTTGCCTGGACTTCTGTAGTGATTTGAAGAAGGTGGCATTCAGGAGCTTTGCAATTACCACAGAGATACATAGCCAAATCACCTCTGTCAAGATGAGATAAGAGTTTCTTCTCTGACTACAGTGCCACAAGGCATCCTAAAAGCCCTGGTATGATAGATTATCTTGGGAAAAGGAATTCAAAACCAGAAAGTACCTGAAATAAACCAAAACAAAACATGCTGATATTTCCTAATAGAAATTATTAAACCTTCTATTTTGCCTAAGTTGTCTATTTTGCACCAAGCCGCTCAAAGCAAATGCTGTAATGTCAGAAATTCACACAGAGTTGCAGCTTGCATTTCCCATTAGCTCTGGCAACAAGGTATTTACGTAGGGCTTGTCATTGTTCTGTTCAAGTCTCCTAAACTTTAATTAATCTGTCCTTTCAGCACCCCTGCAGCCCTGTAAAGTAAGGATACAGCTGGTATTCCTTTTTGCATGATTAAACGTCTTGCCCAGGGTCACCCCAGGAGTATGAGGCAGAGCCAGAAACACAGCCTAGTTATTCTTAATCTCAAAAGGCTATCCTTCTTCAAATCTCAGCCTTTGACAAATCTTGGCAGAGGTTCAGTCAAGTCTCATCCTAAAATCCTTCAACAGTCGGTTCACATTCACTAAGAGCTGAGCTCCAGGGGCATACGATATTCAGCCAGGCTGGCTTCTGCTTGTTTTCTTGGCCAATACGGCTGAGGGGTGCCATATCTGAATCAAGCCAAGGCTTTGAATTTTTTGAAATTCATCCACTGCTCATCCTTACCGCTCACACCTCCAGACAAAGGGAATCAACTGCTCTTCTGGTACAGCTAGAAGGAAAAGGAACTTCTGCATTTATTCAATGTTATTTAGCTCCCTTTGTCTCTCTTACAAAACTTACAGCTTATAAGTAAGTTGCAATTTATGCGAGTAACATGTTAGTGCACCATAAGCGCCTGTCCCTTCAATGAATTAGACTGGGATAAATTTTTGTGTCTGGGTTTCGTGCTGACATGTCTTTAGATGCTGGCTAATATGGTAGGTGCCAGCTGGAGGGCACCTGACGTATCAGCCTTGCAAATCAAGGTCAACTACCCATATAAAGACCTGACCGAAATATTGCCAAATGGCAATTTCACTGTTGTACGTTGCCCAAGGGGAAGTCCAGCCATGGCCATTTGTTCCCTTCCTGGCACTCTTTGGTGCAACACATCTGTTGCTTCAGCTGCTATCAGAGCCTTTGGCAACTCCCTGCCCCTATCTGGTCTTTGCCAGCCCGCTTTGCATGGTAATTTGCATACCACATCCTTTCTGTTTGAAACCATGGCTAATGAAACAGGTGGCTGTCATTATTAACAGCGCCTGCTAACTAACTCCACTCCAGCACCACCACTTCTTGCAACATGCCAGTGCTATTCCTTCTTTCTGCTGCATCGTGGTGGGCACAGCCTGCGGATGCCTCCCCTTTTCCTGCAGTCCTGATAGTCCTCCAAAAGGAATGAATAGGCTGCTACCAACCCACCCACCATCCCCTTCCCCCTATCATCATGCAAGATAAATTATACCCTCCCAGCCCAGCAGTTCTTAATCCAAACTCTCTGCCATCCATGGGGACGAGTAAGAACAGGTGGACAGATGGAGAGGGTTGGAAAGGCTGGACAATGGCAGCACCACAGCCGCAGGAGATCTGTTACAGCAGGGCCTCTTCTATGGCACAACTGCTGGAGCAGAGCTGGAGATGCTGGAGGGAAGAGCTGACCTGTGGGATTGGTGGCATGCTGAAGCTGGCGCCATCCCTTGCCGCTTTTTCTCACCTCCAGTCAAGTGAGTAGGATAGGCCTTGGGGGGGTTTCAGTCTGAGCAGAGCTTTGTGAAACATTGTGAACAGTGGAGAGGGCTATCGTTCATGAGCATCCTCATTCCTGCAGAGCATGGCACAGAGTGAGCTTCCCTGGGAGCAATTCAGTCATCAAAAGATGAAATCAAACGGGAGAACCACATGGTACTGTGGGTCAGTGCCACCAAGCAGCTCTGAAAAGCACCCTTATCCTTCAGCACCAAACCTTCTCCACTGGACCACTAGCTCCACTGAAAGGCTTCTTGCCACTGGGTCCTCAAAAAGTCTCATTTCCTTTTGCACTTTGCTAAGGTATATTCTGGTCCGGTCAAGAGAAAACCCTTGACAGGACATTTCAGAGTCCTCTTTGACTACTGAGGAGATCAACCAACCATTTGAATCAAGGCTGGTTTTGAAAAAGCAAGAAATCGATGGCATATGTTTTAGCATAGCACATGGCATAGATATGTCTTCTTTTTATCCTGCTCTACAACAGAATTCCCACTGTCCTCAGTGAAAACAATTCTGTATTAATGGAATATTAAATATTGCTATAATAAACAACCATCATTATGTTTCTTGGGGCTCCCCCAGTCACGACTCACCGTACATCATTAGCAGAACAGTAAAATAAAATTACAACTTTATAATGAAAGAACACATTCTGTATGGTAATCTACCCCTTCAGGAGACATCCTCTCAAATTCAGTAGATTACAATACCAATTTTCTACAGTTCTTTGAGGAACACAATGTTGAACATGATACGCTGCTCATGAGTCCTCTAGAGAGGAGCCATCATTCTCATTTCCATCAGTGGGGCTTACACAAACATAGATATGAAATTTAACAAGATTTTTCTCCATTATGTTTCTTCCCAGAAGATTTCTCCTAGGTCAAAGGACTGATGCAGAGACACCTCTAGCTTCTCTCTTTGCACCTAAACATCTTGCTACAGAAGACGACTTGGTTAAAGTTTTTTAGAATCTGCTGTAAACAAACATCCTGGACAATGGAAACATCATGCATTATCTTTTGTTAAAGAGTGGTGTAAATTTGGACTTTGAGTGCCCTCAGGTAGAGATTTACTTGAAGAACCTTTTGCTTTGGTCTGAATTCACATTTGACATTTTCTTTGATAGGTGGTATGGAAGTGTTAGGGTAATGAGAGTTATCACCTGAAGGAAAGCTTCAAGGAAGGGTCTTCTCAAGCTGTATTTCACTGCAAAACACAGACAGTGTTTTTATGACCATGATTTTCTTTGTTAAATGTCTTAAGCAGCCTCAGATCCTTGAAAATTTTCCTTTTTTTGTTTGCAAGAGAAATTTTGCAGGAGAAATACAATCCATTCTAAAACACATAAAACAGCCCTGGAGGATTTTCAAAAGTCTAAATATTTTGCTTTTCTCCTGTATTTACATTCCATTTGCTTGGGGTTTTTTTGTTTTTGTTTTTTGGGGTTTTTTTGTTTGTTGTTTGCTTTTTGGGGTTTTTTTTGGTTTTTTTTTTAATCTTTGCATTCTTATGTTGGAATATTATCTGAGAAACCATATAGTCATGCCTTTACACAAACATAATACAGTTAAGGAATAAGTAGTAATTTCAGAATGTTCTTAAGATATTCTTGCATGGGAAATCCCTTTGTTTATGAAGATTGGAGAGCACATGATAAATTTTTAAGCCCAGTTTACTTTGTATCGCAGTAATATTGAAGACATATTTGTGGACTCACTGTAAGTCGTTCTTAGTGTTGAATACACCCAAGAAAAAAGACCCTTTGTATAAACTTGGGTAAATACGGTGCCACCTGGGCATAACCTGTTTCCCTACTGACAAGTCAAAGTCATGGGGAGGTAAAGGATCTACCTGGAGACAAGAAATGATGGTTTCTGACACCCTTCATATCAGGTTTTATTGCACTGACGCAAGAAAACCCAGTAGTTCTGGACTTTCCGTTATGTTTCCATAGCCCATATGAGATGATAGTTCTGCAGTAAGGATGATGGCTCTCACTTAATCTATGAAGACCAAGAGCTGGTAACCTGGAAGAAAAGACTTCTGAGGAAAAGGAAGAGGAGGCAGCACCTGACTAAGCCAAACATATTACCTGATGCTCACCACACTCCTGATACTCGTTGAAGCTAGTGTATTCTGGCTCCGTGACAGCCAGTCAGAGCTCCAGAGAGAGATTTGTATCTGCGTTGATTTTAATTCTTTGTATTCCTTACACAAAATGCATCCCATCCTGCACTCATGCTCCATCTGTGGAAAAGGTTAAGATATTCTTTAGCGGGGAGCAGCATACTGCTGTCAATATCTGTAGCTTTGATTGTTGCCACTTGCAAGGGACTAGGGAAGTCAGGAAGCTCTTAGCCACTGACAAACGATTTCACCCAATAAACGGTGTTGGTATTAAGCTTTTAAAGGCTGGTAAATCTTCTGCTCTATTAAATCCAAAACCACAGAATCCATTAATTGGTGTCTTTCTTACAGTGAAGCGCTGGTTCTAATTTGACATATATTTTATGGATCACTCTACCCCTTGGTTCATAAAAATGATCCGACTTCTCCTCGCCTTGCTGGTCAAGGCCACTTTCCAAATGCCTGTCCATAATCTTAGATGAAAAATTATAGCCCTGGAAAGGTGATGTGTCAGAGGAACATGAGATGCACCGACACACATGCAGATGCGAGGCAACAATCTGCTGAATTAAAATTACAGGGAGAGGAAATGATGAACTGTCTCATTAACTCAGCTTGTCACTCCAATGGCCTTACTCCATGTAAATAAATAGGGAATGGGGGGGGAAAAAAGAGCATTATTAAAGCACAGCTAAAACAAGAAAGTACTTGGGTCATCACCTGCTCTAAGCAACATCACTGATATAGCTGTAGCCTCATGATGGTTTGGTCACCCCGGCCTGACCATGGCATTTCTAATTGGCATTGGTCACATCCTGCAAGAGTCTGAGCACTGCTAGGGAAGGTCTAAGCACGCCCAATTCCTTCTCAGCATGGCCAATTCCTCAGTCTGCATTGATCATTCAAGGAATTCATCCAGACAATGCTCAGTGTTTAACAGAAAAGACCCTACACTAATCTGAGCATTTCGGTTTTTTAAATCTTGAAGCCATATCTATTCCACATTGGACATTTTTTTCCTCTTTAAGATTTTTTGCAAGTATTGAAAGAGTTTTGCAACACAGACTTCTCTACCTCCTTTTAATCAGCTATTTAAATACGTAAACAAGCTGAAATTTCAGGGTGCTCCATAAAAGTGAAGGCAGCCATTCAATACCAGCAGCTCAGAATGATGAATACCATACTTCCTCCTATCTAAAATGCAGAAAGCAGCTTCACACTTTAATAAAGCCCCTAGGAAAACCAGAATGAAAAAACTAGCCACATCGTGAAGCCAAGAACAATTTGATGGTTTTGGAAATGGTGTCTGATCTCATGTTAAACAAGATCCGCAGTAAATCACCAGGAAACGCTACTCTAGCGAAAGGCTACCAGCTTGTGAGGGTCTGTGTTCAACATTGCACTTCTTATAGGAGAATCTGTACAAGCCCAATGGCTTTGCTTAGTTCCAGACTTGCTGATTCTACTCCGCATCCCTAATTACACCCTGAAATTTCTTTTGGTTACAGGGTAGTTGTTTCCTTACCCCAGCTTTCTTGTACGCTTGTAAAGCAATGATAATACCATCCAGCATCCATCAAACAGCTTTATACTCAAGTGTATATGCATATGTCTGTATCTACATCTACCTATGTATATAGATACAGCTACAGCTGGTCCGCGACCTTTCCTGTGATTCACAAGCAGCTCACGGAGTCAGGGGGTTGTGTTTTTCCTTTGGTTGTAGGGTTTTCTCCCAAACCGTTTCCGCTCGGGCTGGCAGGAAGACTCTCAGCTGAAGTTAATGCAAAGGCCTGGGGAGAGAGTTTAGACCTAAATATTTCAGAGTGCCATATTCCACACAAGCCTGCTGGTAATTTGGGAAATGGTAGTAAAATAATGGTAACAATAATAATAAAGATTTTCCTCTTTATCCTTTCCTTCTTTACTGAAAATGTGATAGGAAAGGGAGGCATTGCAAGAGCTCTGAGTGGCCTCCTTTGAATTTCCCCATCATCTTCTATTTCTGTGGACTTTCTTCTGCTCATCTGCACATCAGCTTCACCGAGAGGGCTGGAGCTCTGCGTGAAAAGCTGGTCTCGTCGGCTCCCCAGGCAGGGTGAATGCTAAAGTCTCTCCACGGATGTTGTTCTGAAGTGCTTTCCTCATTTTATGGACTTCAGAGGTCTCAGTAATTTCAATTACGGATAACATGATCCACTTACCCGGCTGCCTGTGTAAGTTCTCAGGAACTACAGGCTTTTTGTCTTTTCTTTCTCTATTCTTTGATATATATTGCATTTCCATCAGTGTGCACTGCTATCAGCCCTTCACTGCAATACTAGAGAGCAAAACTTGTCCCTAGAGACTGCACTCAATTTGAATGACAATAGCCAGATTTGATAGCCACATACTGCAAATTGCCAGCCATTAAAGTGGTTTCAAAAGAGAGGTGGGAATTTGTTAAGTTTTGATTCTAATTTGTGTTCCTTCTTTTCTCCCAGATGCTCAGGGAGCACTGGTGGAAATGGGAGGGACTTGCTGGCAAAGGACTAGATTCCCCTCCAAAAATCAAATCAGAGGTCAGAAAAGGCTTTTCCCTGAGACACGTACGAGCATCCAGCCCTTTCAGGCCTGAGTGCCCATGCTGCTAATGGGGTTGTCATTGAAACCCACTTCCAGCCATCAGTTGCAAGGCTCCAATTGAACCCAGATAAATACAGCTAAAGGCATACCGTATACATTACCTCTGGGCATGCCCCAGACCTATGCATAGCATTCATTTAAAGGACACATTTTCACTCGGCTGCTGC
The DNA here is from genome assembly GCF_023634085.1 of Falco cherrug. Taxonomy (NCBI): domain Eukaryota; kingdom Metazoa; phylum Chordata; class Aves; order Falconiformes; family Falconidae; genus Falco; species Falco cherrug. The sequence goes on along the minus strand of NC_073700.1, from coordinate 12,253,495 downwards.
AGATTTGGTAAAACTCACTTTTCTTTAATCCTAACTCCTGAAAACATGCTGTGAACCTGCCCGTCACACCCACAGCTGCTCAGTGCTCTGAGTCGCTCCTGGGTTTTCTCCTACACGCAGCCAGAAACAGGCTGCAGGAGCCAGATGGCACGCAGGGAAGCTGCCTTTGTCCTTTGCAGCCATGAAGAGGAGTTGTCCTCTGGTAACCTCCCAGTTTCATCCAGATCTTCTGGTTGCAGACTTCTCCATCCTCCCTCACCCGTTCACCAGCAGTAGCAGCTCTTCTGCCCTGCGGACACAGGCTCTGCTCTCTGTGCTAGAGGGTCCCGTTAGCCCTCCGAGGTCTTTATCAACATTTGGGGCAGCTGTAGGCTGGTGGGTGTGCTCTCATGATCTTATCCTGATGTCCCTTGCTGAACACAGCACACGAGCAGAGGTACGTGAAGGGTAGAAGGGCAGGAAAGAGGATGGGTGTGAAAGAGGCTTTTCCTACCCATATTTCTTTCTGTGTCATGGAAACACACCTCCACCCCCTACAGCATTTAATCAGATCGCTTTAACTTTCCTCTCAGTGAACAGGAGGAGAGGGAAAGTCCCTGGCTAAACCCAGAATGCCATTTTGTGGCAATTTATGAACAAACAAGCTTCCCATCAAACCAATCCTTAGAAATGTCACTCCAGGCTGGCACTAAGCAGAGATTAAACGATGGATTGTCAACCTTCCTTTTTTATTTGATGTTTTGAATTTTGCCGTTCCTCTCTTTCATTAAAAATGAACTAGATGGAAAAAAAGCAGAATAAAATAGAAGCCTTTTACATCTAAAAGTCAAGATAATTATCTCTTATATCCAACCCACTCCTCCAAGACTCTGAATGAAGCCATCATTAAAATCTGTGTCCATCTGGTGACTTTTCCACAGCTAATTAGGTGAAGAAGCCGGTTAACAGATATGTTCTGCTGAAATATCTCTCTCTTCCTCTTTTAAAAATCTTCCAGACATGGCCCATGTACAACCTGGATGCTGTTTGTTCTGTCCCTCAGGTGCTAGAACATGGGAAGAGACATGGTGGGTGCCGGCTGCTTTGGTGATCTGCTCACCAAGGCCCTTGCGTGGCATCAGGGTTGGGAAAAAAGGAGCGGGTGGATGCAAGAGGCAGCAGGTTGGACTTCCACTGTGCGGGAAGCCCTTTTGGGAGCTGGTCGGATGTTTTGCTGGCAATATTTCAGTGCATTTCTCTGTGGGGCTTCTTTTAATACTGTGATTTTCTCCCTGTGGTTTGTCAGGCACTCAGCCAGCCTACTAAAGACTCTCTACCAGATACCCATCTGCTGCATTTGTTAGAGCTTGTCACCCTAACACCTAGGGGCTGAAAGGTATTGATTCCTCCTGCGTCCAGATGGATGGTTCGTGGGATATCCCCTCCTCCTCCCGACCCTGCACCAGCTCTACTGTTGGCACTTAGAGGACTGCCAATTTTCAGGAGAGCCCCAAACTCACAAGGAGGGTCCTGTGGGAACTCTCCAAAACTGAATATGGTCCATACTGGAGTGGAGGAGCATGCAAAGCGCACTGACTGCATTCCCTGTACAGTACTGTAGGCAGCATCAATCTCAGGGTGCTGAAACCTTCTCCAGGGTCACAGGAGAAAAATTCAGCCACCCTTACATCCTCTGAGAGACTAGTTCTCATGTCAAGGACAGTGGGCAAGTACCTGAGTGGCAGCTGAGGGCATAAATCCCTTAACGATTGTGCCATCAAGGACCCACATGGCACATTGCCCAGGGTCGAGGACAGCTGACTGGGCTGACTGATGGGCTTTCAGAACTCTCTGTCCAGTCTGTAGCTCACTCATGCAACCTAGTTTTCCCTCTGCAGGTGTAGCTGGCAGAAGCCTGCTGCCCTTTTCCACAGAGATCCCAGGGCTTGTAGCCCCGTAGCTTATAGTCCCATACCTCATAGCAGGACACACAGCCCTCCAGTTTTGTGATCAGGCATGTAAGTAATTGCTGGCAACGCCCTGTCTTGTATGTGTGCAACACACTTCCATGACTACCTGCACATCCATCACAGGAGTGGGAAAGACCCCTGGGATTTTTGAAGGGTTTTCCTACTATGCTCCATGGTCCCTCCTGGCTGAACAGTCTGCCCCCACTGCTTTGCTGCTCAGCAGTCTCTATTTAGCTGTGCCATTTAAGAAAATAAGCCCCTGAGAGTATGAACACTCTTCCTCACTCCCTCTCTCGGGAAAATGGCGGCCTCCGTTTGGCACAATTACATTAACGTAGTTATAATTCTAGGACTGTAACAAGTGAGTAATACAATAACTTCCCAATCTTTTCTCTCAAAGAGATGTAACAGAGACCACAAAGACTCTGACACAAGGGAATCAGGACACGCTGACCCAAAAGGTCTTGGCTGTTTTTAATTTCTCTTATTGAATTAATGAGAAGAGAAAATTACTGGAAGGATTTTCATTTTCATTTACTTCCAAAGTCTGGGTCCAAATGTTAAGAGAGCCCAGAAGGGTTAACGTTCACTGGAGTTCATCTCTGGCCAATGAGTCCCTGCTGCTCCTAGATTTACATCATGCAATTGTTATTATAACTAGAGATGAGAAAACTTGATAAAACGAGCCCTGCATGGACAAACAAAATCCTGCATGGATTGAAATAAAGCTTGAGGAGGAATTGTAGCAAGGGAGGAATTACAGGCCATAAATATATCACAAGAAAAGGACTTTTTAGATACAATTGTAGCTCGCTACAGCGTCACCTAAACTGCTGTACATCCCGGTCTGCACTCTACCATTCACGAGCAGCATAGGAAAAGCTGTACAATTCAAACACATGAAGAGAATGAGCAAAGACTATTTCCTTTAATGGTACTGCAGTTTTCAGGAACACTGGGTTTCCTCAAGGCCACGCAAGGAAGGTGCTGAGACAATTAAGATATTTTTCATATCTCATGATAAGTTCACTGTACTGGAGTTAACTCTGCCTTGTACATCTTCATCAACAATGCAATATCCCTTATACCAATTTAATTTTACATTGCCAGCAAGATAAAGGCAATTTATAAGTTTCAATGAGCGCAGCCTGGCTGGGCTCCAATCCAATCCAGGGAGTGTAACGTTTGCTGGGGAATTGCTTGAGACCTTAATGTCTGGCATATGGTGAGCTGCTTTCATTTCTGACCTGTGCAATTAAGGTCAGCGGCGAAAATTGCATTAAAACAGTTCTTTATTAATCATGTTCTATCTGGGGCAGATGATGATGACCTCTAAGCACAGAGATCTGGCAACCACAAAACAAAGTACTGTGAGTCTCAAAAGCCACTCACTAACAAAGCTTTGCAGTAGATTTTCTTTGGTGCTTTGCCTGTAGCTTTGAAACAACAAAGGTTGGTGGTCACGTCTTGGGGGGAATAATGTGTGATCCGTGCTAGAGGAACACCTTCATTTAAAGTGTGGTGGATTTCAGAAGGACCTGAGAAGGGAAATCCATGGGGGATTTTTATTCCTGTCTCCTCTACTGGTGAGACAGGTACTGTTTCTCCAAGCAGGTGTTAGTTTCTGAAATGCTTCTGCGTATTTCTTCAAACATATGACTGCCCTAAAGACCAACTGATCTCCATTTTGACATGCTGTGAAAACAATGTTGTCTAGAGGCTTGTGGTTAGCACAACTTTTATTTTCCTAAAACTCAGCTCTCTACTTTCCCCAGAGAGATGCAAATAAAAATAAATTCACAATGTGCCATGAATTTGCATCGTGTAGTAGGGAGAAGGAAGCCACCCCTTCTTGCTTCAAAGGAATACCCACACAGTCTTCTTCGGGATCTAATCCAAGGCTCATTTAGATTCTCAGACATTGGCTTAATCCATTTTTGCTTGGATTCTGTCCTATTCTGTCATGACCTTGCAATGTGAACGCTTGCAGCAGAGGCCTGTGCAGCTATTGACCCGTTTGAACCCAACTGACCAACAGGTCACACTGAGAGTCTCTTCAAATCAACATGTGCTTCATCCTCTCATTGATGAGGCTGATTGTGGCAGATTTTTGCTATACAACTAATGCAGTGGTGTTGTGACCCAGTGTCATGAGCTCATACCCAATGTCTGGAAGAGAGAGAGTGAGGCAGACCAAAGGAGCAAAAGACTGAAAGTCCATATCATTAAGCAGTGCCCCAGTGATGGTTCTGACCTACAAAAGGGAGACAGTGTCAGAGTCAGTAGAAACAGAGTGATGCTGGGTCTGAAACATGAAGTAGGACAAAAACCCTAACACATTGGAAATGAAATGTAAAATAGAGGAATCCAGTCAAAGGCAAAGATGAATTTATAATTTCTGTCAAGAGAAATGTGTAAATGAGGGAAGGACTATCTGAGCCTACATATCTTTATACCAGCATTCACAAGCATATGCATTGGGAGCTAAGAAAAGCAATACTATCTCATCTCCCTTCTCTTTGTTGTACTTCACTAATGCTAAAAGAAAGACAATAAAAAATGAAAACAGGGCATTCCTGTCCCTATTGTTCATTAAAGCACAAAAAAAGATTCAATTTTAAAAGGAAACAATAGCCCAAAAGTTCTGTTTTACAGTCAAATATGTTTACGATCTCAATTAATGAAGAGTAAAGCAGGATTTCACCAAAGCTGGCCAGCCGTCAGGAAGCCATTCTGGTAAGATTCTCCCTGATAATACCAGCCTGTTTTGGTTTGTTATTGTTGGGTTTTGGGGTTTTTTTCTGTTATCTTTGCAATTTTATGGATGATGCAAACACTGAGTTTTCCTAGCAGCTTTGGTGCCTGCTTTCTTGACCAGACAAAGACACACAGAGCCTCCACACTGCTGCTTCAGCTCTGTCGCAGACTGGAGAGAAGCAGATGCTCTGTAGATTTCACATCAGTGTTCAATACCAAATAGTGATCCAGACTTAAACTAATTATTGAGAAAATCCTTTTAAAATTGAAAGTTGTATCAACTATCCCACTCTTTATGGAATCATGCTTCCAATTTCTTATATTTCAAGGTTGGAGGAAAGTCACTGTTGTGGGAGAGTTTTTTGTTGCTAGCAAAGATGCAGGAAAACTTGTTTGGCAAGCAAAGATGGAGCACAGTTTTGTGTAAGCCGTGCTGAAAATGCTTGGGAAAGCACCCTGGATTTGATAGGGCTCTGAGGTCACGGAATATATCTGCATTGGGTTTTCCAGCTGCTTTGTGCACTAGCAGACAATGGGATGCTGAAACCTTGGCCTCCAGAGTTAAAGGAACCCTTTCAGATTACTTCACCAAAGTCAGGGCTGTAGCTGCTTGCCACAGTGGCTGATCTTGCTGCTTGCTGTGAGATGAACTTTCCCAGGTCGAATCTTAAGTTATTGAGTGTGAAAAATGCTTATGGAGAGGGTGTGTATTTGCTTTACACATGTAACAGAAGCAGGCGCAGCTCTCTCTCACCAACACATCCCATTGTGACCCTTTGGGAACCTCCATTGCTGGTGTTTAATGTCCCTGAAACTCTCCAAATAGGAGGCATCTGTTCCCAAACAAATGTCAAGCCTTAGTCCATCCTAACTAAAGGTAGCACAGGCTCACTATTATGTCTAATTTTTGTCAAGAAAATACCAATTCACATTACAACTGCTTTCTGGACAGGTATAAAAAGATCAAGTGGCTCATCAGAGGACACTTAGCCATGGCCTCCATGGGATCATCTGCTTGCTGAAGCCTTGTTATGCAGATTATTTGTGTACCTAGAGCTCTGCTGCTTATCCCACTGTCTACAACAGACCTCTGAAACCCATGTTTCCAGACAAAATGAGAAAGGATGCGTGAAAAGCTGGGACAGGGCTGAAGGAGTCTGCTGTTTGAACCCCTGCCTTTCAGCCAGGACTAAGGAGGTTTTCCAGATTTGGTGCTGCTCTGATAGGTTCTATTTAACGTGCTTTTATAACAGAAATGTAAATCCTGGTTTCCTCAGCTTCTGAGATAATACATCAGGCCACTAACAAGCCTGAACGTGACTGTAACAAACGCTATAAAAATGCCATGCCATGCTTTGTCTGTCTGTCCGTCTGTGCACTGAGCAGCATGTCACTGCAGTGGTCCCTAACCTTTAAAGATGCTGTGCCTGGAGGTGGAGCACACAGCCGCATACCCTTGTCTTGCCTGCTGTCTCTGCACACACAGTCATCCTACCCTGGCTCACTGTAATTAGCTCCATAACTTTTGCCTCAAATAAATGTCTTTGCTTCTCCTCTCTCCCCTTCACAACCTCTCTGAGGATTATTTTCACTCTGTTTTGTGGTTTGTGTTGGTTTTTTTTTTTAACTAATTCCTTTTTAAACATTAGCTGCGTGCTTCCCTGCCCTTTCAGCTCGCTGGTATGACCTCTTTCTCTTTCCATCTACCTGATATGTGTAGCTCAGGACTTCTGTTATCCCCATGATAGGTTTATTTATCACACTCTAATGATTCTTCTATCCATGCTCTGCATCTCAAAGGCTGGCTCTCAGGGGAAAGGGTGAGAGGTTGCTGTGTGGCAATCTTTGTTTATTTTAAATCTCAGTAAACCACTTGAGGTGGGAAGAAGGAACTTGTCTCTTTTTTTTTTTTTTTTTTTTTTGTTAATGGAAAAAATACACCTGTAACCTGGGCTTCTCAGCACATGAACCTTTCTAGCTAGAAACATCTTACTGGTTGAGAGAGAAAGAAATATGCAGCTCAGGATGTATTTTTACCCTCACTTTATGTCTTGAGCAAGTAACGATATGTGACTGTGACACACAGATCAAGATAAGTAGCTGTGCAGGCTCGCATTGCAGTGAGCATGCTGTGTGATGTATTCCAGGCACAGAGGCGTTCACAAGCCAGTGCTTTATGCTTGGTCCCAAGACCATTCACATCAAGCATGTGCAGGACCAGCTTGGTGTCAGGGTCTGAACTGAACTGAACCTGGTCTGGAAACAGGGCTGCCTTTCTCTGTAACCAGCCGGAGAGGGCAATGTAAAGTTTCTTCAGGTTCTGGCTGACTGCACGATAAGATATAACACCAGGTTCTGCAGAAAGCCAACTGATGCATAGTTAGCCCATCAATGTTTTTTTAGCAAATCTGAACTACCACTGCAAGGATCCATGAAAACAGTGCTTTGCATCGTGCAGCCACAGCATACCTGGTCCAGTAATGGAAGCTTTAAATCTGAATTTATTGTATCATCAAACCAGAGGTGTAAGAGTCTGGTGGTGTGGTGGGAAGTGGTTATGTTGTCTTCAGTCCCATGATGAAGTGACCTGTATCTAGCCAGAGTATGTTATGTAGTTATCACCAGTAGGAGGTGATATTTTAGCCTGCATTGGAGACGAATGACAAATACCTATCACAAACCTTACAGAGGACAGCTCCTGTTGCTCATTGTACAAATAAAAATCGTAACAGGAGTAAAGATTGCAGATGTGAAAGGCAATTGGTAAAACATCTGCAGTGTTCAAGGTCCTGGGAACTTTTCATCTGTACAAGTTAAACAGCCCTTCATTTCTCCTTCTAATAACTTACAAGCCCATTAAAAATATATATCTATGTATTCCCTCACCCCTAACCCTCCCCAAACCCAAATCTTTAATCAGCTACACCTTTTAATGCAGAATCAGCAGCAGCAGCAATGAAGAATGACCCTGTAGCAGCAGCCCCGGTGAGGCAGGGATTTTTTTTTCTTTCACTTTTTTTTTTTTTTTTTTTTCTCTTCCTCTGCAGCTCCAATTGTGCCTTTGAAACATCTTTAAGCACTGGAGCTTTGTCCTTTCCATTTCCTCCTCTTGTTCATGTAAATTCCAGATAGAGTCCCTGGAAAAAGTGTTTCCATTGTTATTAACAAGTCAGACATTTCTGCTCTTTCCTAAGGTATATGTTATCCTCCTGGGCTGTGCAGTCATATGCTGCTTTGTGTCTGGACAGTACTTGGCACGTGTACTCCCTGTCCAGAAATTAAATCTCCAGGCATCACTGCAATGCAAGGAATAGTCAGGACAGAAACAATCATCCTTTTTAAGAGCTGTTCTTATTCCAAAATATCCCCCATACATAACGTCTCAAACTCAGCTATTAAATTCAGGATGACCCAGAGATTTTCAATAGAAAAGCCGAAGGCAGAACTTTAGTCTGCTGATGATAATTTTTATTCCCCTTCATTAGAAAACCATATCTATTAGGTGACTTTTTTCTGTCTTTTGAATCAGTCTTTTGCTATATCGTGACAAGTCTTGACTCTTGGAAATGTCAGCTCTGTTGTGGCACTGGCAAGGATATGGACAGGGGCTCAGACAGGTTTCCAATGCAGATCCATCAGCCCACCTCAAATGTGACATGCCAGTCCAGCCTTGCCCACCCCCAAAACTCTGTCAAAGAGCCCCAGGCTGGAAACTGCTTGTCACCCCAAGAGATCATGAGGGGCTGGAGATAAAAGGACAAACCTCTTTTACCAGTAAAAAGAAATTGAGCTTTCAAGGCAGCTTCCAGAAAAGAAAGCTCGTATATTAATGGCTTGCTATCCTGGAACAGACCTCAGTAAAAACCAACAAGTCTTACTGTACAAGTTTTAGTATTTTCTGTACAATCCTGCTCAGCATTAGTTATAAATCTTATCAGGTGATAGACTGTTTGTTCTCACACAAATAAAATAACAAATGGAGTGGAGATCGCGGAGAGCTGACAGTCACCAGAGGCAATGCAATACTCAAGGCCCTTGGAATCAGAACTTTTCAGCTCAGGAAGCTTAACAGCTCTTCATTTCTCTCTCCAGGAACTTACGAGCCCATTAAAAATATATATCTCTGTATTCCACTCCACCCAGAAGCCTTCCTTTTCCAACCAGCTGTGCCATTTAATGCAGACTCAGCAGCGATGAAGAATTGTCCTGTAGAAGTACCCCAGGGGAAAAGCTTTTTTCTTTCTTTCCTTCTTTCCTTCCTTTTTGCAGATCCAGTTGTGCCTCTGAAATCTCTCCAAGCAGCTGGCACCTTGTCTTTTCTTTTTTAATTTCCTCCTTTTTTTGTGTTTCTAGGCAAGGTAGCTGAAAGAGAGGCTTTCATCTTCATTAGGGCCATACGCTTCTGCAGGTTCATTAGGCTCTTTTTTGGTTGCTATTGGCGTGCAGTTGTCTGCAACAAGAAAAATAGCCTCAAACATCATTAGTCTGCTAAAGAAAATTTCAGTGCTCCTTCATGGGGCTTTGGGAATTTGTGCTGTGTTGAAACTTCAGCAAAATCAAGAATCTAACATCAGGCTTCTTCCTTTATTCTTTCTCATGCACCTTATGACAGACATCATTCCTCAGGGCCCAATCTTGCCGTTCCATAAACTGTGCTGTAGTCTTAAATATAAGCCGGGGCAAACTAAGACCCTGATGTTTTTCCAAGGCAGCAACACACCTGCAACGATGGCTCCCTGAGGCGGGAGCTGACCCATTCATCACGAGGGGTGTTGACTCGATGCATAAAAATGACAGCTTAAATGGTATTTAATGATATTAGCTGTTTCCCAGCTGATTGTTTTAGCAGATTCATTCAGCCATGGGCAAGCTGGCAAAGCTTGGGGCGAAAGGCCGCACCTGGACACTCAGAAACAGCCCCCTTGGTAGCTGAGTGCAGGCGAAATCAGGGCCCGTTTGTCAAAGAGCTTTTCATCTCCTGTCAGCTACCAGGAGGGCTCCAGGACCCCGCTCTGATGACCCCAAGGCTAATACACAGGTACAGCGTGTGCAAGTTCCTCCTAATAGTTTTTGGCCTGCAACCTTCTCCTCAGCATCTGTCTTGCTTACATTTGAGGCCAGCATTTTTGCCTAATTTGTAGATCAAATAAATGAATCCATGACCTCTCAACAGACACCCTGCTGTGCCCTGCTGAATACCAGGATTACTCCTAGCTCAGCGAATTAAACAGTCTGGAAACCCCCAAAAGAGCCAGAGTCTCAGTGTTGGCTCTCCAGAAATATTGGCCAGTGCTTGATAAAAGACACAACCTTCCATTCCTGGGTGCTAAGGGCTCTGCTCTCAAGGAACGCTCTCTCTTAATCAAACTCCTAATCAATCACACGTCAGTCAATCCCCAAAGTCAAATTTATGTAAACACCATATTAATCCAAATATTCTATCCACTTTGCCCATCTTTATAGATGATCACAACTCCCAGTGGGCTCTACTGGCTTTTCCCAGCATTTCTATCTGTATGTGCACATATACTGAAAACGGTTTTAATTTCATCTGCCTGTTTTCATCAGGACCTATGAGTTCCGAGGTTATCCTGCTTCTAACACCTCTCTCCATGGAAGTACCCATAAAAGTTTATGCAATAAACAAGAGATCATCCGCTGCTCTCCTGGCTATGTTTCATATATCTTCTGTAAATGACCAGTCAAATGACAAGCTGCTGACCTCATAAAATTCTTGAAGTGCCTTCCAGAGACATGGTGGGCTCTGCAATGTGCTTAGCTTGCCATTGATCTCTACATACACGGCCTAAAGAAATAATCTTATCCATGCAGTAAGAAATTGGAAGGGAGGATGTATTGTAAGCATATTTCATCAAAAAATGTCCTCAGATGTAATTGCCCGAGCTAGACAGGAAAACTAATTGGATAAAGTAACTGTGATAAGGCTTTTTGTACTTCATGGCAGAGGCAGCACTGTTGGCTAAGATTAATCTGGCGTTATGGCATATGGATTACACACAGAATTGTTTGCAGCCCTAGGAAACCTCCTGAAGCCTGGACAGGCTTAACATAACCTATCTGGCCACCAATTCAACTTCCTTGAAAGTAACAAGTGATTTTGAGAGACACGGACTATATAAGGTTGCTGTAGCAAACTATTTTCTACTTAAGTGACTACATTTTTGCTTTCCTCTTTAACAGTTTTTACTCTGCTGATTGGTGTTGTGAATACAAAATTTATGGCATCTTGAGTGAGAACAGGAGATTCAGGGAGAGTAAAATAAAATGTAATTTCACATCAAAATAACTCACTGAGAAGCTGCTTCACTGACTGTGAGATTAATGGTCATATTTAATGCATTATAAACCTCTACTTGTTAATTTATATCAAGTCACCCCGAGATTTCCAGGCTGTTGCACCAGGCAGTTACTGATACCAAGATAGCTTGCTCTAATATTTAGGTCCAGCATGGCTATAATCCATTAGGATCTTACTGCTCAATTACAAAAGGATCATTATAAAATTATTTCATCCCATGGCATCAATAATAAATCAGTTCTTCAAGACCAACGTTTATTCTGCAATGGCTGACTGTGCTTTAGCAGATCAGCTTCAAAACCTGGGAATTTTGTTTCGGAAAACCTTGGAACCTTTTGAAACCTTGCTTTTGTGCACCTGGACTCCTGAGACCCATCCCCAATTCAATCACCCACACGGATGAAGACACTGCCTTTCCCCAAACGTAAGGCTGTCCTTATGCCACAAACCATTGGCCAAACTGTTGAAAGGGTTATGCCTGTTTGCCCACCCCTTCTTAAGAATGATCCCTAAACGTTTATTCTTGTCCACTGTTAAAGACAAGAGATGGGGCAAACCGGGTCTTTGATCTGATTTGGCCCCATTCCCTTTGGAGCATAACTTTGGTCCTCCTTGTAAGTCAGTCTACCAGCTTGTAACAGGAATAAGTGGCAGGTTTGGTAACAGTGGTGTAAAATGAGAGTAATATTATTGAGGCTGTATAAAGCCAACATCCATGATAGGAGCGAGGCCCAGGAATCTGTTGTTCTCACAAAGGGAAACAGATAACTCCTTCAGAATCATCTGGATTGACGTGACACGCTGTTCTGCTGCTGCTGCACGGTGAGCACGTTTTCCTTCAGACAAGGGTGGATCACAACAGGCAAAGGAAACCTCTGTTTCAAGCAAATTTAAAGACTATCCATGCATGCTTTAGAGGCACAAATTAATCCCCCCCACATACACAACCCAATCAAACAGCAGTGTCGTAAACGTGAAGACATCAGAGTGCAATACCCCTCTCTGACTCTCTCTGCACACCATACACACACACACAATGTTCATCTCCGGGTCAGTGGGAAAGTTAATTAGAAGAACGGAGTTTCTTGTGATGGAAGATGCCACCCTGATATGATTCTGAGTCCTCTCTCTGCTTCTGATGAATTACAAATGACAGCGAGGGAAGTGAAGGACACCGGCAGTGACAGTTTGTCAGCCACACTCACTCTGTGTACGTTTTTTTGGGTGGGTAACTTTGTCTCCTCTGTTCATTTCACACCACTCGCTAAGACTGCCCTCCTCCCTTCTGCCTCCTCTCCCTTTTCTTTCAGTTGCCAGCAGGTGACTGGAAGGTGAAGGGGAGGGCAGCCCCTTAGAGCAGACCTCGTGAGCCACAAAGGAAGGGATTCAGACAGGGGCAGTGAAGGAGACCTCTGGACGGGACTTTCAGATGCGATAACCGTGATGTGGAGCAAACAGCATCTGCGAATCCTGCTGAAGCAGGTGCAGGACGGTGCGCTCGGTTGTCACTTTCCTCCAGACAGACAAGCAAAATGGAACCTAGCATAGAAATGTTTATCAAGAGATGCTTCCTCTTTCCTCCAGCCTATACGTCCCTCCATCAATCAAGAAGCCAGCAAATAGACTTGAACAGGGCTTACTCATTCCCAGTTCCTTAATTCTTTATATTTTCACAAGTTGTTAATCTACTGCTATAAAGTTCTTGCTTTTCTTAGGTGTGTTGTTATGAGAGATGGCTTCTGTCTCCTAGTACAGCATGGGCTGGGCAGCAACACACTCTGCACAGAGTGATTTCTCCCATCACAGTATTTTTCTCCTACCAAAACACATGTCTCCAAAATACTTCTTTCTTCCACTTAAAGAGAAAAAAAAATAATTAATGGGTTTTCCAACTTGAAACATTTTGGGGAAACCCTTTTTTTTAAGTTGTAAAGGCATTTCAACGAATGTCAGAAGAAAATTCTGTTTTTACTTTCTTGCTAATGATTGCAAGATAGCCTGGTTTTGTAAGAAATAACCTCGGGGCTGTGGAAGTTTTATCAGGGCAGCAAACACTCTGTGAGTGAGTGGAGCACTTCTCCCAGGTGCTCCTCCTGCACAGAAGCAGATGAAACACAACGGATGCCCTGAGTCTTGATCTTGGAGCCAGAATAGGGATTTGAGCACTTATTTCAAAGGATGGGAAATTAAACAAATAGCAATAGAGAAGACTATAAGTTCATGAATCAGATTATGACCATGCCTGAGTGAAGACGATTGGTTGTTAACTCCACTTCTATTAAAGTTCATATTCTGAAAGACTACATAGCTGCTAAATAAAAGCTGAAATAGATTTCTGTGCTAACTTCAAGGTCATGTTTCTGCAGCATTATGGAATACATTAAAATGCTCAATTTATGCCCTGTAACTCACCAAAAATATAAATGTATCTTATATTAAATAAACCTTTGCCAGGATCTCTTCCTCTCTAACTTTCTCTCCTTTGCCCTCTATATTTAATAGAGAAATGTATTTCAGTATGAGAAGCTTTTCTTTACTATATTTTCTCTTTCCTCAGTGAAAGCCATCATTGCCCCAAGGAAAAAAAAAAACTATCTTTCCAAGTGAGTGATGAATCAAAGGTCTCAAGTCTTCTCTTGTCCACAAAATCCACTGACCTCAGTCCAGCTATTTATTGTCCCTAGCCTAAGAGAGAAATCATAACAGCCCTGATTTTCTTTTGCTTGTGCCTAAGCCTAAGTTTTTTGCCTATGAGTAGGCACATGCCATATTGTGCGCCAGGTAAGCTGGTTCCTCTTCCTTTACTTCCAGCTTAACCCAGCATAGTGAGGGGAACTCACCACGCAGGGATGGTAGTTTTGGATAGCAGAATTCCCAGTCTGTGTATTCAAGGTCCATATAAAAAATCACAGTGAGGCACTGGAGCACAAATGAGGACAGCAGATACATTTGTTTGTTATTACTGCCTGCTGCTGCAGGAATTAAAGGAAAATGCCATATAATTCATTAAGAACCCTTTAGGTAACGCTTCCACCACGAACAGGGCAGCACCCTGTTAAAAATGACCCCATGGCTCTTAGGCTGGAGTGGGATTACATCTGACCAGCTTGGAGCACTTGCAGAGGTTGGCCATCTTGGCTCCTGTCAGGGAAGATACAGCTTCAGAAGTACATTGAGTGGGATGTCTGCTGAGTCTGTGCTTCCTTCATAGTGCATCCATCAAAACCCTTGTAACTGAGTCCTTCCTGAACCCCTTCCATGGGAAGAAAGAACAGGAAGAAAGAACCCTTTGAGGTAGGCTCAGACTGGAGTCACAGGCTTGGCCACCCGTGAGGTTAGGGAGGCTGAGGACCAGCTTCAAATGTCTCTGATTTCAGCTGGAAATACTTCATGCCTTGTGGCACACCTCACATTTAAACTTATTAGTCCTCTGTCATGGGTGGTGCTGAGGTGCAGATCCAGAAAGACTGGCCAAAGCCCCTTGCCAGAGCGCTGAGCACTGTAGGACAATCCAGAACCACAGGGAACTCTGTAAAGAGTGTCTGTGGGCTGAAATGCCAAAATAATCATTATTTTATCACCCATCTGTTAAGTCCTCTACTGCACAGAGATCAGCTCCCAGCCATTACATTGCTGCCTCCCCCCAGACTGAATTTGACGGGACATGTGGGCTTTACTGCTAACAAGCCACGTCTCCCTCTTTCTGCCACATCTACAGTACTATCGATTTTGTTGGCTCTTTCAGACCTGACGATGCAGCAGAGAGGCCTTTGTTCACCTTGCTGCATCCCTTGGGCTGACTGGCAGCACCGTGTCCCATGGTTTTTGCCCTGAGCTGCTCTCACAAATGGTTTCACATGTTGAAGTAGGAGAGGAAGCTGTTTCCTGCAAACAGATTATGAATTGAAATATTTCCCTGAGCTTCTGTTCACAGGATTTCTAATGTACTGGGCATCAGCTTAGCCCTCTGATGAATCAAAGTCATTTTGTAAAAATGGCACCTTAGTGTTGCATATATATTGCCCCTCTACAGCTTCCCTGGCATATTTATTCAGTTTACTAGTCAAAACTAGTTTCATGCTACACTAAGCCCAGCAGGGTCAACACCTAACCTATGAAAATCAAGCTGTCTCTTTCCTCTCTGCTTCATACATCATCATCAACCAAAGCTGGATAATGGAAAGCAGTTTTTGATCCTGGAATAATTATTGCTACTGCTGCTGCCTGGGAAGTGGCAAGAAGAAAGACAAAGAAGGGGAACCTGTGAGTTTGCAGTGGTTTGATCCTGCAGATCTGGGGGGGGAAAAGCAAAAGTGCAGTGTAGCTTGTCATATACCATGAGGGCACCGTGTGGACAAGGCCTGTGGGTGCCTGTGGTGAGGCTGCAGGTGTGGCTGTGGCTTGATGCAGACATGCAAAACCACAGCAGCACAGAGAAATTGGAAGAGCTGCAACCCAAGGGTCATGGCAGTAGGATCTTTCATGTTCTGAGGAAATCTAGAATACAAAACCCTCTAATCAGTGGGCTTCTTGGTTGCAGACAGGAAGGAAACAAATACCAGAAGCCCTGGAGAGAGGATATTTGTGTGGTATTTGTTCCAGACTTCTGCGACGAACCCAGGAAACTGCTGCTAACCAAGATCAGGTAATGACCTTTCAATGGACCATCTGGGAGCAGAGATGACCCTGGTGCTTCAGCCATATCCTTCATTACCTCTGAGCTAAAAGCTTCACACAGGCTGTGAAACATCTGGGAAGGCTTCAGGAATAGCTAAAATGTTTGGTTGATGTGAAGCATGGGTAAAGGCCTGTCTGCACCCAATATGGGTGGGAGACGAAAGGAGTAAAGGAGTAGTTTAGCCTGCTCCTTCTCAGGGCTGCCAGATACTGAGCTTGCTCGGTGACCAGCGGAGAAAATCAGGAGTTGTATCTGGCTATCCAACTAAAAGTACGTAAGTCATGCATATGTTAATTCAAGCAAGTTATGCATTTTAAATTGATCAGTGTTTGCTCCACTGTTTTTCCCTGACTCTCCCTGATTCTCTCCACTAACAGCTCTAGGATGGTGGTGTGATCACTCCCTTAGATACGGCAGTGAGCACCAGGGCTGTGGTTTGGAAATGTCTAACAGTTCACAGCTTTTCTAGGGGACCAGGAAACCCAAGGGCCCAGGACATGTGGTTCTGGCAGTATCTGCAGACACAGCAGCAGGGGTGGGTGAGGAAGCAGGGACCAGGGACACGTACAGATCCCCATGTAGATGCATACACTGCTAGTGTCTGCAGGTGTAACTGAGACAGTCCCTCTTTGGCTGACAAACCCAGCAAAAACAAGCTTTCCAGAATGACCAGATGCAATTCTATGGCTTGAGATTAAAAAATAAACAAACCCAAGCCACGGTAAGCAGGAGCTGAAACATCTCTCATCCTCTGCAAAGCAGGCACAAGGGGAGACTTGAAACACACACACACTTATTAAAGTTTTGAAATCATAATTAAAAGCATGCATTTCCATTGTGTGTCGTATGCTGAGATGCAGATTCAGAGCTGTGCTTGCTCCTGCCCTGCTACACCTGCCCTGATGCATAGTGCAGCTCTGCAGAGCTTCGTCTCCAGTTGTCAGTTTTACATATTGCTGTGCTTAACATGCGACCGGTGCTGCTCACCTGCCTTTCACTGGAACTCAGCATGGCCCCCCTGCTATTGATTAATTTGCGCTAATTAAAACCAGCAGTGTTTCTGCAGAAAAGAAAGATGTGTAAGTGTCAATAAATTATGGGAAATTTCACAGATTAAAGATTGCCAACTTCTGCTTGAAAATAACTAAACAAATGTTAATGGCTCTTTCCAAAGAGCCCAAATTCACTAGCAGGGCTGCATGAATGGGCTCCAGCGCTCTTCTTCGATTTCAGTGTAGCTAACATTGACAGCGATGCTCTGTCTAGTCTGAAAGGCTTCATTTTTTTCAGCATAGGTATTTCTGTTTTCAAAGATAATTTATGCATTGCCATTTGCTTTTCTCAAACCGATGGGTCAAATCAAGATTCTTTAGTGCCAACAACAGGCAACCCTACAAAAATCCCAAGCAAATAAACACAGGAATTGTGACAAGCCATCAAGCCATCAGTGCTTGTTACCAGCTGCTGGTAATAAACCTGCAGGAATGCAGGTGCTATAAAGGAAACTTTGCAAATCCGTAAAAAACAGCTGGGGACAAACCTAGCTGTAAGGGATGAAGCTGGTTTCAGGGACCTGAGGTAGTGGTAATTGAGAGCAAGGTCAGATATCTATGTCCCCATAGCTGGGGGCACAGACTGAGCGAGTAGGGAGCAAGCCCGCCCGCAGGCATGATTGCACTGTGACGGCTCTCTCGCACTTTCCTTTCCCTGCTGTGGTCTCTGTCCTGACCCCACTGCTCCCAGTTTTCAATACAGTACCTTTCCTTACTGCCAGGGAAGCAAGCAGATTGCAGGGGCAGCTTCGAGAGACACTGGTTATCGGGTGGAGCCTCCCAGTCTCTGCAGCTCACCGTGGACTGATTATCCTCAGGGCTTACAGATGCACAGTGGCTAAAATCCAAATGCACCAAAGTTTTGCAATTTGCTGGCAATTGAGGTTGCAGACAGCATCAACAATAGGCTTTTCAGCAGGCACAGTGCCCTTACTGATTTTCAAGTGGGAGGAGTGAATTCCCTGAGCACGAGAAGCATTATGAGGCCCGACGTGATGCCAGCGAGGCTGAGGATGTGGGGGCTTGGCAGGGAGAGATGTGTGTCGTTCGTTACAGGGTTAGGTTTAATGACACCCTCTCGCCCTTGATCTTTGGAGCTGTGCGAGGGAGCAGGAAGGAGGGAGGAAAAGCTTAAATGTCAGCTCTGCACTGAGGTGGGTGAATTCCCCAGCATTAGTGGTGGCTGGCCAGGATGAGGTCCTGTCCTGGTGGGAATATCTCATCAGACATGCTGAGAGCAGCAATGACAATCAGGAAGCTCCTGCCAGTTGGCTTGGTGGGATTAATTAACTCCTGCATTGTCGCTGTCTCCAATTAACTCTGTGGCTGCAGGCTGGGCCCTGCTGGGTTTTGGTGGGAAAAAACCACAGGGCGGCTTCAAAGGCTGCTGCGTGGGAGCTGCGTGGCAGCACGGGCAGGAGCTGAACCGGGGCTCGGCTGCACACATGGAAAGCGAAATGCAACAGACAGTAGAAGGAAAAGTGGTACAAACATGATAGTGTGAAGTCTTGCAGTTGGGTGCTACATAAGTAAGAATTTCTACTGCAGAGCTAGGGAGGGAAAGGGGGACCCCTGCCCTTTGGAAATCTTTCCGTTGAAAGACTCAGATTTATTGGTCAGTCACAACAGAAGAAATCCTATCAGAGCAAGTGTTCCCACAAGAAACAGGGAAGTATCGATGCAATTGTACAAGGCAGTAGTAAGACTGTGTATGGGATATTTTGTACAGGTTGTGATTACTCACAGTCAAGACAAAATAGTTCAAACTGATAAAGGCACCAAAAAGAGGCATCTGTTGAGGAGAGGCTGTTAGCCTGGCATGATTTGTTTCAGCCTTTGATCTGTGGACTCCTGGGGTCAGAAAGTCTCTAGACCCTAAAAATGTCATCCAAAGCATTATTTGATTGCAGAACTGGGTTGCCACATGGACCAAGGACAGAGGCAGGACTGACTTCTCCCTAGGTAGTGCACAGTAGCAGACTGAGGGTGTGTTTTGCTCTGTGGCTCACACTGCATTTCACTCCTACCGAGGAATATACATCTGGTCTGATACGTACCTTAAACTTTAATAAATTGGTCTCAAACTGTCCACTTCTATCACTGTCACCCATAAAGACCAGCATCTCAAGATGCAAAGGAGTTTTCAAAAATGAGGTAAGATTCAGTATTAACTAACACGTGAAGTTTAGCCAGTTGTTTGTTGCAGGAAAGACAATAAAACAAGATTGACAGTTGTAGAAATGTTTAGAGAGCCTTAATCTACAGAAACATCTACCACATATTTTAGATTACCATTGCCTGATTTGGCTAAAAACTCCAGAAGCTGCACTTAAGAATCCAGTTTATGAAAACTTTGGACTCTTTATAACTAATCCAGTATCAAACTGTAGGAGGGTGGACAATGCTGCACTGTTAAACCCAGAAATCTGGGATGGGTTCATTTCATCATTTCATTTATTCGGAGAACTGATCCACTCATAGGCTTATTTTACAGACTAGGAAGAATAAAAGTGCAGTTCATCTCATCCTAATACGGACATTAGGATGACTGCTTGTGTCTATCCTTGGCTATAATTGGAGCCTGGGGTGCCTCGCTCAAATGGAAATGTCTGCCTTGTAGAAGTGAGATGGATCCAACCTCTTGCATACAGAAATCAAGGGTCATATTTTTGCTTTCCTTCTCAAGAGAGACAAACCTTTTAGGCTCTTCCTATTCCAAATTGCTCAGCATTTTTCTAGATGAGTGCCTCTGCAGTGTTTCAGGACTCTCTTTCCAAGCACATGAGCGTTGCGCCTGTCTGGCTGCCTGCCAGGGGCCAACAGGTATCCTCATGGCTGTCATGGGTGCTGCGCTTTTTCATCATTCTCCCAGCTCTTGTGGTAAAAAATGTGAACTCTGTTGTAGAGAAAGAGGAAGGCATGGCCCATGGAAGGGCAATGGTAATTCAACCCAGTAAGCAGCAGCACTGGAAACTCACAGGAAAGAAGCTATGTCACGTGCATAGAGTTGTGTGTGAGACATTAAGCCACGGTCACTTGAATGGAGCATGAATATTCATGTTCAAAACAAAGCACATGCATTTCTTCCTTGGAAAACACACACACGGGAGATTTCTCGGATGAAGTGGATAGTTTAGTGTGAACAAGTATTTTTCATCCCTTCCCCAGGCCACTAAATCAAGATCTTGCTCTTCATCCCAAACTAAAAATGATCATATTTGCCTGGACTCCGAAAGACAGCAAGGTACTAGCAGGGCAGGGACAGGAGAAATGCCACAGAAGAGGCCTGAGGACAGCTCAGGCACAAGGTAAAAGAGCAGCCCGGCGAGTCTGTATAGGGGCACATTCTGAAAGGAGTTCAGAGTCCAAACCGGAGGGACAGAAGGTTGTGTTAGAGGTGAGCAGATTGTATGGTGAGCAATTTAGGTGGATGAAGAGGCAGTGAAGTGTATTCCTCAGGTGGGACGCCAAGAACTGGAACTGCAGAGGTTGACTGGTCAGATGGGAAATGCATGGGGGTGTGGCATGAACCTTGCACAAAACCTGCTGTCCAACACAATTAATCCCCTGGGAGCCATACATCCACTCACAAAAAAATTTAGACAAAAGAGAGTGCTGTGTCGGCATAAAAACCAGCCCCATTATGCATGGGCTGTTGGTTTCCCTTTATTGCCAGCTCCTCTGGATTCATATCAGGAAGTCTGGAAGCTGCACATCCCTAATGAAAAGCAGAAGATACTCATTATTAAATCTGAAATGTTCAAATGCAATTGGTTGCTAGCAGATTTCAAGGTCTGTTTGAATGATCCCCATGCAGCAAAACCAACGCAATACAAACAACAATGAAGCGGCTCTGGCTGAACCTGGTAATACATGTGATTGTACCAAAACTTGTGCTGGATTTGCTTTTTGCTGTCTCCAGTTGCTGACTCACCTAAGAGGTGAATTCTGCCCTCGGAGGCTGAGGGTGGCTTCTTAATCTGTTCTTTCCTCCTGAGCTTAGGTGGAAGCTTGTAGAAAATACTGGCTATATGTGGCTGACAATGTTTGGCATCTTTGTCATCAGCCAGGCACTGAAGCGATAATGGAAGGGTAATAACTTCTATTATTGACTCAAGGAAAATTTTTGATTTTTTTAATCCCAGAGATGTCCATGTGTAGACCTGATGTGCGAGGTGCTATGTGCTTGGCCTTCACTTCTCCTTTCTGTGCTCAGCTCAGTGTGAGGATCAGGTTCTACTTCTTTCAGTGTTTCATAGCTGGAGACTTGAGGGCCTTTTTTTTTTTCACTCCATTTTTTCCATGGGAGTCAGAGATGCCCCAGGACTATCAGACATTCTCTCCCTGGACTCCTCTGCATGCCAGGAAAACCCTTTCCTTTCATTTAGCTGGCATTTGGAAACAGATCTTCTATGGACCTCTGCAACACCAGCTCTCAAACTATCCCACGAAGCCCGTATTTCCAGCCAGGCTGTGGGTGACAGGGAAGTTGGGTGCTTGCACAATATTCCACTATCATGCCTTTAAGAACAACTATATTCCTGCAGTGAGACATGCCTGAGTACTGAGCCACTCATGCTGAAAACAGACTGAGCTCAAACACAGGGAAGATTAAATGCAAAGTATTTACAATGTTTAACCACACAACAGAGTGGTAGGTGAAGAAAGGCAAGAAAAAGCTACTTAATCAACAACCAAATATACAAAGTCTCTTTCCTCCTCGGTGTATTTAAGTTTCTCTCAGCTAGCATTACTGACTGGATGGATATGCAGCAAGGGCATGATGGTGCAGCTTCTCAAAATGTGGGACTTCTGAGAAAAACATAGTGACAATACAATCCAGACAGGCAGGTCTAGAGAGCACCAACAGACAGTTTCAATATTGCCTGTCTCTGCACACTGGGAAGCTTTATTCATGAAATGCCTCTTTTTTTAAACTAAAACAGTGCCTATTATCTGGTCTCCAGACATCTCAGAACAATGTTTTTCAACAAAGCTGTAATCAAGAGTGCTGCACTTCTCCAGGCCTCATAGCTTTCCCTATTGCTGGAAAATTGGGGGTTGCTTTTTAAAGCTGCAGACTAGAAGCAGGGGATGTATTTCCACTTATCCCAGCGGGAACATTTTAGGTCTGAGTTACATTAGGAGAAATATTCTGAGGCTTCTTAAATTTTCAAGACACCGACCATTTATTTGTCATGAAAATTCTTTTCATGGTAAACCAGGAAAGGCAGTTTGTCTTGTAAATATGCAGATGAAACCCTTGTAGGCTGAGATTGGAGGAGTGAGGCATGAAAGACAGCTGCCTTGGGTCTGCTGAGGAGACATGAGCAAGCTCTGACGTGATGCTGAGCTGACCAGAAACTGCATGACCGCATCAGGATGGCATTGGGCCAATGCTAATACACCGTGTTGACAGGTTGGGTTTATTTAGCTGCTTGGGCTCCGTGCCATGGTACTGCAGTGAGATGGGTGCTGGTCAGCCTCAAGCATGGGCAGAGTAAGCCTGTGTCAGTGGGGAGGAGTACATGTGCAGCCCCTTTCTCCTCCCCACCACTCACTCACTCTAGGAGTGAAGAAATGTGTCTAATTTTCCTTCCCATGTTCTTAGTGCTTGCCAGTAGACTTGAAAACTGTCCATCTTTCCATTTATGCTTTGCACAACAGTTTGGATTTCATGGGCAAGTAAATATGAGCTCTTTCTTACAAGCAGCAATACGTGCCTTCTTCCTCATCTTCTCAGCATTCAGCATAACAGTCCAGCAGTCAGCACTCACTAGTTGCAGAGCACTGTGTGAGGGTTAGAGCCTGGGCTTCCCTCGCCGCTCCTGAAATACAGGAAACATGTCCTGGTTGCCCATGTCTGAATCTTCAGGCTTGCATTGGAAAGGATACCTGACGTAGGTGGCTAAACAAAGATTTGCGCAGAAAACATGGTCACTAAAGGTGGCTGAGCAATATGCAACTCCCTGCAAAAAGCATCAACAGAAGTAAAAAAAGTGTGGCTTTTTTCTAAATTCAGTATTTTAAAGGAAATTCAGACCCTGAAAAATCACAGCCACAAGCAGAGATATTTCATATTAATAATGTCCTTGTGGTATCTCATGCAAGTCAGGCTTTAACCACTTCAGGCTTTCACTGTGCTTGTAGGTGAGACCTGCTGGTGCTCCTTCTCTGAGGGTTTCCTCGTCGGAGAGGGGAGGCAATGCCCCCAGGACCTCTGCTGCGCCCCACCACAGAGGAAGCAGCAGATTTAGGGTGCTCAGTCCATGGTGGGGAATAAGAATGAGAATTGCTCTGACAGAATCCCCTGTGTGGCAGCATTTCCAAATTAAAGTATTTTAATAAAGACACAAACACACACACACACTGGGGATGGAACTTTTTTTTTTTTTTTTTTGGCTGAAGTATTCAGGGTTGCAGTCAAAATGTTTTCATTTTTTAATATTTGTTTTTCTGAGGAATAATTGAAGTTTTTGCTGCAAAGCAGATACTTCACACAATAAACATGTCTTTTAAAAAAAAAACAATTTAGAGGGAAAATTTTCAACCATCTGTCTGGCTGAAGGACTGCTGAAGAGGAATACCAAGGGTTTATGTAGATTCCTTGCAACTCTTTGAGACCCATTAGAAAGCAGAAGCTTTGGCTCATGTGAGAAAAGGTGAAGGGCACAGAAAGGAAAACAAAACAACAAGGTCAAGTGAAATGCCACAGTCAAAGGAACGTAGTTCTGAAATCACTATGAAAATTTTCAGTAGCCATTTTCTATCTTTCTAGTGTGTTTTTCCACATGCAGCAATGGGGTATTGCTGGCTCCCTTGGCAAGAGAAGAGACTACATTGCCACATTGCTGTGGAAAAGTACTTTTCTCCATCAACACTTTTGTTAGAATAAGCAGGACTATTTGTGCGGTGTGGTGCTTTTCAAAAGCAGGCATCAGCATCTACATCTGGCCCAAACAACTCGGTAGAAATTCCCCTACGCCGTAAAGCTGTGGAGTTGGTTCAGGTGCGCATGCTCAGGAGAGAGAATAACAGCAACTGGTGGTTTTTCCCCGTGGCTGGCAGCCAAGGCGTTGATTATCATCATGAAAGCAAAGGATCAGCTCATCAGGGGCTTGTTTCTCTGCACAGCTAAGGAGCTTAGTGCAATAGAGGTTAGCTTGATTCCAGGCAAAACAGCCAAACCGGCTGGCAACGTGGGCTCCACCTCACCTCTCCTCCTGGGGCTCACCCCCTTTTCAACCATAAATCCTTAGCTCTGGACCCAGAGGCGGTAGGTGAAATGTTGGTAGACCCTTCTCCACCCTCTCTGTCAGGCAGCTTTATGTGGTTTAGCCCTTCCAAAAAAAGAAGAAGAGGAGGGGGGAATCACTAAACATTTTCTATTTCAAAACAGATTTCATCTTCCATAGAAAGTAATACTGTCTTCAGCCATGTGTAACTTATTTTTTATCCAACAGAGTATATGGGCTTATAACTAGATCCTGATAGGAACCCAGGTTTAAAACATTATTCACAGCAGGTTATTTGATCTTTATTTGCTGAATGCACTCAGCTGAATCCCTATCTCCAAACAATATGAGAAATAAAATGCAGGCCATGCTTCATTGGCCGGCCAGCTCATCTTGATTTGCAGAGACGACTACATCCCTCTCAGCAGTTTCAGAGACATACCATATCCCAGGCACCAAGATGCAGTTTTTCCTTCCTCTTTCCCCATCTGAACACTTATCTTTTCTTGCTTTTCTTTCCCCCCGCAATTAGGAGCTTTAAAAAACACTACAGACCAGCCTTTTCCTCTCCCTTCGCCATGTCTTCTGGGAAACTGTGCTTCCCACTGCGTATTTGGGGATGCTCTTTCAAAAACGCTTGCCATCTGTTCTTGAGCAGAAGGTCAGATGATGATAACCTGCTCAGGAAGTCACAGGGCTTCATGACAAGCCTGGTCACCTGAGGAAAGGTGGGTTGGAGGAGGCTGTGAGACCCTGGCAAAACTACCAGTATATCATTTAATTAATGTAACTGCTGTGACACATCTCAAGGCTGACCTTGTCTCTACTACATCAACTTTGATGCAGCCCCTAGCTGTGCCACAGTTAAAGGTGGTCTTGGACATCGCAGGTGGCCACTGGGACTCCTTCTTTCAAGAAAACCCCTGGTGACTACAAACCAGATTCATTACCAAGCAGGATGGATAGGATAAAGCTTTCTTGTCCTGAAAGTGAAGCCAGAGCAGCCTGGGGACACAGGATGAGCTGCACGCAAGAAGGTCAGGTTCTTCATTCACTTTGGCTTTTGATAAGATATGCCTTTGAAAATCCTCCCTTAGATATTCCAAAGTAAAAGTCTCCAGGTTCCAGGACAGAGCCTAAGCACAAAATATGGTTCAGAAACTCCAGCACAGAGGGTCCTACTGTGTCAGGTCTTTGGGGATGGTGAACAAGTCCTTGGTGGACATCACTGTAACAGGATGGTGTTGTTAAACTGATCAGCATTCTGCACTGCTATCACAGATACAGCAAGCCAGGGCCATTTTTCACACAAATATCAGCAGCTCTTATGTTTCCTTCCCTGGGATACATTTCAAAGCTCACTAGCCCATCACAGCTAGCTTCTCCTTCTTCCCTTTCAAGACATGTCAGGAAGCCATCTTGCTGCCAGCCGATGTGTAGGTTATGTTCGTTGTCCCTGGGTGAGCGCAGAGCAATGTCATTGACCCAGCTGAATGTTCCTTCGCACAAACACAAATTAAAACCACCCCCTGTTGTCATTAACCAATTCGCTGTACCGTGCAATGTGGCAGATTTGGCCCTGTCCTCCTTCACATACAGCCTGGGAGTGTCACTGCGCTCTGTGGTCTGAGGGCAAATACTCAGGTTGTGTGTGGTTTGCTGGGGAAAGAGGGGGAGATCTGAGGAGGTGAGAATTACATGTCTCACTTTTCTTTCCCGGTAATTAACCCTGGAAAAGAGAAGAGAAAAAAGAAACACAAACCAAACAGTTAGGGATGCAGCTTTACATGGCTGGATTAGAGTCACAGTTGGCCTATCCCCTTGGGAACACTACTCTGCTATTAATAAAAAGATAAACAAGGCCTTTTATTTATTTATTTTCCCTTCTCTCTCCACGTCCTTTGATTTCTCTTCTTCTGCTTCAGGGAGCTCTGCTCCCTTCCATTAGCTCTGCAGAGGGAGTGTTTGCTGCTCTAGGAAAGACAAAAATCAAGAGTGGAGGGAGTGTGGGAAAGAAGAAAGTGGGCAAAATTATTTTAACCATTCCTAGCAATCACATCATCTAGCAGGACTGGCAGAAATGATGCCCTTCATTTATTCCTCTTCTGCTGCTGCAGCTGCAGGTCTCATTCCCAGAGGCTTCCTCTAACTCCCTGAGGCTACCCCATCTTTGCAGGTACCTGTCTATCCCTCTCCACCCCTGGGGGAAGCTGTCTGGAGACCCCTCGCTGGGCTGGAGACAGCCTTCTGGATTTACTGGGTCCATGTGGGAATAGGGGCTGTCAGGCAGAGTGTGAGGGGGAAGGGTTACCCGCCGAAGAAAAACTAATTGCCCGCTTTCAGACAGGGTGATGCTCGTAGCTAAAGCATCAGCAGAGTGCAACAGATCTCAGCAGTTCAAGAAAACAGAGAGGAAAAGCATGTCAATCAGCATCAGGTTACTTGCTCTGGGGGCGAGTTTTGCCAATTTTGTGGGCAGGAATGGGATTGGTTTGAACTGTGGTAATTCTGTGGTAATTCTTTGTACAAATTAGGTGTTTGACTGAGTCTGAATTCTAAGCATTTGCCTTAAAAAAATTCTAAATACCTGAAAAATATTTCACAAAGCTCCTAAATTAATGATGAAAACTATTTGTGAGGCTGCTTTGCTTGATCCTTAGAATGGGGGAAATGTAGATTAAATGGGAGAGCAAACACAGAACTAATGTTGGGCTACACACACACCTGGGCACACATTTGGGGGATCATCTCATCGTTTGAGAAAAATTTGGTTGCTGAAGGGGTAGGAATGATTTGGAGATGATCAGAGTCGCTCATTGCTCCAGAGACATACCCAGTTTCAGCAACAAGCAACAGTCATGAGCATTGAGGTACCCGTGGATACGAGTTGTCGCTGTGCTCTGCCTGTCCCCTTGGGCAGCTTGCAGAAAAGGAGGAGGAGAAGATGCCTCAGTGCTGCTACAGGATGGTCGCACAATCACCCTTGTCAAGCCTGTGTACCAGCCTGACATGCTTTTTGCTGGTAAGAGCAGAGTTGCAAAGCAGTGAGGAATGGAGAAATAGCAAACCGAACTGCCAGGTCACTGCAAGGGCACCCAAATGACAGAAAGGAATATCCCAGGGTCTCTGCCCAGATACGAGGCCAGGCACTGCTTCATCAGGCACCTTTGCCTCCTGGGCCATCCCTCTAGTCTTCCCATCAATGCTGTGTTGAATTCTAAAAGTTTGGGAAATTAAAGCACTTTCTGCGCCTTTTTTTCTCAGTGACTGTGGAGCAGAGAAGGGGGAGCAGTGGCCAACACTGCAGCTGGGGTGTTAATGGCCACATTAGGTGGAAAGGGGCAGCCAGACCAGAACCTGTAAAACCCTACCCAGGCTGCCCTTCAATTTGCTGTTACATGGAGTGAAAGATTTGAAAGTGTATTTCTGGGTAATTAATTCAAAGAGTGATTCTAATGGCTAATGCTGTCAGTTTTGACTGCAAGGGAGGTCTGGGGCTGGAGCAGGCAGTGAAGGGAAAGGAAAATGCTTTGAGGTCACAGTCAGATGTTAAAATATTTTGACAGCCCACATCCAAGAGTCTAACTTAATGAAAGGCTTTGGCCAGCACCTTCCAGAAGGTCTGAAACTGAATCCATTTATTTTTCTCCAGTATAGCATGCATGGCTTGGACAGTGGCTTGTCCATAAATCACCATTCTCCATTTGGTCAGCAATATTATCAATCATTCTCAGTGCCCACCAGCCTGCTCTCTACAGAAGCACCAAGTAAGAGGGATTCAGTGTCTTTTGAATTTAATTCCCAAATTTTCAGCGACACGTAGGGTAAGCTCTGCCTTCAACTCTACTGATTATAAAAGCCAGTGCAACAAAAGTCCTGCACTTGTGTATGGAAACATACCTGCTCTGTGGTGCTGGGGAAATGAAATTAGGAAGCTCTGTTTACGGTGGTGTTATCTCCAGCTGCTTGGAAAGATTTAATCAAACCACTGCAGCTTGCTGATGAGGATGTCCATAGCTTGTGAGTTTGGTTCCTCCTGCACTGCATATCCCTGTGGCATTTGCTAAACATCTCCATGCTACCCCAGCGGGCTTGGAGTCAAGCACAGCATTTGCAAAGGATTTGCTGGGGACCATTCTGCTGAGGTTTTTCAAAGAAAATTGGTCAGGAAGCTGGAAAGGCATAGCTCCTGGCAGTTGTGTTCACTGGCTTTCAGTGCTTTTTTGTGCTTCAGAGGGCACTCGGAGTAAGCAGACAGGGAAAGAAAACTTGTGAATGTAGAAAATAACTGGGAGGATATAAGATTCAAGTTTAAATTTTGAGACATGGTTTGGGTCAAGCCTTCTCCTTTTGACCTCCTTTGCCTGTTTCTAGAGATTAATTCAGTTCCTGCTATGTATCAGTTCATCACTTCAGCATCTACTGTTCCTACACTTCTTGCAATGGAGTGTGTTGCTAAATTGAAAGGCACATCCTTCATTTCCTGTCCTATGCTTTTGTGCCAGACAGTAATGCACAGGAAAACCTGTTTTCAGCCTGGGGTGGCTGCACTTCAAGGTGGCTGAAGGGATGCCATGTGCCTTGACCACTTGCGGATGCAGTCACAGGGGTTGATGAGAGCAAAGCTGGCAGATTTCCACTCCAATTCACTGCATACATTTTGTTCAGCCCTCCAAAAAGCACAAAAGGAAGATGTCTATATGCAGACGTGAACATATACAGCATTACAGGTGCCAAGATGTATGGTATAGACCACCACAGCATTTGGAGCACAGCCTCACCACCCTGGGGCTCCTCGAGTTTATTCTGCATACCATGCTTGTGGGTGGTGGCAGAAGACATCATCTTCCTCTGCCTGTGTGCTTGGGAACTGGTGCATCACTAAAGAGACTCTGTCATTCCATAGATTAATTAGGTAGTGTTTGCCCTATGGGCTAATCAGCTGTATGTGGGCGTGCACCTAGCCTTACTGCAGGGCTAAATTAGGCATATGCCTTCAGAGTCCAAAAATGTCTAGAACTTCTGATCACGTCAATATAATTTATTTATTTATTTCAGTTCTGTAAAGCTTCTTACCCAACAATGAAGAAGGCTGCATACCTGCAGTCAGCCTCTCTGAACACATTTTTCATTAGAAGTGCTCCAGATTGGCAAATGAACAGCAGTATCTACATACATATACAATTACATTATCGCTTACACAATATCCATCTCCATGTAACCCAGGAAAATCAGTAAGTAACATTCCTGAATCAGCAGCAGTCATCAGTCCCTCTTTGCCATCAGTAAATAGGCTCTCACCCCCTGCCCCAGCCGAAGGATGCAGGCAACAGAAGGCAGATGCAGCCCTCACATTCCCCTTTGAGCAGCTGACAAAAATGCCTTTCTCCCCTCGTGTGATAATAGCGGCAGGGAGGGCACTGTCAGGGATGTGCTGCGTGTTCTGCCTCACTGGCCGGCGCGGGCTGCTCTTCCTTCACGCTCTGCTGCCGTCCAGCTCGGCACACAAGTTGCCTCCAGCAGCCCTTGCCAGCCCCCTTGATATTTTGGACACCGAGTGCTGCATGAACAATAGGACTGCAGTGCTCGGGAGGGAGTGGAAACAGCTCTTCTGTCTCCTGGACTGACTGGCTCTCACTGGTAAAAAAAAAAAAAAAACCAAACAAAAAAACCCAGGGGGATTTCTTTTAGCACTTTATTGTGAAGGGATAGGGGGCATCTGGGATGGTTTCTCCCTCCCTGTTCTTTCTTGCCCACTTCTGCAAAGCCAGAGAAATCTTCACCTGCTGAAGGAGGAAGGTGTGAAAGCACACGGCACATTTTGCAAGTGTCCATTAAGAACATAAGGTACACCCAAGACTTCTGTGTTAACTCACACCCAAGCTTTTCACGGCCGTGGCATGAATGCAAGTAATGTCAAGCAGAAGCACCCTCGGATCAGAGGCAGTCTGGCAAAGCTGGGTTTTACTGATGGGGGGAGCACGATGAGGAGGGCAGCTTTGATTCATTGCAGCCCCCAAATATCTCTGGGGCTTTGCCTTGCTCTGCAGAAGTCTCCCAGGTTCACTTGTTCCTGTGTGATTTCTTTCATCTCAGGTAGCAATCGCACAGCAGCAGCTCCTGAATGATACGTGTTAAAGCTCAGACCTGTGGAATATCTCCTCTCCTCAGGAGCAGGCATGAAACATCAGACTGAAGAAACTAGATCAGAGGTGAAGACAGTTCTCCTTAGAGCACCAAAATCACCCAAGTACCTGGAGGGGGTGGGTGTGTGGGTACAGAGCCTGGTATTTAATCCTTGCCCTACACAACGTAATTAGTGTAAGGGGGAGAGCACACAGTAATACAGTTTCAGGTTCATTTTTACATGTTGTTTTCTTGCTAATTTTTCATTAGATACTTCAAACAGCTGTTTTTTCGTCATTTCAACAGAGGGCACTGGTATTTTTAGGCTCTTTTTTCCTTTGGGGAAACTGAGGCATAAAGGAATGAGAGGACTTGGCTGAAGTGGTCTGACCAGGGGCTGGAATCCCTATTTTCCCAATCCTGAAAACCCCAGACTGGGGAGTCCCCAACTTGTGGGCAGCCAGGTGAGGGACAGTAGGTAAAAGCAAAAAAGTGCAGCATAGCTATTAACTCCAATGCCTTTAAAAATAACCCTTTATCTCGGTGTCTGGCAGAACAGTCCTTACTTGTTAATGCGCTTCCTTAAAACCACTGCCCTTAAACTTCTACCCATGCTGAAGTTAATGTACTGCCCTTTGCCACCTCAAGCGAGGCTGTGCTGTAGAAAGCTGTGCTGGGCTGATTCATGCCAAGACTGTATAATCAGGGATGGGGAAAACTTGGGAAGTGGCTCTTAGAAGGTACCTCCTGGGTTGAGAGCAACTTCTTTTTATGTTTGAAAAATACAGCATTTTTCTACTAAGAAAGGAGAAAGTTATGTCTGCAAAACTTCTACAACTTAAAAAATACTTTAGGCTTTCTGTGAAATCCCCACACTTTCACTGATGAGAGGATAAAATGCTAGGTATCTGCACAGAATGAACCAGGGTAAGAGGGAGAAAAAGCCATCTCCACCACTACAGCACAGAGATGGTTTAGAAGGAGCCAGAGTTTAACTTCAGATTGAGGATGGATAAAATGCTGATGTTGTCCCAGATCCTAAGAGCAGCTCCTAGCCTATGATTAGAATGACTAATCTTGCTTTCTCGTACACACACCCCTTCACCCTACTAAGGATGGGTTATCAGCCAGTGTTTGTCAGACAGGCTCTGACCTGGATCTTAGCAGATGCAGCTGAGCTACCTATAGCCCTCTCCTAAGACTTGTGCAGATCTTGGAACAGTGCTGGCAGACCCTAGAAAAGCGCTCGGGGGTTTTAGCTGGTTGTGAAGAGGTGCATGCCTTTGGAGCAGAGGCAGGAAGGGGCTGGGGAGCACTGCAGTAGCAGGATGAGTTTGGTAACTGCAATAAAGCTCAGAGGTCTCATTTGGAGCTGAGATTCAAAGGGACCTTGACTTCATAGGGGTCTTATCTTAGAATCATAGAACGATAGAATCATTTAGGTTGGAAAAGACCTGTAAGATCACAGAGTCCAACCATTAACTGTTAACTGCCAAGTCGCCCGCTTAACTATGTCCCTAAGCACCACATCTACAAATTTTTTAAACACCTCCAGGGATGGTGATTCCACCACCTCCCTGGGCAGCCTGTTCCAATGCTTCACCAGCCTTTCAGTGAAGGATTTTTTCCTAATATCCAATCTAAACCCTCCCCTGGTGTAACTTGAGGCTATTTCCTTTTGTCCTGTTGCTTGTTATCTGAGAGGAGACTGACGCTCCACCTGCCACAACCTCCTTTCAGGTAGCTGTAGAGAGTGATAAGAGCCACCTCCCCTCCCACCCCCACCCTGAGCTTCCTCCTCTCCAGGCTGAACAACCCTAGTTCCCTCAGGTGCCTCTCATGAAACTTGCTCTCTAGACCCTTCCCCAGCTTCGTTGCCCTTCTCTGGACACGCTCCGGCACCTCAATGTCCCTCATGTAGTGAGGGGTCCAAAACTGCTATGGTGGGATGCACATGGGACTGAGTGTGGGAAACCCCATCCGCACAGGGGAGTCATGCTGCAGGTGGTGTGCTAGGACCAGTCATCAGGGAATGGATAAATGTGTAGCAGGTCAGGAATGAGGTTCCTGGAACAGCTTCACCAGTGACTGAAGAATGTGAAAATGGTAGAGCACATGTTGGCATTATGCCGTGTTGGCAAAGCTTTTTGGAGTGCTGGGGAACGAAGAAGCAGAGAATGATTTTGGCCAGGCTTCAGCATCTGCTAGAAGTGGTGTGCATGTATGAGGGCTGGATAACTGAGGCTTTGGCAGGTGGAGGGATAAAAAAGTGGCTTTTCTTTTATGTTGCAAACCCCAAAATTTCATGAGAGAAAAATATGCATGAGTCAAATTAAAACAAAGCATTTGCAGGAGGAAGGATTCAACTCCCTTAAAAAAAAAAGCTAACTTGAGATACTGCATTTGAGCTGAAACAAGTTGGAATGTTTGACCCTTATTTCTTTAAAACTCTTTCTGAAGATTCATTTTGAAATGGAAAATGCCATTTTGAAACAAAAAAGTTTCCCTTAAAAATAACTTCAAAATGAAACATTGCAACATTTCCAAATATTTATTTCCCTTGAAGGTGCTGAAGTGCAGTGTATCACACTTGCCTACAGCTTTGCCCTGCTCTTTTTATTCAGCCTAAGTAATTTTCTGAATGTAACCTGAGCAGTTTTAGTTCCCTTCAAGTTCTCCTTTTTGGGATGAATTTACAATTTGCTGAAAGAATATCTTTTCAGTTTTACTTTAGACTGAAGTAAATTAGCAGAGCTGTTTTGGGGAAGGAAATACTCGGTTTAGTTCCTGCTGTTAGAACTGTTGATGGTATCCATTAACAAAACATCACTTCTATAAGACATGGGCTCATCTGAAAGCACATAGAAGAGGAGACCTGAAAACAGAGCTGAAGAATGATAAAGGAAAACAAAACCTAACTGCATAAAAAGGCTACTTACATTTATGGGATTTTTTAAAAATAGCATTTAGATGGAAAGCTGATGCCCCATTTTTGTCCATGCTGGGTTTTTTTTTTCTCAGGCTATCTGAAATTTCAGGAGTTAAGGGGAGAAAAAAATCTTGCATCGCACCATATATGCCAAAGAAATGCAATTCAATCTGATTTCAGTTCTTTTTCTCACGCCTGAATGTTCTTGTTTTTGCTTACAAAAGAAAAGACACAAAAGAATTGTAAGAAAAGGAATCAGATGGTGCCGCCCGATACTGTTTCACAGCTGAAATGTGAAAACAAGCCTAGCTTCTTCTGCTGACACTCAGGTCTCAAAAAAAAAAAAAGCTTATTATTCTTTTTAGAGGGAATACTCTTAAAGGGAAATTGCTCCAAATTCGATCAAAAGCATCATTTATTATAACTTAGCAGAGCAGTTGCCTCCTGCTGCTGAGAGCCCAGTCGATGCAAGGAAGGCTGCAGAGGCAGTGTGCCTTTTGCCCATCTCTTTAATAGCACCAACCCCCAGATTCACTCTCTGGGTCTCCTACCACTGCTACACCCTTTGCAGATGGACCCTAAGGAAGGAACTACTTGTTGGGGTCTCATCACTCAGTTATCCCCTCATTGAATAATGCATCACCTTGGGAAATTTCAAGGTCACATGCCTGCCCCATGCTGGATGATGCATCGCAGGCAGCACAGTGGATGGAGCACATGGGCATCCAAAGGCAGTGAGCACCCAGCAGCTGGCATTGCCCCTCCTGCCAGGGGTCCAGGCTCATACCACCTCCAGTTCCCCACTGAAAGCCCAGGCCCAGCTTGAGGGAAACAGAGCGAGACAGCGCATGGTGTGCTGCAGAGGCTGTGCTGGGATTTATATTGCTCTCAGAAGTCTCAGTAATGAGGAAAACAAATGGTGTTTTGTGGCTTGCAATCACTACATAAATATAAACAATTTCACCTCCTCCTGTGTCCAAGTTTTTGGATATCCGGCACAATGTATAACACAAATAGATTCACCCGCTCCCTCACAGGGTTATAGCTCCTCTCAGTAGATGAGTTTCAAAGGACCAAATCCCCAAAGTGCCTCTGAGGAGAGGCTGCTTTCCTTTTTCTCCTTTGCTGTTCCCTCCTTTGCCTTCCAGAATTTAGTGGCTCTTTCCTTTGCTCAGGTGAGGGTGAAGGCCAAGAGAAACTGTGGTCCTAAAATCATCTAGTCTGAATGCTTTGTGCCTTTCTCATATGCTGGCAAAATAGCATCTTTGCACAAGTGCAAGGAGATGCACTTGAGAATGATTGCTATTTTTAAGTTCTGTCTCGGCAAACAGCCACTTGCAGCATTTACTGTCTGCCACATTGGAAAAAGCTACATTAGTCCACTGCAAGCAAACATCGGCTTTGCAGCCTGGTTCAGCTAACGTGACCCATCATTGTAGGCTTTCCTGTGGCTTCTATCATGGTTAAGTCTCATCCTCCCGCTTCCATCCTCAAATCTCAAGCACAAATTGAAACAAGGGAAAACTCGCTGCAGAAGGTTCCCAGCCGCAGCTAGCAGGGCAGAGGCCCCACACCCAGGTGAATGTGACAGCTGTTCCTTCACAGGGCAGAGCCAGCGGCAAAGCGTGGGACAGCAAGGTACACCACAACCTGCCACCACATCCCCCCTGGTGCCGAGTACCAAACCATAGCACCACCCCTGGCTGCCATTGACAGAAAGCTGGTTTATTTACACTGCTGCTTTACATCTGCTTCTCAGTTAGCAGTTTTCAACAGCATAGCAATGGACTTCAGGAATTCCAGGGTCTGGTTTGCCTTATAAGCCTTGCACTGTCTCAGCTGAAAGGGAGCCCATCCCTCACGTTCATGTATCAGGCAAAAGCACAATATCCTTAATGGATCCAGAAAACCTGATGTCTAGACTTTGCTCACCACCTCTGATTTGCTTTATAAACCTGGGTGAGTTACAGGGTGTACCCAAGAAACAGGAAGCATGTGAACGGTTATTTCTAGCCACTTCCATAAGCTCTCAGGTGAAAGCCTATAGAAGAAAACATCTCAATGAATGGGGTTTATGCAGTTTGTGGTTATCTGAGTAATTCTTAACACCAGCTCCCTCTCCCTGCCTGATTTCTGCTGTGGTTAAGAAGCCTAAATTAGTAAGATCAAGAAGCCTAAAGTAGCAAGACATATGCCCTAAAGCAGTCAGCTAAGTATCCTAACTTAATGGAAACATCTGCAAAGAGCTAAGAGCTGGAAAATTAGCTTTGCAATATTGACTGCTGTGTCTCAAGGCATAAAGGGATTGCTCCTAGGCAGGAGGCAGCAAGAGGGAGCAAAACCAGCACATCCTACTGCCCCAGCTCATAGGGCAGAACCCCAGCAGTTTCAGCCAGGAAGGTTAGCACTACCCTGAAGTTACTCTAATGCATGCTATGAAACAGGCTGTGCTTTCCCCTGTCCTACCAGCCCTAGGAAAGATATCAAAGTAGCCCAGAGCCAGCTGTCTCCAATACAAGCACAGCCTACCCAGAAGCAAGGATCTGACCCTAAAAGCCTCTTCCATCTTGAGCCACAAAAGAGTCACCAACCTTCCCTTTCCTCAAGGCATAGCAACAAGATACACTTTCAGCCCAGCTCACCATCCTAACACCCTGCCTTCCTGCTTTTTCCCTTTTATCACCTGCAGCAGGGCCTGAAAACTTATTGAACACAACTGGGGGCATCCCACCAGCCCTTAATCCTTCTGTGCTCTTCTCCCACAAACGCAAAAGAACAACAGGATAAAGTAAAAGATGCACAAGTGGAGCTCCTTGAACTTTGTAGGTACAAAATACCTTCAGGAGCAGTAGCTAGCCATAGTAAAGTGGGAACTTCTGAAAATGCAGATCAGAGGAAAATTCTGCTATGAAGTTCAGAAGGGCAAGAGTTACACCAGCAATTCAAAAAGTATTTCTTTGCCCAGATGGTGCCTTGAACATAAACTGTCAAAGTCATTACCCTGACTTTATTATCAGGGTTATGTTTTCTTTATTCCTTTTAATATTCCATATGCTGGTCATATAATACATTTCTTTGTATTCCTCTTCCCTTTTATTCTCTTTGTTTGTTCCATTCATGACTTATCACCTTCTGGTGGCAATTTAATTATCGGATCTATATTATTAGTATCTTTTTTTTTTAGAATATAATAAAAATTTTCAGTACAAAACACTGCAAGTAATTCAATTTCCATCAGTGAGGAAGGAAGTTGGATGCATTCAATGAAAGGGGAGAGAGTACCTGGCTATAACATTTTTAATAAAAATATAATAGCACTTTGTACTTTTTAGCATCTTCTATTTGGAGAACCTTGTGGCTTCATATTCATTAATATTGCTTGACTTTTCCATTGCACTTTTCATCTATAGCTTTCACAGCACTTTCTGAAAGTGAATCGGTATAGGCCTCTCTATTTTACACCTAGAGAAAAAAATGTGAAAGCCAATGCAACCCAGCCAGCCAGGGTTACTGCTGGGATGAGATCCCAGGCATCTTGGAGCCCTGGACTGAAGCCCTTTCCATTGGTCTGTGATGTCTCACTGTTCATTCCTTTCTTTACATGCTAAACAGTCCCATCTCCTTCCCAGATCTCCAGTTGTCCACAAAAGCCCAGGGCTTGTGTCTGTTTTTGTGCATTCTACCTTGTTCATACCCAGATTAGACTGCATATTTCTCTGGGCAGGACCTGTGTTCTTGCTGGGGTGGGAGAGCTTCAGAAGGACTTGCTGCAACAGGAGACAAAAGTAACTCAATCCCAGCAGCCGGTGAAGACTTCCTGGAACATCTCAGTTTACTCCTTAATCATCTGGGACAGATCCCTGGTTTTACATCTTGTCTGAAAAGTCAGTTTCTCTATAAGCAGAGGATCCCAGATTTAGTTGCCCCAGTCCCCAATGACTTGAAGGAGGTGAACAGGGGCCAATGGTTCTTTTCTAGTACAAGGTGCTAAGCTATCAGGTTGCAGGTTTGATGTAAAAACAGTGAAGCGGTTCTTCAGTTCACATGGATCTCAACTGCAGAGCATGGATACTGTGGATGCTGAAAGTTTACATGGGTGCAAAAGACTGCCTGATAAATCCACAGAAGCAACACCCCCCACACACCCCACACACCCCCAAGAGCTGTTGAATACAGAGGTGCCACCTTGGGCTCAGAAACTCCTTGAACTACAAACAATCTGGTGCAGTGTTTGAAGGAGGGTAAGTATGGGGCCTCTACCCTGTCCCCTAGGCATCAGCTACTGGCTAGCAGAAGAGATGGGATGCTGGACACACTTCTTGGCAAGTACCGGGCCAGGCAACCTGGAGAGAAGAGGGCTGCTTGATGGTCCAGAAGTACTATGTCTTGCAACCACACCTGTGTAACTTGGAATCTACATCTCAGGAGAAACCATTTGATAGAAGAAACTCTGTATGGTGAGGCAAGATCTACCTTTTGCAGGCAGATCCCTTTGTCTGTGTAGTGGCTCCCTGACTTATCCATGGGTACAAGGATCCTCTAGATAGGGCTGATGGAACTATATCCTGAGCAGGAAGCAATTTATTTTGTTACACATTCTTTTAAATTTCCTTGCTCCCTAGTAAAATGCAAAATTACTCTCTAAGATTAATGTCTCCAAATAATATGTATGATACTTCAAACTGGCTTTTTTGCCACCTCTAACTTCTTCCTAAAATAGGTAGGTTCTTACTTTTCCTATCCAAAAAGACAGTTCTGCTCCTAAGGCTCCAGATACAGCACTCAAAATGACAGATATTTTCTGATCAGTAAAGTGTTTCGAGAAAAAGCTTTCCTTATTTTGTTGCTCCTTTAAATACCAGTCAGTTTTCTTTTCTGTAGATCAAAGCTTTCATGGCTTTGTTTGTTTGTGCATTTGTTTCTTAGGGTCAGAAATTGTTTAGAACACAATGGAGAAAAAGAAATCACCTTTTCTTTCCCTTTTGCTTTTTAAATGGAACCACTAAAAACATTTTCAGCTCCAAATTTATCACCCAAACTCAAAACAACCACAAAAAATGAGAGGGAGAAAGACAGAAAAAAACCTCTAGAAACACATTCACAGGACTAGCATGTGTGTAGCAGATTTTTTTTTTTATTATTACTAGGGAATGATTGTATCTGCGAGCCAAAACAACAGCACTCCCTGATGCCAACTCCAGCTGTTCCTCCCTTGTAAAATTTATGAGCTGTTTTCAAGAGCCTGAATAGATCTTGTGATGGAACTTCAGTGTAGCCACGAAGATATTTTTAATTGCTGTGATGTTGTCAGGTTTCCCTGTGACACAAAGCGTGCTGTTAGTTGGCTGATTTGAAAGCACACTCCTTGAGACGCCAGCCTGCCAGGTCACTGAGCTGAAGTGAAAAGTCCAACCAGACTGCAGATCTACTTCAAATCCTTGCTGGGAACACTAGTAAACAGGCCAACAAAGGCAGGTTGAAATAGTTTTAAACAAACAAATGCATTAGTGGGGAGATTTCAGTATCTTCCCAAGTTCTCCACAGAGCTCCAAGCGGCATCTTGCACCGTAGGCAACAGCGGATCTAGTATTCATGCCCTGCAAGGGATTCTGGCTGAGCCTGAGGTAGACACAGCAGACTGGCATCAGTCCAAAACATCTAGTTTCACTGTCTTTTGGTTGTGATGTAAAAGTGACATCCTGAGCACATTTTGCCATTAGAAGACTTCTAGCAGGTATCATGAAAGTAAGATTTTCACCTAATCAACATACAGATTTCATAATTATAATTTTATGTCTGTTTCTTCCCTAAGGAAAGACTAAATTATTTATAAAACCTTAGAAAAGAGCATGGCTTTTCCATGGACAGGCCATGCAGCAACGTTATCAGTCCCGGATAGGCTCTCCGAAGCAACAGAAGTTAAAGCTAGGTATTGCCACGTTCAGCTAGCCAGAGGTTATTAGCTCAAGTACTCCACCTTCCATACATTCTTCAAGCCACCAGAAACAGAGAAGCACAAAGAGATGACATGGATTATGCAGCCACTAACTAACAAGGCTGTGTTGTTTCTCATTTCTAGTTTTATATATATTCATACCACAGAGATCTCAAACCTCTAAGCATCTCAAGACCTGTAAGACAAAAGCTGTAAAGTATCTGCCAAGGACACACAATAAAGGACATAAAAACTTAAAGAGGAAATTGGAAAGGCAGTGGGATTATTAATTGCTACCTTTTAAGCAAAGCTGTCTGTAGTATTAGGACCTTTTGTGGCTTGGCATTTGTAGCCTTGGTAAATTAGAGCCATAAAAGAAATTGGCCTCTTTGGACACAGGTAAAATCAGGTGTAATATCAAAGGTTACTAGTTAGTTCACAGTCTTTCAGCATATTGAAGATAAAAACCCCTAAGGCCTATACTTCCATTCCCAGTTTGGCCCATGCAGAAGGTGTCAGGAGACATCCCCACATGAGGCATAAACTGCCCTAGCTGTCCTGGGGAGAAGGTGATGATGTTAGTTACTAGGTCAAAGGACTGATGAGGAAAGTAGGAAAATCATGACTTTATCCTCTCTTCCCCTTTGAGATGATTTACATCCGTAGGAGTGCAAGAAGCAATCAGCCCCTCTCTCTTGTGTGTCAAACCGTAGAGCGCCTAATCCAAATCACTGTTAATATTTCATTCGAGCTCAGTAGACTTTGGAGCCAGCCCCAGGCTCAGACTTAGCATGTCTTTTTGGAAGCTCAGTATCTGATTATTATTAAGATGTGAGAGGCTGCTGTGAAGCAGAAGCCTTAGCATTCCTGTTGAAATGAGACTTGAAGCACTGAAAGGGGGAAAACCTGGGTCTGCTGGGCTGCATCTTGCCCTGCACTCAGGAAACTCAGCACTGCTGCAGGAACAGAGGGAGGATATGGAAGTGATGTACTCAGGTGATGAGATATTTTAGCATGATATCATGTAGGCTGCAGTTCCCAGTGCAAGCAGCATATAGGAACCTGCTGCTTGCTGGGGTCTTGGTTAAGGATAAGCTCTGATACTGTGTATATCCTTCAGAGACCCTGCACTTGTTCTGAACTGCAGCGGTGGCAGTGTCCTCTCTTCTGCCTCATTCTGTAGACAATACAAGGCATAAGACAGTCAGTTGCATCAGGTGGTGGAAGTTGCTTTTACGTCCCTTTCTTACATTGTGTATAGATTGGCTTGACCTAGAGAGTTACCAGAATGAGTAGGAAGCAAATAAGAAGACTCCTAAGCCACCTCCTTTTTGAGTTCTCCATCCTCTCTTATCATGGGACCTTGTTGTGAAGGGACTGGCAAGCGAAATGTGTCAGTCATCAGAATGCTTCTCACTGCTTGGGGGTACCTAGTGTTCCCTGTACCCTTCCTAATGATTGGAGGTCTCCCAAGTTTCCTTGATGTTTGGAGTTGCTCCTCATTGTCACTTAGGTTGTCACCTCTTTGTCTTCCCACTGCTGCTGGTAGGATGTAAAGTCCGATAGCTCCAGACCGTAGGATGTAAAGTCCGATAGCTCCAGACCAAATGGTAGCACATCTTAAAAAAAATGTAGTATTTTTGAAAATAATTAAGAACAGAAGATTACAGAGTGCATGTGTGTTTCCCAGATTTTATTTTTTAAACAGATTTTATTGATATGACTTGATATAACTGATTAAAAAAATGTAGTATCCTAGAAAATTCAGTCTGGACTGCTTTTTATAAGTCTGACCACTCTACTAGTAGGGTCTAACCATAGCTGTTTGATCTTTCACTACCAGTCGAGTTTTCTCAGAGTTGTTGTAAGCTGGTTTGGAGTATGTACGGAGTGGTACTCATGTGTACTCAATGTAACATGGATCTTTATTGAACCAGATAATTACTGTATCATTGTGATGGGAAATAATGACCCTTTTCTTTATAGAAACTTGTAGAAAAATCCATTAGTATCCAGAAAAGACTGGGAAAGAGGCATGAAGTGCTTGCTTAAGACTAATGAAGTTACATTAGTGGGGTGCCAAAATGTGACCCTCATGCCATGCTCATTTTAACCCCAGGAGGACCACAAATTCTGTGTGTGCTCAGCCAAAGAGGCACAAATCTCCCATTAGCACTCTTTAAGTTACACAGGTGGATGGCAAAGCAAGGAGCAGAGAGCTATTGCTGTCTTTCCTATGAAAGAGGGATTAACAAAGAGTCTGTCAGTAGGAGCCTGCTAGTGAGAGATCCCCATAATGGCAGAGCAAGTGAATAGCATGTGTTTAAAGAGCCCATAATCCTATATTTACACAACAGTCCTTAATGGCTCATTCAGAGCCATTGCAAAGAACCAAGTAAATAGTGTGGTTAGAAAGTCTGTTACTTTATA
Organism: Falco cherrug; assembly: GCF_023634085.1. NCBI lineage: Eukaryota > Metazoa > Chordata > Aves > Falconiformes > Falconidae > Falco > Falco cherrug. The sequence continues at coordinate 12,212,085 of NC_073700.1, read as the reverse complement.
TTTACTCACTAGACCGTCTGCTGTGGGAGCTGTGAATGTCATGAAGAGCTAAAAGGAGCATTCTTTTGATTTTTTTATTATTATTACTTTTTTTTTTTTTAAAGTTATGAAAAGCTAACGAATAATGATACCAAAACCCACTTTCAATAGGAACTATACCTTCACTTTGCACCAGTGGAGAACAACCATTAGCACACTTTGTCAAGGAAAGGGATGCATTTATCATCACCTGGAGTCTTTTCATAGAGACTGGATGTGCTCTAAAAGATACACTCTTATTCAACAAGATGTTTTTGAACTCAATAGCACTCGTGTGTGGCGGGAAAAAATTTATTCTCTTCACTGCAAAAACTACTGGAAAGGTAGAAAATGATCTGTTTTACAGACATATCAAATGGTCTTTTCTGGCTTTAAGGTACACTGCTTTTGAGACTGGACACTAAATTTATTCTTTCAAATGTTTATTCATGTAAACACTTAAATCTTCATTAAAGTAAAAACTATACACACAAATCAGAGTGAAGCAGACAGCTGATTAGCATGTGAAATGAAGGTGACATTAAATATTTGGGGATTTGCATAGCAAATAATTATAATTCCAACCTTAGTGGTCAGTTATGAAATGGACTGTAAAGATCTGACGAAGTCCCCTCAAACAAGAAAAATTCACAGAATAAGCCTCAGCTAATATCTAATATTTTAGATTCCTGAAACATTATTCAAGATCCTATCTGAACCTTAACTAATTGATCCTCAAAATTCCCTTGAAGTATCAGCAAGCACTGGAATGGAGCAAATAATTAATAAGAAATCATCTATGCAATGAATTTTTCTTCTTGTTTGTGATTGCCTACACAGATCATTAAATGTATTTATTACACACAATGACTTGCACAATTTTGTCAATAATACTTGGCTTGCAAATAGTTTAAAATTTGCAACTAGAAGGAGAAGAGAGGAAGCCTCCACGTTTATTGCTGTTTTTTCATTAACTACAAAAGACCTGTTATCAGCATGGGATGACCTATGAATTAGGAATCAAATATTTACTAACTGAATGTGTAATTTTAAATTTCAGTTAAAAATTTAGGACCTTACTACCTCCTGCCTAAAAGCAAAGTTGCTTTTTCCTTATGTTAGAAGAAATGACAAAACTTAGCTCAGGCAGTACCGTATACTGGTCGATGCATGGTCACACACCTCTCAGTGTGCCCAGGGAGGGTGACATGTAGAGCAGCTGCATCCGTATGGGAGAAGGGGATAAGGCTGGAAGCATACATCTTCCTGAGCCTTCACATGGCTGGGGACCTAAAACTTAAAGCCACTACTGCTATATCGATGCCATGTTGTTCAAACAGATCTGATGAAGCTTCACACTGACGTAATCTACTGTTTCTTTCTCCCAAGCACTCATGCTTGCAAAGTCTGGGAAATAAAATATGCCATGAGAATAAAGGGAAGTGGATCAAGAATATGTCAGTTTGACATTTCCTGTCAAAATGGAGTGCTTTTTTGCAAACTAAGAATATATTGTGGAAAATGCAGTTTATGTAGTAGAACTATTGATGACTGGGGAGATGGAGGCACCGGCCAGCACTGAGGAGTCAGGGATAGCAACCAGGGCTTTCCTGTTGAGAGATCCAAAGTTTGTAAGACTTCATCCAGTGCAGGGAGAGCAAGGCTATGCCCTCCTCTGTACAACAAGAGTCTCAGCAGTATCACCGATGCTTTCCCAGGATAGTATTCACAGAGGACAGGTCCTTTTCTACTGCAAAAGTGCATTTCTGCATTGACTTTTGTAACACATTAATACAGCAGAGCGGCCAAAAGTACCTAAAAAGTGTGTGATATTGGAAGCTGGGTAGCATCCATCTCCTCCTCTTTCCCACATTGTTCAGTCCTGTTTTTTTTCCTGCTCCTCTGCAGCCCCAAACTGCAAGGGGTAATTTCTGTCTGGATGTGTGGTCTCATCTCTAAGCCTGTCTACCAGGACTGAGTGGGGTTGTGTATATTTGTATAAGGGTGTCAGTCCCTATCCTTAATTTGTGCCTTGCCACTCTTACGAAGTTTTCCTCTGTGGCAGCAGAGGGAATGAGGTTAGAGCAGCTGTTCTGAAGCATTTCTTTCCAGTATGTCCTTTTGCTGCTGCTGCTTTGTCTTTTTCCCCCTGAGCTGACATGAAAGGCCTCATCTGCAAGCACAGCCGGAATGTCTCCATCAGTCCTGGACAGACGCAGGGAGCCGGGGTGGGGGTGTTGTAAGAGGCTGTGCTGTTTTCTGGAGTGATTCCTCGGGGCCAGGTGGGTGCCTGGGGATGTGGAGGGTGGGATCAGTCAGCAACATCTACCACGGGGTGAGGAGGCAGAACATTTCATCCCTTTGGGGCTTTTTGCCCAGCCGGCCCAGGGAGCAGCGCTGGGCACAGCCAGGCCCAGAATGACAGCTGTGGTGGTGACACCCCGGCGTGGCCCAGTCCTGCATGGCTGAGGGGCTGCAGGGAGCGCCTGGTGCCAGGGCTGGTGGAAAAGCCCTAATTCAGTCCTTCCCCAGGATCCCCACCGGTGCCCTGCCCTCATGTGCAGGGAACTACCCCAAAGGCAACAAGCGCTTGCAGACAGCACTGGCTCCTGTCAGCTGAACTCCTGAGGAGAAGCACAGCACACGGGCCTGCGCGCAGCCTGTGCACAGCCAAACTGCCATTCTCAATATTGAATTCTGGAACTGTCTTAACTAAATATGCCAATGGACATCATGCCTGGACGCTGCGGTGGATGTCCCGTACCCCAGCAGCCATGGCCAGCAGCAGCAGCAGAGCACTTCTGCTGGATGCGGCCCAGTGGGCCCCGGTGGCTTCACGGCCTTTCCCTGGTTTTTTTAGTGCTGTCAAGATACTGGCTCATCTGGGGTTCTTCATCCAGTCGCTTTAGCTTAATTAAACACTTTTAGATGCCATGGTGAAAGTTATATAGACACAAGTGATTTTTATGAACTGGTAGCATTAATTTAAACTCAATTCCAGCCGAGCATGCTGCGATGGTTCGGGCTATTAGCCCATCACTAATACAGACTATAGAACAGTTAATACCAGTCCATTCAAATCCAAGACATATTTTCATTTGCTGAATAGCTTTAATTCTCCGAAAGCTGATCAAATAATAATAATAATAATAACAACAACAACAATAATAACAGTAACAAGAACAATAAGCAATTCCAGTGTGATTGGCTAATCTGATGGTTTTGCTTCCAGTTTATTTTTAATTTCTGGCAGCAGTGATATTGGAAATTAAAAAGCTCTCTTGACACTTGAGTGACTCGAATCTCAGACTGGATGAAATGAGGTGACTGAAGCAGCTTTGGGCCTTTTATTCTCGCCCATCATTATCACAGCTAATAAGAAAAAACAGGGAGGCTGCCCAGCAGTGAAGACTGAGGGCTCCCCACCCCCTTTCTTTTTTGTGCCATCCAAGATAAAGTACTAATTATCAGGACAGCTCAAGCTCATTTGTGGGAGGAAGGGAATTGAATGCTGCTTCAGTGAAAAGACTTAGCTCCTGTGTGCCCTTGGGCAGGGATTGAGGTACTTTGGTGATTTAAGCATCCAAATTAAAACACCTTGAAGTGACAGGCAGCCATCCCAGTGGGCTTGCTCCTAGGACCTCTGCTCTAGCTCTTATTGCAAGGTGCAGCAGAAAAAAAAAAAAAATTCACCCAAATCACCATGTATGGGCAGGTTTTTCAGATGAGACACAAAACCTCAGGCCTTTCTCTATTTTGGACAACCAAGATGGAAAGCTCTGAAGTGTAGGTTTACCCTAGGGCACAGGGAGGTGTGGGCAGTGGTAAACACCTGGAGACTCACACAGTATTTGCTAGCAAATGACTTGTGGAGAAAAACAATTGGATTGAAAGTCTGGGGACGCATGAGAGTTTGGCCTGGTTCTGGCTGGAAAGGTCACACTTCTATTCATGCAAGACCTGACTGCACCGTCACTGTCATAACTGACACAGAAAGAACACAGCAGTGTAGGCCGACCTTGTTAGGCACAGCTCCCTAAAGCAAGGGAGAACATTTAAACACTGCACTTTGTCTGTAATGATCTAAAGAGCTGAAGAAGTTGAGGCAAAGGTAGAAGGACAGTCCAACCACAAGAGACTTTAGAGTCCATCTCATCTGTCCCTCTATTCTAGGGAAGGAGCAACTCAATCTACATCGCTCTTCATGGATGTTTGTCCCACCAGTGATGGAGATTCTGCAGACTTTCTGACATTCTCTTCAATATCTAAAGCCATCTATGCTGTGACACAGAGAGGAGAGACAAAAAGAGGACTGATTTTACAATGTGTTCAGCATCACCCAAAGATCACTAATGCACTCACTCTGAAACTGTTGAGGGAGGCCACAGTGGGAATACAGGATGGGGATTTGTGAGAGAGGCCCAAGACCCCTCCCTGGTGCAAGGAGGATGCCAGCACCCTCTTTACTCCATGGGCCCAAGTCCTGCTGTGCTCTGCATATCCAGGCTGCATCCACTAAGTGAATAAAAGGAGAGTTTGGGCCACAGATCTGTCAAATGCAGGAACTGATCCATTTGAAATAAAAAACAGTGTTTTCACGCAAGTGTTAAAGTGCTCTATCAGCAGGAATCTGTGTCTGCCATGTTCTATATAAATGCCGTGAGAGGAGCACACCCTCCAGCGAGGCAGAGCACTGCGCTTGCCCACTGCCCATCATCTGTTTTGTTAATGGCTCTATTGCTTGTCTTCCTTAAGAAGATGGTGCTTACCATGCATCATGAGGATGACCAAGTGTGACTTATGGGCTTGGGTGCTAGGGAGAACCATTGTCCCTTCCCACTGCTGCACTGGAGCCCCAGGGGAGATGAAACTCAGCCTTGTCACTTCCACCCATGAGTGGGAAAAGCCACGTGTGATTTTGCTGATTGCTTATAATAACTGCCACCAGCAGTGGCAAGAATGGGACAAGTGCGGAGTGATACTTTTGCAGAGCACCCTCCCCACTGGGATGCTTGGGACTCCCCAGGACAGTGGCTCATCTTTGGTTTTGTAGTCCTCCAGACACTGAATATCCTTTCCATTAGATATCACTTAGGAAGTTTCACCCTCACAATCCCTGAAGTGTTTGGGAGTGAGGGTTCACGCTGGGAGACATTTGTCATCTTTTATCCTAAGCGAGACTAAAGCAGCATACGAGGAGAGTGTTTTCCTTGCTGGTGCTGTCAGAGAGCCTGTACTTCTTGCATCTGAGGGGTTAGGGACCAGGGAGAAGGCTTGCTGGCTGCCACAAGGGCTCCCATGCCTGGCAGACACAGAGGCCAATCTGGTAAATGAATTTCAGGCTAATGAGGGTGGGTATTAAATATTTGCTGTACTTGAGCAGGAGGGCCTTTGTCACTAATTACCGGGAGGTGTTAAAGGAGATAGGATGTATTTAAACCTCATTGTTTGCTATTAAAGCACAGATTCGTTTCTTCTTTTCTGGGCTAAGCATCTAATACACTTTGAGCAATAGCAGAAGGGCTTGGTGGATTAATCACTGTCCTTGAAAATAAAAAATTACTTATTTTAATGCATGCAAATGTTTGGGAAGAGATAGAAGCAAGTGGCTACTGGCTCATGGGCTGGATAAGAGTTTTGGGTCTGGTCTCTGCGTACAAACAGGCTCTTCAGCCTCATCTCTGACCTGAAGGAGAGTAGAAGCTGGGGGACATGGCAGGCAGGGCAGCGTCAGGCATCCCTCACTGACAGCCCTCCTGGCAGCTGCAAGTCCTCCCTGCAGCACCTGCCATCCATCCCCAGGGTACCTGCTCCAGTACTGGGGAAAGCATCAAGTCCTTCAGGCTTAAAGAAAAGCCTGGTAATTGCAGAGACATCTCTACCCATTTCTCACCACCTCTATCATTTCAAGATGGCCCTTGGCAGCTGAGTAGATGGGTGAATAGATAATACTAACTATACTATTAACTACAGCTCAATAACTATAAGAATCCCTTGGCCCTTTCCCTGTTGCTAAATGTACAACACAGAACGGCTTAAAATACTGCAGAGCATTTCTTCCCAGCTTTAATACCTGTGGTACCATTCAGTCTGGCACCCAGAATAATGCAGGACACCAGTCTCCATCAAACCCCATCTGCTGCCGACTCAATAAGCCCCTTGCCCAGAGAATTGCAGTAGCCTGGGGAATACGACAGGCTGTCAGCATTCACTGTTTCAAGTTTGCCTCTTTAGGCTCCGTAAGGAAATGCTGTGCAATGACACCCTTATTGGCCCTGGATGAATCAGATTAATTACTCCAATGAGAAATTTCCCCTAGCAAGTTATTTTCCTGTTCAGTGCACTTCGTAAATATGAACTGCCTCTTCCAAAATCTTCCTGTGCATGATCAGAAGATCTTGTTTTTCCAGAGAGGAAACTGAGGCATAAGAAAGCCAAATGACTTGCCGAGGGCAAAGGAAAATGTGTGTAGATGAAACAAGAAGCATTTTATCAGCATGCTTATGGGAATTGGTAAATTATAATTACAGTAAGGTGATGGGACAGATTTTTGCCAATACAGTGTGTGAAAGAGCAATTTTAAAACATTCTCTATCTAAAATTCTCAAGTGTTTTCTGGCAGAGGAGGGAAGCCCTGAACAGCACATATAACTGTCTGCACAACAAACGTGTTTTTCTCGGTTGCATCTTGCAGATCCATTAGAAATAGTCCATGAACTCCCATAGATCCCTACTGCAGTGATTAGGAAACGCTGTAGATAGAATATTTTCATCACAGTGGAAAAGAAGATGTTAAGAAATTTGGGTTTAGTCCAATGCAGAACAGGAAAAAGTCTGATTTCATAGCTGTCCACCAAGCAGAATGCCCAGCCAATTTTGGTTTTAGAATTTAAATTTTATATTGTGATAGAAGGAGGAAACACTGTGCCAAAAAATAAAGTTATATTTCTATTAGTGCTAACAGCAACTACTCATGGGATTTTAATGAAGGGATGCAAAAAAGAATGGCAGAACATCTCCAGCAGCACATCTGTGGTAACAAGGGCTATTGGCATAGGATATTAGTCTATGTTATGCATTTCTATATGCATGTTAAATGCAAATTATGCAGATATGAAATTTACACAGAAAATTAAAATAAAACCCTCCACATATGTTACAAGGACTGAAAATTTCAAAACTTAAAAATTTCCCAAGCAGAAGTTCCTAAAGTTTTCTTTCAGCATAATTCAGATTTTTCCCTTAGAAGAAGATGCTGACACTTCATTGATCCCAAGAAATTTTGATTTTCACTGCATAATGTTTTCCAATAGAAAACAGTAGTGGATATAGAGTTTCTAAGCAACTCCAATCCCAAATCAACATTTGCAGGCCATAATTAGAGACGGGCAGCCTACAGTGGCTTAAAGGTATGAACTTTTGAGATGTTTAACTATAGAAGGGTTGGAGAAGGCATCATGAAGCCTGATGTGACCTTGTATGCCTACCAGCACAGATGGGTTAAGAGAAAGTGCTGGGTCAGGGATTTAGGAGAGTCAACTCAGCAGTGCCAACATCCCATCAGGGTTTGATACTCAACCAGATTCAAACTGTGGAAAACAGACGGTGTGAAGGACAAGGCAGTCCTTCCAACAGGATCAGCGTGAGTATCAGCGTGAGTAAACCATCTTGCAGGCAACCTTACCCCAGGACATGTATGACATGACAAAACTGCTCTACCCCTAGGACTAATTCACAGTGTCAGGACAACGACTGATACTGGGACTGCGTATGCTTGTACGGGATCATCTGGAAGGGAATCAAATAGGGTGAAGAGGCAGTCCAGCACTCACTCATGGCAGTGGAGAGGTAGAATGCTGAGCTGTAATCCCCAGTGGATGCCAAAGATGTAGCTGAGAAATGGGCTGAGCTGCTAAAGATGCCTGTGTTTTTGTATGGCAAAATCAAGGGAAAGATTGGGAGAAACATCTCCCAGTTTATGTTCTTATAGAATCATAGAATTGTTTAGGTTAGAAAAGACCTTTAAGATCATTGAAGCAAACCATTAACCCAGGATTGCCAAGTCCACCATTAAACCGTGCCCCTAAGTGCCACATCTACACGTCTTTTAAATACCTCCAGGAATGGCAACTCAACCACTTCCCTGGGCGGCCTGTTTCAGTGCTTGACAACCCTTTCAGCGAAGAAATTTTTCCTAATATCCAATCTAAACCTCCCCTGCCATCACTGTTACATTCCCCTTTCCAAGGACTTTGATCTTACCTCTTATTCCTAAGATGAACACAGGAAAATTTTATCATGCTGGTGTCTGCTATATTCCTCAGGTTTAGAAGGTATTGCTGTGTGCTTCACCCCTGGGAGCCCTCCATTCACAGGAGAGATGGGAGAGCTTGTGTCCTGAGGCAGCGCTGAAATGAGGATCTTCTCCTGGATGAGCCACAAAGCAGCTTACTCCAGATGAGCCAGGAGGAGCTGAGCGGAAGCATGGCTCAGCTGGAAGTCTCTCTCAGCATCTATTACAACAGCAGGGTTATCTTTGCTGCCGAAAGGAGATGTTACTGTGAGCTATGACAAACTCATTGAGTTTTACAGCAACACTGGAAAACTAACTGCAATGAATTTAGAAAAGATGCTCAGGGAATGCTAAGCCAGTCCCTTTCTGCTTTTAGTTTTGCACCACTCATTAGACCTTGCTCTAAGGCATGAAGCATGAGTTTGGATTACGTGCACGTGCACACGCAAACACATGCACGCTTTTTATTTTTGTAGGATTGCTCACAAGGGTATGGCCATTGGGAGATACTTTTTTTTATAATGAAGAACACGGAAGACTGAGTTGATTGGAAATGAAAGAGGGGACAAGAGGCTCCACTGGCATTTTCCTGAATTCATCAAAGAACAATATCAATAGGCATGTTAAACCCTCAGCATTTTGTAGCAAATCAGCCCACTAATGAGAAAACACACATGTGGCCAAAGCAGTGATTGCAACTCAAGTTTCTTGGCTTCAAAACTGCTCCTCAAGCTTACAGGAGAAAGAGTTGTAGTTAGCAGAAACGCTACAGCTATTTCACCAGCATGCTCCCAAAACTTGGCGAGCCCTTGACAAAAGGTCACAGGAGTGATGTCACCACTGGTTTAGGGCTGTTACGGGCAGATTTAGGCTGACAGACTTTAGAGGAGGCCTAGTGAGGGCACTGCTAGGCTCAAAGTCATGCCACCCACCAAGGGAGCTATTCAGGTGTCTGCCCACAGGCATATAGGCTATGCTGGCATCAGAGATGCTTGTCAATGGTGGGTGGACGTGATACAGCAATACCAGGAACCAGGAACCCATGGCACTTCTGTAGCAGTTGGAGGCAAGGTAGGATGCCTGAAGGTCTTTTAAATTTCACAGCCCACATTTCTCCCTAGGTAAATAAAAAATTCTGTGGAGAGCTCCATGCCCACAGCAGGTGGTGCTCTACATTGCTGGAAAACACTAGCAAGGACATGCTTTCCCCCTGATACATTCCCTTCAAAAGGACTCCCAAAAGGGGAAGGCAAGCCAAAGTCTAGCCTACAGCTGGTACCATCCAGAAGAAAAAAAAAAAAAAAAAAAAAAAGGCAAATCTACAGTGGTGATGTAAGCAGCAAAAAGTGGAGGACCAGAAGAGCATCTCCATTGCTGGGAATCTTGCAATGGCTACAACTGCCCCAGAAATTGATTTCATCCCTTTTCACAATGCCTTTTTCAGAGGGCAGCTGGGGACCTTATTGTTATTTATTATGATCACAGCTAGATCTTCAGAGATTTCCTTAATTAGCATCATTAGACACACAGCTTAATCTTAAAACCCTGGGCTTGTCAGCATGGCAAATTAAAACTTCGGGGTTTTTTCTCTTCTATATGCTGGGTTGGAGAGTGTGAGAAGAAAAACTGGAGGTCTCCTGACAGTTTCAGAGAGTGTGGGAATCTGTCTTTAATCTTTGATGACTAGGGCAGCATATGCAGAGTGGATGAGTGAGAAGGGTCAGTTCTGTGCCAGAAAGGGAAAACAAGGGTCACTGCATTTAAAAGAAGACCTCCTTTTGCACACCAGATGAGCTAAGCATACAGCCTGATGCCTCCCCCTCAGCAAGAGATTTCTCAAAAACTTCCAGGAACTTGGGGGAAAAAAAACCTGCTCCATATAATAAACACTGAATTCTAGCAGAAAGAAACCCTACAGAAGTATCTGTGACATCCACATTAACAGCAAATGAGTTAGTTGTGATTGATGCAATTCCAGTGAACACCAAAGGAATTAATAATGATTAGGGCCATTATTTTAAAGCATTAACACCTCCCTCCAAAAAAAAAACCCAAAACAACAAACCACCACCAACAAACAACAACCCCCAAAAGGAGAACAATTAGATGTCTTCAGTAGTTATCTTTCACAGTATACTTACTGCAGTGATCAGATATGATATTATACCTATTAATCAACAAAATGATGGAAAAGGACATAACTCATGTATATCCATGAGACAGTCCTTAGAAGCACATACCTTATTTGCTGGTCTGCTTATGAGTCTGCTGCTGGCACAGGGAAATACACTGGGGTTTTTTTTTGTTTTTCTAGCAGTAGAATGTGTCTCATGAGTTTGAAAACAGGTTGGAGAGTCATTCATTAAAACAAAGAAAACAAATAAAACCACGCATACTTAGGGACAGACTTTGCATTCATAGATCATGTGACCCTGCTTAGCCCCACTGGGTCTGAGGGAGATCAACAAACAGCAGATCTTCCCACTTAATGTTTTAGGTTTTTCTAGCTCATGTGCTCCAAGCCCAGAAAGATCTGTTCTTCATCAGTAAAGAAAGGTTGCGATGAGCTTTATCGCTATGCTGCAGGTGAGGAAACTGAGGCTCTGAGACACCATGAGGTTTTCCTGAGGTCACACATTAATCAGTACTGAGCCAGAGGGAAATCCTGATTTTTGGCACTCTGCATTAACCACTGAGTTAATAATCTCTCTTTTGTTCATCTCTGGTGCGTTGATTCACTTCTATCATCAATGGGTCATGACCCAAAATCATTGCTCATCTGTGTCATGGTCTTGCAATGCAAAATGAGCTTTTAGTAATTCAGCTGAGCCTAATGGGTGGGTTCAAACACACATGCCAGCTGGGAGAGGGCGGTGGGGTGCAATCCCTCCCCTAGGCTACTCATCCCATGCAGAAGGCATGGTATTTCCATCTGTGTGACTCTTGCACTGACAGCAGCCCAGCATCAGCGGCTGTGAAAGGGAAGCAATGCATTTCTGCACCCAGGAGCATGGGTGGGTGCAGACATACGTCCAACTCAAGCCTGGTTGGAGCAAACAATAGTTCATATTGTTCATATACCTTCAGAGTGGGTTGACTGGCCAGGATTAGTTGGGTGGAAAGATAGTGGAAAAGTGGGATTGGCCATTAATGTGATGTATCTGCATCCTCCCAGGCAGGGACAGATGAGATTTTACTATATCTAAAGTCACAATGTGCCAGAAGATGAATAATCACATCAGCATCTCTCTTCTCTTCCAGGGGGTAGTTATGTCCACCATACCCACATCATAGCTGAAGAAAGGAAAGGAGGTGAGCTTGAGCACAAGTCAATGACAAAACAGCATCAACTCTCAGAACGGTTTGCTTTTCCAAGTTAAATTTCAGCCGTGATTAAACTCTCCCAGACTGCATAGGCTTGGATTCCGTTTTCCTTTTGAAAAGTGATCTGAAATTCCCAGCCAATTCTCTGTATCCCTCAGTCACAACTCTGATGATTAACGTCCCCAGGCTGGGCTGAGAATCCCAAAAGGATCTCTCTGTAATCAAATTCCTCATTGACTCCCATGATACAGGATCAGAGGCACAATGATGAAGCAATCCTAATTTTGCAGCCAGAGCCAAATGCCAATTAGATCCTCAGCAGGTGTAAACTGAGCTGGCATTGTTCTCCCTGGAAGAGAGAATGCTGATTTACACCCAGGCGAAGAGCTGCCCTGCTGGCCTTCCTTGTGCTGTAACCTGCTCTCCCAGTGGCCCAATGGCCCATATGGAGGTGGGCATGAGTGTTTTTTCCATGACTGTGGGTGTCCAGGTCTCTAGAGTAAATGGGAAATGATCTGCTTTCTCTATCCTTATCAGTGGGACTAAGCATAGTCCTTGTTTTAAAGGTCCTTTTAGGCTACCTGGAAGCACTAAAGTTTAGCAGTAGGAATACACCTGTCCATAAGTGCTCTTATTTCCAGCCTGAGCAAATCCTCTGCCATGGAGCTCTTTGTGGGGGATGGCGTGGGTCAGGTTTCTGCGCCCTTCTTCCTTGTGGGAACACCCTCCTGGCAACAGGTCTGGCTCTTCACAGCTTCCAGAGCATCACAGCACAGCTTTGCAAAGCAGGACATCTGCCCCTGCCTCCCCCGGCTGCTTATCGGTTGTCACTTAGCCCTTTCTTTCCACATCTGGGCTTAGTGTCGCTTTCAAAGACAAAATCCTTGTGAGGCCACTACCACAGAAATCAAAGCAGGGAAGAAAAATAAAACCTTATTTTCTGTCTTCAAAAAAGAAACAGTAGCTGCATAAGGCTTTGCAGAGCCACCCACCCATCTGGAGCAGGCGGCGCTTGTCCCCACCGCGTGTGCTGCCTGGCTTGGGAGGGACGCTCCGGAAGAGCTTAGCCTGCACCCGTACAGGAACAACCCCTGTTAGAAACTGCAGAAGCAAACCAGAATATATTCAGGGAATTAATTGTATGGAAAATTATCCAGGCTATTAAAAGCCACATGAACATGCTGAATATCATGCATTTTAAGCGTACACAGAAAAACATCATTTTGAAGGGGATTATTGTTTAAATAGGCAATAGGGGCTCTAGCAGATAAGCTTCCCGCTCCTGTCTCCTCTTATTGTCTGGAGTACATTATCTCCACCATAATATTCTCAGCTCTCTCCGGGAGTATTGTCAGACTGAAATGCTATTTTAAAAGTATATGTTTATGTTTCAATAGACTTTATAATAGCAAACACATCCGCCCAAGACACAGTAAGTGAGAGGGAAAAAAAGGAGGAGGAAAATCAAGAGACAGAGGTTGCAGCTTCCTCAGTATTGAGTATAACAGGAATAAATATTACCCAGCAAAAGGTACCCTGATTTTTTTTTTTTTCTCCCTGCTGAACACAGGGAATCTCTGCATTCAGAGGAGCACTAGCTAATGTGCACTTAGCAATGGGACAGGGAGCCACCAGCACATGACACTTGGGAATGGCAGGTCTGTGCAGGACTCCAGCCCCTCTGCAGTATTCACTGTCCCTCCAGTTCAACAGTCAGTTAGTTGAATTTTCAAGCCTGAGTTTCAAAGGTGGGAAAACAGCCCAATGCAACGCCAAGTCATCACAGGCTCCCAGCAATCTGGTCTAAATTGGGGAAAAGTTTGAGCAACCCTGCTCCTGCAGCTTGCACTTGCACAGAAGCCTGGAGGCAACCTGTTGGGATGCCTCTGTTTCGCTTTGCTGTGCGTGTCCATGCGCACATGTGGATGGGCCTGGCTGTGCTGTGGCATTTATCCGTGCGAGTGGGCAGAAACTACCCCGAGCCTGTAATTCACTTTTGAAACTGTCAGACATCATGACAATGTATTTCTGAAAGATATACTGTATAGAGTGAATTTCTAACAAGCTTCCATGTGATTTTCATCTCTTGAGTGAGAGAAACCTGATAAAGATATAGATCCATCCTCACATCTTGGCATAAAATCATATCTTATTGGTTTAGATCATTCTGTGTCTTATTTTTTTTTATAGTACTAGTGTTTTCTAGTTCCAGCAGAAAATACAAACACTCAAGAGATCTCATTTTTCTGCTAAATGGATTTTCATTCCACATGAGTTATCTCTCTCTAGATATAAACATACACACACAGATATACCATGTACACCCCCTCACGTTAAATGCCAAAGACACCATTAAGTGTAATGTTAAAATAAAAAAATCCCAAGGCTCATACTCAAAAATCCTCTCTTTTAAGTATTCACAATTTAAAAGATACTTAAATAGATGTTCTTCAAACTTGAGTCAATTTTAGCCTCTCTAGTGAAAGCCCATAAAACAAACTGAGAGTAGTAATTTTTGGGGGGAGCTATTCTGGGAACAGTGCATGTGTAACAACTCCATTGTTATATGGGGGATGAATGTGTTCTCTACTCATGCTCACCTGACTTAAATAGGTCAGCTGAATGGAAAAAAACTCTCAGTAATGCTAAGAAAATATTACAGAAAAGAATTAATCTGAAAAGAGAGAAGCACTTGCTTCCTCTCTGAGAAAAAAAGAGAAACTACAAAGGACAGTCTGAATGCTGAATTTATGGCAAGCTTTTTCTTACCGACTCAGAGCCAAAAATCTGCTGTCAGTTACATTAGTATAAATCTGGAGCAGCTCCACTATCATCATTAGAGTTACAGGCCAATTATGTAATGAAAAGAAGTATTTCAGGCTTGCCAAAAATCTTAAATGTAGGTCCTGCTTCAGGCCGTGCTGAAAGCCTAGATAAGTGGCCTGAATTTCAGCACACCCTTCACCAGCATTTCCTGCCACTTACCTATTATTATTGTACCTATCAACAGTGTGTGTATAGATTTAGACTGTGTAATCAAGCATTATTTGACCTCTAGTACTGGGAGTAAAGAGGAAGCCAACCCATTGACTTTCCATGTCTTTGATGTTAAACTCTACAGACAAAATACTGTTTGGAAGAGCCTGATAGATGGCTGGACAAAATATCGAGAGAGATCTTAATGCATTCATTTGCTCTTCCTTTAAGATATAGCTGTCAAAGGAGATTGTATCACCAACAGAGCTGGTGAGATTAAGTATGACCTGGGATGTTTTAGGTGGCAGGGTCCAGAGGAAGATTTTCTCTTAACTTTGAGAAAGTACGTTGTGCTACTGACCTCTTGCTTCTCACTCTTCCCCACAGCTTCCCAAGACAGTTTCGGGGTAGCAGCCGTTGCTGAATTTATAGTGGATTGGGCATCTGTACTTTCTGGTTTAGCTAAAAAGCAAAGCCCAGTCCTGGTCAGAAGACACAGTTCCCTTTAAAAGTCTTATAGAACTCGTACCAGCTCTTCTTTCTTTGTCTTGCAAATTCTCACTACCAAAGCTGGTGAGCTTCCACTTAAAAAAAAAAAAAAAAAAAAAAAAAAAAAAGTCACTTTGATGAACTGGCGTTTACCCAACAAAAATCCTGTTACTAAAATCCTCTAACCATATCTACCAGAATCTGAGCCCCTACAGAGCTGTCACCCTGGCACACATATGTTCATGCACACATACAGTGCACACAGATGTGTATATATCCACACAGATTTCACAGAAAGTTGGTACTAAACTCCAGCCGTGGCTGGAGAGCAGGCTTACTGATCAATTCTTATTTACCATACCGTGGAAAGGTAGACTTCACAGAGTGCCTAGTGTGGGCTCTTCCTCCATCTTCCTGAAGATGCAGAGTATGTAGAAATGTGAAGGGGGGTGGGGTGGGGGGCGCGGGGAAAAAAGGGCAGGTTATTCCCAGGGGTGTAATTGGCCAGCAGTGCCTGGATTGTAGCCAGAAGGAAGAGAGGAGAGCACTGAGTAATGAACCGCATGCTTTTAATTTCACTTAAGAACTCTAAAGCAGGAAAACCTGAGCTGTATCCATGGGGATTGCAATCAATAGCCAAGCAGATAACAAAGAACTGGTGCTCGGGATAGAAAAGTGCCTGGGCCCATTAGTTTATTGCTCGGCCTTTCTTTGGGGACTCGCTCTTTCTTGCCTGTTTTTGGCTCCAGCTCTGAATCCTTCAAACACTAGGGAGCAGCAGCTTCCTTTGAAAGCCTCCTGGCTGCACGGTGGGGCTGTTGCTGTCAGCTTTTGCCGTGTGCCAGCCCTTAAAATAAAGAGAGAGAAGCAGGGGAAAGGGCGGGGTGGTGGTGGGAAAGCATTCCTGATGATAATTTGATTGCATGCATTAATGATCAAAGTGTTGCAGACTAATTACCAACACTTACCTCTCAGATATTAAGTTATCATTTATTTCCCTCCCCCCACACACACCCCCCACCCCCCCAGCTTTAGCTTTGTGTCTACCCTCTGTTCGGGGTGATCATCTGCAGCCTGACACCTCAACCTGCCCCTGGCAGCCTGCAGAGCTCCCACCCAGGTTCTCAGGGAGCATCCCCTCCACACCACCACCGTGTGCTCCCTTTGGTGGATACTCAGGGGTCTTGGAAAACCAGGTCAGCCTGGGAGGGGGAAGCAGAGCAGGTTTTGACATGATCTAGAAGGGTTCTTGGCAAAAAATAACCTCTTCTGCATCACATCTCTGAAGTTTGATCCCTCAGGGTGGGTACCTTGGTGCAAGGTGCCTGTGTGGGATCGGTCCCAACTGGGTACGTGCCAAGCCATAAATGCAAATAATGACAGTTCCAAACAATGTGCTTTTCAATGCTGCTTCCAGCATCCATTTTAACTAGACAAATACCAGCCTGCTGCCATCTGGTAACAAGAAGTACTAAAAGCCTCAGTGAGGAGCAGAGGGAATCTGGGGGATATTACCAGTTGCGAACAGGTTGCAGAGGAGGAGATTGCTTTTTAACCTGGGCTTTTCATACTCAAAAAAGAACACAAAGGACTCTGGTAATTATGGGGACTGAGGAAATACTCCCTCAAATGCCCCCTCTACCTCTACCCTCTGTGGCAGCAGGAAAAGCATCCTCGCCTCTTTCAGTGCCTCTTTTCTCTGGGGGAAGGGCAGGCAGGAGCAAATGCTAGGTTGGATTTTATTTTATGTTTTTAATTAGATTATCTTTAATTGACTAACACCTTCCCCTGAGCCATCTTGCTCCGCTCTGAGACAAAATACCACAGAGTTGGCCCCTTTTCCAAGAGCACTGTGGCATTTCCTCTCTTCCTGCAGATAAATAACCTCCATACAGACTTGGCTACCTGCTTGCAACTACTACAAATAAGCAAAAAATGAGGACTGGATTCACAACCATTGGCAATCAGCTTAATCTGAGTGCTGTCAGAGGAGTTGCATCCCTTCAGCATGCTGCTAAGAAATGCTCTTAATGCCTGCAAGTGACTATTCCTGGGGATCTTTGGTCTTTTCCTCCCCACTCCTTTCACAGGGTGGAAGTAAAGTTGTTGCTCACCAAAATCTGCTGCTAGTTCTGAGGTGGTGCTTGAGATACAAGTGGGTCCACATGACCTTACAACTCCTTCATTCCAGAGCATGACTGCATCTGGGGAGGTTTCCGTGCACGCAGCTCAGTGTTTGCAGGCAGCGGCACAATTGGCTGAAAGCATCAAGAGCACGGCGAGGCAGTTTCCTTGGAGCGCATGCACAGCAGATGAGATGTCACTCTGTTTACTTACACGTACTGTGCACAAACTGCCCATTATTGGCATTGCAGAGTTACTGGCTGCAGGAGGCACAGCATCATCTTTCAAAAAGCTGTAATGAAAGTGGGTCAGACATTTTCCCTTCCCAGGACAATCCTTTAGCATAAGCAGGGATTTAAGTGTGCACAATTCCCATTATCTGCGATTGTTAGACTCTTTCTCACAAAGAAAAGGCTTCATAATTTGACCAGACCTGTCAAATGCACACACAGTGATGAAAATGGCCTATTAGTGATAGGGGGGTGCCCTTCCAGTGCTGAGGAAGGGCTCAGCCCTCCTGGGAGAGCATGATTCCAAACCTGAACTGATAAACTTGTTCAATCTTGGAGGAAACAGTTTTGGGGGAGTCTTTTCATATGAGCATGCAGCTGTTCTGCTTATTTTGTCACAGAGTAGAGCCCAGCTTGTACATGGGTCTCCTCTGCAGCCAAGGGGGTGGTTTCAGGCATGGCCTAGCTGTTCTTGAGCTTCACAGCAGAGCCCAGGATGAACCAGGCCAGCAAAGAACAGACCCTCCACCCAGCCAGAAGTTGTCTCTGTGACGCATTTCCATGCAGAAAGCAGAAAGTGGGTCCAGTGCCTGCATGCATGAGCTGTGCAACAAGGGAACATCTGGACCTTTTCCAGACCGCTGGCAGTGAACCATCAGACATCCAGAAATATGGTACAACATCACCCAAAGTAGTAAGGGAGTAAGTTAAAGTAGCAAAATGCTTTCCAGATGCAAGTCTCTAAGCCCCTGAAAAGCTGAGCTGGAAGCTATTTTAAAGATGCATCAAATATCCCTATGAGTGGTCAGTCTGAGATCACTTCCTCATCTCAGGCATTAACATTTGGTGACAGCTCTGCTCTCACTACAAGCATTACAATAAGAAGTAGAAAATGGGAACAGAACAGGAAGCGGTGTAAAAAATCCAGTCCTCATAGTAGCCTTAAAAATTACTTCTGTGGTTCTCCTTGAGAGCGTTTCAAAAGCCTTTGCTAAGCTGACCTTGTTTCATGGTGCTCTTCCTCTTTGGAGGATGTAAGGCTAGTAGAGGAAAAGGGAATTTAATAGGAAGTGAGGAAGTGAGGAAGATAAAGAGGAATCCTATATTACGCAGGAAGGAAAGACTTAAAACATCAGCATTCTGTTAAGGATGGGTGAAGGTGTTGCTCTCTTTTGGGTCTGAAGGCAAGTTCTGGGTCTGTTCTAACTAAAAGATAAGGTACTGCAAATAGCTTCTGATTTCTTATCATCCCCATTTCCTGGGATCTCAGCGGTGGTGTTTCTCAGTGTCATGGTTTAACCCCAGCCAGTAATCCGGTGCCATGCGGCGGATCACTCACTCCCCTCTCACCCAGGGGGTGGGGAGAAGAATCGGAAAGGAATGCAAAACTTGAGGGTTGAGACAAGAACAGTTTAACAATTGAAACAAAACAAAACCAAAAGAACAATAATAATAGTAACAACAATAATAACAGTTATAATGAAAAGGAAGGAGAAGGGGAGCGGGGAACAAAATCCAAAGGGAAGGGAGAAAAGAAAACTGGCAATGCACAGTGCAACTGCTCACCACCCTCTGACTGATGACCAGCCAGTCCCCAAGCAACGATCGGCAGCCCTGGCTACCCGCCCCTCCCCAGTTTATATATGGAACATGACATCCCACAGTATGGAATACTTCTTTGGCTAGTTCAGGTCAGCTGGCCTAGCTGTGTCCCATCTCAGTCTCCTGCACCCCTTCAGCCCTCTCGCCGGCAAGGCCTGAGAAACTAAAAAGTCCCCAACCACACTCTTTCCACACCAAATCCAAAACACAGCGCTGCACTAGCCACCAAGAAGAAAATTAACTCCATCCCAGCAGAAACCAGGACACTCAGTTAGCAAGGCTGTCCGGCAGCCCCTGCGACTAAATCCTCTTCCAGGGATTCTGAGGTAGTCCCAGAGGGAGGACAAGAACAAGAAAAGGAGAAAGTTTGTTTTGTTTTTTTCCTGTTTTGCTGTTTCTTTCAGAACAGCTGAAGAAATTATACAAATTGGCTCTCAGGTGCCACATACAAATAAACATTTAAGACTTCCATGTTTTTGGACTCCAAGGTGGAAGCAAACCAGCACACACAATGAAAAAAAGAAGAAACATGATGAGTGTCCCTCTCCACAAGATTAAAGCACAGCAGTAGTCAGGGAGGCAAATTTCTAGTGATGACCTCCAACAGATCCAATATTTATTCTCCTTCCATGGGTCTCCACTCGCTACTCAGAAAGATGATCTTTCTAAATGCCAACTCATCCAACTCTACCCCTGATCAGAGGAGAATTCAGTCTGCCTCTTGCCTCCGTACTGGCAATAACGATTCTTCAAATGGAAATTAGCCGACAGATTTGATGATGATGCACGAGCCAGAAGAGAATACAGCTCACTCTGCCACAGCTCTGCAATCTCCTCAGGGAAAACAGGAGTAAAAATCCATTTGTGTTTGCAAACAAGATATGTCTTGAATGTTCACTGGGGACCTCTTGAGCAAGGAGGTGCCAATTTTGCTGTCGTTTTTCTAGACATCACATAAAACCTGCAGCCCAAGTGCATGAGGTATTTTCTTCTCCAATAAAGACCTTTTGCCCTTGTGTCCTATACTGAAATTGTTTCAATTCCTGGAGGAATTTTTGTCCTTCCTAATGTGATTACTAATCTGGGGTTCTCTCATGCAGAAAAGGAGAAAGGGAGTCCACAGTCTGTGTATTTTCCTTCTCTTTCATTCAAGGCTGCAGATAAACACAACTATTTGTCAGCCACATGGCTGTAGTTACTGGGTCTTCATCAAATCTACACAGCCCACATGTAGGTCAACAAGGTTTTCTCAACAAGACAGGAGGGAAGACTCAGGCCTCTCAGTATCTTACCTTCCAGCAGAGCCAGTGAAATTTAGGACTTACAGCTCCAAGACGGTAGTCGCAGCTCCTTGCAAACTTAGCTCGTCTTGAAAATACCGCAAATGCACATTTTACCCAAAACCTGGGTTTTACTGATAAACAGAATGGTTTCTGACAGTGTATTGTCTTTTTCCCCCACAAGCTGGTAATTCTGAAAATGTACCTAGCAGCTAGGATGGACATTTAAGATTAGAGGCAGAAAGCTATTAGTGCTCTCAATTTCTAATTAAGGAGTAAAGATCTATAGCAAATTAGCCATCTAAATAGGAGATAGCACCATAAATACCTTTGTAGACCCTGGGCTAAGTCTTTTTGCTCCCACCATAAATGACTGTTACCCTGTGCTCCACGTTTATCTCCACAAGTGGATCTAATGCGAGAAAGCTTCATCAAATTCAAACAATGAGTATAATTTTACAGAGCAAATTAATGAGGAGCCTAATTTAAGACCGTGGATGCTAACTCAAAGGAAAATTTAGCCTCAATGTCTGAAAACACTACATAACAAGTCTGCAAAACTGGAGATGGTCGTTCCACAGAAAGAAGAAAAAAGGACATTTAAAACTAGACTGGAGAAAACATCACAGCAGTGAGAGGAAAGCCTGTGGTGAGGACAGGATCCGTAAATAAGGCTTTTTGTCCTGAATTTTTGTCCTCAATGAAGTGGGAAAGCCATCCTGAGTTTACAGTGACAAAGAGAATGTTACTGCAATCTCTTTTCATTTAAATTAACAGGTCATCCTGGGAGACAGGGGAAGGAGGAGGAGGGAGAGGAGGAGACCTGCTTCAAATGACTAAAAGAAAAACAAGGACATCTCAAAGGATGAAGCGAATTGCTCAGAAAATGGAGTTCACTTACATATGCCAACTTAGAATAAAAAGGCACTAAAAAGCAAAAGTCCCTAAACAAAATACAGTGAATAGAGCAAGTTGGAGATATGGTCACAGGGAGTTTGTATCCAGGTGCTGGCTTAGTAATTGGGTCAATGTCTGCAGATTCATGAGTACAGGTGTCCCACAGGGAAGCAACAGAGCATGCTCATAACCTACCCTGTATCTCCTGAATCCATCATCCATCCCCAGACAGCTTAATTCATTTAGAAGAAAAAAAAAAATCATTTGTTTCTAAACCCCAAACGAGGCAACAAATTTGACAGTAAAAAAGAGAGAGAGGCTGGCTGTGTGTCCTTGATAGGCTCTTTGCTTTCCCTTGGTACGCCATGAAAGGTAGATTAAAAAAAGAAACTGTTGTTTCAGACTTGCCTACCCAAATTTTTCCCTTGTCATATCTGTTCTGCTCTGTTCTCCAAGGGTTCCTGCGGGCTGTCTGTTGCTCTCTGAAAGAGCAGCCTTTACAAGGACTGAAAGCAGTATGCATTTTGCTTCCTGCCAGCGTCCCATTCGCAGAGTCATCTTGCTGGCAGCATGGGGACAGCAGATCTGAATGTGCCCCATGGCATGCTAATAAACCAGGAGGGTTTAAGGAGGAGGTCTCTGGATGGGCCTGGGGTGCCCACAGGCTCACATGGGTGTAGGAGAGCATGGCTGTCTTCAGGACACCCAACAGAAAGTCTCCACAACCCTGTTGTCCTCCTCACCCTCCTCCACCAGCAACTTGACTGACATGACTAGCATCTAACCACCGGTCCCTCTCTCCAAGAACAGAAATGCTTGTACAGCCAGCAGTTTTATTAGTGGGGGGCCTTTGTTAATGTTCAGGCTGCTTCATGGTAATAGGGGAGGGAGTGGGTAGAAGAAGGGACCCATCTGACACTTGGAGAGGGACTCAGCAAGCTTTACAGTCATCTTAATTGCTGTGGGATTTGCTGGCAGCCACAAACTGAACTCTAATATGGAAAAGCTTCCTCCTGTGGTTCAAGAGGTCATAAGGGACAGGTGTAGAAAAAGAAGTCTGTAATACTACAGAGTCTCTGGGTAGTGTGAAGACCCATAAGAAAGACCTTGCAGCCTAGACCAGTCACTGTGTTGGTCTAAATTAGAAGAGGAACACATCCAGTCAAATGAGTAGCTCAGAAGTGCAAGGGGCATTTGATACCTCTCTAACCGTGCTGAATGGGAGCAGTGTTTTCCCAAAAATATCAGCCCAGGCTAATGAAGTTGTTTCATGTTATTTGCACACACTGAAATCACACAATCGAGTCTAAGGATTATAAAACAATGACTATTGTAAATGTAAGATCATGAACAGGGTCTAAGATTTGTCTTCAGAGCAAATTTGCTATCAGAGACGGAGAAGAAAACAAATAAAGCAAATTATATTTGTTTTGAAATGATCAGTCTCCTCATCTGACTCATTTGGCCAGCTCCCATGCTTGTCCCGTGTGACTGTCTATACAGTTCTCCATTGTTTCTAATGACCTGTTCAGACTCGGGTTAATTGACCCACTCAGACATATTTCACTAGCTTTCTTATTTTCATAAAGAGCACTTGTAAAATTTATAAATACTAAGATGAATCAAGATAAAAAATAACAGTTAAAGAAGGTTCTTATTTAGCTGTTTCCTCCCTTGCCTTTCTCTGGGTAATGGCTACAAGCGGCCAACTGGCAGTAAAGGAAGATATAGTGCAACACGAAGGTTTCCTAATTGCTCCTTCTGGTTACAAAGAAAAGGCGCAGCCAATAGCTGCATCTTCATCAGAAAGGCAATAATTCAAAGCCCATTGTGCTTATAGCTATCTTGGATCAAGCCCTGAGATAATTTAAAATCTGTTGTAAATACCTGGAAAATGTGTAATTAACAGTCCTTTACGAAGGTACAACCTGAAATCATAGGTGAAGCATTGGAAGACATAGGAGATGTTCAATATTCAACTCTCTTGCAATCTGGGAGAACATTTGAATTAGTAATAAACTCACTGGCACCTCCAAGCAAGGCCAGTGACTGGAAAGGAAAAACTCGTATCAATTTTCCTTGAAATACCTGTTGGAGAAACTCAGCATTCAATCAAAACCCCTCCCGGAGCTCACTGAAACTTTTCACCCCCTCAGATTCTACTGCAGGGGGAGGATTTGTGATGTGTGTAATTCGACTGTGTCTATAATATTTGCTATATGCACACACTACATCAGCTCAGTAAGGACTGTTTGGAATTTCACCCAGGAAGCAAGCTGTGAACCCAAAAAGATATTTCTCTGCAGGTGTTCAAGTGATGTTGAAAGAGCCACTCACTTTGATGCCTACGCTCAGCCCTGCTCAGCTTGCCTGATGCCTGGACCGAAGTGCAACTAGGGCCGGAGGTGGTGGCCATCTTAAAGAACCATCAGATTGAGCGTGAGGTAAAAAGATGGCTAAGACAGACAGACAAAACCTTTAGTTTTTACTAAAAGCCTTTGGAAGGCAGCACCTCAAGGGTAGCTCAGCACATCCAAGTAACTGATGGGGATGGCCAGAACCTAGGCTTGACAGACACATGCTTAGAGCTTATTATTCATTCAGCTTCCTTTTCTTCTCATTCAATGCCTCATCCCTATGCTAAAACAAACTCTCTGAATGGGCGAGTATGGCAAAATTAGAAGGTACTATCGGAGTGAGGGAGGGAGAACCAGGTAGTGGCAACTTGGGCAGAGAGAAAAACATTGGGGCTTTGCTGGGAGGGATCTGCTCAGAAAGTCTGCGGAGAAGTCTGCAGCCAGCCCTGTAATTGTGACAGTCTTATTAATAAAGCAGGAGCACTGCAGAAGACAGAAGATCCAGAAGAAGCCCAGGGATTAAGGAGAAAGCTTTGCAGAATTTTTTAGACACCATTAGATGTGCTTTAATATCAGCCAATGCCTACTGGAAAAGAGTCAACAAATAATCTGGTGTAAAACAATTCTTCCTATTTTGCCCTATTTTTCTACTCAGCTTTTAACATTTTGGGGAATTTTTGATCTTTCAAGCATAATTAAAGGGACTGGGAGGGGGGACTCTGTTTTTTTCCTCTCCACAGGTTCCAGGTTGAATTAGCTCAGTTTTCAAGTCAGTTACTTTGTTTTAATAAGATTGCAGGCATATGTTTAAGGGTTTTATACTAACATAATTATGTATATAGATCAATAGAAATGCATATTATCAAGTAGGTACACAAGTACACATTATAAAGGATACATGTTTTTCATACGGAAATCATTACACACAGCTTAGCATTTTGGTGATTGACGCAACATTATTATAACTAAATTGGAAAGCATCTTTTTCTGTAACACCTGCCTCACTGTTTGTTGCAGAGAAGATGGATGGGAATTGTGAGACTTCCCACACTATCCCTTCCCCTTTTATTTTGCATTAATGCTCTGACAGGAGAGGAGGCCCCATAGAGAACAAGAGTGGACAAATCTTTAGTTTGGAGTTGGGTTTTAGATATCTTTATGCCTGGACCATGTGTGCACCAAGGCATGCCAGCCTGCACAGCTTTTACTTCCTCCTTGCATTAAGAGGTTGCACATACTGGTAGAAATCAGTGAGCACCATCCTCCTGAAGTGGAGGACGCTGCAGTTCCCATTGAATTGTGCCATTGGATTCTGGGCTCCCCAGTTCAAGAGAGACAGGGAACAGGAGAGGGTCCAGCACAGGGCTGCAAAATGATTAAGGGACTGGAGCATCTCCCTTATGAGGAAGGGCTGAGAGCTGGGCCTGGTTAACCTGGAGAAGAAGAGAGGATCTTATCAATGCCTACAAATATCTTAAGGGTGAGTGCCAAGAGGATGGGGCCAGGCTTTTTTCAGTATCACCCAGCAACAGGACAAGGGGCAACAGGCAACCGCAACACAGGCAGTTCCATCTGAGCTGAGGAAAAATTTCTTTACTCTGAGGGTGACCAAACACTGGAACAGGCTTCCCAGGGAGGCTGTGGAATCTCCTTTTCTGGAGATACTCAAAACATGCCTTGATGTGACTCTGTGCAACCTGCTTTAGCAGGGGGTTGGACTAGATGGTCTCCAGAATTCCCTTCCAACTTTGACCATGCTGCGATTCTGTGCCCTGAATGCTGGCAGGTACAACCTGTGACTGATGTCCACCTGGGGACAGCAGTGCTTATTTTAGCACTGGCATTAGGCTGTCTCTTGCAGCCTGCCCTCTTTGCTTGCTGCAGCTCCTCTCCACCCTATCCGTTTCCAGCCAGTAGTATGGATGGGCATTTTGGCAGGGTTATCATTCTCTGTGGTACCCTGGAGCCCAGGATACATTTAGACACTGTAATAATACTGATAATGATAATAATAAATAAAGCTGGAATCTTGGGAGGACATTTATTTTAATGATTCCAGCTCTGCCTGCTACATTCAGAGGTAATATCAGCTATCTGTCTACGTCTTCTTTAATCTGGCCAACTAATTTGAGGTAATATTTATCACATAAAGGTTCCGGGTATTTGCAAATACCTCTTCTGCCCATTCATAAGACTCAAACCTTGGATTTCCTGAAGCAGAAGATCCCCAGGGCTACCTAGCCCAGGCTTGAGGCATTTTCAGTTTCGAGCTCTGTCCTGCAAGTGCTGAGCACTTCTTCCTGGTGCTGGGCTTGTTTACTACTGCCACCCTCCAAGGAGAACATAGAAATTAATACAGGGATTGAGCAGGGATACAGTGATACATATCCAAATAATCTCCTGTCCTCCAGCTTTTCGTGGCTCAGGGATGTATTGAGCCAGAGATGCAATGTCTTCCTGGTTAATAACCCAGGTGGACTCCTCTTCCATGAACATGCTCGTTCCCTCCCTGAACATACTCAGACTTTATGTATTCAGAATTTCCTGTGGGAAGGATCTCCACAGCTTATCCACACGCTGGACTGAGACCACCACCTTTGCGCTCACTCTGTGCCTGCTGAATTCTCCCCTCATTTGGTGCTCCCTTGTTCCTCTCTCAGAAACAATGGGGAGCGCTTGTTCCCCCTGGTTTGCAGAGTTCACTGTGAAAAAAATTAAATCTGGCAGCAGGTGCCTGCACCTCTGTGGGAAACCCACTGAGCCCACACGCATCTTACAGCAGCCTGAGGGACATCTTCAGGGAAGTTACCAGGCAGCATCTTATCTGTGCTGTGTCTTTTAAGAAGGGTCTTGGCGATGGGCTCAGAAACAAGCATCTTTCAGAGGACTGAGGCCTCCTTTCTTGCCTGACAGGTTGTGCTCTCACACTCTTTTTCTCTCACCTTGTCATCCAGTGCAGTGACTCATGCAGACGAAAAAGCAGCTGAACTTAAATAAGGGAAGTCCTTAGGGACTGTCGAAGGGCACAGAACTTGGGGAGAGGGAGGGAAAAATGTATTTGCATAGTTATCATGACAGTCACCAGAGCAACAATCAATCAGGTTCTTCCTTGCAGATGAATTACAATGCTTCAGCTGCAGATCTGCTCCATAGTCTCTATCCAGAAGAGTCAGCCAGGCCTTCAGGTGTTTTACTAGCCTTGCAAAATTCCTCAAAAAGAGGGGAAGTTCACTTTAGAGAGAGTCTGTCCTCCCTTAGGGCATCCCTGGAGAGATAACTCCTCCACTCACCCACTCGGCTAATGAGTGTCAGTGTTACCCTGTGCAAAAACTCCTCAAGGTGAACGCATCAGATAGGAACATACACAGATACAAAGCCACACAGAGGAAATCTTTGCTTCCTACAGAATAAAAAACAAAACGGTTTATGTGTCTGGGAGAGTGCCCTTACTTGTTCTTCAATCCCTCATCTTTCTTGCAAGCTTGAACTCCTTGAATAAAAATGGACAGTGTTGAAATGGTGCCTATAGGTCTAGAAATGTAGGCTTGTTTATCAACATGTAGCTAAATCACTACTGATACACCATCTTTGTTAATAGCATGACCTTGTTAAAAATGGCATCTAACTGCAAGTGCTAATTCCTGTTTATTTCTAAGTCGTGTTTGGTCCCTATTCCCAGTAAAAACAAGTGTTTACTCATAACCTCAGCTCCACAGAGCGCAGAAGCAAATGATTCTCTTCCCAGTTGCACAACCTTTGTTGATGGCATAAGGCAAGAACAAGTCAGGGCTTGATTTTTCCAAGTCCTAGGCATGGTTTCCAGTGACCACTCTCAGGGAGATTATCTGCCAGTCCAGGGCTTGGCTCTTTTAGTTCTGTGAGTAACTTGAATGAGGCTGAAGATGGCATCCCTGCTGGTTTTTCCTTGCTCTTGTTTGCAGGATCCCCAGCCTCAGAGCGGCAGACCTCCCCCACACCTGAGCAGGGGCCACGTCTGGGAGTGCGAAATGTGGGGTTCTCCCTCTGGGACCCCATGGATCTCCTGCAGTCCCAAACTGAACCCTAATGCACAATACTGTCTCCAGGGAGCATATCTTACTAGCGAACCTGCTGCTCCGGGAACCTTCCCACGGGCATGCAGTATTCCCCCATTTGAAGGGGGGCGAGTGGCAGAATTGAAATAGCAAAACAAACTGAGAAAACCTTTCTGTCTCCTGGTATCTTTGCTACTTCGTTGCTTTATAATAAATGCACGTTCCCAGCTGCCCTGAGGGCCCCTCTTTCCTGCCTGGGCAGAGGTGCTATTCATTCACGGTTCACAGGGGAGGGAAGGAGTCACATGCTTTCCTTTCACAGTCATACAGCCCAGAATCAGGAACCCTCCACAGGACACTATCTAATCAAAACCAGACACTCCCCCAGGGCACCATATACATTTAGGAGACAAGGACAGGCAGCCCCCCCTGAGCAAATTTCTCAGTGAAGAGAGAACTGTCCTTTTTCCACCACACTCCCCAAGACTGCTTGAAAAATAGAACATTTTCTTCTCCTCCTCTCCGGTTCCCTACCCCCAAGTTCCAACACAAAAGGAAACAGAAATAGCATGCCCACAGCTCACCCTGGCAGAAACACTGCTCGGGGGTGCACCTACCCCTAATTCCCTGCTCAAGACAAAGAGACGCTGGACATTACAAATACATTTCTTTCTGACTTCCCCATGGTGGGGCCGAGGGAGGACATCCACAAGCAAGGCAGCAAGTGCTACTAGCAAGATGAGTGAGATGGTGAAGGACAACTGGGTTTTGTTTCCAGTCCTCTCCCACTGTTCACTGTAGGGAGTGTGGATAAGCCATGCTTAACCTCCCTCCAACACCGTTTATTTAATGCTATCTGGGTTTATTTTTGTGATGTCTCAAAAAACTCATGTTACGTTCGCTTAGTGCCCACGTGCAAGATCACACACGCAACAAAATCTACCACCTGCCCATCTCTGAGAACGCATGATCCTTGCAGATGACAAAAAAAAGACCCCCGGGATTGCTTGTGGCCTCGGCATGCGGGCTGAGCGAGGGCTGGGGATCCCAAGGAGCAAGGTGGAAGCTGCAGCGTAACTCCTGAGGGACAGGGAAGGGTGTCTGTCATATCCAGCTTTGCCGCAAGGTTGACAAATGCAAGAGGATCTTGGGAGGAAAGAGGTATTGCTCTTCACTTCTCAGTCATCCAGGGCATCATCTTCCAACATGTGAGGGATGGGGAATGGGTTGCCCAGGGGGTAATACTGGTAGGACAACTTGATTTCACTACTGCCAGCTATAACTCACCTTCCAGTGCTAAAATCTCCAGGGCAAAGGCAGTCTTCTTTGTTCTGTCTGTTCCATGCCTAAGACTGCAAAGGCCTTAAATCCTGATTAGAGCCTCTGAGTACACCCACAGGACAAGTGCTGTGAGGAGTGGCAGCTTTGCAAGGAGCAAAGCCAGAGTCAGACTGTGAGAAGGAAGAGCCACTGAGAACAGGGAGTTAAAACTGATGTGTTATTCCCAAGGCTGCTTTCCCTGCTAAAGCTAAGGGGTACTTAAGCATAAGCTTTAACTCCATCGTAAAGCACCATGAAGTGGAGCATGCCAGCCCTGCCACCCTGCTCTCCTTGTCCTCGGTAGGAACCCAGGACTTTCACCCTTCCCTCTCCATTACTTGTGGCTTCTGTGACACAGGCTGTTTGGGGAGGCAAGGAGGGGCACAGCTCAAAATGGAAGAGAAAATACTGAAAGAGGTGATTGCATGTGGGAGAAAAAGAAAAAAAAACCACTTCCCTCCTCACAAAGGGAAGCTGCTGGCTGATTGCTTTAGGCAATACACAGAGGTTGCTTTGTAACACGCAGTTTTCTATCCAGGGTCCTCTTTTAACTGCTGCAATAGAAGAGGAGGGACAAAGAAAGAATGGAAGTGGATTCAAGGCCTCTTCACAGAGAAATGCCCAGCCCACCTTATAAGGCTTTTATCCAGTCTTGTAAAAGATGACTAGATCTGGTTTGAGGCTTACAGAGCTCCCAGTTGTCATTGCTACCAAGTACCAAGCCCAGCTGGCCACCCTGGTTCCCTCTGCAGTTTGCCAACCACATCTTACCACCTCTCTTCCTCTCAGTGACTGGGTTTGCTGTAGCTTTTCTGTCACTGTGTCGGGTCAGATCTAGGTGGCTGGATGGTGTGTCCCCACACTGTGAGAAAACAGCCATATTTTTAATGCCGCCATCACCTCATCTAGCAAGAAAAGGGCTGGAGGTGAAGAGGTATGAGTGGGAGTGTATGATGCAGTAGTAAAGATGATGAGAAAGCTATGACCAGATCTGGGAGATGTACTAGCTATGATGATGAGCAAAACTCCTTTGTTTTTTAACTGTATGACCCCCCCCGCCCCCAATGACTTCTTTCCTTCTCATGACATGAGTCACATGCTTGCCAGTCCATGCACTAAACTTGGCACCATGGGAAGCAGCCATTGATGACAGCTCTCCCTCAAGACCCTCTGTGTCTCTCCAAAGCCATGTTCCTCCAGAGCCTCTCGTTCCTCACCTCACACTGAATCCTGTATTTTACACCACCATTCCTCTCACTGACTACACATACAGTTTCTGTAAAGATTTTAGCTGCTGAGAATGGAGAAGGCAGAAGAGCGGTGGTGTTCTCATGTGCATAAACTTATCTGTGTTGCCTCCTTTAGGAACCGATCCAGGATTTCCAAATCCCCCAGCCTGATTTCCAGTGCATAATGATTTACAAGTGTCCCCATTGTCTTACCCATGGCCTATCTTCACATCCTGTTATTTATTTTGGGGAAGCAGATTTCCCTTTTGAATGATGTGAAAGCATTTGCCTGACATGATGGGGATTTATAAGTTGTGACTCCCAGCTTCTCCCCCAGGGCCCATGAAAGCGGTGCATTGCAGGGGGCGAGGAGGGGATAGCAGTGTTTGCAGACGGAACAGAATGGACACAGCTTCCTAGTGACAGGAGATATTTATGTATTTGCCAACGGTTTAGTATAAAAATAAGGAGAGTTACTGAGGTGTGGGGAGGGAGTACAGAAGAAACAGCAAACTCAAATGCAGTCATCAATCTCCTGCCTGGGGTGGGGAGTGGAGGACAGACCTCAGTTACCCATTGTTGCAAGGAACTGTTACATAAGGATGGAGACGATGGAAATTTTTCTCCAGGCTCCTGCTTTTTTTGCTTGGGGTCTTCTGCCCCACGACCTTTGATTGAAAAAATGGTTTAAAGTAGATGAGACCGGCGCATGTTAATGCATTATCAAAAGTGGTACAGGAACACGGAGCGATGGGATAGTGTTTTCCTGTGCAGAAGCTGCACAAATCGAAAGCAAGTCAGGCTCAGTAATACTGTTACTCTTTGGTGTCTGAAGGGACTCAGCACCAGGACTGGCAGGCATGTTTGTCAACTGCATGGTGGGCAGTGACTATTGGCTTGTGTGATTGTTAACTGGTAGCCTTTCACAGCCAGAATGGTTAGTATTATTAATATTCTGCCCCATTAAAGAAGTCCTAGGGGGCTTCCCTTCCACTTCTACCCTTTTGCCTTTTCTTTCTCCCTTGCTTCTCTCTTTCTCTCTCAGTGCTTTCTTTCTTCCTGAGCTGTCACTGCAGATGAGGGCTGAAATTTCTATCTTTTGGCTCTATTCCACACTGAAGGTCTCACCCAGCTGCATGGGGATGATATTAAGAGCACTTCAGGCTTTTATGAGCTTCGAGAACATCCTTGTTGACTCATGAATTGCTGTTTATGTGCTCTGGCGTGGAAGCCAGTGGCCCCTCAAGTGTGTAATGTGTTCCTCCACCAGCTTTCTCCCTGAGGTTTATGGGCAGCAGCTTGGGACCCCACACAAGTGCAGCATCTTCACCCCTCTGAGAGAGAGAGGTGGTGGCATAGAAGGATCAGCCAGGGTCCCAAGGAGCTCAGCACAAAAGAGGGGCGGTGTTATAAAGGGGGAATCATGCTGTCAAGAAAACTTGAAACAGAATAAAAAGTGTTGATTTCAACTATTTTCTGGGGAACTTGCTTGCCTCTTCTGTTTTTTACATGCTTCTGTAACAAATCATTAAGCATTTGTGTGTATGTGTGTGTTCACAAATTGTTTGTGGATAGTTATTTGGCTTGTACCATTTTGTGCTTTAATTGTAAAGGATGAGCATTTTATGGAAGCATATTTCAGCTTATAGGCCACCCTGAGGATACAGCTGTCTTGTAATTCACAGTGTGTTACTGGCCAATGAAGTCTCATGATATTCATTTTATCTGTAGAAAGAAAACTTCATTTTCCAAAAGCTGAACCAGCCCCAGCATAAGAGGAGCGTTCTGGGTACTCATATTTAGGTGCAAGTACCTCTTTGCTGTACCCTTCATGCAAGCGTTCTCAAACAGGTGGATGAAAGAGGTGCATGGTCAGTCAACCCACTGCTGCAAATTGAAGACATCCCCACCCACCTTGTGTTGTATTTGTCTGACAAAAGCACCAGTCAGTTCTCGAAGTCGCACACGTCCTCCTTAGAGATCTGCAATCCAGTTGCGTTCATCCCAACACACGTGGCCTTGTCACACTGGCATGGCAGGAGAACAAAACCTTTTGAATGCAGGCTTTGTGCTACAAGCTCCCCATGAGAGGCTGAAGAGAAGATGCTTCCTGTGACAAACAGTGCCCAGACAAAAAAGAGCAGCTTTCAACACGGTGCATCTTATTAATTTCCCTGTTTTCACTCAGGCCATGCATCCTGGAGGAGTGATGGACTGCCAGCTCTGTGGCTGCACTGCCCCTTCCATCCTCCCCTCCCACCCCTCTGTTCAAAACCAACCAGCTGTGCGCTGAAGACACAAATAACAGCTCAAGCAAGAGTCAGCAGCAGAGAGACCAGGAAGGAGGGTGGCTGCATGGCACGTGGGGACTTGAGGCGTGCAGTTGGCACATGAGATCTGAAGCACGCCAGCTGTCGGGACCCACCCCTGCAATCTGCTGGTGCACACAGCACTGCAGACAAGGGATTTAAAAAGGGAGGAAAAAAACCCCACAGCAGCAGTAAAAATTATTTACACAAAGTTCAGGAACCTGTTATTAATGATTTCTCCAAGACCTGAGTGCCAGCACAGTAATGAATGCCCACCCTTTCTTTACTGCAAGGAAGAGCGAATGTAGAGCGAGGCAGCACATCACGAACAGCTTCTGAGCACAGCAGTAGCTGCCTGTCCCCACCGCCCTCCCAAGCAATGATGTGGGCAGACTGCATGCAGAGACCGGACACCTATGTACCTTAGAGCCCCTTGAAACATTTCTGATTTGAAGCATCTTCCCCAGGCTCCCAGCTGATGTAGAAACCTATAGACAGTGTGTGTTTTCTCAGCAGATCCGTGGCCCATGGATGAAAAGCGGTTTCAGATGGCTGCAGCTATGGGGCACAGCAAAGGACCTTCCCACAGAGCATATGCTCCTGCTACATGGCAGCGTACAGTTTGATCCTAGTTATGGTCAACCCATGATGTGGGTACAAAAGCAGGCAAGCTAGAGGCTAATTCCCTGACAACACGTGCTCTGCTGGGACTGTGGGGCATCTGCAGTGGACACGCTCAGATAACCCAACACTGATGGACTTCTTCAATGTATTTGTCCTCTAACTCCTCATTAGATAAGGAACATTATAGATGATGAACTGAAGAGGAAAGTCTAAGCAGGGAAAGAGCTGTACACTGGAAGATTAAACTGAGGAGCTGGTCTCCTGAGGAACCCAGTCCAGCTACTGGTCTGACACTGATCCTGGGCTGAATCTCATCTTCACCATGGGGCAGGTCTCCCCAGAGTAAACATCTTACATTGAACACACGCAGAAAAGCTATCCTGCCACTAGCCTGCCAATATCTTTTCTAGGGATTAAAAAAAAAAAAAAAAAAGTCTTTTTTGGAGTAATCTTTCCTTGGCGGAGACTGCCACCCAGGAGTTGTCCTTATCATCATGTTTGTAGTTCCTGCCTGCCAAACAGGAACTGGATTTTAATCAACAATTTGTTTCCCTTCAGGGCATCAAGCAGTCCTGCTTAGTCTTTGGGATGTGACCAACACTCCCCTACCCTTCATTCATACAAATGAGCAGTGCTGTTGCTTAGTAGTGACTTCTAAGCAGCTATGAGGCTAAAACTGGTCCTTTACACAATTTCCTCTGAGGATACAGGAGACAGGAGGGGAAAGCAATGCCAGTATTAGGGAAGGCAAGGACTGAAACCTTGTATCTCTGTGCCAGCTGCTGGTGTTTGAATCACCAGCACTCACTGAAGAGTATGGGGGAAAAACCAGCAATAATTACTTTTCAGTTGGGAGCTGAATTCTCTCATTCCTGCTTTTCTTGAGGTCCCTTCCAGCTGGGGCACATTTCCCTGAAAACAGATCTAGACTAAACTAGGAATAATACTGCAGGGCATATCACAAGGCATTACCTCTAAGCAGGTCACAACAAAATGCAAACCAACAGCTTGCACAGAACAATTCCTATGTAAAACTATTCCCTCTAAAATGCCTGTTTTCCACGAATAAAAAAATGAGGTGGGTTTTGCACTTTTTTTTTTTTTTTTTTCAGGGGCAGGGTGGGGGGCAGGAGGCAGAAAGATTATTTTGATTCTTTTAGGCAGCATCTTTCTCAGTCGAAGGTTGGCTTCCCTGTTGGGAACCCGTTCCTCCTGTCCCACAGCTGGCCTAAAAGCCTCTCCATTGAACACACACATATTTGGGGATGCAGATAACATTTCTGCCTCTTGCAAAGACATTACCACCCTTGCTCACATGGATTGTTTTTGTGCAAAGGGTCTGGAGCCCTCACTGTCGCAGTGTGCTAATTCTCAATCTTACTTTCAGCTTCCTGGTTTTAATCTGAACTTTTCTGTGTAACACTAATGTTATGGAAAATCAGTTCTAATAGACAAGGACCATTATTGTTCTTCAGGTCAAGCAATCAATGCAGTAATTTCCTTCCACTTTAATGCTATTATTTGGCTGTAATCATTTCCAGTTGAGTTTGCATGAGAATCAAGTTGAAACTGCTCCTGGTCACATTTACCTGGAAAATTTTCAAGGCTGTCCTCTAGAAAATCAAGACTTTCTTTCGAGGTGCTTTAATTAACAGTGATCATGGTTCTGCTACTCTCTGAGGATTTCTTTTCTTCCAGAGATGTCACCAAAGACACTCAAGGGATGGTGTAACTCACCATGTATTTCTGTCTAAGACAGAGCTCACTATTGCCTTGGATTGTAGCCTGAACACATTTTTTGTTAGCTTTTTAGCAGCAAAGCTAAAACAGAGACAACCCTTTTCTTTTATGGACAGTCAGATCAACCCTCAGTGATTAAGGAAACCCAGAACACTGCCTGGAAAGCAAAGCTCAAAACACTGCCAGTTTTCTTCAATAAATCCTGTTCCTTAAATACATCCATATATAATGGTTTAAATAAAGCAGGGCCAGATGCAGTCCAGAAACAGAAAGTAGCTAAAAAGGATGCCATTATTTAGGGCCTTCCATAATACAACTAGCATGGCTTATATATTGGTGCAGGGGTCTACAGCCCTTTAATTTTCCTGACAGGTTTATGCCCAGTTATCCCTTCAGAGGCAGCTTTTGATGCCTCTTCCGCACTGTGTGATATTGCAGAAGTCATGCAGAACGTCAACACAGATCCCAGCCTTTTTTGACTAGGACGTGTCTTGCCCCTACGTGTTGTGTGGTTTGGCAGAAGTGGAGATTTTATGTACAATGCATCCGGGTTTCTTAAGTCAGCAGGGGCTGATTCAGGATGTGCATCTGATACGATTGATTGTCCAGCATTTTGGTATTTTGCCGGATGTCCAAC
This sequence comes from Falco cherrug, assembly GCF_023634085.1. Taxonomy (NCBI): domain Eukaryota; kingdom Metazoa; phylum Chordata; class Aves; order Falconiformes; family Falconidae; genus Falco; species Falco cherrug. Next base: position 12,176,602 of record NC_073700.1, on the reverse strand, counting down.
TAGCTGACGGTAGAAAGAATGGAAACTTTGACCCAGTTTCTTAAAATCATCATGAAGATGTGCTCCGACAGCATCCAAAAGCAGCAGCACTTCATAAAGGCCATTGTTTGCTGAGATAGACTTGGCATGGCATCCTCATGCCTGTTAGAAAGCGCCTTCTGCATCGTGAGGATAGTGTCCAAAAGCAGAGGGACTGGTAGAGCAGAAAATTTGAGGCACACTCGGAAAAGCATGGAGTTGACTTTGCTAACCAGGTTTCCCTTGTGCTTAGCAACAGCTCCAGTGGGCCCCTGGGAGTTTTCAGTAGTCGGGAGCCTTGTTCCTTGGCAGAAACATAATGTTGGCTGTTTAGCATGCTGCTGAACCTGTAATCTACAGCCAGGCAATGGCAAACGTTGTAGCCAAGTGAACAGCAGGCTTGGAAGGGGGTTGTTTTTGAGGGCTGATTTCCTCTGCCATTTGCAAAAGGGCATCCTGCAGCCAGGCCATATGATTCAGGACTCTGCCTCACCCTGGATGTGCTGCTTCAGTGCTCTGCATGTGTACAAACCGGCACCACACATGACAGGTTCAGGTGGCATAAGGTGACTGTTCAGCAGGTGGGTAAGAGGCTCATTAAAATCGAAGAATGTGCAGTCCCAAAGCACACACAGGAAAACCAGATGCTGCGTGTGCTTTTTCTCCAAAGCACTGACCAATACACACCTCCTCCGTGTACCCAGCACCTTCTGCAACACCATTTTGTTGCTCTTCTTGCATCACTATTACTAAACCACTACTCTCTTCTGGCCGGCTTTCCCTTTTTGTGGAGCTACTTGTGTTGCGTCCCACTTCAAGAGCACACGTAGGTATCTCGGCCCATCCAAGACCCTCATAATCATGATCCACAACATACCTCATTGCTCCTCTCCTGAGTAGTGTTGAAGCAATGGATACTGATCACGATAAATTGCTCCAAATGGCACAACCGTGTGCTGGTATGGAGAGATGATGAGCAGGATAACTGTAGATGCATTTTCACTTGCACTCTCAGCCAGAATTGGTATGGACTAATGACTATGGCAAGTTCAGCAAATTCATTTTTGCCTGTGACCTCTGCCAGGATTTTAATGCAAGGTCTAGTACACTAAATGATTACCAAAGGAGTATCTGTGTATGTGTCGACCCCCCATCAGTGCACGTGTTTCTGGAGAAGTGAGATGTATACTTCTAGTGCAATCCAAACTTGGGGAAAAATGTTTAGTTTTCCACTCGTCGGAAACATGTCATGTATTTGCATATAGTGAAAACAGGCACATTGTCTGCTTGTGGAGCAACATCCCACTTCTCCCCTCTCCCCACAGGGAAGGTGGTATTTCTCACTCGGTACCATCCTCTGCACCATTATGTCCACATGACTGTGTGTTCCCACACCCCTTTCCCTTCCTGTAATTTCTAGCAGGCAACTGAGATCATTTGTACTAAGCTTTGTTGACAAAGGTAAGACAGAAATAAAATTGACTGCAGCATAATGCATTCAAAACAAAAACCTGGGCTTCCTTTTTAGCTTGTTGAACAAAAAAACAGGATGCAAACACTTTTGGGAAATTCTAGGCTGTGTCTCAATTGTCCCTTTTTCAGTTTTGGCTCCAAATGAGAGAACTTCATCATGGGTTATTTTGAGACAGAGTCAACTCTTCTGATAAAAGGAGCCGTGTTCCAAGTGTCCAGATAGCACAGGGCTGCAAGACAGACATCATACACATTGAAAAGCTAAGGAAAAAAGAGATTGATGTGTGGTTCACATCCAGGAGATGACAACATACCCATAATGCTCCCTGTTGTGGACAGGAGTCTAAGCTGGACTGAGCTTTGGCAGACAGCCTGAGCAGCCTGGTGACATCGGTACCATCAGACTGTGCTGGCCACTTCCTTACGGAGGTGTCACTGAGGTTACCACATGTCCTGCCCTTATACTAGCGATTGTGGACTGTGTTGGAAGTTCTGGGACAACCCTACCATCTATGCTAAATGCCTCACATCTTCTAAAAGAGCTAAGTTGGGTCTGCAGGTGGGAAAAGCCAACCCTTGCACTGCAAAGTCATCCTGGGGTTTAGACAGCACCATCCCTCATGCCAAGCTGCTGCATGAAGTTGGGCTCAGCACCATTTAGCTGGGCTGGAGTCTGAAGCATCAGGTGTGAGTACCACATTGATGCAAGTACATGACAGGCAAGTGCAAAAGAAAATGCAAACGCCTTGGTCCAAGAATTCTCACTTGCTTCCTTGAGCTTCTATGCTCACACTTTTCCTCCAGCCCTCTCTCTGTATGTCAGACTGGACACTATCCCTGGAGTAAACCACCTGACAGCTAACTTGCAGGCTGACAACATCGCAGGTGACTACAGGAGACCCACAGATCGCCCTTTTGCCCTTGTTAACATCTGTATTATGAGCAGCACTAATGGCAACATGACAAGCTGGAGATAGATGGATGAAAAAAACTCCCAGCAACAGTCACGGGAGAATTATTTGCATCATTATCTATTTCTTCATTATCTGCCAAGGATCAGGGCATTTATTTTTTTGACATGTCCTGCTGGTCAGTTTAGCAGATGCAGGTTTAATTCTCATTTTTGTTGAAGAGGGGGAGAAGAGACACAGAGGGATCAGAAGGGCTTTGCCCTTGTTTATGAGAAGGCTCTAAAAGGTTGAAGAAAAGCTGAAGATCATCCCCAGTAGTGGTGCCAGTCTGTTTATGAGCTATGGACACAAGAAGCAGAAGCTTTCAAGCTAGAAACCAATCTTCCTCAAAAAGAGAGGACTTCAGAGAAAACAGGTATTGGGGCAGCCACTGGTAAAGAAGATCACGTGTGAAGTTCAGCGCATGAACAGGAGAGCAGAGGGTACCACTAAACATGAGTTTCCTATCAGAGTCCCAAGATATCGAAGGGAGAAGGAGTAATACTGCCTAGGTGTGGGTGGTTAGGTAATATTTCTTTGTCTGGGGTGACAAAGAGACTTTTTGGTCTGTGTTAAGACCGGGTCATGGAGAGGTCCATGGAGGAACATGCAGCCAGAAACTTCTCTGTAGAAAAGATACAGGCAACTGCTGTGTGAACTGGTCGGAAGGATGGGCCTTATCTCTTTCTTCAAAAACTAGCCAGATATTTGGGTTATCCTCACTGAGTCACCATCATCTTTGAGACCTGTGTCATCTGAAGGCCTCAAAACCAGGGGCAAAGAATGTTCTCCTCAGGGTCCTCACTAGCTGGAAAGACATGCTGATACATGTAAGGATGGGATGTGAGGTGAGGAAATAGTGTGGAGCATGAGCAGTATACGAGTGTGCTACCTGCATGGTGGACCTTTTGGCCAACCCTAACTGGAGGCAGGAATTAGTTCGCAGGGCAGTAACTTGCTATCAAACTCTACAGGGCCAGAAGCTAGGGGAATGTTGGGTAAATCTATGATTAGGTCTCCTTCAAAAACCGAAGTGTTAAACTAGAAGTCTAGAAGGAGAGCCATTTCTGAAGAGAAGGTGCAGGGGTAAGGTGAGGTTCCTGACTCACTCCTCAATAGTGTATTTCAGCTGTGACAATAGTTCAGCTTTTGTATCTCATTCAGTCCTTGGTCTCTGCAGGCTGCCAGCTACGCTGCCAGGCAATGAGAATGTTGTTGCCTTTGATGAAATGGGCAGCTTCGTGCTGGAAGCCAGACACAGGCCAGCAGTTCATTAGACACAGGCCAAAGAGCATCTGCAAAGGGACATATGCTAGAGTTTTGCTTGGCCTTTAAACAATATCAATTACTGATGGATGTAATAAGATACGTAGGGGGTAAAAGCTCCACAGTCCAACCAAATTCTTTTCCTGATAAGCCATACCATTTCTAGTACCACAGTGCCCTTATTTCTCCATATAGGTAGCCAGAGACTGTTAATCCTGTAGTATATATTAACTGAATCTCTTACAGTTTTCTTGATCTTAAAGTCACCACTTTATTTTTAAGGTGGCATGTCTGAGATAGGTGGTGTTATCTTTCACCAGGCTCCTAACTGATGACTCCAAAGATCTCCCTGGAAACATCAAATCTGATTAGAAACAAACTTGCCCAACTCTGACACCAATAAGAAAATCCCATGGAACCAGACCCAGCAGGGAAGTAATGCAACATGTCATGTGATACAAATACATATTTTTATGAAGTCAAGCCATCTGTTTTGGTTTTTTTAATGACATTTCCCTATAATAGTTCTCAAGCCTTCATATGCTTTTCTTATTTTACAAAAAAAGTCACCGAACCTCAAATCCCAAAGTACTGAGTTTACACACAGGAAGGGGTTGGAGAATTTAACAGAGAGAAGTAACAAACACTTTATGAGCTGTTCTGCACTTTTCCAAAGGACCCATAGGATTTTCTTCATTAAATTTATGAAAGGACAGCATATTGATTATGTAACTGCCATCTGAAGTTTAATAATATATACAAGAAGTAAATGGAGTTGCTAAGGAGCTTAACTGGCATATAAATAGAGAGTGGCATCCCCATTAATTCATTAAAGGTATATGGAAAGTGTAAGGTATTCCAATTAACTTCTCATAAGATGGTTGTAGCATGTTAGTTATGAACCAGCATTTGTCTTTTTTTTTTTTTTTAAGCAATTAAATCATATCTAATTCCCTCGCCAGGCTGGAGCTGTCTCCTTTGATAGCTTTCAAAGTTTCTGGAGAGGGTATACACAAAAGGTAAAGAGGTCCTTCTTTTGCTACCTTTTCCTCCCCCCCCTTTTATTTTTCTCTTCCCTGCCCCCCCCCCCTTTTCTTTTCCTTTTTCTTTCTCTCACTCTTTCTCTCTTTATCTCTTTCTGCCAATTAGAAAACATTTTGCAGTCTGTATGGGCTTGCTCGCCCATCATTCACTTGAATAACCACTAGCTAGATATATCTTGCTTAACCACAACAACTGGCCTGGTACCAGATGAGCTTGATATTTATTTAACAAACAGCACTGTCTTCGTAGATCTAAATTAGAGCCTTATTTGAAATACTTAAAGTATACCCATTACTGTTTGCCCTCAGTGAAAATCCAAGTTCTGGTTACGTCCCTGCTCACTAGGATTAGAACTGTCACAATATTTATTTAACAGGAGGAGGCATGCTAAGCCATGCTGCAAACATTGCTGTGCCAATATGAAGAGGAACTTACTGCTTTTTACAGTGTTTCTTTCTCTGTACGTGCTTTCTCTCCAACCCCCCTCTTTCCCCTTCTTCCTGCCGTGGCTGCTGTCCCCATGCTGTCCTGCCCCACTGCCCCCTCCACACGCCCTCTCCCACATCTGGCTTTTCTATCGCCCACAAAGTGAATCTGATGGAAAAATGTGTTTGAGAAAGGATTGTGAAACCTGGGACTGGTGCTGATGGAGGGAAGGGGGGTGATGCATGGCCTGTCCCTTCCTCTCCTGGTGTCCCCTGTGTCCCAGGCTACACTGATCAGGGACAGTGGAGACAGGGTAGTGTAGAGGAATGAAGGCAGTGTGTTGATTAGCATTGATAATCTGCAGCTGTGGCCGTGCCTGGAAGGCGGTGGGTTGATTGACATGGGTGATGTGCAGCTGTAGCTCGTTCCACTAAGTAGTTAAATAGCCCTGAGAAGTGTGGGAGAGAGGGTTGGGTGGAGGAGGAGCAATGTGGTCTGGGCTCTGGAGGAAAGAGAAATGGTATGGACAGTAGAATGTGATCGATGGTAAAAGCCTTGTTGCAGCCTACTGGTTTGTGCTGCAACAATTGGTGCCCTGTGTGAGGCCAACTGAGTTGGACTCTGACTACAACAACTGGCGCCCAGTGTAGCCGAGACAAGTGGGAGAGCCTGGGACCCATAACAGGCATTGTGAGAAGTGAGCTGTTGACAACTAATCCGTATGGATGTATTGCAATATTTGGTGTCCGTCTTAACTCAAATTACAACTGGGTAGGGCACAGAGTCCTGCCCTCTTGGCTACTCACCCTCCTGCATCAATCAGCCCTCAGTGAAACTCATGCTGCATCACCAAATCCCTCCAGCCGGGAGATGGGTGTCCCTTAGTCATTGGTCTGGATCATTTCCCACAGTAGCAAGGCCAGGTTCACTTCAGGTCTTTCCCCATCTCATGGGAAAAAATCTCACTGTAAACTGAGCGGGGGTGGGAGTATTTTTCTTCTGTTTCACTGGGCAATGCAAATTCCCATTCCCCACCGGGAATGTATAAGCAAACACCTTTGGTACAAGAGCTAGGATAACCTAGTCATTTCCCCTTCTTTTTTGAGATACAAGACACACGTTCCCTCCCTCTGCTCAGTGAAGCCTGCTGAATTTCTGGAGCTAGACATAGAGAGAGGGAGAGATGGGTTCACATCTCCAACCTAGAAAGACAGCAGTACAGGGGAAGGAAAAGAAGCAGTGGAAAGGTAGGAAGAAGCGGTGCTAAGCAGTATACATATATTTCATGCTAGTAATTATGAAAAAAACAAAGTTGCTATCTCAGGAAGTTAATATTTTTAGCCTGATTTCCTCAGCAATCATTCTGTCTGTCAGTTCCCCTCTAATAACTTTTGAACCAGTTAGCCAATTTTCATCAAACCTGACAGCTGAAATTCTGAATGGTACAAGGTTCCTGCAGGGTTTACAAGTGTTGGTGCCCACGTTGAGCATAGAGACCACAGTTACCCACTGAAGGGAGCACCCTGTAAGGGTTCGGCTCTCATGGAGACCCGGGGATAGACACCATGGGCATAAAGAAATCCTCTGTGCTGGAGAGGACCACCCTGTATGATATTATCACCTGGAGTCATCACACTTCTGGGTGCTGCATAGAAATGTTTCTGAACTCCAGATGAAATCTGGGTGTCTATGAAGAGGAGAGGGTAGAGCAGTGGAAGGAGAGGGACAGGGTTTGTCAGGTGTCCTGTGGGACAGATACATTGCAGCGCAAATGGAAGGAGAGCTCCAGGGAATGCTTTAGGTCCTTGAGGGAGGGTTGAAAAACCAGGGCAAAGCATGGAGAACCCTCAGCATCACAAAAATTAGTGATGGAGGAAATACTGCCATTTGGTCTACTAAAAGTATAATGAGGAAAGCAAATCCAACTGCTTTCAGCTAACTCATCCCGATGTCTGGGTGGGGAACACTCCTTTCAAGGGCTGAATTCCAGAGCTGACAGACTTGTAACAGTCAATTATCATTACAGCTACAGATGGGAAAACCTGATAAAATGAGTCCTGTATGGACAGAGGATTGAAATAGAGCTTGGGCAGGGATTGTAGCCAGAGAGAGATTAGTGGCCATAAATATATCAAAAGCAAAGGACTCTAAGACACATGCATAGCTCAGCATAGCACCACCATTTGTAAACTGCCATGTGTCCCAGTTCATACCTCACCATTCATGGGCATGCTAGGAAAGGCTGCACAGCTCAGATCCGGAGCCTGCAAGAAGAAAGACCTGTTTCCTTTAATGTTATTGCAGCTTTCAGAAAGACTGTTTGCTGGGGTTTTTTTCCCAAGGCCAACCAAAAGAAGCAGCTGTGCCTATTAAGATGTTTCTCTTACGGTGTGCTAAGTCCATGTTAGAGTTAACTCTGCGTCTGCGTCTTCATCAACAATGCAACATCACTTACACCAATTTGATTTTACCTTGTCTGTGAGATGAAAGCAATTTATAAGTTTCAAAGAGCACAATCTGGCTGGGATCCAAACCCAGGAGTGTAGTGCTGAAAAGAGAATTGCTGGAGACTTTTATGTCTGGCATATGGTGTGCTAGTTTCCTTTCTAATCTGGGTAATGAAGGTCAGTACGAAGTGCTGAGTTGGTCTTGTTGGCCAAGACGTTTGATGACCTGCTCACACAGATGGGGATTTCAAACCCTGACCAGTGTGAACTAGGAAGGGGAAATCTAATCACTCACTTCACTCACAACTTTGAAATATGTTTTTTCTCCCTCATTTCTGCCTACATTTTTCAGAAGAAGACATAAGTCATGACTGGGCTGCAGCAAGGGAGGATTTCTACAAGCTATGCCACCTGAGGCTATTCGGTAGTGCACCTGGTGGATCCCACTAGCATCTGTGACTAATTGAGAAGATAAATCCATTTTGCTGGAGTGGCTTAGATTTCCAAAAGTCCTTCAGTCTATTCCAGCTGAGCTGATTAGAGTCCAGCTCACTGGGAGTCATTAATGTCAATCCCACCAGCTGGCCTGAATTTTGCAAGGAGAAAGAAGCAAGAAAAATACATTAAAAATGAATAAATCTATATTTCATGACTTTATGCAAACTGATTTTCCCTGAAGGGGGTCCTATTCCTAACACCGTCACATCTTTGTGATGTTCCTGTATGGCTTGGCTTGCTAGTGGATCGTCTTCAAAAAGAGAATAAGCATTTTGAGAGTTAAGTGTCAGCATCAATGAAATTAAGAGCGTTTTGGATATAGATGAGATAAGGGCACGTACAGCCTCTGGATACAGGCAAATGTAGAGGTAATGAATTCAGTATCTAATGCAAGATCTAAATTCTTGCATTCAGCCAAGTTATATTTATCACAGATTCTGCTTCTTAGAGTACAGTCATCGCTGGAGAATGATTGGGAGTGCAGTTCATTTCAGTTACCTCAGACTACTTAGCAGCTGTATTTGCCATAGATTTTGCTCGTCTGCCAGTTTCAGGATTTTTCAGCACCTCTGTCACTTCTTTTGTGAGTGGGAGGAAAGGGTAACCATCTTTGGAGATGGCCATGCCACTCTGGGAGCCTGTGCTTAGATAACACCCACATGTCCTTGCAGAGAATTATTTGGTTGTTGCTGGTTGTGGTCCTGGTAATTGCTCACTCAGCCATGAAAAAGTGGGGAAAATCCCTGGGAAAAATGGGATGAACTGGAAAAATTTTCCATTTCAACAAACAGGTCCATTCCAAAGAATGGACCTATCTTAGCATGCCTTAAAGGTGCCTGTAGGACTACAACTGTGGGTCTGTGGGACCACAACTGCTCAGAACTTTCTGAAACAGAATTATTGAATGACTATCCTACCTCCCACAACAGTCAGTACCAGAGGAGTATTTCCCTCATTTGTCTTTTCGCATCTGGCAGAGACCCCCACTGTGTGCTCCACCCTAGACTAGGTTGTGATCTGGACTACCACCCTCCAGTCCATCCCCAGCTCACGCACACAGCAGTGGCAGTAATCCTGCAAGGGGGGGCATCTAGCCCTGATCCACCATCAAGACAGTCGCCCAGCTGAGGGGGAGGCCTGAGGAAAGGGAAAATGGACATTTTTGCACTTCCTCATAAATCTGAGCAGACCCGCTCCTACAGGAGGAGGGTGAAAGATTAAAGATTAAGGTAAAGAGATTCTGCTGACCTAGAAAACCCAGTCAGAAGAAAACAATGAAGATTAACTAAAGCAAGTTTTGACTTCATTTTTAACAATTTGATTTGTCTTCAAATACTGACAGCAAACTGGTGTTAGGAGTTGCCTCGTAAGAAGTTCAGCTTCCCAGACACCAAGGGACAGCACTGGTAGCTACAGGCAGTCGCCAGCTTTTTTTGCCCCAGAGCAGTCCATTGCTTTGGTGGTACATCCCCTCATTCACAGGTGACATGCTGGAGAGGTGCATTGGGAAATCAGGCATCCGTCTTGCTATGGCTATGCCTACGCTGCAGTCATGGAAGAGAAAATAGCTCGCTGTGCGAGTTAGCCCCTGCTGAGCTCCACGCTGCTGCCAGTGAACCACTCCCGGTATGGAGGCATCCTCAGGTCTTTCTGCTCTTGCCTGTGGACACATTTGTCATATCTATAAGAAAACTGAGGACTGTTTGTGCAAGGCTAAGAAGGACTAAGGGGAAAAGGACAGAGAACCGGGACAAGAATACCAATGTAAATACCTACTTAGATCCATCTCCTTCTGGTGCTGTGGCTTCCTCCACCTCTAGCGTTTATGAGTCTAACATTCGTTCCTGAGTCTAGTGGATGCCAACACAAGACCCATTTCCATTCCAGCACCAGTTTATATTATTCTTCCCTCCATCTCAGACACTTGTTAGTCCAACGGAAGGATCTGTCACCAGCTCCATCACAGGGAGACGAGCCTCCATCAAACCCAGAGAAAGGGTCAAGAATTTTTGTCATTCAGTTTTCCTTTTTTCTTTTTCCCTTTTCCCTCTAGTAGTTTATTCAAGCCCAGAGAAAGAGCTTAGGCCCTAGCTCATGTAAAGCTCTGATGTATGCAAATCCTCCTTGTGCTCCCATGGCCCTCTTTTTTTCCCCCTTCTTTCCTTTTAATTCTAGATTTGAAAATAAAATGCGAGCTGGCTGCACAGAGATCTCTCATGTGTGCAACTTCCAATTGTGGCAAATTGGAACTGTCGATGCAAGCAGCTCAGATTTATTTATATATTTAAGCGGAAGGAGGGAGGATAGGGAAGGGGAGGGGGAGATGCTCGTGGTGCAAAGGAAAAAGAAGAATAACAGATCCAAGCAAAAAGGGATTTGAATCTCAAATACTGCTCCCTGGCCCATATTATCCAAATCCCTCCAGCCTTGTCCGTGGCTGCCTCTTGCCTAGTTAAAAACAACAGGCAAAAGATCAAAAACATTTTTTTTTCTCCACAACACTAAGAGTTGTTGAGTTTTGCAGCTGCCATTAGCCAACCAGAGTCTAACACAGGGGCTGATGCAATTAATACCTGGTGCTTCAAAACATTAATATAGCTATTTATATAAATTAGTAACCTTAAGCCCAGGTGGTAGCATTATTACAGCATTACTAATTAAATCACGATAAGCTTAGTTCGCAGTAGTATTAATTCTGAAGCTGACACAGTGATATTGGAGATCTGATTGGCCTATTGTCAGTCATTACCCGATGGGTAATGAATCAGGCAATGAAATCAAAGCAGCCACTCTGACGGTGCTGCTCCCGTTTCCAGGGAAGAAGGGCCACAGTTTCAGCAGAGGGAGCATCAACACCCTCCACCAAAGCAGCTGTACAGTGCACACAGCGTTGAGCGCTATGGGGAGGCACGTGGGGGAAGCTGGCTCTGGCCATCTCTGCAGTCCCAAATCCCCAGGAGCAGAAGTTACTCTTCTCTGTGGCTAAACAAAGAGGTTGTGGGTCTCTTTTGTGAGAGCAAGTGTTGAACATGCCTTTATCACCTCTAGTGGAGACTGGTTTGAATGGCTTAGAGAACAGCCTTTAGGGATTTTATGAGTAGGCAAAGAAAGTGTAGGGAAGGACATGGAATTGATAAGCTTGTTGCTGGCACCTCTTTATAAAGGGCTTTTCATGAAGAGCTGGCCAAATATCTCTTTTGACAGAAGGGCAGTGGGACAACGCCACCATCACATATGTCATCACAGGCAAATGGTGCTGTGCCAAGGGGCAGGAGGGAAGGAAGGGGTATCAACAGAAACCCAGGGGTGCAAACGGGCAACAGAGGGTATAGGGGCTTATACCGGGTGCATTCCCCATTGAACACAACATGGTGTCCCAGTGCTGGGGCTGAGCGAAAGAGAAGGTTGGTAGTAGGAGACTGAAGAGAAGGAGTCCAGGCTGGGGAACACAAGCTGGTCTGAAGCGGCCCTTCTTTAATATGTCAGTAAGAGACAAAGCAGGAAAATCTGCAGAGCAGTCTTGGCTTCTGCCATAGATAGGAGATTATGGGTCAACCCAGAACAAGAGGTTTGTCTGGCAGAACCCTAAAAAGTGCTCTTTCAGACTTACTTTGTGCTGCAGTGTGCCAGGCAGACATCTAGCAGTGGTCCTCTCTCCTGTTACAGCCGCTCTTGTACACAGCCAGAACTTCTTGGAGCAAAGAGCCCATAAAACAGAACACAAGTACACTCAGTGACAGCCTATGCATGTTTCATGAAAGAGAGAGTAAATGATTGGCGGGTGTCAGTTCTATCTACACCTGCCTCTCCTTCCCTGATGGACCTAAAATGATGAGCTTGCCACAGAAATGCAAGTAAGTCAGCTGCCTTACACTCCTGTTACCCACAACAGCAATTCAAAGCAACAAAACAGTGTGGGGGAGAGGGAGGGCAGATCCTATTCTCTGACTCAGAGGTGTCATCTGAACTTCTGCCCACAAAAGGGAACCTCTTCTGCAAAACAAGCAAAGCAATTGTCCAAGCAGGTGGTAAATTGTCATGGAAAGATCTGGTACCATGGAAAGATCTGCTCAGCTGATGGAATTGGAGAAGAGAGAAGTCTCACCCAGTTTCTGCACCAGTTAAAGAATTTGCAAGGTCCTGAGAAACTGGGGATCACCTCCAACCATTGAGGAGATGGCAGATACCACCCCTGCAGCTGCCAACTGCCAGATTTCTCCTCCATCTCAAGGGGGGCTTTTTGCTTCCTTTGAAGATGAGCAGAGGGAGGCTGCAGGTTGTATTTCTACCCCAAACTGCTTCCTGTGTGATGGCTGGTGGCAAAAGCTGCTCTGTGCTCACAAGCTAGATCTTGCTGGCATATCCCCCTCTCCCCTGCATAAGTCTTGAAACACTGACCTGCAGCATCAATAACAACAAAAAAAGCCTTGGTCTATCCGAAACAGAACACAAAGAAAATGCGATGTCTAAACTAAGCAACACAAGGCTTTCGGGACAGACTGCAAGGTACAAGTCCCTCCACTTTTTAAGGAAGCAGCCTCAGAGCTGCTAGGGATTTTTTCGGTGCTGCAGTGTGCAGGGTCACTGCTGCATGTTCGGGGGGTGGGGTTGGAGGGGGTGGGGGCCAGAACTGTCTGCCATAAATTACATGCTCTTTCAGGAGACCTGTGCCAGTTCACACAAGCTCAGGATCTGACCCTTTTTATGCCATGATGACAGGGCTCCTGGAACCACAATCCCAAATCCATGGGGGTTTTGCAAGATTAGGCTCTGCACGAAGGGAAGGGTGGATACACTCCTTTCGTAGGTCCTGACTTTGAGAGGCTTACGTTCCTGTTATTGCATAGGTCAGCAGATGGCACTGCTACATTTAGACTTACAGGGTGGTTTTTTTTCTTAGCACGAAAATGTGTTTTTGGTTCTAGAAGAAATGCTGCATTGCTGTTACTGCCTTCTCATTGCTGTTTGACTGCTGAAAGTCCGATGCTCCCCTGGCTGCTTACAGCTCCCAGACCACAAGCCACAGCTGAAAACTGAGTAATGGGGCAGTTTGGAAGTGCAGTATCTCTTCAAGTTGGATTTGGCCAAGTCTGTTCCAGGGCAAGTAGAAAGACTATTACGGTTAGATTATACCCAGTTTCTACAATGCAAGTTTCTTTTCCAGAGTTGTTACTTAATAAAGTTGTACTATAACAGTGGCAGTATCTTTAGCATTTCAGGATGTTGAGATAATGTCTAGGAATAGCTGTGCTGGCTCAGTTCCCCCTAGCCCAGCATCTGGTCTCTAGCAGTGGGGATAAGGAGATGCTTAAGGAACCGTCAGTACATGTGAAATTTCCCCTTAATAGGCTCTGCAGAGGGGTCTGGGCGGGCTGGGCTGATGGGCCAAGGCCAATTGCATGAGGTTCAGCAAGGCTGAGTGCCGGGTCCTGCCCTTGGGTCACACCAACCCCACGCAGCGCTGCAGGCTTGGGGAAGAGGCTGGGAAGGTGCCTGGTGGGAAAGGACCTGGGGGTGCTGGCTGACAGCTGGCTGAACCTGAGCCAGCAGTGTGCTAAAGTGGCCAAGGTGGCCAACAGCATCCTGCCTTGTACCTGAAACAGTGTGGCCAGCAGGGCCAGGGCAGTGACCGTCCCCCTGTGCTCAGCACTGGTGCGGCCGCACCTCGGACCCTGGGTTCAGGTTTGGGCCCCTCACTCCCAGACAGACACTGAGGGGCTGGAGCGTGTCCAGAGCCGGGCAGGGGCTGGGGAAGGGGCTGGGGCACATGTTGTACGAGGAGCGGCTGAGGGAGCTGGGGTTGTTGAGCCGGGAGAGGAAGAGACTCAGGGGGGACCTTGTTGCTCTCTGCAGCTGCCTGAAAGGAGGCTGGGGTGGGGTGGGGGTCGGTCTCTTCTCCCAGATAACAAGCAACAGGACAAAAGTAAACAGCCTCAAGTCACACCAGGGGAGGTTTAGATTGGATATTAGGAAAAATTTCTTCACATAGAGGGTTGTCAAGCATTGAAACAGGCTGCCCAGGGTGGTGGTGGAGTAACCATCCCTAGAGGGGTTTAAAAAACATGTAGATGTGGTGCTTAGTGACATGGTTTAGTGGTGGGCTTGGCAGTGCTGGGTTAACAGTTGGACTTGATGATCTTAAAGGTCTTTTGCAACCTAAATGATTCTGTGATTTGAATAGTCCCCCAGCCATCTTCATCCCAGGGTTCTCCTGAGCCAGATATGATCTCTCTTTGGTGCCCTTAGCCCGTTTCCCCTGAAGCCCACTTATCTGTCAGCACAGACAACATCCCTTAACAAGGAGCTTCACTGCCAAACAACCTGTTGCATGAAGAATACCCCTTTTTTGTTTGCTTTGAGCCTAACTCCTGTTAGCTTCATTTGGTGGTCTTGAGCGTATTGAATGTTTGAGGGAGTGACTGATCAGTCCTACTCTCTTCATGCCACTGGCAGGTTTGTGACCCTTTATCATTCCCCATCAGTTACTGCAGAAGCCAGAACACATGGAGGAGAGCAGGGTGAGAAGCAAAGAAAGCTGAGACAGTAAGATAAGCAGCATAAAAGCAGGAACAACAAGGTGGTCTCAGCTCTCTTACAGCCACATCTTTTGGCAGGCTCTATCCTATCCCAATGAGGAGGTGGTGAATAGGGGAGCAGAACAGGCAGGGGATGGGCCTGGGTGAGATGGGGCTTCTCGTTATAATCCACATGGAAGCATAAAAGCCACTTTGCCGCAAGGGTTGCCAGGCCAGCCTTTGGTGTGGCCCAGAGCCAGAGCTGCTCAAAACATGAGGAGATGCCTGAAGACATTGGCAGGCATTTTAAGGAGGCAAAGACCGAGAGAAAGAAAGAACAGGAATCCCAGGGGAGAGACTTAAAGGCTTAATTTGGATGGGAAGGTGAGGAGACCCTGGAGGGATACCTGGTCTGGCAATCCACAAACTAGGGCCAAAATCCAGAAGAAACAGCTGCTTATCTGAGGCTGAGCTGGGAGCTGTTGGAGTCCAAGGAAGTTGGTAAGTAGCTATCAATGAGCACGGAGAGCCCTTGAGGGGGCTGGGACACTGGAAAGTAGCAAAGGCAATGCATTTGGAAGGAACCGTCAGCTTCTCAATAAAATTTGTGTTCTTCCCACTTTATGGTCAAGGAGCTGCTTTCACCCCAGAGAGCATGGAGAGCCAGCAGCTCTCCAGGAGCTAGTGCAGGTGGTTAGGGAGATTCAGGTGGCTGCAGATGCAACTGACACCATCTACCTGGACTTGTGCAAAGCATTTGACCTCCCTGCATGACATCCTTGTCTTTAAATGGGAGAGACATGGATTTGATGGACGGACCACCTGATGGATAAGGAATTGCTGGATGGCCACACTTAAAGAGTTAGAGCCAATGCCTCGATGTCCAAGTGGAGATCAGTTATGAGTGGCATTCCTTAGAGGTTGGTATTGGGACCAGTGCTAACATCTTTGTTGGTGACATGGACAGTGGGATCAAGTGCACCCTCATCAAGTTTGCCGACAACACCAAGCTGTGTGGTGCAATCAACACACTGCAGGAAGGGGTGCCATCCAAAGGGACCTTGACAAGCTTCAAAGGTGGGCCCGTGTGAACCTCATGAAGTTCAACAAATCCAAGGTCCTGCATGTGGGTCTGGTCAAATCTAAGCACAAATAGAGACTGAGAAGAGAATGGATTGGGAGCAGCCCTGAGGTGTGTTGGTGGATGAGAAGCTCAACATGAGCTGGAAATGTGCACTTGCAGCCCAGAAAGCCAACTGTATCCTGGGCTGCATCAAAAGCAGCGTGACCAACAAGTGGAGGGAGGTGATTCTCCCCCTCTACTCTGCTCTCGTGAGAGCACCCCACCTGGAGTACTGCGTTCAGCCCTGGGGCCCCCAACATAAGCAGGACATGGACCCAGTGGAGCAAGTCCAGAGGAGGCCACGAAGATGATCAGAGGGCTGTGGAACCTCTCCTATGAAGATGGGTTGAGAGAGTTGGGGTTCTTCATCCTGGAGAAGAGAAGGCTCCAGGGAGACCTTAGAGCAGCCTTCCAGTACCTAAAGAGGACCTACAAGAAAGCTGGAGAGAGACTTTTTACAAGAGCCTGTAGTGATAGGACAAAGGGTGATGGCTTTAAACTGAAAGAGGTAAATTTAGATTCAATATAAAGAAGAAATTCTTTACTGTGAGGCTGGTGAGGCACTGGAACGGGTTGCCCAGAGCAGCTGTGGATGCCCCATCCCTGAGAGCATTCAAGGCCAGGATGGATGGGGCTTTGAGCAACCTGGTCTAGTGGAAGGTGTCTCTGCCTATGGCAGGGGAGTTGGAACTAGGTCATCTTTAAGGTCCTTTCCAACCCAAACCATTATATAATTCTATGAAAATACAGAGTTTTTCAGCAAGCCTGTGTCAGTACAGTGATGTGATTTGTGCATTCATAGCACCCAGGCTGGCAGTAGTGTCCTTGTGGCTAAAAAAATGGCACCTGAGCCCATCTCCCACACACTATGGAGACCCAAGGGATAATAGTACAAAGTGGTCCTTTGTCTCCCAAGGGGCATTACTCTGGGAGAAGTTATTCAAGGGCCTTTGCTGTGCACTTCTGGCAAGCTGAGTGAATGCCTGGGTGCTGCTGTAAACTGCATGGATGTCTGCTCAAGGGCAGGGGGCTGCAGCATCCCAGGGAGGTGCTGCTGTGCTCAGAAATGTGGAAAGTGGAAACGAGGATTTAAATGAGGAGAGAGAGGTCTTGCAAGGAGCGTGAGAAAACGCATCTCCAGACATCAGAGGGGTGAAGATGAAGGATGGTTTGGTCCCACCCCGGGCAAAGGCAGCTTGCTGGGTGTGTGGGAAGAGTCTCTCACAAGAATATATTTAAACAGTTCTACCGTATCGCTGCCACATCACATGCCATAGGAGACCATGCAGCCCCACAGAGCAAATAGCCAGCATTGCCTTGAAGCATTTGCAGCTCTCTTAGGAACATCAAACACCATGACAGGCATGAAACGCCAACAGCAAAGGGACACCCTTCAGCCTCTTGGATGGAGACAATGTAGTCTGCATACCTAGGCACGTCCAAAACTCCCCCAATTTCTCTGAAGATCCTTGCTCACCCTCTTGCACCACCTCCCTATTTTAATTTTCAGACTGTAGGAGCAAGAAGGAGTACAGGAGCCAAAGGATTTTGTCAGGCTGAGTTGAAAGCAGCAGCAGCCACTGCAGCAGCAGGCAGAGCCCAACCAGAAATGACCTCACCAAGCTGCTTGTCTTCTTTGTGCATTTTCATCCCTAGCAAAGTCTCTGCCAAGCCAGCGTGTTCTCTGAAGAGGCCAGGCGAGAGCATCCAGCCTGCAGGAGGAACCCACCATCATCACCGTATCACAGCTGCTCTTTGTGTGCTCATTATAACTGGGAGACAAGGCTTAACAGAGGAGCCAGGGCTATTTTTAACCACCCTGGGCAGATCTTAGAAAAAACAAGGTGTTCATAAAAGCATGCACTATGTTTTCATAGATGATTACAGTTATGAATCAGGCTGGTGAAGGAAGGCAGACAGGGGCTGTGATATTAAATGAAAGGCTGCAGAGAGAAGCATCGCCGAGCAGAGATAGTCTTACCTGGAAAGCATAGCTGTTTTTATTCCTTGCAAGGGATTTTTACAAGAAACAAGATGTTGCTTTGCTTTGTTTTGTTTTCCCTTGAGATGGGATTTGGATGCAATGCTAGAATCCGGATTTCACCCAGCCTGGCATTTTGGGCAATCTCTTCTGGGAAAGTTGCAGGTGTTGGAAACTGGATCCTGATTTGGACCTCATTGGTCAGATACAAACTCAGAGTGTGTGTGTAGGGAGGTTTGGTTTCGTGCCAGCCCCTACATGCAGGGAAACATGGAGGCTGGCAAATACAGTCCAAAAAACCACAAAGCCACAATATGGCTACAGATTGAAGCTCATCTTGGGCCATGAGACAATGAAAACAAAAAATTGTAAAGCAATTCTAGTCCTGTTTTGACAGAAGATGGAAATGGTAAAGGAAATACCAAAAATAATTTGGAACTGGAAGCCAGTTTTCTAGAAAGAAGACAAAAAGAGGATTTGGAGGACTGAGGCTTGAATATTTGAATCTTACCTCAAAAAGCAGCAGCTGTGCTCATGCCGTGGGGAGGGGCACCGAGGTCTGTGCCCTCCCAGTCCTGGTGTCCCACTCATCCACAACAGGGGACTTTAGAGCTCCCAATGCAAGTTTCCTCTTTACCCACACACCTTTGCAAACTGAGCTTCCTGGGGAACTGGGGGACTCCTGGGTCCCACAGCTTAAATAATCCCCGTGTGAGAACACCAATCCTCAGCAAAGACCTATGCCCAGACAAGCTGTGATGCCCTAAAGCACAGTGCATGATCAAAAGATTGCTAAAATAGGACTGGATATGAAACAGGCACTGGCAAGGCAGCAGCCAGCTTTTGACAAAACCATGGATAAGCTGATGTTGTCAGGGTTTTCCATGAGTGAAAGATTCTTCACTGCTAATCTTTAAAATCTTGGTGTATGCTTTTCTTCTGAAAAGTCATGCTCTAATTGAAACAGAAACTAATTCAATAACTAAGTTAAGTCCATCAAGTAGATTAAATAAATTGGTTTTGGCTTTTTAACTGAAGTTAAGAATGGGTTTAAGAATATGGATACAGATAAATAAGAATGAACAAAACAGGTAAATGAAATGAGAGTACTGCTGACATTCCTTCACCGAAAGGGTTGGCAAGCACTGGCACAGGCTGCCCAGGGAAGTTACTCAGTCACCATCCTTGGAGGTATTTAAAAGACATGTAGATGTACCACTTAGGGATGTGGTTTGGTGGTGGGCTTGGCAGTTCTAGGTTAACAGTTGGATGATCTTAATGATTTTAAGTTAATGATCTTAAAGGTCTTTTCCAACCTAAATGATTCTATGATTCTACGTGGACTGAAGTTTCCCAGACTTCAAACTTCAACTCCAAATGCTGATTCCAAGGTATGTGGTTACGGCATGTATTCCTCTTCACTGCCCTGTCTCCATGCAGCTCTTCTGCATTTTCTGCTCTTCTACATTTCTCAGCTGGGCTTGCCACAGGTCTTCCAGTCCAGAAGGGTTAGAAATTGTAGAACTGCTGAAACCTGAAGGAATCTGGACAGCATAAATGGGTCAAAGCTCAGGAAAAATATAACACTACCTTAGAAGTAAGGGCCAGGAGCAGACGGTGAGATGGGAGCAGGGAGGGACAAGAGGTTAGGAAGCGAGCAGGTAAAAAAGGAGGTGGTTCGCTGGCTGATGAGGAAAGGTGCTGGTACGGCTCTGGTCAGCAGAGAAAGCAGGTTAATGAAAAAGAGGCAAGGAAAAACTGCATCAGGGTTTGGGATCTTCTTCCACCAAATTGTAAAATTCCTGTAAGTATGGCATTAACTGACATACAACACTAAAGTGTCATTCCAGTAACTGGGTGCCTTTACTTCTCTTTTCACCCCCTCTGGCAGCCCAGTGTCCCTTTAGCCACCCGCCTGTCTCAGCCCAGCAGCTCTGTGCCACCTGCCCAAGTCTTCACCCAACTTAGAGCAAAGCAGTCTGTGCTGTTGCGCAGAGGCAAGAGGCAGAAAAGGAAGGGCAAGGGAAGAGAGATTATTTTGGCTTTTCTTCAAAGCAGGACAAGCTTTTACTGTTAATATGCAGAATGCCTGTATATCTCAATTATACACCTCCCACAGGGGCCTATTACAGCTACCCTGGGCAGCCAACATGTGTCAACACAGCAAACATCGAAGGCTATCCCAATGTACTCCAAAAATAAAAAGCAGAGAAAGCAGGACATGAGCCTGTCGGCAGCTGCTGCTTTCTTTTCTTCTCTGTCCCTTCCCCATGTGGTTCTCAGGTCTAGCTGCCAGGCCTACGCCTTATCATTTTAACGTCTGCATGCAATTGCAAGCCCTCCTGCCTCCCCCTACATGGTGGAAATTGGGAAATTAGCATTGCTCCATCACACTTATACAAGTTCATGTTACAATTCAACGTTGTTTTTTTTTAAGTGGTAGAGATAGAAAGGGAGAAAAAATGCCTTCCCAGTACAAGAATGATTTCTGGAACACTGAATCCTCCCTGATGCACATATTATTCCCAAAGCCTGGGTACCTGAAAGGCAGAAAAAAGAAAGAAAGAGAAAATCCATCCTTAAAGACCAATAAACCTTACCCTTGACAGATTTGTGCCCTGAAACAGGCAAAACATCCAAGCAGTCTAAAGGGTTCTGTTCTTTCGTTATTAAGTTCCACTTAAAGGTGCTCAGAAACAGCCATGGTGGAGAACAATACAAACCCAGAGATGGATCGATTTGGCCAAGTGGGCGCTGGAGTTGATGACCCACTTCACTCTTTATAAAACCCCTTTTTACTCCTTTGTCTTCTCTGGTCTATTCCTATCTCATCCCATAGACCTTTGTGCGGTATCACCAGGATATTCACCGAGCTGAAGTTTCTGGTAGAGTTTTACACCTATGCAAAAGCTGAAGAGAAGTATCTATCCTGAATGAACATGCATGGGGAAAAAGGGCAAATCTGATTCTAGTAAATCCTTGATAGCATACTTACTGGGAGATGCCCAGCAGAGCTCATAGTTTCTGCTGGTTTTTTGGCCAGCACTGTCCTTGCACAGCACTGCCGAGGTGATACCATTGGAGCCCTGCTGAAATCTAAATGTAGAGCTGTAGCTGACTCCTTCCAGTGGCAAGATGGTTAATGTGAAAAGGATGCTGTGGGAGAGAACCTGGGCAATTGTGTGTCTTCTCTGTTTTAAACTTGATTTCCTGTGATTGAGCAAGGGAGAAAAACCTTCAGAATTACTGCAAATAAGTGCAAATAATTTTGAAGTATCCAAAGAAGGACCTGGTTGCAGAGCAGCCTGTTGACTTTATATGGCCCAGGAATAGCTCCTGTCTTCATAGGCGTTTTCCTGACATATCATCCTCTGTATATTACTGCACCTTCTCGGAACTATCTTGCTTGTCCTTTCACTGTTTGCTGTCATATCTTTCCATTATCTGAGAACATTGTATTGTTACCATTAGACTGATGCTTATCCACTCTTTGCCTTCCTTTTTTATCTTACCTAGCCTGACTGCATTTCCTACCATGCAGGAAAATGTTTGTTGGTATGAAGAAATTCTTTCTGCCTATTACATTCTGCACTTTTCAGATGCTGGTCCTGTTGAATGGAAAGTGTCTTTTCTGTTACTTGCCACACACAGAGGGCTCAGGCAGGAAAAAGAAGTCAGCTTCACTTTACGTTAAAGCCCAAGTGTCAGACTTAGGCTGTTTGGTACCTAGCACTTCTGAGGTGGTTTCGTATCTCCCTCCTGTTGTAATTCCTAAATCAAAGCATAAAACTCTTTTTAAAACCTGATTTATTCAAAGTATCTGATGCAGAGGCATGAAAAAGAGCTCTTGGTGTGACAGTCTCCGTAAAAAGAAGAAACCAGGTGATTTTACTCTGCCATGTTGCAGCCGCAGGTTACTCTTCACTGCATCTGGACCAGGAACGCAGCAGGTCACGGTGAGACTTGGCACTGGGTGCTTACCGAACACCACAAAAGAAGCATTATTATCCCACCTGTAAGCATCCACAGCTCCTAGAGGGATATGAAGGTGTCCCCAGAAGTGTATGCCACGAGATGCCACCTCCTGTTGCCCAGCTTGGCTGCCACCAGATTGGTTCATCATCAATGTCTATATCTGTAAGCACTTACTAACAGCCCCCACATACGTTAGACACGGCCGCCAGTATGTCTTCAGCCTCGTGTCAGCCATGGGCAACTCAGCCTCAGAAAATGTTTTCCAGCCTGAAGATGTTGCGATAGTCTTTCATGAGACTGCTGACAGTGCTTACATTACCCCAGATCTCATTATTTCCTCCATCAATTTCCTCTTCCTCATATAAATTAGAGTGAATTACAGTATTCATTCGGAATAATGTATAACCACGAATGGATTCACATCAGTCAGAAAGGGGACATTTATTCATGAACACTTGAGTGTTTATTTCAAGAATATTAGTGGGGATAAATGAGCTTCAGAGATACCGGTGTTGTTAAGTATCTGGGAGTATTCCTCCTGGAAGTGTACTTGAAGATTTTTTGAACAGCTCCTATTTATTACTCACACAATGGATTAGCTGAGTACTTCCACATGCCTGCAGACATTTTTTGAATCAAAAGGAATTACTTCCTTTTAGCATGTCCCTCCCATCCATCCCAGCAGTAGAAACAAGGCTGTGCAACATGGATGACCACATGTACAGCATGAGTAGTAAATCAGAAATAGCACTTACTCATTGGAAGCCATTTGTAGATGCAGCAGTATTTAAATTTGGCTGCACTGACTATAGTTTGAACAGTTGTGAAACTGCAAGTAATCAACACTTTAATAAAACTCATGATCTGCTTGCAGATAGTCTGGCAAAGAGAAAACTGCTAAAGGAGCTAAATCATTTGCAGAAATCATTTTCAGCGGATAATTTGACCAAATCCAACTTGATGGTATTCATGTGCAAAAGCTCTGAAAAATCCTTTATGAATGGCCAACTCCTGCAGAAAATGACTACAGGATATTTCTTATTGCTGTGGATCAAAGCTGCTTTATAAGTTCATGAAGTAGAGACAGTATCTTTAGAAGACACCTGCCCGAAAAAATGATCTATTTGTGCAAACCACTGAGGTTTTCAGTTCTATGAAAGCATCTGGCTTTGCAGTGCAGCAGCAATGTTTTACACAGGGTCTCCAAGTTTCAAGCATGCACTTAAAGTTTAGGTATGTTATGTGAGTATATAAATTTATTGCTATACTGAGTTAGATTCTGCCTGCAGCCTGTAGAGTTACATGAGGCTATGCACAGCAGAGACTCTTCTTCAAAATACTTAGCTAATAGTTTACAGGGTGACTCAATAATTTAAGAGGATTAGTAGCTGGAAATGAAGCCTTGCAGCTATGCATAGCTTATTTAGTTCCACTCCAAATTTACAGTTATCTGATGGTTGTTTGGTGACCTAGGTGAACTGAATTACCACCTTCAGACCGTTTTGTAGGAGACTGCTGTGTACTTATCACAGACATCACATCACCATCACAAAAAGCTTGGCAGTGTAGCAGCTGAAAAAAAAAAGTCCTTCAAGGACTGACAGCTCAAGCACTGATCTCTTTGCTAAGGCTACACATGCAAAAGCCATATATGAGACAAATTGTGGTGGGGCTCCAATGTGAGGACCTTGATAGCCTTCCCACAGGCCACCCCAAACAACCTGTGGTGCTGGCGGATGGCAGTTAGTGTCAATTTGGAAATTATTTAAGGAACTGAATCCAAAATGTCTTTATCCCAAGATACTTATTAAGAACTGCTGGTGCACTCTAGTCTCCCACTGTGGTATTTCCAATCTATCTTGCAACCTTTGTTCTAGGCATTAGAATTATTAGAGCACCCCATTTTGGTGAGGAAATTTTATTAACATGATGTAATATCACCTTGACCTTTAGTACTGCTTCGCTTGATTGTCTTATCATCATGGACCTGCTTCCAGGTGGGATGGCAGGGATGGGTGGAAGGTGCAGGCAGCTCATCAAAGCACTGCCTCTGAGAAAGACTGGCAGTTCCTGCAGCAGGAGAGAAACATTTACTGTCCCAGAGCTTATTCCCATGTTGGAGTTGCCACCTAGACTGGGAGCTGGGAGGAAACGGTGGATCTTTGTGATGGATGCAGGGAGGATCAGGAAGAATGGAAGAATGGAAGGAGAATGGATCCAATGTTTCTGCCTTAGGGAAACAAAAGTCTGCATTTTGGGCAAACAGCCCAGCTGGATTTTAATGAATAGACAATACAGGAGAAGGGGTGTTGCCCTGCTGCTGGGTAGATCAGAGAGGTTGTTCTCTCTCTGCAGGGAACAGAGCTGAAAGCTTGGAAGATGTTAGAAGTGCAATGAGCTGGGTGAAGTCTGTATAGTGCACACCGGGCTGCTGTGCCAGCATGGGGTGGCTGTTCAGAAACACCGGCAAGTGGGGGTTCTTGTTTTAGCAGCTGGAAAGGGACCTTCAAGGGCATCGGTAAAGATGTCCAGAGCTGGCCTAAGCAGGGGACAGCTTTGGGCAATTATGCTCATGAAGCCACCTGGAAAGGTGCTCTGGGACAGCGAAGGACCTTCGGGGTGGGGGGGTGGGGGTGGGTGGGGGGGTGTTAGACAGTAAACAGAAGGCAGCAGCACCACGATGACAATAGGGCACTTCAGATAAGCCCAAAGTAGCATCCTAGGAGCTGTGTGGATAGCCCCACTGGGATTCTCTATTTTTATTTCTTCTACTGAGGAGCCACCAAATCTTTTCATTTTCCTTTCCCGTGAAGAAGGGGAAAAATAAAATCAAATGGCTTTTTTTGAGGCATTTACACCCACTGACTTTAGCAAAGTTGTATTAAAAAGACAAGGAAAGGAAAATCCAATAAAGTGAAAATAAAAATCCATTAAAATTCCATTGGCTTTTACACATGGAGCTTATTTGCAGTAGGTGAATACTTAGAGCCAAAGACTATAATCCCATGGCATGCACAGCTTTATTATGAGAGGACACTGATCCAGCCCCAGCATCAGCTTGGCAAAAAGTACCTGGCTTTAAGACAGACACCTTCTAGGATGTGACAGCCTTCCCCCAATGCTGACTTCACAGGGCAGCCTCCTGTACCTACTGCCCATAGAAATAGGTAGGTTCTTGCTATTTTCCAGATGCTGAATGCAAATCCTCAAGATTCAGCTACTCTAAAAAATATCCCACAGCATCAGTGCTGTTTACTTCAGAGTGGTAATAACTGTCTAGGCCCCAGGTCAGATAGCCAGGGATTCTTCAGCCCTGATCCCTTCCTACCTTCATCCTACAAGTGCCTGCAAACACAGAACTGATCAATAAGGTTTTTTTGGCAGAACAGGTTGAACAGAGATGTTGTGATGAGGTTGTCAAGGAAGAAGAGCTGCTGAGATTTCAGGCTGTGAAGTTTAGTCCAATTTTTTCCAGCAGACATTCACCCAAGGCTGAAGCAATGTACCACGTGCATAGCCCCATTGGGGCTCACACCAGTGGTGCCAGTAAAAATGGGATGCCTTCTTCCCCTCCCAGCTGGTGCCAGGTCCTCCAGGTTCAAGGTCTCCCTATGTGCAGATTCAGGAGTTTTGGTTCACCCCAGCATAGAAGAACACTGATCTGAAATTGCCATGTTTTGGGACGCTGGGGCCATCACTTCATTGCTTCCTGCTCATCAGGGTGTTTCTGAGGCTATCTGACCCTGCACAGCCTTCAACCAGGTTTTGCAGTGGGGTTTTTTTTGCCACAGGGCCTGGACTTTGGGGACCTCGTGCCCAAACCAAGCTCCTAACCTGGCTGCAAATTGGTCACAGCCCTACCTTCCTGCTTTTCACCACCTTAGGATGCCTCTGGCTCTTCTTCGCCTGCCTCCTTTTCTCATTCACTGCTCCCCAGAGGACAATAAGCACTTTAGAAACCGCTTTAGGGATTCTCCACAAGGAGAAAACAAGGAAACCCAGCGACAACAACCTAATCAGCAAACAGCTGAGCCAGGGATAAATTCACATGGAAAGCCTGTGTTTGTTTATTACTAATGGGTAACAGAGATGATAACCTTTTAATCCAAAACCATAATGAAATATGCATATTTGTTAATGTGCAACTATAAAATGCAAATCTTGCAAACACAATGGGGAAGGGCAAAGAAAGCACTCGGCACCAATACTAATTTATTCCTTTGGCTTCAGACATTTATTCAAATTGAGTTGTGTATGTAATATAAAGTCAAATGAATATGTAATTGTAATGTATATGTATAAACATTTTCATCTCAAATATGCCAACTGTTTATCATAATAGGAAGTAATACATATTTTGCCAAATAAAAGGTTACCTATTAAAATATTTTTACACTCTTCCTACCCCAAGCTTTTGTGCTCTCTGTAAAAGCTCTGTTTACACAGAGACAACTTCTGATTTTCCCTTTTGAGCCACACTATCCAAATTCAAAAGATTTAAAAGATTAACAAAGTAGAATCAGAAAGATTTTTACACAAATTTCTTTCTTTTTCACCCTTCTCTTTTCCAAGCAGCCCAGAAATGATTCTCCTAAATATCAGTTTAAAACAAAGGCTAAAAAGATGAGCAATTTCCCCTTCTATTTCCAGCCCCCAAAGAAACAGCATTCCCCTGTTGCTGTCAGAGTAACTACATATTCATCTACATATTCATGCAGTAGCAACTAATCTTTATTGCTAGCCCTGGTCACCACTGCCTTTGTAAATCATCTCTTTGGCAGCCTGGCAGCCTGAGAGCTAGAATCAGCTTCACACACTGTATGTGAGAAGATCTGAATATCTGATTGGGGAGGAGACCAGAAAAATAAAAATTCAAGACAAATCTCCTTTTCCTAAACTCACCTGAAACCAAACCTCTTCCTGCAATGGAAAAGTTCAGGAGGTTTTTCTTCTCTTTTGGTGGGATCATCGCGCTTATGATTCCAGGGCTATTGTGTGGTGAGGAGTATTTCTGTCTGAAATTAGGCATGGCTTCATTGTCTGAAATTTGAATGCACTGCCAGGAAGTCAATAGCAATAGTTCCACTGACTTTACTGAGCAACAGACCATAGGAGTCAAGGCAGAGCACAAAGGATTTTGTAATCAACCTCCACCCATTGCTTCTTCCGTCCCTCCTGAATCCTTTATTCACTCTCCCACTGCTGCCATAACTATATGCTGCATTTATCCTGCCCCAGTGCATTCAGCATTTTCTTCTCTTGTCTTCTAAACAAAACATTTTCCACTTCTTTGTGTTTTCTGACTCTCCTGAGGACCAGAGCAGTGTACCGATAACCAGAAGAGAAGAGGACATCCTGTTTCTATTTATAGCTTCAAATTCTACAAATTCAGGAGTTTTGGAGAAACACACAAAGTGCTGGTGTGTTACTAAAATTGAGTAATTTTCCAGTCTCTTTTACACGTACTCCTGAAAATGGAAGGAAAGATAATTTTGATGTAGGACTATAACAGAGTCCCATGAAATAAGTACGGGGAACGTGCAGATTTGCTCTTTTCCCCATCACCCTGAGCTAGACTGAAACAGCCTTACAGCAACCTGCCCTCAAACAGTCCAGCGGTTCACCCACCCGTGGCCTGAAGGTCCAGTTCTCTGCACTGCCAGGAGTCACCATCTCTCTTGCTAACGCGATTGATCCCTGGAGGGTGGTTGAAGGTTTCCTTGCTGAAACATCTCCAGACTCCAAGGAGGCTTCAGCAGCAACCCCCCAGGGCTGCCAAATTCAGCAGCAGCCAGGGAACCGCGCAGTCACAGACTTGGAGAGAATCTGCTAAAAGTCTTCAGAAAAGGGAAGTGGGTGCCTTTTTTCCCTGGCATTTATTTGCTCAAACCATTTGTAAGGAAAGCAACCAGAAAGCACCATGCTCAAACTGTTTCTCCCCCTTTGGAGCACCCACAGAGACTATGCTCTGCAGACAGGCAGCGTGGGAGAAGAGCCTGTTTGCTTTGAAGAAAGCGAGTGAAGGGTCAAGGGAGAAAAGCCAGCAGGCCAAGTAAGAAGCGCTCCTCTAGAAGTCTTCCATCATTTCAGACTCATAATTCATGATGCAGATTAATGCAGTGTAGAAATTACTGGGGGTGAGGAGCTGTCGGTCAGCACCAGGAGTGACTGTGTGTGAGACAAAGCAGTGAAGATTTCCAAAAAAGAGAGAGGGCTCAGCAGCCTGGACTTGTTCTTTAATGAGGAAAGACAGAGAGGTCAGCATGGGAACAAGATAGCATGTGGCTGCATTGGGGAGACAAGGGGCACTATTTAAAAATCCTTTCAAAAGACTCTCTGGGCTGATTTGTATTAAAGCCTTTTTCACATCTTCTAATGAAAAATCCTCCTGCATCACATCATAATATATAAGCCCTAAAAGAGAAAAGAGAGTGCACAAGACGGGGAGGGGGGAATCAAAGGAGGAGAGGTTAATTTCACTATGCACCTCCTCTGTTTGGGGAAAGACAGATGAGGAAAATAGCCTACTTTACCTCCTGTTCTTTCCTCTTCAGTCCTCCAGTGACATTATTTTAAGCATTTAACTTTCTGATAGCAGTTAGGCTGGTCACATTTTCTCTCCATTTAGTGGCAGGCTTTGAGCGCATCATTTAGTACTGCAATGGAAGTGATGGAGCAGGTGTATGATAGATGACTCACTTCCCTGGTGCCTGGGCATTTGGGGCTAACAAGTAGCTTAGCGCGTTGCTGGTTCAAGTGCTCTGAGGCTCTCTGCAAAGCAGGGCATGCAAAGGTGGGGAGAGAGTAAAAACTGACCTTCCTCCTTATTATTTCATACCTAAGGGAGGTGAGTACTGTCATCTTCTAAGGTAAATTTTCTCTCCTCCTCCATAAAATGTGTTCTCACTATGAGTCCAAGCCAAGAAAGCGTAAATTGAGTCCTGATGTCCCAGCCCATCCATGCAAATTTGCAATGGCAGCGACAGAAACTCGTGGGAGTCATTTTGGAGAACGTGGCTGTTCCACAGCAGGTAGGGAGTCTTTATGCAAAAACTGCAGTAGTACCTTCATTTATGGCTCCTGTTGATCCCACTGCCCGCAGGATGCCTGTAACCATAGCAATGGGCTCAGATAGGAGGGTTCTCTATTGTGCGTAGAACAGACAGTGGCAGCTGATGGTATCAGCAGAAAGAAGTATCCAGACAGAGCCACTGTGGATGATGAGTGGATAATGGGAGAGCACACTCATAGCCCAGGCAGATGATAATTCGTAACAACGGTGGTAAGTCACGTAGACAGCAGTGCTCAGACACCATGGGGATGGGCATGAGAAAGGAATGGAAAGAGAATAGGGCATAAACAAGGATAAATGTTTAGCTGACTCAAATATGAATACATCCAGACGTCACTATATACCATATCTAATAGAACAATATACACCCAAGTCTAACTCCTGCCTAGCCGGTGTGGGTTTTTCAGCTCTGGAACGGGGCTGGAGGACAGGCAAGGTGAGGCCCAATCAGCTGAGGCATTTTGGGAGCGCAGTGAGGAGAATGCAATCCGTTGCATTTGTAAGAGGGATAGCCATGCTACAGATGGTGCCTTTTTTATGAGCATCTGAGGACACACCACACATCAAAGCATGTGCAGGTTTTGTTATAGGCATGTTCTAATGCAATATGACATTCATATGGACAAATGGGTGCTAACATCTCTTACATACTCTAGCTCTTATATACTCCTGTTTTTTTATTCAGGGGTGTGGGGACCCCAAGGTAGAATGGACTTTTGTTGAGCCTAGGTGCACCACAAATCCCTTTGATGCCAGACAAGCTATATATTCATGTAGATATCCCCTCTGGCAGCTTCCTTGGCTTTTAAGAGATGTAGTCTTTAATATTGCACCATCGGGTGGAACATCTTTTTTTAAAATCTGCTCACATGCACACAGGCACAAAGGATAAAATACAAGTGGGGAAAAAAGAAATCACAAAAAGGACCCTATTTATCAAAAAAAACAATGGCTCAGTAGTGGCAGTGAAATAGAGATATTGTTACTTAGCGATAATAAGGGAAAAAAGTCGTTGTCAAAATGATAAGGCCATTTCTGTTGTCTCCCCAAGTGATAATATCTCTGCTACCACTAGTGCCTGAGTATTGTTAGGATATTTCATGGCAAGTGCTAGACAAAATAAGTTATACACTAAGCCCACAGCTAACTCCAAATCCTCCAACTTCACTTCCCCCATATCGTTGTTCACACAACAGCCTCTTCTTTAATACCTTTGCAGCAAGCAGTGGTTTCTATTCCCCATAGCTTCTCATCTGCTTCCGTTTAAATATAACACTGCCTTCGAGTCATATAATCGTAGAATCATTTAGGTTGGAAAAGACCTTTAAGATCATCGAGTCCAGAAATTACCCTAGCGCTGCCAAGCCCACTGCTTAGCATGCCCCTAAGTGCCACATCTACGCGTCTTTTAAACATCTCCAGGGATGGTGACTCAACCACTTCCCTGGGCAGCCTGTGCCAGTGCTTGGCAATCCTTTCAGTGAAGATTTTTTTCCTAATATCCAACGTACCTTTCACTGATAAGCAACCCAACTTTGTCTTGTGTTAGGTCACCAGAAAGCCAGAGTATCATGTCTTGAAAAAATGTAGGAAAAGCTGGTGAAAGTGCCAGTGAAAGGAGTTGGGGTAAAGAAAGAAAAAAAAAAAAAAGGAAAAAAAAGTAATAACACTGAAACAAGAACACAGAGATCAGCTGAAAATATCTGGCAGACACCCTGATGTTCTTGTACAGCCTAGAGACAGAATTTTCCTGTCCACTCTGAAGTGGAGGTTGTCCTCTTGCAGAGACTTAACATGAATATGCCTTCAGTGGAACATGCTTCCCTCTGTCATTGCAGGGGAGATGAGCCAGCCCCATGGCACCTCCAGCCCCACAGCCGCTCCAGCCCCACGCGGGAGCCAGGCAGCGGAGGGAAGGTCAGTGCTGCACGGTCGGTCACTACCTCCCTGCAGCAGTAAACAGAAAAGGCACAAAGAGAGAGGGAAGGTGTGGTGCAGAAGACAAATATTCCTTTCCTTTTCTATAGCTATCATCAGCATTGCCAGCAGCTGATGGAAACCACAGAGTCCCTGTTACCCACAGCAGTGGTTTTCTGTACATCTTTTTCTCTTCCAGACCAGCAGCTATCACAGGTGCATGGCCATCATTCTGTGGGTTCAGACCCATTTTCTAGCAGAGGGATGGCACAACAGTACAAAGAGAGTTTACAGCACCACAGAGGATCCTCTCCCAGAAGAGGTTGTGTGTTGCCCATACCAGCCATGGGAAGCCCTGCAGGTCTGGGAATCACTGCTTGGAAAACAAAAACACGGCTTTCCAAGAGCTCATGCAGGAGGGGGAGCAAGCAAACTTGCCAGGAAACTAAATCCAGGCTAATAAATCTAAAAAACAGCCTCAAGCCCTCCAGGGAACAAGAAGTACGTCTTCGTACTGGGTCACATCAATGTCCACAGAATTTGGGGCCAGAAGTCTGTCTTCTGCTCCTGTTCTAGGAGCAAGCGTGCTACCAGGGCTGTGTCTTGGAAGGGATCGGACAGGGGAAACACAGTGTTCCCAGACAAGAAACACACAGTTGCTTGTCTTACATGCCATTCCTAAAATCTGGAAAAGCGTAATGTCCTGGAGGCTTTCTTCCAATACTGAGAAAAGGTCTGTTTTCCAGAACTGTCCTGGCCACTCTAAGATGCACAGTAATATTGTCCAGTTTTTAAGCACACCTTACAGACAGTCAGCAAGGAAAAACCCAAATCCTGGAAGGCAAAACTGCTTAAATTGTCAAATTTCAGTGCTCAATATTTAGTAATTCATAAAGAAGCACCAAATCAAATATGGAGCTGTTTTCCTCACTTTTCTCTCCATTGGTCGAAAGTAAGAAAAACAATTTCCTGGCATACTTTTGTAAGTCTCACTTTAAAAAGTCTTTGCCGAAGGTGGATCTTTGCCCTGTCCTCTGTGAAAACACGAGCAGCCCCGGGCAAGTAAAATGCAGATATTAGCTGGATCACCAGAGTGCGGTCAGCTCTGGGGGTGGGACGTGGCTGTTCATCACCCACACAGCACGCAGCATGTAGTGTCTCCGGAGTAAAAACTGTGCCTGCCTGCCTGGGCAGAGCCATGATAAGTGTTTACAAATTATTTTCTCAAATGTCTTTGCCCCTTTCTTTGGAGGCAGTTAGAGTGATGCTGCCAAAAATAAATGAATAAACAAAAAGATCAGCATCCCGCAAGTTCCCCACGGAAGGTGACGTGAGAAGCTTCAGCAGTGAAGGCTGTGGAGGAAATAGATTGAGGAGGGTTTGGGATTTTTTTTATTGTTTTTAAAATAAATATTTGAGGCATACCATGGGAGTTGCGCAGCAGTGTGGTAAGTATATCAAACACAGAGAATCCCCAGATTATCGGCTCTGAAGGTATCGAGTAGCTGTGGAAAACAGCCACCTTGAACCTGTGGATTTAGGGAAGGTGCAAAAATATGGAAAAGTAAATAAATAAAGTGTGAAACAGCACAAGGAATAAAACAATCCCTAAGAAGCCATCTGAAAAAAGCAGGTGAGAAAAATCAGCTTAGCTGCTGCTGTCTGTCTGACTGTCTGTCTGACTGTCCGCAGTCCTTTTCTCTCCTCCTTTCCTGCAATCTAACCTGCTTTTGAAATCAAGCTGACAGAGCTACACAGCTAATCAGGATGGGGGGCAGCTGCTCTCTTCGAACAATTTCTTAAATGCCTTTGCTGAAGTCATCCATCTCCTCTTTGTGTCTGTTTTGCATCTTCCTGAGGCCTTTAAAAAACAGGGTGTAATGTGGAGCTTAACAGTTGGCAAACGCTGATTTTAAAGTGTGTTTGTACATTTGCAGATTGATCCCAGAATGATCAAAGATAAATAATCTCCCCAGCGTTCCTTTGTAAAAACTAATGAAACTTACAGGGGGAGAGGGAGGGAGGGAGGGAGGGAGGCAGTGTAAAGCAGGGTTCACGTTTCCAGGATTTTTTTGATCACTTCATTGTAATTACTGAAAAAAATTTCCCACCCATCCCCCACTTCCTGGCACCCTCATGCCGCTCATCTCCAGTAAATGTATTTAGGTCTAACTAAGACCCACCGTGTATAACCTGGCCTGGTAATAACAACTTCAGAATCCCCCTTAGTGCAGCACTCTTTATTCTGGCTGTCTATACCCACCATCCCTGTCCCTTATAGGCAAGTGTGCACTGGGGAATGAGCGTGGGTGACCTCCAGGAACAGAAAAATTTCATTTTCCCTCCTTCAGATGCTCCAGTGCCAGCCCAGGCTTCCCTTCCTGTGCCCAGGGCCACAGGCAGAAACCAGCTCTGCTACAGCCTGGGTGTTGGCAGGTCCCCAGAGCCCAGCTCCTCCCAGCCGGGAAAGGGGAAAACCCCTGTGGCAGCCTTTGCTCCCCGTTTGCCATGCACAGGGGCATCTCGACAGAACTCGGAGTGGGCTGATACTGTATTCACAGAAAGCTACGTGGTACTTATTTGACCCTATCCCTGGAAATTAAAAAAACATATATGAAATTAATAATGGTATTAATGCCATTGCGAGGATGAACGGCATGTCCACAAGGAATCTGTGGTTAGCTGTTTTAGCCTGCAGCCCTTCCTGACATTTGTGGGTTACCTATCCTACTCGTACGGTGTTATAATGAGCATCATTTCCAGGCCAGCCATGAGGGGGACTGAAGTATATCTTCTGAAAGTTCATATTACTCTTTTAGCTTTGCCAATTCATTAAGCAGAAGGCAAACAGAAATACTGCTTAGATAACAACCACGAAAGATTACAAACCTGTGAATTCAAAGCCTTTCCTCTCTTCTCATAGTTTTGCAGTGTTCATAGGTTGTGCAGATGCAGGCAGATTCTCTCTCCATACATGTATAAATATATTGAAAAGCTTTAGCTCTGCCTTTCACATGGGGAAGAGACTTGTAAGGAAATGTGCAACCAGAGCACTTTAGTTGGCTGCAGGGTCCATTCCCCATTAGCATCTAAACTGACACCAGGACCAAATCCAGGCAACAGCTCAGCATCCTAATTTTCTCTGTGGGCTGCTCCCAGCTCCTGGAGACAAATTACAGTGCCAGCATCTGCAGAGCTGGACCCAGGTATGAGCTTCATGTGTGAACTCACTATCACATTCAAATGTACTTGGTAAAATCAAGAATTTACAATGGTGCCTTTCCCACCAAAGAAGGAGCAGAAGCAGCCCAGAGTCTTTGATCCCATAAACTGTGATAGCTGTTTAAACTCTACAAATGTGCTCAGCACTTTGGTCTCTGTTGGGCTTGATAGTCTTTACCCAACTTCAGAAATCATCCCCAAATATTGATAGGCAGGTTTTAGTGGAAGCATTCAGCTAAAAACAAGCCAGCAGAAGAGAGGAAAAGAAAGGAAAGAAAACATTAGAAAGGGTCATGGCTGGATTTGCTGAACAAATGAGCTCTCTTGTGACTATGAGATCTCATCATACTCCTCTCAATTTTGTTGTAGGAAGCAGCATAAGACAATGACTGACCTTCAAGTACAGTGTGGGAATATGCAGGCTGACTCTCAACAAGAAACCCCCCCTAAAAAGGTATAATCAGATTTCCCCGCAGGAGATCTTTTTCTACACTGTTTTCTAATCTCTCCTACCATATAGCTGTATGTACTTTTAAAATAGATCGATCACACATTAAAAAAAAAAAAAAAAAAAAAAAAAAAAAAGGATATCATGGTTTGTGTTTGTAACATAAATCAGGTGGAGTGGAGGAGGGGATCAAAGGCAAACTCAGCTGGCCTACTAAATCCTCTAGCTTTTTGGTTACAGGCAATCAGTGCAATGCAGATACGGATATACAGGCAGGCAATACATGCAGACCCACCTGCCAAATGTCCTACTGGCTGCATGTGGCCAACCCTCCCCATCATATCTCATTAATGCTGTTCTTACTGTAACAACATATCGAGGCACACAGGGACTGAAGGCTGCATGGGAGCGAAGGATGAGATGGTCCCCTTCCCCAAGATTTTGCTATCAAAACTGACAGGGAGAATGACGGTGGGAAGGCAAGCATCAGCCCAGATTTGGAGGGCGAGACATCACCCTCAGACTGGAAAGGTGAGTTTTAAGAAACTGTTGGGCCAGTTGCCATTCATTTCTGATGGGATTTAACTGCTCAGTTTTAAAATGGTTTCAAACCTTCAAGGCAGAGCAGGTGAATCATTCCCACACAAGAGGCTTGCAGGAGATCTGAGACTTGAACCTGAATTTACCCAGATTGACTATATACCCTTAACCACAAGGCCAAGGTCATCCCAGAAAGGTCATTTCTTCCAAGGTTGAGAACTACCAACCCCTTTAAGCAGTTATAACATCAGGTCTTAGCCCTGAGCCCCTCTCACTTGGCATGAAGCCTTTTACCCGTGTCCCTTAGGGTTTAACTTTCACCCTGACTTATACGTGAGGAAGAAGAGTGTGACGGGAGGAGCTTGTGAGCTGGGTCTCTCTCACATCTGTTATATCAACTGTATTCACCCTGACATACAGACGATATGTCACTCAACAATTAAAAATTAAATCCCAGGCTTGTCAGTGCAGGATCAGACAGAGTCACAGTCTAACTTTACTCACTATGTTTCTTTTCTTGTTGTCTCCCTACAAACAGGTCCCTGGGCTTTTTGATTTATACTTTACCATCTGAAATACATAAAAGATGTAGCGCTTTTTCTCCCCCATGAATCTTTCGCAATTTTGTTCAAAATTTTACTGAAGGTGACATGAAAAATTACCACCAGAGTCAATTTGTGCTGGAGGAGGGCATCATTAAAAAACCTGAAGAATAGGGACACAAAAAAAAGGATAGAGGGAGGATGGGGGAAAGAATGAGCCTGTGACCTCTTTGAATATGTCACACTCCAAAAGCAGTGCTACCAGGATGAGACTGGCAGGCTAATTACCCACACGGCAAGTTCATTGATTCAGGGTAACGGGAGAACTCAAAAGCTTATTTGACCCATTCGGTATGACTGCTCTGCTTCTTGTTATCTGTTTTGGAGAGAGCAGAGGAGCAGAAAGAGGTAGGATATTTCACAGCATCGCTCAGAGCTAAGCCTCTTCAGCCTTCCCATGTCTCCATCGCTGTAATTGTGCCCTGGTCCCCTCCTCTGGCAGCCTCTTCTCATTGCCCTGCCTGACTCTAACCCTGGACTGAATGGGCAGGTAAGAGATCATTTGATTACGGCAGCAGCTTCACTGTTTGCACTGTATCACTGTATAAAGAAGGCTTTTGTCTTTGGTGCAGCTCAGAACAGTCAAGGAGCAACAGGTAATTTGATATAAAGAGCAAAATAAATGTTTAACATGTTCATTTTATTTTCCCAGTGAAAAAGCACCATAGTAAGCAGTATTATTATGAGTCATGCTGCCATGTGTTACTTCTCCCACATCTTTCAAAGGTGTTGGAAGGGGAGCTTGTTTGTGTAGTGAATAGTGTCCCTGGTGTTTGCTTCTGTATCTTGTTTCAACACTTTCTGCAGACAGAAAACTTGTCTCCCTGTTGCAGTCTTGGGGACATTTTTCTTTGTAAACAATGATTTTCACCACAAATGCCAAGGTATCAGCTGGGATCAAATTCTGAAATACTTGTGAAAATATCTGTTTTCACACATAGCTGCTAGCAAAGTAAATATTAGCTAGGTTACGCACAGTCCTGGATAATGCTGGATCTGGTATGTTTTGTCTCTATTGGTTCTACAGGAATTTTACCCTATTTATTTTTTCACTAGATCCGCGGCCATTCTGAAGTGTCTGATGCCATGTTAATTTAGTGTTTCTATTCCTCACCTAGAGCCAATTCATTTCAGGGGTGACTTTGTACTTTCCCTTTCACTTCCTGAGAAAATCGGTCATAAATGTTACTTTTGCACACAGATTACCTATTACAACAATTAGAGGATCCCAAGTATTATTTCTGCTTACACTTGGCTTATTGGAAAAGAAAATACAAAAGAACACATGGGTTTTAGCACAAACAAAATCTAGTGATCTTTTAAAATCACTGCACCAAGCTTAGCAGATGCATCCTGCCTAGGTGCACCTGGAGCGCTGCTGAATTTACAATACACAGTATGCCTGGCTTAAAAAGTCTTCTATTTTAGGTACACTGACTGCAGGACACAGTTGCCGTGCTAGCAAACATACCAAGTGCACCTTAATGGACATGGTCTGGTGTGCAACCAACACAGGTCCAGGTAATAGCCAGCTTGGCTCACAGCCAGACCTTCAAGCAACATGATGCTGAACCCCGGCATTTACCCAGCTGCTGCTCTGTGGATGCTCCCTGTGAAAGCCCTGCAAGGTCTGGTGGATCCCAAGCCCACCTGGATTTCACGCGATCTGAAGATATTCCCAGTAAGACATTCTTGGACCTTTCTAATACCCTGTTAGTTTTCAGAGGATTTTAATTGGAAAGGACTTCCTGAACTATCAAGCCCCGGCCCACTATCACTGCAAGCACCAGGTCATTCAACATGTCTGTAAGACTTTGGCCTCACTGTCTCTTTTGAAAAGGAGGTGGTGCCATAACATGGTGGATCTAATGATCAGAACTTCCTAACTGCCATCCTAAATCTGTCTGTAGGTGACTTGCTACACTCTTTTCCTTCCTTGAAAGGTGTTTCTAGCACATGTATTTTCCTTTACTTGAGTCTGTTGATCCCCATCCTGGTGTTCATCTCTCGATTTCTCCTGCAAAATAAAATAAAAAAGAGCAGCCCAGTAAACAGAGAAGTCTGGGGCTAATGGAGAGAGGACTTTATCCTTCCTTCTTTCACAGCAGAGAGAGGCAGGACCTGGGGAGAGAGGGGTGAGCCTAGCAATGAGCAGAGAGAGGCTGCGGCAGCTTCCTCTGTTCCTCTGCCACCTGCACACTCGAGGACTGCAGGCTGCCCTGCTGCCGAGGAGATAAACATTTTTGCTGGCTGGAGGAGCAAGCCTTCCAGGAGTGACCAAGCAAGTGTAGATGTCAGATTGCCCTGGCTCTCTGATGGCTGCTGCTCTGAGGAGGATGTTTTGGATGCAATGAAAAGTTATGCGCCTCAAGGCAGTGTGTGCAGCATGGGGAGTGCTGGGACAGCAGCTGAGTGAGGCACCAGCCCAATTAGTACCAGTTCGAGCAGAAGCCATCTGTGCTACCGCAAACTATTAACAGCAAAGGGCGAGTCCAGATGCATGTGCCTGAACAGCTGAATAAAGCAGCAGCAATCAGAGTTCTGTGCAGGGCAGCAAAGCCAGGTGAAAAAGCAGAATGGAGAAATGGGATCCTCTTGAAACCTGGCCTGAGATGAGCTTCTGGCTGGCACTTGGGCTGGCACTGTTCCCCCTCCATCTTCGCTTAACAGCTGGTCTCCCCACACACCTTCATTTGATCAGGTCCTTCCCCTCCCCAATTCCTGCCTTGCTCTATTTCTAGCTGTCTCACAGCTGAACGTAGCACACAGTCCATGCCCTCCTCCTTCATCACTCCAAACACCCTCTGCTCTTGAATTCCCTTTTTTTCTGTGAACAGCATTTGGGGACACAGATTGACTGAAAGCTGTGATGCAGTATAAGCAATACCATAAATAGACTCCAAATGACCCAACAGGAGCCTGGTACCCACTGAACGATTGAAAACACTTTTCTCGCTCCTTCCCGTGGAAAAAAAAAGAAGCCACCTGCTTTTGTACACCCACAGCAGGCACTGCCTGAAAGGTGTCTCTGCTGCAACCTCCCCATTCCCTTGCTCCAAAGCTCCCCTTCTACTCACCTTCAAACCCTTGAGACCAATGCCATCCCCTAACCTGCTGATGGATGGTGTCTCCCTCCCCATTTTGGATGTGAGTTCACTCCCCTTCTCTGTTGTGTCACTGGAGGGGGCTGTAATCTTCCAGGGTTGCGTTGTTTTAGTGGAAGTAATACTCATGTTCCAGACGCCTCCTACCTTGTCTTACCCATTCTATACACATTCTGCACTCTAATAACAGCAGTGCAAGCCCAGTAGTAGATTTTGTCGTATTTCACGAGGTGGCTGGTAAACTAGATTGGATGCTCAGTCCCGTCAGGTAGCAGCTGACCTATAAGACCATTGATGCCAGCAATTGCAGACCAGTCACACAGTACAATCCTCATTTAACCCTGAGAATTTTAACACCTTCCTCATTATTATTGTGTAGCAATTCCTGAGCAGAATGAGCTGTCAGGTTAAAAGGGTAACAAAACCAGGTATTGGGGATTTTTCATGATCCTAAACCTAGCTGAACTCAGAAAAGATGCACTTTCCATTGCCCACTTTCACACAGATAGGAACTGGGCTTCAAGGACAGTCCTTTTAATGCTTCTCACCCCTTCATTATCATTAAAATAAGAGATGCTCAACAAGACATCCACTCCTTTTATCTTTTGTTCCTCCCCTGTAAGGAAGCATGAATTACAAAGCACCTGGGGGAAGGAAGGTTGTCTAGAAAGGCTCCTTTTCTTTAGATTTGTACCTAAAGCATCTTCTAAAGGAGACACAGCAGTACAGCTGGGACCCATCAACCCTGCCAGGAAAGGAAAGCAATTGGCAGAGACCACTGCACAGTCCAGATGATCCCATATTCCTGGGCTCAAATTCATGCCCCTCTCCCAGAAGTTCAAGGGTATTGAGATCAGATGTTTTGATTGACCTCATTATATATAGAGAGACCATCTGCAAAAGCTCAGATCTGGCTCCAAGCTTCTTCCAAGTCCAGGTCTGGGATTTTGATTTGAACCTCTGCCTAACTCGTTCAGCCTCTGCCAGGGCACAATGAAAGCATGGTGCAAGATACCAAGAATCTTTCTTTAACAGAAGTGCTGGACCATATTTTCAGCAGAGCTCAGCTCCGACTCTAAACTCCAGTTGCTGGCCTGCCTTTCGGATGTGCCCACCATCCTATGGCCCCCCTGCAAACCCTAGCCTCTCCTTCCTTGCCTACTTTACACCTATCTGCCACATGAAGGAACCTATCTGAATGCCTATTAATAGAGTATATAAACCTGAAGAAGTAGGTAGTGATGAATATATGGACTGTCTCTATAAGCAAAGGTGCCTGGAAAGCGATCCCTTCCAAAGGGAATGTGGGACATCAGCAGGTTCAGCACACTCCCAGATTCCATGCAGGGTTCACACAGGCAAAACATTTAATAAGCAGCGAGTAACCGTAACAAGAGGCCTTTTCTCTTTCCTTTATTCCTAAAAGAATTGCATCTTTGAGATCCCATTGACAGCCATTCTCCCTTAACAATCTGCTTGACTCAACACAAGCCATGCTCTTGAGACTTGCTAAGGGAGGGGTGGGGAAGACATCTCTACACTGTTCTCTTTCCTCCTTTCTTTAATCAAAGAAAGAAAACAGGGAAAGAAAATAAAAAAAGAGGAGGAGGAAGGGAACCAATAGCTCCCTCCTCCCCACTCCTTGGCTTTCTCCTCTATCTTCCAGGCTGTCAGATGCTCCAACATTCCTTGCACGTAAGTGTTTTGCTTCAAAAGTTAGAAGAAGAGAGGGAGAAAGAGAAACTGCATTGCACAGTCCCTGTTGATAAGGTTCAAAGCAGACAGAGACGCCTCAGAAGCACATGCAGTCTCTCCCTCTCTCCCTGTTACAAGAGAAAAAAGAAGAGCTAAATTCCATGGCAGACTTTGCTTTTGCCTGCTGCTGTTATCTTTCCTTGCACACAGGCTGGAGGTAGGGGGAAGATAGAAACTGTCCTGTTTACCTTGCAATTTCTCTCCACCCCCAGCCCCCTTTGAAATGTCGTCTCTAAGCTGTGTTTGCACTCCCAATTTTTAATGGCATTTGAAGAAAAAAGTCTGGACATGTTTGTCTGCAGAGTTGTTGTTGCTGTCTCCCCCACCTTTTTGTTTAAAACTTTCCAGAAGCTAGCATGAGCCCAGCTGAGGTTACTCAATGAAAACCCTTGCCAAAAGTCTTCCTTGCTGTTAATATTTCCCCAACCTTGTAATTATCTGACTTTCCCCTTCCTCTGCCCCTTCATAAATCCCTCTAATTTTCCCTCCCTGCTTAGCACTGGAGTAGTGAGGAACCACTAAGTTATCACCACATTACTCATCTGGGGTATCCAGCCAAGTATGCTTTGGCCTAGCAAAATAGTGACAGCCATCTGTCTGTCTGTTGCGCTAACAGGAGAAACAAGCACACAAAAAATAACCAAGAAACACACACACACACATGTACTAAAAAAGAAACCCAAGAGCCATGAAAGTCAGAAACTAGCCACCATAGCCAGCAGTCACAGAGAATATTAAGATAGAGTTTCAGTCACTTCAACTGAGATATTTCAGATGAGTCCGGTGAGCTAAAAGCCCTCCCTTTATTGCCTTCAAAGGGGAATTAAAACATCTAAAAGATTGGTGTAGGGAAGTCAGTAAAAGTTAAAGAGCTCATCAGACTGTCCCCTCACTTCCCATCTGTCTAAGAGGAGCATCAATCTATTCAAGGTACAATGTCCCCTGCAAGGGCACCTTAGGACATGTCCAGCTGGCAAATGAGGTTCATTTATGCTTTCTCACTGAGGTGGCTGGAACTCAGGTGTGGGGTGGGTACCTTGTTGTCTACAGGTGAGCCATATCTGCTCCTGCCTCTGTCAGGAGCCTCTTCCCTCACAGGGGAGGTATATAAATAATTTAGAACTGATGTTTGTAACCATGGCCAAGCAAAGCTTCTCCTGCAATTTCTTCTCTCTTCCTAAGCAGCACTAAGCTTTTTAGCAGCAGTCTGGTTCCTGCTAGCTCTGTGGGGTGGCAGTGCCATATGTGGATGAACTTCTGCTTACATGGTCTAGGCTATGGAGAATAAGGCTTTGACTGTCTTACCCTGCTATGACTGATGAGGACAGAGGTCCAACCCTTCTGGCAGCTGCTGGCAGAAGAGCACCTCTAAGTGTGCATCCTAGATATGTTCTTGCAGGCTCTGCAGCTGGGCTTCCTCTGCACCCTTCAGCTGCAGAGGGGGCTGGAGGTATGAGCTGGTGGCTGAGTGGGAGCTGGACATGAAGGGATTTACCTCTGCAGTGAATATCAGCGTGTTTATCTTTTCCTACTGTTGTTGCATCAACAGCCTGAGATGAGTTAAGAACTCAGAAGTGGTGTTTGAGGAACATACAAAATAGGTTTGTCAAAATAGGAGTGATAAGAAAGGCCCTTAGTGTTATCAATGTTTACTAGCGAAAGCTGGTAAGGGAAGAAAAAACCCCTGACTTACCGCAGGCTGTTAACTATATCCAGATTGTTGCTAAATTATCAATTTATACCAAACGTTAAATACTCTGTGTTCTATGCAGTGAAGAATTAATGCTATAGCTAAAGAATATTTCCATGCACAGTAATGCTGTCACTCCTGGAGGGCACTGGAGGCAGCAGGCTGCTTTTAGCCTGTTGCACAGATAGCAGAGCAGGGAGGGTGGATTTCTGACTGAAAGCAATAAAATAGTCCCTGCTGCTCCTACCTGGATCTGGTCCCAGCACAGTAAAAAGCTCTTGTCTCCCTTCCTGGGTGTTTCCCAGCTGAAAGAGGGGAAACTTGGAAAACTCTGAGAAGTGAAGACCCGGTCCAGCTTCTACTTGGCCTGAATGTCTGAAGAGATAAGAGGCCTACTCATTTAAAAGATAAGAGAATGTGTTGCTGTTGAGCTCTCTCCAAGTTCATGGATTTCACCCGTGTGATAAAGGGTGTCGCGTGTGCTGAATGCCATGTAATGCTTCCGTAACCCAAACTGCTCCAGAGGTGTTACTGAGGGATGACTTTACATTGAGAACAGCTTCATATTCCTTCATGGAAGGCCTCTGCAGTGGAAAGCACTGGCTGCTCTTCCCAGCAGGCCAACTCATGCTTCGTGAAGCTAACTGGGCCATATCCCTGACTACCTTTGTCTGATTTGGCTAGGAAGAGTCATCTGGCATCAGTCTGAGCATGAATATCCATGGCTGAGGCCTTTAAAAACAGCCTGGGACTGCAGCAGGAGCTGGGTGCCCTGGGGTCTCTTTGTCCCCCCGCTCCTGTGAACAGTTCTTGCTGCGAAGGGATGTTTCACTGCACCTTGTTAAATCCCTGTGCCAGAAGACATCCTGTCTTCCTCATCGCACGCAGCACACTCATTTCCCCCATTCACAAATACATGTGGTGCTGAGGAATTTCTCTGTAAATTAGTCATCAACTGAGTGCAGAAGTCATTTTCCCATGAGAAAAAGGGACAGAGAGAAAGGAGAAACGGGTGTGCTGGGGATGGCTCTCTGCAGCCTGCAGTGCCAGTTCTGCATTGCAGCAAGGGCATTTCACAGCCAGCAGGGCAATACTACAAAGCAGCAGGAAACCTGGGGAGTGAGGTTTCTGAAGTAACTTCATTGCTACCTCCATCGCTTCCCGTTTTAATTCATAGGCACAGGAGTGCAGATGCAAGCTTCAAACTTCTAACGGAGCAGCTTGGGAAGATGTATATAAGCCACAATGCAGTGTCTAGTTCCCCATACGCCCACCTCAGACTGTGCTGTGAAAAAAGTGTTCAGGGAAGAACAACTTACTACATACTAATAAGAGCAGGAGACTCTGACTTTGTCATCTTTCTGAAGAACATGAGTTTGCTTACCAAACAGTGAAATAGCAATAAACTTCCCAGTAGGTAAAAGCAAACCCATGCTGGTTACCACTGTACACTCACAGCTAGATTCACCAAGCCTGTCTTGCCTGTGGGTGTGAGATCAGCCTGTTCTGCAAGTCACCAAGCTCTTGATGCCAGAAAAACTAAAGTTCCTGCCTGTCACACCTGAAGCAGACATTTCAAATTTAAACATCTAGTCTGTTTTCAAGTTTTCCTTCAAATACCAGAAGTGATTGCACCACATTATGGACTAATTGCCTGTCAAAATTAATTTCTTAAGCTAAGGCTGCTTTAGAGCCAAGTGAATGAAAAGGAAAGAATACCCTGCCCAAACCCACTAAATTATTATTTTTATGCTTGTATAGTTACCTAGGAATTGGAGCTTTTACTTAACCTTTTGGTATAACTATCTGGCAAATGCCTTACTGTCAGTCTAGGGCATTATATGCAAAATTTGATCTTCCAGTAGGTCTTCATATCTAAACTGTAACGAACTGAATTTCATGAAAGTAGTGGTAGGTCCAGTTAGGAGCAATCTCCTCTTCTGTACTTACTGCTGAAGATCAAACACAGACTTTCAACATCTTTTCCTACAGGCTGTGTCTGTAATATCTGTTGGAACAAAACTTCTCACTTTATATATATCATGGTCCACCCAAAGTTCTCATAGAGACAATCTATGCAATCCTAGGAAGGGGCCTCACTGATTTATCTGTGGTATCCACCATAAGATGCTAACTATCATTGACATAGAGAGAACTGGGGCCTGTGTGTGGATTTGGGTGCAAACCCAAAACCAATCTCAAACCTGTGCTCTCATTCCCCACGATTTTGGAAGGTAGACCTCAAATTTCGAC
Organism: Falco cherrug; assembly: GCF_023634085.1. NCBI lineage: Eukaryota > Metazoa > Chordata > Aves > Falconiformes > Falconidae > Falco > Falco cherrug. Next base: position 12,132,283 of record NC_073700.1, on the reverse strand, counting down.
AAGGGATTGGTGGAAAGGTATGGTCTGATATAAATCCATGCTCATTGGAAAAAATCTCAGAGAAGTTTCAGCGTGTAAACCTTTTGTGGGAATGCCTTGTATCTCAGCTGCTGAAATGTCTAGAATTTGGGTTTGAGTGTGGCTCTTGGTCCTGAGACTGTAAAGGAGAGAAGGATGAGGATGGGGGGAAAGGAGACCAGAGCCCTTGAGGAGCTGGGTGGGAGAAGAGGAGCCTAAGCTGTCTAAGTTGAACTTTGATTGAAAGAGGAAAGAAGTAACATCAGATGCTCACAGTAAAGGTGAAAATCCTTCTGCTGTCAATAACTACGAGATCTTTGGGACAGGGAATCTATACAGTGAATCTAAAATTTCCAACTCTCCCAAAGAGTCAGGTAGGTGTCAATGGCATTTGTTTTTGTTTTTAAGCCTGCTGAAGAAAACACAGAACAAAACTAGAAAATTACTTGTGCAGAAGCACCACTATCTAAAATAAAGTTATTTTGGAAAAATGCCAAAAAAAAAAGGCAAACAAAAATTAAGATTGTCTGTGAACCAGTAGAAAACCTTTGAAGTAACTGTAATAATTCTTGATGTATTATCAGAGAGACCAAGTCCAGCTCTGATCTGCTAGTGTTTTTCATCTGCAGATCCCAACATGCTTTATAGCCTCCCCCTGCCTCCTTTCTTATGGGAAAGCAGAAGAGAAATTTGTTATGGCTGAGTGCCTCAGGTCACACAGCCAGCCAGTGACTGGCAGAACTACCAAGTCTCCTATCTTCCAGATGCAGTCTAATTTATTGATTTTTCTCATGTGGGTGTAGCCTGTAGCTAATGAGAAGAAAGAACAGTGAACAAAAATGATTCCCAGCTCCCACCACCTACCAGAAGTGTCTGCCCCATTTTGTCAATGGCTGATCCGCCCCAAAGTCTCTCTCATTTCCACTTTGCGTACCCTGGTTGGTGCAATCCTCTCTCCTCACGAGCAATTTCACCACCCTCTGTTGTGCTGAGCATCATATCAACCCTTTGTGTAGCCAGAGGTGGCAATATTTAATGGGGGACAGGATGGGTGTTTCTGAAATGATAAGAAAACTTAAAAAATCTGTAGTTGTGGAAAATATCATCAGTAAACAGGTTACCAGCCAACAGACAAATTTCTAAGCTGTGTAGACATGGCCTGAAAGAAAGGCTTGAGGAAATTTTACCAAGCTGCTTCAAACTTTTCAAGCGATAGTGGGCTGCGCCTGAACACAGTGGTTTCACAACACACACATAAATGCATGCACCGTTTTGCTTTCATGTTGGCGTAGCAGAGAAAACGGATGGGAATTCTGCTGAAGTCTTTGCTGAATTTTCCTGGGTCCACGTTGCTTTTGTTCACAGCTCACAAGCACAGGGGAGCTGAAGAGGGGGGGAGCATGACTAGCCCCTCCTCAAATGCACAGAAAACTTCCTTCCCAGGATCTGCAAAGAAGTGTTTAAAATGGTTGGCGCTGGTTTGGCAGCTGTCCCTGGTAAAGTGAGGAACAGTGCATGTTTGTTCATTCATTCAGGTCTACCACCTTTGTTGAAGCTGGTGTAGTTTTCATGTCAAGGAATTGGCCATGGTGCTTAGGGCTTTGGGCAGCTTAATGTGGCAGGATTTTAGAAGGAAGGGTTGCAATAGTAAGGGCAGTAGGTGCCAGTGAAACACAAAGTGTGTCCACAAAAAAATATGATCATTCCTCTCCCCTACTCTCCCCCTCTTCTATTTTGATACATGCAAGCACTGGTTTTAATAGAGCTGACTTCAGAAAGACAGCAAGCACAGCAAACATGAAGGTCTGAGTATTAGTCTGGAAATAAGATGAAAAAATAGCCTTGGGAGAATGCTTGCCTGCTATTTCTACAACCACAACCCCTTGCGTCTCTTGGGAATTGCTGCTCCTCCTACAAATTGGTCAACCACTGAAGTTGTTTCTCCTCTCTGTTCCATACCCACCCCAGTCTCTGTGGCTCTGCAATGATCTCCATGAGCCTGACCCTCCAGGGCAGAACTCAGTCCCCTTCTGAATCTACATCCTGGGCCAGGCTGGTTGTCCCCTCACCTCATCCATGTACCACCCCTGTCCTTAGGAAGGAAACCTGGGTCCCTGGCTGTGCAGGAGCCACAGTTTCTTCTGGTAGGTCTCAAAGGTGGACAGTCAGGCATGTAGGTCTCACTGCAGAAGGTACCTGTGTCCCATCCCACCGCCCCTGACATAGACACAGCCAGTGCCTGTTTTCTTTTGGCTAGGTGCCTCTTAAGGCTTAGAGCCAGCTGGTGGGAAACATGAGATAATGGGAGCTTGGGTGGAATTTGTGCTGGCTGAATCCAGGCCATTTAATGTGTTCGCAGAAACTCTTATTTTCTGCAACTCTTTTGAAAAAATAAAGGGATGATTCTCCATTGTTCTCCACATTACTGGCAATAGAAATGGAAAATATCCTGGACCAAGCCAAGAGCTGCTCAATGATTTTGGGAATAGGGAGGTATAAAAGTTGTCTGCCAGCTGCCTTGTCCCTTCTTCCTGCCTTTTGTCAAATGGGGTGGGGGGTGGGGGGTGGGGGGTGTGGGTGTGCGTGTGTACAGCCAACTGGATGCCCAACCTGCACCTCCTGCTCCCAGCCATGCACTGCAGTCCTCTCTGCACAATGCCAAGCCTCCTGTGAGCTGCCTTGGGGAACGAAACCAGCAGAGGATTATCCACTTCTGCGGGGTTGCTTCTCCTCTCCTGTTTCACTATGCTTGAAAGTATTCCCCCCATAAAATAATAGGCTGCAGGGAAGTCTCTGATCTGGGTGTGCATGGTAAGATATGGTCAGATCAGAGGCACAGCCCACCCTGCTTCCTTCTTAAGAGTCCTCATGACTCCTCTGAGAGGTCGATCCTGCTGAAGTGGCTGAGGGTCAGGCTGGAAGGCAGAAAACCTTTAAGCCAGTAGCTTAAATGGGTTCAAGCTCCCAAGTATTTGGATAATGGAAATACCTGCAATCAGACACCATCAGAGAGGAATTGCTCTGGAGAAATCAAGACTCAGAGGGTGAACTGGTGTCAACAGTCCCATCTTCAACAAGGATAAACCCTCCAAACTCACTCATTCACCTCTGCAGGAAATCTGGCTCTCAAAAGGCTAGTGTAAAAGGAAAGGGAGGGTGGGGATGCTTTTTATGTGAACCTAGGCATCCTGCTTGAGAGTAAGAGAAACGCCCATTAACTTCAAAGTCTGGCTTGTTTGTGTCTTCCTTTGAGAGGGGAGAGCCCCAAGGAAGCATCTTTATTTAGAGGGCTCCAGAGAGACACAGAAGAGCAATGGTCCAGGAGCGAAGGAGCCAGCTTCCCTGCTAATACTAGCACGGTACTTAGGTGTGGCTGGGTCCTGCATGGGAAGGACTGGCAGGCTTGGTCCCTGTGCCATTTGAGAAGGGACTGGAAAAAGTTGCGGCAAACACATTGTAATGAGTAATCTCCTGCCAGCCCCTGGGGAACTGAGGGGAGGTGCAGAGACTCAGACATTTAAGTTGATACTTAATAGGTCTTTTCCACGTCTGTTTTCTATGATGTGCTGTACACAAAGCAAGAAGCAGCAGCTAAAATCGATGCACAGCCTGAGCCAAGCAGAGAGGTTTTAATCCATCTGAGAAGCCATTTATTGTGAGAATCCAACAAAGTGACAGAGATTATCACTATTACACATGAAACTGGAACATGGAAAGCAAAAAGGGAGCATTGAGCTCTTGCTTTGTAGGGACTGAAAAGTGTACCTATTGCCTCTGTCTTGGACTTAACAGTGGCATAGCAAGAGTGAATAACTTGGGCAGGGGAGTGGAGAGAGGGGATGATGAAGTCCCAGTTACTGATCAGTGGTGGATTTAGAACAGGAATGGGGTTTGCCTCCATAAGCTTGGGAAGAAGAAGAGAGCTCAGTCCCTAAGGTAAACTATGTTTCCCATCAGTGCATCTGGGTGAAACACAGGAGCTGTGAGCAGACTGGCTTGTGGCTGGAGGGACAGTCTGTATGAGGGCAGATATTTGGGTCATTGAAGAAAGAGTAAATAAATATCCTATACATCCACCTGATTTGCCAGTGAGAACTGGCCATTTCTCTTTCCCTCAGCAGGGTTTTCAGAGAATGGAGATCCAAGATATTTGCCAGTAGTTGGGAGCAAACAGTGAATGCCCAGTGTGCAGAGATGGGTGCCATACTCACTGAATGCTCCTACCTGTGGAGGAAAGCCACCTCTGACTCCAGAAAGAGGATCCTATCTTTAATTTGTGGTCCATGCTAGATGCCCAGGTCTAAGCACATCTAGCGCACTTAAACTGGTGTCAGCTTCAGAGTTTGGGCCAGTTTTCATCTGAACATAACAACAATGATGGCTTTTGGGCTCAGGCAAGAGCTTGATAGTGTGTGTTGTGTTGGTAATGACTGTCTGAAGTAGCCCTGACTTCTAGCAGCAAGTAACTGTAGTTCATAAATGATGACCTTATAAAGTATTGGTGCATCTCTCCATATGATTACCAAGTAGATGGTAATTAAGCTTTAGGAATTTCTGGAGCACAATAATTATCATTAAACAATATGGGGTGGGGGTGGGGAGCTGTAGAGGTAGTGAAAGGAACTACGTAATCTAATAGACCTTTGCAAGACCTTTTCCATCTCCATGTCCTTTGATGTTCTGAATGTAAAAAATGAGCAGAACCATTACTCCATAGCAATGGGAGAAAATGTACATTGTAGCAGAAGTTCATAGCTGCCCAGAAAATGGGAGGAAAGAGCAGACTTGACTCAGCTCTCTGTCCCCCCCAGGAGATACCCATTGTTTACGTATCCTCCCTGGATCTCAGTTTCTCTGGACTTTTCACTCTCTTCTCTTAGGACACCAAAGGTCTGCCTCCTTGCTCCCACACCCAGCCCAGGATCACAGCAGGCAGAGTGGGCTGGGACACTGTGAAGGGACACTGAACAACATCACAGGTGTGGCAAGGCCTGAAGACTGGGCTCACTGGTGGTTCTGGATATTGACTTTTCATTCCTACACAACCTAACGGCCACAGCAGTTGCAATCATCTTGGCTTTCAGTTGCTGAAGATCAAAGCAAGTTCAGGGCTTTTTCACTGCCCCAGTCCCCCTTTCCAGAAGTCTGCTGGCATCTTTAGCTATTCCAGAAGTCGCCTTGCTGGAGCTCGCAGCTACCATTTTTGATATTGATATCCAAGTGAGCTACTTTAAAAGCTTATGTGGACATGATCTGTGGGACAGAGCCATCTCTCAATGACTGCTTTACTGCAGAATAGGATCTTAATGCCCTGTGCACACGTTGGTTGGGAAAGCCATAACTGAATCTCTGTTCATAAAATACCAGACAACTCAGTGCAACAAGAGCCATTTTTTTCAGACACATCTTCATTTATGTCAGCATGTAATTTTGCATCCCCATTTTCATTCCCAAACTTTCTGAGCTGTGGCTATAAGAAACAAATAGGCTGAACAAGCACCCGAAAGCTGCAGAGAGGAGAAAACCCAAACAAAAAAAAAAAAAACCCAAACATTCATTAATCTCTCTTTAATGTATCTTTTCCCCCTGCCCTCCCCAAAAGGGGAGATGATGGGGGCTCTTAAGGGGGAGGGACAATCCCAGCTGAACAGCCTAACTATAAAAATACAAGTGCAGTTGCTAAAAGCCCAATCTATTTTCAAATGATGTGCTCTAATGGAATGTTGCTGTACATCTTTTGATGAGACAGGAGTCTATTTAAAAAGACAGGCACTTTCGAATGTGCTTTTAAACCCCGTCTGTCAATTAGAACAACATCAAGGGTTCAGTGGCTGGGAAAAAAGATGACAGTAATGAAAAGCTGGGAGGGCAGCAGAAGAAAAGAAAGATAAAGACAAAAAAAAAAGTGGAAAGAAGACAGTAGGAAAAGAAAGAAAGCAGTATTGCAAAAAAAATAGAAAGAAAAGGGAAGTGGAAGTAGGGCAGAATAAAGATTCATAAAGAATAGGGAAGACTAAAGAATCATGGAACAAGATTGCACTCGTTTGTCCCCCAAAATTTTATATTCATTCATAGCCAAGAAGGATGCTGAGTGCAGAGAAAGCAGAAAATGCAATGCCCCTTGAAATCTGATTCCCCACATTACTCAGCATCTCTAAGACAGGGGGAGGAAAATGGTGCTCAGCCTCTCCCTGGATGGATCCCAGACTGAGAGCTCTCCCTGCAGCTCCACCACAGACACACACAAATGTAGGAAGGGAATTAAATCTCTGAGAGGCACTCAGATACTAAGGTGTGGATCACTGTATGAAAAAGCCTGTGAGGAAATTTATAACTGGTATTAAGTGCAGGAGTGAGAGAGCAGTAAATAAAGTACTGGGCCACAAAGTGAACATGGCAGGAAAACAGTGCCTGACCTGTGTACTGGAGCTGTCTGAGAAGGTGAAGTGCTGGTGGGCACTGTATTAGAGATGGGTACAGCGCACACAGACCAGGGGCATTCATTCGTCAAAAAAGAGAAAAAAATGAAACGAGGAAAACCCTCAAAATCCCATCATTTAGCACCATTTTGCTCCTGCTCCCTCCACATCCCCCCCCCGCCAGCCATGGGTTACTGGCAGGCTGAAAGCCTTTCAATTCAACACATTGACCTCTGCCACTTGAGCTAATGATAGAGATGGATAGCAGTAATCAGCTGCTGCAGTCTGCCTGGGTAAGGGTAGTGGGGAGACGGCACACATGCGCTGCCTTTAGCCCCTAACTGCTGGCAGCTGGCCCCAGCACATGCTTCCTGAGCTTGGTCACCCTGCTGTGGTACAATGCAGCCTGTCTTGCCCAGAATCTCTCAGGATCATGGCCAGCCTTGGTGGCTCAGCCTTCCTCCTTGAGCTGGGTGACTTTGAGCTGAGATATCCTCAGACTGGTTAGTGAGTCCGTGCACTGGCTTCTCCAGGCGTGCGCAGCAGCAAACCCCAAGGCACCATAGTAAAAATCACAGTGATTTTGGTTTGCTCTCTCAAGTCCCGTCCCCAAACTAATCCTGATGCGAGACACGGAGGTCTAAATGCTCCCATAAATGTCAGTCATAATGTTTCTGTGCCTCAGTCCCCTCTTTTGCAGAAAACTGCCATACAGGGTCTCACGATGCCCACCTGAAGCAGTGTAATCCATATCCACACCACACAGTAGGTACCTGAGGCAACTGCTGTCCTGCATGAGGAACAGAGTTTTTGGCAGAACAAGTTGTGTTTCAGATGTTTTGCACTGTAAAGAACAGAAGCATTGGCCAAGAAACAGTCCTGAGCTCACTCTTCTGTCGCTGGGTTTTGAAGACTTGTTTATTTAGTTCCTACAACTACACCTTGTTTACGGCCACTGTTGCAGTGAGCCTTAAAAAGTCACAACATTTAACATATCCAGCTCCTCAAGAAACTAAATAAATCCTCTTCATCCTTCCCTTTGGTTGCTTGTGGAGTTGTTCATAAAAGCCAGGGCACTATTTCTCCGGGTTTAATTGCAGACATTCACTCAGGTTACAGCAGACCATGAGCTCAGTGCAGGAAGCCATGGGCAAGGTTAGTACTACAGCTGGATGCATTACAGGAGCCTACAGGCGTCCTGGACAGTGCTGGCTCTTGCTGTGCTAGGCGCTGCACAAAGGTACAATCAAAAGGTGGAGATATGTGTGTTAAATCAGCGTGACAAGGAATCCTCTCTCCAGATTAGACCCAACTGGATATACACACCTTAATGAGTAAAACTGGAGGTTTTGTGTGGCTTTTCTCACACACCATTTGAAGAAAGGCACTTGCAATCTCTCTCTTGTGTGCTCTTCCTCCATGGGAGTGTAATTAGCTTAGTCTGCAGGGGGAGAGGTAATAAAAGAAATATGCTAACTTGAAATACTTTGTATTTTTGCAGCATCTGCTGATGTATGGTAACTTGTCGCCTTTGCTGGTAACTTTCTTCTATACCTCAGTCCTGTTTCTGCACAAAATGGTGTTTGTTCGCCATGTGTCTCCCAGGAAAATGCTTTACAAGTATCAGCCATGCAAAGATGTTAACTGATGATAAATATCAGGGCTGAGTATTTCTAAGGTGGGCAAGGGAATCAAGAGCTCCAAAGGCTCTTTTACCTAACTCCCTCAGGCATTACTCCACATACATAATAAAAATACTACAGGAAAACAATTAACAGCAGAGCTGGCTGCTGTGGGAAGTGCACAGCCACAAAAATATGAACCTTTCATCAGACCTTGGAAACCACAGGTATTCTTTCAAATTCACTGAAGACTCCTAATCAGCCCTCATTTTCCAAGGTGGATGGTACAGTTTGGGAAAAATGAGTACGGTTCCATTCCACCAAGGCCAGTCCCCATTTACTATCCCTGTGGCGGAAAGACCAGTGTCCTTGTCCCTTAGGGGCTGTGCTTTTCCTCTCTGTGTAGAAGGTAGAGTCTCCTCTGTGTTGGGGAGACACAGGACATTGCACAGTGATGGCGTGCAGAGCGGGCTTGGTGTGGGGTACAGGATCACACCAAAGTTCACATTTTGGTGATCAGCTCAGGTGGCACCACCTCAGGCACTGTGTCTGGAGGGGAAATGCTCTGGGTTTGGTGGGTTAGGGGGGCCTGGAGTCCCTCTCTGCCTGAGCTTGCCAGCCCTGCTTTCCTTCCTGCAGACACCAGGACTGTCACACAAACTCCCCATGTCTCCACACAGTCCCATTGCAGCTGAGATGATATCCTCCCCTGTTTGGAGAATAAATGCATTACAGGCGATGAGGTGCTCAGATACTGTAGTAAAGAGGGCCACGTAAGTACCTCTACCGAGTGGGTATGTTTAGGCAGTCACCACTCAGATCTTCAGTCATCATTACCCAGAGAAACCAGCTGTTCTTCTGCTATTTATGATCTCCCCCCTTAAATCTACCCTCCCTATGACTCAACCCACAGGTTTTAAAGTGTGCAGTGTATTGACATTTATATAGTACATTTCATACACTTCCTCTCAAAGCTTTTTACAAAGCCATGAATTACATACCTGTCACCCACTGAATTCATTCATCCAAAAAAGAAGCAGTCATTACGCACTCAGCAATAAGCCTCATAACACTACCCACCATTGAGTTTGTATATGTGTGCACCAGAAAGATAAAGTTACTTTAATGCCATCTCTGCTATTAATGCAACAGAGAGCAAGGAGGGAAAGGACAAGGAGAGGGAGGGTAAATGATGGGTGAGAGGGCCTGGGTCTTTCTCCATACCTAGATGTGGAGATGTAGCATATATTAACTTCTTAAGAGGCTGCAGCTGCAGGGAAGTAATTATGTGAGTGGCAAGGTGCCTCCATTCCAGTCTATAGAGGAGATAATAAAACAATAGAATACTTTGCATTTGTTTTGCCTCTTTCATTCTGGGATCCCAAAGTGCTTTTTAGACATTAATTAATTCTCATTAAAGAGAAAGAAAAAAAAAAAAAAAAGACACCACCACCACAACTCTGGAGCAGATATCATTTTGGAGATGGGGGCATTGACAGGTTTGCAAACTTTCTCCAAGCTGCAGAAAGAATTAGTGGCAGAAATAAACCCTGGCTTCTTGATTCCCAGCTCACTGGTCCACCTTGTAGACTCACCTCCTTTTCATCTACTCCTGTCAACCCTGCTTCTTTTTAATCAGAGTTCCAGTGGGATGGCTTTCACTGCTGAGGAAAGGCTGCCTGACGTTTTGTCTCAATGAACCAAGCATACACAGCACAACTAATTAATATCCCTGGACCTGATCGCAGGCAGACCAAAAAAAACCCAAAAACAAACAAAACCAACCAAAACACTCCATCCAGATTCCAGTGATTTTAGGATGTATTTTTTCACAAATCCCATAAAGGCCCTCTGTGTCAAGAGGGACTGGCAGAGACCAGTTCAAACCCATAAGAACTGAATTGGCTGCATCCTGCACGTGTCCTGGATTTCCCCTGGAAGGAGTAAAAACCCTGTGGTGTGTTACTCTTAAGCCAACTTCTACCCCATCATTAACCCTAATTCCTCCTTCCCTGCTGCATACTGTGCTGCAATGTCATTTTGTTTTGCAGGATGCAGCGGATTCAGATTTTGATAGTCAAAACCTGCCTCAGTCCTCAGTGGAAAAGGGCCACCCCTGTCAGAGCAGGTGAAAAAGAACTTGGGGAGGGGGAACAGCATAAACCAAATCTTAAGATATTTATTTGGCTGAAGGACTGAAATTGAACTGTGACAAAGTGACAGTTCCTGGTCTCACTTGAAAGGTCCAATCTCAGAAGGATCCAAAAGCAGGGTTGAATAAGAAAAGCCAGTTAAACTGGGGAAAGTAGTTAAATGTTTTTTTCTTCATTTTTCTGCTCCTAACCTGGCTGTTGTAAGAGGACATCTCTCTTCAACACCCAGGCATAACAAGTTCATGAAAGGTGTTGCTCTAGAAGAAGAAAGAGGAAAAAGTAGCGTGGGAAAAGAAAAGCTCTTTTGCTAAAGTAGCGTGGGAAAAGAAAAGCTCTTTTGCTGAAGGCTGCCACTATCCTCACCTTACCTATTCAAAAGGAAGTAAAGAGGAAATGGTCTCATTTTTCCTGGTGTCACCAGCCGGTGGTGTTTCAGACTCACTTTCACTAGATTCATTCCATTTCAGAAGGGCAGGAAGAGATTCACCTTCACAAAAAAATCCGTCCTGATAAATCCTGAGAAATCCACTGTTGAAATACCATCAGCTCATGATTTCCAGTCCATAAACCATTTTCTGCACTGTTCTACCAGTGGTTGGAAAAGATGAGCCTATGTCAACAATGGATGTTCATAAAAACAATGTCTTTGCCTGACTCCTGCTCAAGTCTCTTACCTGGTGACTGCAGTCACCAATAATGAAGGTCATCCAGATTATCAAATTACCCTGAAGATTTCTGGACAGGAATGAAGGAATCAAAATAGCAGTCCAGCTTTGCATTTTCTGAGTGTCTCTCTGCTCAGAATGAAACCTGCCAAGCACTTTCCTAGCTCTGACAGCTTCCAGGTGACACCACTACTCAGCCTATATCAAAGCTTCTATGACAAGTGATTAGACAGACAGTTCAGTAGATGGTTAGGCATACAGACAGATAAATGAGAATGTACGGATCCTTATTTGCACCCCAGCCAGTGTACAATTGCCTGCAGTGTGGTGTCATCACTCATTTCTAAAGGGTTTCTGCTCAGTGTGCCAGGGAGATGAAGCAAGTGTAGTTCATTTGAGGCCTTGCTGTGGTACACACTGATACAGGTTGTGTATCGCTACCTTGATGACAAACTCTTCAGAGAGAAATATCGTGTTCACTGGGGACGAGTCAAGCCTAGAGTTTGTAAGCTCATTTGCAAACAGTGTGTGGTTTAGCAATGACAGCCTCTTTCTAAATTCGAGTCATTAATTTATTAGCATTAATGTCACTTAAACCCCGCCTCCCTGTGTTCCTTTCCTCCAGGCTCTGGCCACAGCACTGAATGGTGCAACACTAACATGCAGAGTGTGCTTACAAGGCTGGAAAACTGGTCTGGGAATCAAACATGTCAGTGACCAAATGCCATCTTCCCCCTCTTCAAAACCCAAAGGCCCCCAGGGAACAGGCAGGATTTGAATCGCTGACCCTCATGTAGCATTCAAAAGCAACAACAACCTGTCTGGAGAAATAGATTCCCTCTGTATGCATTAGCTGAAAAGCACAAATGTGGAATTGTTTTTGCCTCTGTGCACCAAATCATACTTCTCAATAGGGTTTTGGAGATCAAATACATTAAAAAATCTCTCAACAAATGGCAAAACAGAACATAAAACAACAAAGAGGGCATTGCTTTAAGTCTAGCTAGATTGTAGTTATTATGAAAAAACATATTTTACATTTCTTTAGTAACTTCCACAGCAAAACATTCAACAAGCTACTGCTGAGATTTTCAAAGCAATACATTGGATTATATACCTAATACCCACTAATTTAAATGAAAAATAGAGATAGGCATTCACATCTATATATTCCAACTCTCTCTCCCCAGCACATACACTTGCAGACTGTGCATGCGTACAGAAGTCCCTCTGGCCACGCATTGGTTTCTGTAAACGGAACTGCTGATCTGGTTATTTGGAACGACCAAGTAATTGTTGTCAACTGGCAGTCAAGAAGAATGAGATCTCAAACCGAAAATGCAGGAAAAAAAGGAGAAGACAAAACATTTTTATTCACAGGGTGTGGACAGAAGACTTATCACCCATGCCCTAGAAAGGACACCACAATTTCTTTGAGAGTTAAGATATTCAGGGCATTCAGTCTCTCATCTCATCAGAGGTAACTCCTAGAGAGAAAAACTCACCATCCTCCATGTGGCCAGCCCCTCACCTCAGCCATGGCCAGAATTTCAGCTGTTACATTTGTGGATGGTGGCACCGGGGCATTCCTCAAAGCCTGTCTCACAGTTTAGGCCAGGATAATCCCACCTGTAACTGCACTGTGTATCGAGTGGGTTACAAAGGAGAAAGCTGCCGTGTGAGGCATGGTGTGTTGCAGATGAGGGCAGCGGAGGCTGGAAATTGTAGGAAATCTAAACGTGGTTCTAGTTCACAGTGATGTCAAACCACAGGAAATGAAAGCAGAAAGTGGAGATTTATGAAAAAAGTGGCAGGAGTCATTATTATGTGTGCAGTATTGATTGAAGAAGATCGTGTTGCCCCCAAATCGAAATGGCTTTTACGTGTTTGGGCCCATCCTGACAAAAACACTTTCTTCTCTGTTGACGAGGCCATGTTGCCATGGAGATGCAGGGCTGGATGCTTGGCAAAAGCACGTTTCAATAAGGCAGGTCTAATGGATATATTTTCACAACATTCACAGTTCCTTTCTGCTCATTTTCTCCCGAGCAGACTCGTCCACTTCTTCCATTTTGTCACTTGACGAAAAAATATCTTTTTAATCTTTTAATTTAGCTTAGATTTCCCTCCCTCCAGCACCAGAGCTTGGCAATTAAACTACTTATCTGAGATGCTCCACACCAAGGCCAAGTGCTTGCTTTTCATTATCAAGTTGGGTGGCTCGTTTTCACCTTCCTTCCTCCATGTCTGAACCTCTTTGCTCCTTGCTCTATGTTACAGATGTTGCAATATAAGGAGCTTATGGTTTCACGCTGGTGGAAGAGGCCATAAGTTCATGCCTTCTTTAAGACAGCCTTTCTGAAGTGCTTGGGACAACAAAGCCATTTTAAGCTGGCTGGTACATGTCTTGGAATATACGCTGACCCTGTCTGTGCCAAAACCATGGATGCTAATGCAGTCACTTAAAGTAGAGGCAATTTTAGTTAAATGCTTTTAATTCTGGGTTTCTTTAATTTCTTTTTGATATAAGCAAATGCAAGTTTCTTTTAAACCAACACGAATACAAGAGCAATTTCTGTGCATGTGTAGATACACAAATACAGACGTTCCTACGCACAAGTAAGTTATTTCACATCCATTTCCATTTGGACATCTTTTACTGATTCTTTCCATTTGAGTACCTTTTGACCAAACTCTGGAATCTGTTTTTCTTTTGCAGGAATAGCCAACAGCCATATTGACTAGAAGGGATACTCACAGAAACATCCTATTTGAATGGAAAGAACAGTTTGAAAGAATATTTTCAGTAAGTGAATTGAAGAAATATATATACATGCCACAAAATGTATTTATGCCACGTGGCCTCTGTGATCAATTAAAATTAGTCAATCCCTTTTGATTGGGGATACTCTTAATGAATGTTTCCTGAAGAAAAAAGTAGGCCAAGAGGTATTTGTATCAGCAAATAATTTCAAACAAACTATTAGCTGGAAAAATCAACACTGCAAGCATAAAAAATACACAAACAGAAAAAGAGGTAAAATTAATCCAATAAATTATTCATCATGAACTATTTGTCCATTTTCCTTCAGAAACTGATTTAGGTTATTACTAATTAGTTATGGAGCCCTTTACCTACTAGGTCAGGCTTGGCTGGGAAGTGGAAAAAACCCCTTTTCTCCAGTGGTGATTTGAAGGCAGCTCCCAGGAGCTGGTAAGTCAAAGCTTGCGTCACCAAATGACTCTTATGAGCTCTCTTGCTCCAGCTGGCAATAACACAGCCCAATTTTCAATGGCGACAGTCATCAAAGAGCACATTCATCTTTTTCTTCCAGAGTCAGGGCTGAGACATGCTGTTGGGTCAATATTTTGGAGGCATCATTGTTCAGTGCATTCAGTGAGTGCCCGAAGGACTGCAGACACCAGGGCTGTTACTCAGACATGTTACAAAGCTTGGGGTGTTTCTTTGTCCTTTTGTACATGGTAGTGGTCTTGGAAAAAGAAAAGAAGAAACGAGACTGAGTATCATAGGATTCCTTGTTTCTTTGGCTTTGCCTCTATCTGGGCTGTATGTCATATAATGGGGCTTTGGCCCAGGACGTGGGCTGTGAGATGTGGAGCAAATCCAGTAAGGGAATAATCATCCAATAAGCAAATTTATTTCATCTCCTCATGCTTCAATTTTCCCATCCACAAGACACTGCTAATGATACTTTCCCTGCTCTAAGATCTTTGGATGAATGGGGATGTGTATGCAAAAAAACTCAGCATTAACTCTTTATAAAGGCTAATCCTCTTTGTCTGCTTTAACCACAGAAGCATGCAAAGCTCCGTGTTAGATGTGCCTCTGCAGTGCAGAGGAGCTATAATTGGGAGTGTGGAAAGGTATAAGGGAGCAGGAGCAAAGACAGCCAGAAGCAGGAAACTCCTTCAGTAGGAGATACCAGGTAGGATCCCCTGGATCAAAGAGCAGATCCTGAGGGAGGGATGTGGTGAGGTCTGTGGGACCATGGGTGGTGGGAAGGCAGTGGAGCAGGAGCACTTTTTCACCACTTTACACAATACAAGAATGATTTGGTGGTGTATTTAAAACATGTAGAACACAGTCCTTTCCACACCACTCCTAGTGACACAGGGTTTGTACCCATAGCTTGTCCACAGAGGGAACTGTTTTTTAGCAGTATCCCTGACCTGAGGAGAATTTCCAGACTCCCTCACTATCCCTAGCATAGCTGTCCAATTTTGCAAGTCTGTGTAGGCCTGTGCACCACTCTTTCCTAAGCACCAGAAGTTTGCAGCTACATGCATATGCCTGTAAATTAATGTAAATGCATGGTGGGAAGTTAACACCAAGACTGAGAAGGCGTCCCGTTAACAAGTCATCTGTGTCTGCATACAGCTGCATACAGCCACTGGATGAACGCATGGTTTACATTGGTTACCTTGCCCAACTGATTACAGGATGGGAGATCAGAAAGGAGAAACTCTAAGTACACTGATGCCTTCTTTGTAGATCGTCTCTGTGGAGTTTTCTCATGGTCATGCTTCATTGATAAAATGAGTCCCAGGAAGGTTTATTCATTTTACTGCTTATTGTTTTCTCTAACAGGTGCAATCACTATAATTAGGTCTGTACAATGGCATTTTCTTGTTATTCGAATTCCTTCTGTCTCTCAGATGCTCCTGGCTATAGCAATACAGTGGCTGCTGCTTAGAGAAGGAGTGAAAATTAGTTGTTTTCTTTCTGTCCTTTTTCTTCATTCATCCATATTAAGCCAAGAAAAACATAGCCTCCACCTCACACAGATCATTTGCTCCTCACCTTTCTTGGGCTCAACCAAAGATGTTACCAAATGCCTTCACTCAGCTTTGATATAGGCACCTCCCTTGAAAACACAGCACTCATCAACACTAGAGACAGGTGCAGAGCATAGCTGGCCTAAGATAGGAAGGAAAAGACCAAAGCCGTCCCTGGAGAGCTGCCCTTTGCCCCCAGTTTTGGAGGGAAGGCAGCTGGGCAGCTCCACCACTGACTCTCTCGAGTGATGGCAGGGCCAAGGGGAGCACGATAGTAAGAACACCACTCATGGGTTCTGCATGAGCGGTGTCAGGGGGGAGATTGATATCCAGCAGTTGAACACCAGTGGGTGTACACTACATCTTTTGCTGATTTAAAGGCTGTATTTCTTTCCTTCCAATTTAACGCACACGCATATAACCTGTCAGGAAAGTGGTATAAAACCAGGCAGGGCCCAGTTCAAATATTCAGGAATATGCGGGTGCATCCAGTTTAACCAGCAAAAAACTATCCTTCGAAGCCCCAACAAACCAACATCTTCCTGCTCAGAAAACAGTGAGCCTGCCTAGAAAACAAGAGAAAACACATCTTTGTTGGCACTGTACAGAAGTGGGATATTTTCCCTGTCATTTTCTTGCCTCATTATATGACATGCCAAAAAAGTAAATGCAAATAGTGCTTTGGCACGGGGTCTTTCTGAGAATGATGGGGTTGCATGTTGGCAGTGGCCTCAAGGCCCGATTGGTGTAAGGCTATGAGGAGTGACATCGCACTGAGAAAATGAGGCTCTCAGGATAACAACTTGTGGGGGTGGGGGTGGGGTATATGCTGCTTTCAGTCAATCAAGCCCAAACTCAGCCACGGAGTAATCAAGCTCAATTCAACCAGCTCCTGTGTTATTATTGTTATTATTTATCACTTGAATTACTGGAGCACCTTGAGGAGGCAACTGAAATGAGAGCAGAGAGGACTGCTGCTGTACAAAGATATAATGAGAGCATGGCAGTCTGGGTAAGCACAGAGGCTGTAGAGACGAGGCCAGCAAGGAGTGGGAGAGAAACTGCACTGCAGTTAGGCATTGGCAAGGTTTAGTCTTTCAGCCCCGTGGGGAAGACCCTGCTCCCTGATTTCACGCAGGCTGCTCAGCATCCAGCATATTCAAGGCTCCCTCCATAGCTGGTGCCAACAAGAGACAGCGGTGCAAAGCTGAAGTCCTATTAGGTCCTCTGCAGAGCCGCAAGGAGCAGCGTCGAGACACCAGCCTCCTGCAGGTCCAGGCTGCAGTGAGGCACAGCAAATACCACAGCACCCAGGCTTGATGCAAGCTCGTAGCCTTGAGAGCCCATCATACACACACCAGTTGCTTTTATCCAATATCCTACACATACAGACACACATACCTGTTCTGCTGCACAAGCCCTTCAGAGCCTTCATCTTTCCCATTCTCCCTCAAATAAGGGCTTTCACATCTCACTGAAGTCATTGTCCACTGCTTGCTTCCTCTATCTCTTACCTCAGCACCCAGCACACTCAACAGAAAAGCTGATATGTCCCTTGGCATGTCAGCTGGGGTCTGTCCAAATGAGGCAGGAGGCAAGTCCCTTCCCTCTGCCTCGCTGCCTCACTCACACCAACTGTCATCTGTAAGTAATATGCTAGACATGTTTCTTTTTCAGTTTTTTTTAAAAAAAGTAATTTATTTTCTAATTACAAAAGAATATAGGATAAAAAAAAAGAAAAAAAAAAAAAAGAGAAAAGAAATTATGACTACCAGATGGCGAATCACCATTTAGCAGGAGCAGGCAAAGGGAAGACTCAGTCAATCACAGGGTAAGTGATAAGACACCAGAGGGAACTACCGAAAAGAAAGGCAGCTCATTACACAGAGCACTAAATTATTCTTATTGGGACTTCTCCTCCTTTTCCCCTTTCTATTTTTTATTCTGAGCCATAAAGCAAGTAATTCCACTGAGACCCTCTTTTAAATGATTAACATTTCCATTTTAACTTTTGTTTTTGATTGTGTCCCTGCCATTAATCTTTCTGTCTTTTTCCGTGCCCTGCTGTTCACCTCATCTTCTAACTTTCTAATTCCCTCGGCTAGTCTCCTGCACCCACAAAAGCAGCCATAAGCCCTGCTGCTGGTGGCAGCCTTGGATGGATCAGACCAATGTTGGGGGGGATGTCCCAACACAGCATCACCCAAGATGTGAGCAGCATCATGGTTCATCAGCAGAGGCACTGTTCCTCCAAAGAGACATCTAGCTGGGATCGTCTCCCTACACTTATTTGTATGGATGTTCAAGGGCAATTTAAAAATCCCAGGTAAAGCAATAATCCTGAGATATACCTGGCCAGCAATCCCTGCTTGACTGAGATGGGTGCTGATGATATCCATGGCTGGCTGAGAGATATTTGTGGCTCTATTCCTTTCCACCAAACAGCTAATTCATAACCGGGATGAAAGGTTTTGGGCAGCACAGTATTTTCAGCTACCATCACAGCAGTGTAAGCCTTTGCTGTTTAAAGGGGCAGGATGTAAATCACAGCTAACTTTCCCCAGGGAAGACACTGGGGTAAAGGCGGTAGGTCAAAACAGACCATTACGCATCTTAGCACATATCTGGGTAAATAAAAAAATGGAAGGAGCGTTGATCATTCACTGATGGCACACATTGTGCCATGGGTCCCAAAAGAGCTGCAGGTTGCTGGGCTGTATTTCTGTCCTGTCTCTGATCCCAGACCATGCCAGGACATTCCCAAAATCTCCTCCTATCTCAGTTTCCCTCTGTTGCCAAAAAGGTAAATATTATTGTGTTCATTTGCAAAGCCCCCTGTAAACACCGCTAATGTGTAGCAAGAGCTCATGTTTTTACAGCTGCCTCTGGCACTGAGGAAGCCTGTTCCCCTCGGGGCAGGCCCTCGGCAGGAGCAAGCCAAGCCATGGGTGTTGCTAGCCCATAAATTCTCCTCTCACTAGCATTTTCCTTGCCCTGTTGGCATTTATAGCTTGTTGATGTGTTTTAGGAGCTTTAGGCAAAATACAGATAGGCATTTTAGTACTCATGTTTCTCTGGCCTTAATGACAGAACGCAGTGCAACTTACTAATAAACTGGGCTGAAGTGAATGCATTGGTGACACTAATTGAAACGAACACAAGACCTTGAAAAGGAGTGAAACCTCAAGCACTCTCAAAATAGCTTCACCTCCGCATTTCATCCCTGCCTGCCCTCTTTCACCGCCGCGAGGGCTGTGGCCATAGGCGGCTGTGGCAGTGTGGCGGCCTGTGTTTGCAGGAACCAAGGACTTGTGGTTCTGGGGGAATGGCTGGGTGATATTCCCCTCCTTGGCTATAAAAGCAGCATGGCTGAGCCTGCACCACAGAGTACCCGGGGGCAAGGGGTGAGGCGGCCCCAGTCTGGGCTGTGAGGCCTCTCATAGCACCCCAGCCTGCCTCAGTCGTGAGGAGACTAGTTGTTGAATGACGCAGTTTTGTCTTTTCTAGAAACCATGAAGGCCAAAGGGAAAGGTTTCAGTTGATACATAAAGCACTTTTTAGCAAAATGGGAGCACTTTAGCTTTGAGCAGCACGGGGGCAATGCTTAACTGTGCCAGCATAGGAATATGGGTACTCGCTTGTCAATAAAAACTAAACCTTGCACTTGAAATGAAAACAAATTAAAATTAATTAATCCATGGAAAACACTTCATTTGAACTGGGAAAAGCAGATGCAACCAGCAAGTCTAGGTGGACAAACAAGATAATGAAATCAATACCCACACTTTTCTTACTGGCTCGCAGCCACAGGCTACAAAGTGAGAGCAGGCATGTGGATCTGCTCCGTTTCTATTAGCTATCAGCTGGTTCCATAATTAACTGGAATTCAGACCCGCTGGGGGACTTATTGCCCTGTCCCTGGATGGATCATGTCTGTGCGAGGAGGGCAGCTTGCTCCTGCTGCTGGTGTCTCCTAAATCTCATGTTGCTTCCGTGCAAACCTCACTCCTTCCATCCAAACCCGAGCTGGCTGCTAAATGTAAATTGTAGGAGGGTAGTAGATACCATAGGGATCAACCAAGTTCACTGCTGTACCAGCTAATCAGTGCCATTGACAACAGGAATAGCTGTAAATGAGTAGGGCCAGGTGTAGGACTTTGTTAAAAATGCTCTAATTGAGAGTAGATTATCAGGCCCTGATGCAGGGGCAGGGCTGGGGAGAGATTTTTCTTCTTTTTTTTGTTGTTTTGGGTTTTTTTGTTTTGTTTTAAGCTGTTTAAAAATGCTGCTTAGATTTTGCAGATGACAATCCTCTTATTATGTGCCAGAATTATATGTGGCCTCCGTGGGGACAGCCCCCAGTGCTTGGGGGGGGTAGTCCCCGTGGGTGCTTCCATAAGCAGAATAGCTACAGAAAATGCCTAATGTATCTAGGAAGAGAGTAGTGTCCCCCTTCCTACCCACCTGTCCCCGGGAGCACATCAGGTCCTGTGGGCTGGAAAAAATGCTGATTTTAATCAGTTAAAGATGCCCTGTGGAATTTAGGCTCTAATGCTCAAAACCCTAGTATCAGGAGGTTGGTAGTTCCTCTGCCTTTTACTAGGGATGGCCGAAGAACATCTTAACTGAAGAGAGCAGAACTTTCATTTTCTTTAGTTACGTTTTTAATTATTGTTTGATATTTGCTCTCTGCAAGAAGAAGCTATCTTGGTCCTAGACCTGGCTAGATAGTGAGAAGAAAGGCTCATAAATATTCATTTAAAACTGTTCCAAATTAATTCCAGTGCAATTCTTTGTGGTTTTTGCTTCCCACAAGCATTCAAGCGAATGAGTTTTACTAGGAGGGGCGGTAACCGAAGAAGACAAAATTTCAGAGAAGTGTAGAGAATATGTGCCAAAAACCCCTAAGTTTTCCGCTTTGAAATTATAAGCAGTTTCAGTAGTGATCAGATCAGAGCATGAAGAGTTGGTGTCATCCCTCTGGGGCCGAGAAACAAGCTGTATCACCTACATACTCAAGCCAAATGGGGCATGCTGCAAATTTCAAGTAACACCAATGACTCATAAGTCAAACAGGTGGCTTGGAAATTCACTGAAAAAAAAGTTTCTTTAACAACAACAACAAAAAAGACAAACCACAAGCAAAACAGGAACAGTTCTCCCTAGATCCACATTTCATTGCTAATGAATGCTTAGCTCATCTCTCCTCTACCCTCCAAGCCTTTTTTCTGTCCTCTTTTCCTCTTTCTTAATTTTGCCTCTTATTAGTTACACTTCAAGCTTTTTGTTTAGGCAACAGAAACATGTATTTCACCTGCAGCACTTTCTTATTCCTGAGATGAATGTGGATCTGGTTTAGAGGCTGGAAAAAATCATTACTCTGAGATTCAGGGTCTGTTTGCTATTCCAAAAGCTTGTGAAAAAAAGAGAAGTTCAGTCCTGATGATCAAGATTGCATGTGCGTGCATGAGTGTACGTCTCTGTGTGTGCGCGCGCGCGCGTGTGTTTGCCTTCACACTTTAATGTGCATTTCGGTCGTTCTGTTCCTTCCTTACCCCCCTTCCTCCACCCAAGGTCTAATTAAAACAAGAATGCACCAGGCTGCCTTTTGCTCTGTTTCATCTCCTGATATTTTTATGTTAAATCCACCAAGGAAATCTACTGAAGTCTTTGAAGTCTTGGGGTGTGTGAATAAAGATGTCACAACGGTAGACACAGGGCTTCTTAATGAGGACAGAAGGTTTGATGTCGGAACACTTCAGTGCCCAAAGGAAAGAGATACTCTCCAACAAGCTCTCCCTTTCTCTCTCTCCCTCTCTTTTTTTTGTATTCTTGCTGCGAGGGCCTACTTTTTTTTCCCCTTCTTCCATATATTTTATTCTCTCCCCACTTTTCAAGGAGGAAGGGGATAAATGAGAGGAAATGCAGGGAAACCACGGTTTTATCAATCCCATTGTTGTTCATGTTCTTTATCTCACTCAGCTCAGTACCATCTGAGATACCAGCCCCATCCAAACTCTTACTGCCTCCTTTCCAGCCTGGCCCAAGGTAACAGACCCCCTCTCTGCCTCTGTCTCTCTCCCAGCCAAGAAGTTCCCTCAGGGAAGGAAAGTTTAGCTTTATCGAGAGGAGTTTTCATTTCAAAGAATTCCTATGAAGTCAAAGGTTAATTTAATATAACTAAGAGGAACTCTGATCCCTGGAGTACAAAATTCATTATCACAAGCCTGGTCAGTGACAGCAGCTCCAAAGACTCCTTGGGACCTCGATGTGTTTGGGCTGATCTATGTCTGCTTTGAATTTGACTGCTGGACACTTATCCCTGTTGCTTGCTTTCCCCCGTTGCATCTGAGAAGTCAGCTTGTAAAATCATGGGGCGAATAGAAACCAAAGAAACTTATCTCACCCCATCATTCTCCACCCTGTGTAACCTGCAGAACAACAGGATACCATTAAGGCAGGGCTGGACATCCTCTTCGGCATGTCAGTTTTATGGTGGAGAAAGCTTCCAAATTTCGTGGGAAGAAGGCACTCACTTCCTATACATGGAAATGCCTCTTGGAGGCAGGAGTCCCGTCCCCTTTGGGGTGTGCTGTTCTTTGAGGGATCAGAGTGGTTGTCTTGTTGCTAACCTCCCAGGCAGGATCTGGTTCACACAATGACCTGTCACTGCTAAGCAAAGCCCCACTCTCAACTTTGAGATCCCTGCTTTGTGCTCTGTCCTTAGATCTGGCCACAGCACCCCAGAAAAAGACCATTCTGGCTTGCTCCCTATTTGTCTTGCAGCATAATGGGGTTCACGGTGGGCTCCCCGCCCCCCCCCCCCCCCCCCCAGCCTCCTTCCCTCCTCTGGACCATTTGAGAATCTCTTTTCTTTTCTTATCATTTGAATTTTATCCCTCATCTTCACCGTGTCTGAGCACCTTCCTCTCTTCTCAGCACACATCACTGCAGAAGTCTAGCACATGCAATGCAATTCTTCTAGTGAGAGGGTAGCATCAGTGGCAGGGAATGTTGTTTTGGTGCTGTTTATGTATGTACAGGCTCCTGCTTTCATCTCCTGGACCAGTGAGCACCTGAATGAAAGGGCTGAAGCCTTGAAGCCTCAGCGACTCTGAAGTTCATGTCTTCATGAGAGATGAGGGGGAGTACTTTCTGGTTTTTAGTAAAGAAAAAAAAGTGTGGGGCAATGCTGTAAATCCAACCCAGTGGCTGCAGAAGCCAGTTTAGCTCCTAAGGATCCGGTCTGTGTACTTTTTCATTAAGCTCAAGCCTAGCTGGAGTTTTTGCTGCAAATCTCCAAATTTCAAGCTCAGCATGAGTCAGTCCCAAAGTGCTGAAATATTTAAGAGCTTTTTTCACTCAGGAGCTGGATTTATTGACACCAAACGAGCTGTATCATTTTTCATCTAAGAAAACCCTGATGTTTGGAGTTGGTAGTAATGATGATGATGGTTTGAAATTAAGCTCTTTGCATCGAATGACCACATCTGCTCAGTTCCATCCTTCTCAAATAAGATGCAATCTTCCTTCCCCATCAAGATTCCTCCTCAAAGCCTATTGCCTTCTAGCCTCTTCAGATGAAGTTAATACGTTTTAACAGGGACGTGGGAGCACACTCACCTCCTCGGTCTGTACTTTAATTTAATTGTCTAGGCCTGTGGACTTGCAGTCCCACTCGTGAGAGATAGCTGAAGGAAAGGGGTGAGCTGGGAGAACCCACCCTGCATGCAAAAGGGACCTGGCACAGCAGCTGGGCTGGAGGTCCCAGGTCGGAAAATAGCTGTGCAGGTGCGGGATGGGTGGTTTCATAGCAAGGGGAAAGTGAGTGCTTTTGCTCTGCAATTTTATTCAGAAGTGAAGGTTGAGTAGTTAGCCCTTTTCTTCCCCTTCAAAGAAAATCACAGCGACCTTTTTTTCCCCTTTTCTTTCAATAAAACAAGTGCATAGACTCACGTGAGGTGGAGGTTTGTGCTGGAAAATACAGGAGCACAAGCTGAGTTCTGACCCTTATGTTTACGGTTCAAACCTGCTGCAGCAATCAAGGGTTCCCACTGTTCCACTGCCAGAGGATGTGACCCCTGAGGCAGAGATTTGGACAAGGTGTTTCTGCCTGCACTGTGATCCTCTCCATTCCCCAGAGAGTGATCTACCATCAGCCATCGCACTGACAACAGAAGGTAATGCAGAGGCAGTAAGTGATTATCCCAGACAGAGGGGCAGGGAGACAGCTGGGTTGGTAGCCCATTATGGTAAGATCTACCAGTGGCTGCCTGTCAAAATGAAGCCCCCCTCCACCTGTCCAGCTCAACACTCATTGTTATGATCTGTCCTTAGACCAGGGCTCTGACTTTTCTGTGCTTGACTGTGCCAATTCAGCAGAGTATCAAGGTATTTGCTCAGGGGCTGGCAATTTTTAAGTGAGTATTAATGAATCTGATGGGTGTATGCTAAAAGCTTAGGCTATCAGCCATGTCATTTTATCAATTTACCAGCCCCTTTGCACACTATAGCACCACAAAAACCTCATCTGAAAAGCAACAAAATCCAAAGGCAGCTCAGGGCCAAATCCCAGTTTCCCAGAGATGGCCAAACCTGGTCTCTGGATCTGATCATCCTTTGAATCAGAGAGCGCTTGTTCAAGCCACCCAGATCCCTAATACTGTTATAATGAATGCATCTACCATCGGACAGAGGATTAAGTCCTGGTCAGGTTTAAGGTCACCTTCTCTCCCAGGCTGTGTGAAGCCATCTGGTTTTTGTGCCACTGACCTTTGTCTGTCCACATGAATTCACAGTGGCTGGTGAAAGAGCTCAAAACTTGCTTTCTGCAGAGCCATGAGTCACTGCTGGGAGCTAGATGGGTAATGAAAAAGCTGTTCAGTTTTGTTTTGATTTCCAGATCTTCATGAATAAATCCCTGCTCAGGTCCAATCAGATTGTTGTCTATAAAATTCCGTGCCTATTACTTTGATCCTGTTTGCCTGAATCTCTAATCTCCACAGCAGTGCAAGCCAGCGTGCTACCACAGGCCTAATTACCAGCTACAGTTTGTGATTTTGTGTCGTCGACCCTCTCCACTCCAGCATGCCAGCCTCCTTCCTTTGCTTTTCCATGTGCTTCTAAACACTTCAGCATCTTTTTTCCAAGGTCATCCTGTATGCAGGCAACTCCTGGCCCTGTCTTACAGTAAACCCATGGGGTTCAGTGCCTCCAGGCCACCCCATCTAAACTAAAACTTTTCAGCGATATGCAGGCTTGGCTTACACAACCTGAGCTATAGCCAGACCTCTTAGAGACTGGTGGGAGCACATCTGAGGATACAATGCACCAACAGCTCATGACAATGATTGATTGACACTAATTGGAGAGTGTGGAGGACTGACCCTGGCTGGGTGTCGGGTGCCCACCAAAGCCGCTCCATCACTCCCCTTCTCAGCTGGACAGGGGAGAGACAATATAAAAAAAGGCTCATGGATTGAGATAAGGACAGGGAGACATCATTCACCAGTTACTGTCATGAACAAAATAGACTCGACTTGGGGAAATTAGTTTAATTCATTACCAATCAAATCAGAGAAGGGTAATGAGAAATAAAACCAAATCTTAGAAACACTTTCCCCCACCCCTCCCTTCCTCCTGGGCTCAAATTCACTTCCAGTTTCTCTCCCTCCTCCTAATGAGCAGTGAAGGGGACAGGGAATGGGTGTTACGGTCAGTTCACATGCTGTCTCTGCTGCTCCTTCCTTCTCAGGGGGAGGGCTCTTCACACTCTGCCCCTGCTCCAGCGTGGGATCCCTCCCATGGGAGACAGTCCTCCATGAACTTCTCCCCGCAGGCTGCAGTTCTTCACAAACTGCATGTGCCATGGCCCCATGCTGCATCTTGTACCCAGAGCTGGGCAGGGAGGGAGTATGTGAATTGTACACCACTTAATCTTTCCTTCACCTAGAGCCCAGGGTCTGCACAGTAGCACAAATACCATCAAACTGCTCCAGTCTAATTTGCTGAACTTCAAGGGGTCCTTTGGTATTCATCAAAAAAAGTACAATTTCTTCAATTCATTTTGGAAAGTATTTTCTTTCCTGCTTTGTTGGTTGTGTGATTGTTTGGTTTACTCTGCTATTTTAAAAGGTCTGTCAGACAGCCACAGAGGAAAAAGATTTCCATGTGACCAGTCGTGTGCTGTGCAGAAAGAATAGCAAATAGTTGTGCTAAGCAGTCTGCCAGCTCTCCATAGCGAGGAAGTTAGCCGTTTGAGCTGCTCTCTCCATCCTTGTGAATAGCATCCCTAGGGATGGGGGACTCTTTTCAGATGAAAGGCTCCCCTGCCAGTGGACCTTCAGTTTGGGAAATCCCATTTGGCATGCTCATGCCTCAGCATCCTCTTGCTGTGCTTTCCCCTTCCCGTGAAGTGTTACGTTTGCAAGAAATGGGAGAGACGCTTCTCTTGGCCAGGTCTGCAGAGCTGCATGATTACAAGTCAGTTGATGGGAGAAAGCTATCAGAGATATAGATGGGCAGCCAGAAGTCAAGGTCCCCTGGGGGAATGACCAGTGACCTCTGTTATTGGAACAGACATAAATGCATGGGGCCTTGATTGCATCATTTATAATTAATCAGCAAAATTGACATGAAAATAAATAATGGGAAAGGGTCTAAAAGAGATGAAGAAAGACAAGTTATTCAAGGCTGACCATGCTGATACCTCCCTTTTCATTTGCCTCTTTGTAACTAGATAGCTCTAAGGAAGATAGCCCAGGGCCAAAGGTTGCAATATCCCACATTCTTTCTCCTATCTTGTCTTATCTTTTTCTCACTAAGGATAGCTGCTGGACTAGTGTTTGGGGATTTTGACCTACAATTTTCTAATAAAACTGAATGACTGTGGGCAAAGAGCTAAGGTCTCATATCAAAGAATCTCATTATGCCCAATGCACACACCAAGAGATGCAGTATGAAGGTGATAAGGCATCTAGGAGTCCTTCCCTGCCTCTAATACTTCTCTGTACATTTCTGATGCTGGGCTTGCACCTGTAACCTTTGCCATCTGGAATGTGGACACCAAGGAGAGCATGTAGCTCAAATTCCATGTGAACAGACATTCAGAACTCAGACCAAAGCACACCCACTGTGCTTCCTAAGAGAGCTGGGATGTACCTATGCTTAGATCTCTCCTATCTTTCCACAATCTATGGAAACAGGTGAAGGAGAAACATTCACCAGGTTTTCAAGTATATGGAGCAAACCACAGCAGTACTCCTTGTAGGAGCAGAATTGAATGTAGCTGAAGCCAGTTGCATCCTTTCTGTGGATGAATGCTTTTAAAATAGTGGTAGACTTGGGAGCAGGGACAATGTGTCCTTGGACAGTCTTTCAATAGCCACAGGTTGTCCATGATTCTTTGGTACTGAGACCAGCTGGACATTAATGTGCAAAACTCTTCTAGCAAGAGTTTCTTATAGATGGTGATGTTGGGATCAGGTGAGCTGGCAAAAACAGTGTGTGTTCAGCAAAATTTGGCATGCCCTTTTTCCTATAGAAATTGCCACCATTTGAAGTATCTGACTGGCACTGCAATCCAGACCAGATGTGTCTCGATAATTAACTCAAAGTTCAGATGAGGTTTGTTCACAGAAGTAGGGCAGGATGGGTGAGTCAAATTGTGGTTTCCATGACAATTTGAAAAAGTTTGCAGCTCTGTAGAATTTTGTACGACATCCCGTTGAAAGTCATCCATGTGTAACACAAGAAGGCCTGAGTGATTTACCCTCTGGTGTGACTTCAGAGCAAGCATCATGCTGATGTTAGTGTCTGTGTAAGAATCGAAACAAGAAACCTTGCAAAGGGAAACCAGCTCACTTCAGTCACCTCCAGCTAGCATCATAGTGAACTTGCTTGATGTCAAAAAGGACACCACAGACATAAAACACCTGTTAGCATTGCTTTGAATTGCATTACTACTCCTGCCTTAAGTTACTGGCCTGGAAATATTCTTCAAAAGCAAATACACTGCCTATCACCTCCGGTGCATGTATTTCCTTGCACATGGCATGACCAGTCTCCCATTCCTTCTCCTAGCTCTGTTTTGCAGATCTCATGCCAGGGGCTGACCTAGCTGAAATCTCTCTTCCGCAGTGATATGCTAGCCTTCAGCTTTTCTGTTGTTACTGCTTTTTCAGGAGCAAAACACTTTTAATATCCATGGTTCTTTAAAACCTCACTAGGTTCAGAAGTGATGGGCAGTGACCCATGAAGTTTGAAGCAGCAATACTTCTTGGATGATATTCCACTTGTGGGAGTCAGTGATTCCCCTGATGTGCACAAGAGTTTGACTAGTTTGACTGCCTTCCATATAACAAATATGCACATTGCCAATTCTGATCTTAATTACACTTACATCAACATGCTTAAAATATCATTGGCTCCAATGACAGTTCAGGATGTGGGCCAGATGCTGTACACAGCACCTGATAGTTCCTTCTTCCAACTCAGTGAACAACCTCTGCTTCAAACCTCTGCCTCTTTCTCCTCTTTCTGGCAGCCTGTGTGGATGAAACTAGGAAGTTTCCTGCTAAGTTTTTGCTTGCTTTCTAACCTTATTGCAACTTCTGGAAGTCTGGTTCAGGCTTTCTACAGTGCACCATCATTTCACCAATACCTAAAAGTGGGTTGGTCCTGCCAGCATGTCTGTAGCTTGGTCATTTCTCTCTCTGAGAATGAAATGAGCAATATTCCACATTCCTTCTTCTCTGGTGAGCAGAGCTTCTGGTGCCTAGCCTAGGGTTAATCATAGGGCTAACCAAGTCATGAAAAATATTCTGGGAAAATGCAGAAGATTTTTCGCTTGGTTGGACCGAGCAATCTTTCTTTTTTAAATTCAGTGTCACAGGGCAGCCAAACAGATCTCTCTTTCACTGTCGGTCTCTTCTGCTGTGGGTCAGCAACATGATGTGTTTCTCCTTCCTTGCAACTTCAGGGCATAACAGAGAGCTGTAATTTGCTCTGTCCCTTTCGGAAAGTCAGCTCTGCTTTCCTTTACTCCAGCGCTGGGTTAGGGGAAGCCAACCAGCAAGACCCAAAGCACTTCTGCGCTTGCTGTGGCTTGTCAGCCCAGACGGCATGTATTTTCTCAGAGCGGACAAAAGAGAGTTTCTTTCTGCACCACCTCTGTTTCGGTAGTGATGGGTATAGTAATGGAGTGACAACCAGCCACTCTGCAGCCAGAGCTGTCTTGGCAGTTTCTGGCCAGTAAGGAGCAAATGGCTCCTCCACTGGGCCCCTGTGTCCCAGGGGGAGTCACTGAGGCTTGAGATGGGCCCTGTATAAGCGTCACTGATGCCTCTAGTCCACTGTCTGAGTTGCTCATCTCTTTTCCTGAGGGAGATTACCTTTGGGAAGATAGAGTACCCTGTAAAAGCTAGTTTTAGATTACAGTTGACACGAGTATCCCCTTACTTATCAGCTTCCCAATTTTCCCCCTTGCCGGGCTGTTCTGATTTCTCCTGCCCTAATCTGATTCCTGCTCCTCCTAATTCCTCCCTACCTCCGTCCATGGCTGCTCCCATCCTTAGGGTGGAGTGGTGCTCATTCATACCTAGCTGGGCAGCCTGCAAGGCTCTCTGTGAGTTTCAGGAATTACTTGAAAAGTTATTTATTCCTCAAGTCAGCTCATGTCACATTGAAGAAAGAGACATTGCCTGTTGCCTTTCATAGCCGGCATCTACATTTTGCTTAAAGTCTGTGTACAGCAAGGGAGCCTTGATGGGTGTGTGCACAGCATTCTGTTAAATTAGCTGGTGCCTACATGTTGTTGACAACCTCTGGTTACCGCTCACATTGCTTTCCACTTCTACAGTCCATCACATTAATTGGGGAGCAGCCACACTGAACGTCCTGGCTCCAGATTCAGAGTCATGAGCCCTTCCTTACACCTTCAGGAGGTGCAAAATGTGACAGATGAGGGGAAGTTCAGGAATGTCCTAAGGTGTGGGTTTCTGATGTGGGCGAGCAGCATTCAGCACTACACCATTAAACACTAGACACTGCAGCCAAGAAGCATGTAGGAGTGCTTACAGGAGCTACTTATCCACCTCCAAGGAGGCAGGAGGAGAAGAAATCTATAACTGCCTTATAGCTATATTTGGGCCAATATCAATAAGCCCCACTTGAGGGTCAGTGAGCCCAGGATTTTAAGCAAAGGAAAGAAAAAACAAGAGGAGTAGTAACAACACTCCAAATCATGAATTTTTGCATCCTGATGCCCTAATGACCCAGCGGGCTGGTGGGCTCCAGCCAAGCCCCTGGCACATAGCACAGCTAATGCAGTGACCCTGCAGTGCTTGTGCACACTGGGACAAAGTCCTGTTTCAGAGTCTAGAAAGTGCTAGAGAGCTGTTCCTTTCCAAAATTTCTTCTTTTTAAGTGGCCTCATAATCTGGTAGGAGTTGATCCTTTATATCACTTCTTTTAAATTGCCTTCTGCTCATCAGCTGTTCTTTAAGAGATGAACAGACCCATCTTCATGTCCTGTCCTGACCTGCTGGTGGCTCTGAGATGCTGCCAAGCAGCTGCTGCCTTGCATCGCAGAGAGGGCTCTTTTCTCAAGGAGTGGGGGTGATATCTGTAGACTTAAGGTTTCAAAGTGCTTCCTAAACTTCTAAGATAAAAGCCACTGGAGAAATGTAAAATATTAGTGGTATTTTAAGAAAGTGTGTGGGTGTGTAGACACAATTAATTTTCCTTTTTATAGGCCTACATGGAATATCTCCATCTCTGAGGAAGACGCCTAGATCTATGGAGTGTTGGCATCCCAGAGGAGGGCACCACTCTGTTCATGTTAACAGAAAATGCCATTGAAATTAACAGTGCAAGAACACTGTTGTGGTCAGGCTGTGTCAGCCCAATAAATTATTGTATGTGTGAGAGGTAGCCGGCTCAGAATTGCTCCACCCTTCCCGGGCTGAAACAGCTCTTTCTTCCTTGTTAAATGCACACCATAGCAGTTGTAAGGGATTTTTGTCATGTTAGTCCCCCAAGATCAGAGAGGAGCTGATGTGACTTGGAAATACAGTGCGTAGGATTAAACAGCAGAGGGTATGCGTGCTCGCACACATGAAGGCAGAGTGTCTGCTCTCATGCTATGTATTGTTATTGACACACTGCACCTTAATGGCTATAATGTCAATGGGCACTTTGGGACCTTTACTCGTGGATTATTAATGCATTAGACTGCAGTTTTTATGGGTTATTGTGTCAAGAGCAGAGGCAGTGGATGCCTACAGTATATGGGCAGAATAAGGATATTTTTTAATCAGGACTGCGGTATACACTGTGAGTGCTGCACCTTAGAAATCTCATTTACTGCTCTGTCGTACCTGCGCTCAGCAAGTGGGCTCTCAGTGCAGCTTAGAGGACAGCATGAAAAAAATGACACCACCAGACAGGAAAAGTGACAGTTCAGGGAAAGGAAGAGATCCTCATAACTGTAGCTAGGCAATCGCAAATTACTGTCCCAGGCTGTGGGGAGATCATTTCCTGGCACTAGCTGCTGATACCTTGAAACATGAAGATTAATAGGCTCTTTATTTTATTGTTAGTAACTGCAGGTGCTGCTTTTATTTATATAAATGTGTGCTGCTCTCCTCGCTATGGGCTCAGCCCAGGACAAATCCTCCCATGGGACTTCAGGAAGAGAAACTTTCTCACACTGCTTCTCTGCCTCAGAGCAAATGTCACACCACAGGCCTGAATGCGAGTGTGAGGGGTGTCCCCAAAGCCTTTGAAAGTGATTGAAACTGCAGGTGGCCGGTGCTGTTCAAGGGCTAGATCCTGTCATTTCAAAGGACATTTTTGAACACATCATAATTTGCAGCGGAAAGTGGTGCAGATGTAACCAGACTCTGGTTGATCTTTTCTGGGTAAATAGGATACGTATATTTGCCAAAGCCCCCTTTTGACAAGACAGAGTGGTTTAATCTGTAAATGAAGTGGAAAGGGCAGTATAAGATGTTCAGACACCCTGAATGAAGCCCTAACTGCTGTGCTGGTAGAGCAGAGGAAGAAGGGGGATCCTAGGAGCAGAGTGGCAGGAGCAAGAGGACACGTGTGACATTGTGTGGTCAGAAATGTCCTCCCTGGCATTTTACCAATGCAGTTGTCAGGCAGCTCAGAGCAGTGAGCGAAGGGCGCTTAACAGCTGTGGGTTCATTTCTGGCAGGAATTGTCATCTTTCTTGTAATCACTACTGCTCCATTACATGCAGACCTGGAGAAACTCCTTAAACCCAAACTAGCTATTGGGCAATAGAAAAAATAATCAGCCAGTAATAGAAACAAAACCCATATCACAGGCTTTCCTTCCAGGCATTAGCTCTAATACATGGGCTGCAATGGCAGGAAGCAAGAAAAGAGAGGCACGGAGGGCCTGAACCCAAGGGGGATGCTTGTTCTCCAGAAAGCTGAAGGGCGAAGAGATGACATTGACCAAGGAGGGAAGTTTCTTATTTGCAAACTGCTGTCATTGCACTTAAGGCCCATGTCTTTCATTTTACCAGTTTCTCATTCTCTCAACTTCATATCTGAAGGAAGCAAAGAGATCCCCCGATTTTCCTGACACTGCTGAATACAGTTTGACTTTTCATCATGTCATATCTGGGCCATGGAAAGGCCCCTCCTTTTATTGTGTGACGACACAGAAATTACCGAGTAATTACAGGATTATGCAGCACTCTGTAAATTAAATGTTACCTCTTTACCTTTTATAGAACAAAAAATAACCATGTAATTACCTAGTGAATTAAGCTGTTAAGGTCTTGTGGTAATTATATAAGAAGTCAAAAGCTCTGAGTTCTTCTGGTAGTTACAAGTAAAGAATTATCTTTCATTTTTAAACATATGTTGCAGTTGGATCCCAAAGCCTGCACATTTCCATTTTAATAACACTATGGCCTGCCCAAATGAGAAGAGGCATATGTCTCCCATCTGAGTGTGCAAATAGAGTGAACATGTATATATAAAATAGATTGGACATATGCAAAACTGACCCAGGTTCATACCAGAAAAATTATATGGATTGAAATGGAATACCAACAGAGGTAAAACTTGATTAGACGAATGATAACGTTTAAAATTATGTTTAGTTTCCTAGCACTGAAACTTGTTTTCGCAGGAAGCAAGTCAGTGTGATGCTATTTTTAATACATACACGTGATTATATTTTGAAAACAGACAATCAAACCACCTATTGCGAAGACCTGTCTCCTAAAGGGAGGCTCAGTACTCACCATGTGTACGTGGGTTTTGCCATGTATCAGCAAAGAGGGGATGACTGTACTGGCAGGAGAGCCCCATGAAATCAACCTCATTTGATGGTGTGAGCTTGGTGGATGATCCTGGCTTAGGTGAAGAGGCTGTGCCATTGTCTTTTGGCAGTAATAGGACAGAACTCTCCAGCAGGCTGCCTGGGACCCAGACTTTCCAGAGGTAGCCAAGGAGAGAGATTGCACCAAAGAGCTGCAAAAGAAGAGGGACTGGAGAGGAACAAGGGTTTGTTGCCTTGTGGCAAGGCCCATTCCTGACAAAAATGCTGCAGGAACACATTTCCCTGCTTAAAATGTGCCACTAGAGACCTGGGTGACTGCAGGAGTTGCTGGACATGGAAAAAGCGGCAGCATGAGCAGAGACCATCCAGCCTGCTCTGCCCAAACCAGATGGAGACAGAATGGAAACCCCCAGGGCACCAAGCAAGCAAAAGAAGGGAGCCATCAGACCAGCGACTGCAGGTGTTAAAATACATAGTCTGATTTTTATTGGGCATGAAGATCTGTAGCATGTAGGAATTGCCACTCTTGTTCTGTATATCTGCTGCTCTCCTTTGAGCTGGCTAAAAATGCCCTTTTGTTCTTTTAAGATTTGCATGGATTTTTTAACTGTTCTGCATAACTTTTTTCTTGTTTAATTTTTCACCAGGCAAAAGCAGACCGAAGTGTTTCAGGTTTTCTTCTCCTTTCTTTAGTTTTTCTATTTCCAGGTCTTTAGGAACACATTTCAAAAAAATACCAATGAACTTTAACAATGAAATAACAACTAGTTTCAATGTCCTTTCGGATTGAAAACAAGCATTTTCCTAGGTCCAAAACCCAGATTCTTTGGTTTCATAATTTTAGATCCCGAAATCTGAAAAACTGGATGTAACAATATGCCTAACACCATCTGAAAGGTGCAGTACATTCACCTCCAGCACTTCAAAGAGGTGTTACATGCATTTACTAGCTAATTTTGTAACTTGCTTTGAAATATGTAGCATGTTATATAAGTGCTCACTTTGGTAATCGTGGAAGAAAATACAGAATCAGGATAGGGGGCTAGTTTTTTTTCTTTTAATGAAACTTAACTCCGCCATTGTAACTATTAACATTGTGTCTGCAATTTCTTTTGCAGACCTAACTATTTCACCTACAAGTCATCCCCAGTCCAAACACTAATTGCTCCAGGTACAAAATGAATTGAAGTAATTCTAATCTTTTTATTCTGCATTTTTTCTTGTTTTGGTTTCAATAGGATCAGCAGTTCTCTGTAGTGCTGTGGTTTTTAGTGTTTAAATCCTGCAGTAATGCTGCATGCTGAACACAGTAACATGCATTTACTTCAAAGGGTCATTTATATCCCCTGGTAAGCAGGTAGTCTTTGCCGTAGAGATGCAGGAGTGTTTTGGGGTTTGGTGCAAATGAGCTTTTTTACATGTGTTCGTTGCATGATTTTTCCCTCTTATGTCCATCAGTTTTTCTGCTTTGTAGTTGCTATCTGGTGAATATTGAAAAACACCCTTTGGGATTGGATCAGAAAATGGGGGGGTGGGGGGTGGTAAGAATCACGCACCATCTCATTCCTAGTCTCTTGCATAACATCCCTTCATCCTGACACAGATTACTGCTAGCATTGTGCTCACCCAGTTCCTCTGCCTTAATAGCCTTACGTCTCATTCGAAGTGAGATCAAAGAGAGAAAAGTACCAAAGGGCTTACATTCAATTAACAGGAAAGGGGCAGGCTTTATATGTGCTCAGCAGAAGCTCTGATTGCAACAAACTGCTGACTGCATATCATGTACTATCGCTATCAGCATGTGTAACACCAGCCCTTTCCCTGCCACGCTGAAAGGTGGTCTGGAAAGGCAAATGGAATTTTTGTGCTCTCCCTTGCTGTGTCAGGATGGAGAAAGCTGGAGAAGCCCATGCCCCTTCATGAGGGTGCTCAGGAGGACGAGGGGACTCTACCTCCCACTCTGCTCATTTTTTCCTCCAAGCTGCAGACTGGAAACTCTCTGTCAGCCCTTGACCGATGTATTGGACAACCTGAATTTTTAATGATGAGTGATTTCCCAGTGCTCTTTTACATGGAACTTGGAGTTAGAGGCTTAGCCTGCGGCAGTCAGAAGTCCTACGGCAAAAGCTGACACTTTTGACCCTTTCTGTATATTTAGAGTATATTGCAATGAAATAAAGCCCTTCTCATTTCTCAGCATAAACTATCCTCTCTTTTCCTTCTCCAGGTATTTGTGGCATTAGGAAAAACTGGAAAGGTGGGTGTCTGAAAGGTAGCTTATTAGGAGGCATCTGGGACCAGCCATGGCCATAGAAGAAACTATACTGGGAAGACAAGAGACTTGACTCACTATAGCAGTCTGGTTTTACAGTTTTTCCATTTCTCCTCATTAAAGACAGAAGGGAGAGTTGCAAAACTAGGAACTGGATCATAAATTCAGGGGAGGGGGGAAATTAGAGCATAAAGAACGTGGGGCATGGATTACAAGGTTTTTATTTTCTGGCCGCTGCTGAAGTGAGAGATCTCATCCCAACCACTACACGTGTACTCAGAGCTCATTGCTGTTAACTCTGGTTATGTCAAAACCTCACATTTCCCAGGATTCTGCATATGAAGTTTGGAAAAGACATGAGTCCCTAGTTTTGTGTTACTGCAGGAATATTTTTAGTATTAATTTTTAGAGCTCTGATACAGCATGGATCCTTATTTGTGTTAAACCACTCTCCACTGAGCTGATTGCTGAGATAACCTGCAGTCAGAGCTGTCTGAACCTGGGTGACCTGGTTACATCTACATACAGCCCTGTTTTGCATTCTCTTCAATTTGCTTCTAATGCAAACCTTGCAGAGCAGGAAATTCCTGACACACACACACACGTACACACACAGAAAATCTGTTCCTAGGGATTCAGTACTTGCTCTTGCCAGGAATATTCTCAACTACTTTAACCTTTTAAAATTTTCTGCATTACTGTGGGAGATGACCACTCCATATATTGCTCACAGGTTAACAGTGCTATAAAGAGCGCAGCTGGTCAGTGGAATCAGAAAACGCTGAAAAGGTCAAAGCATGCGAGTACTGCAGAGGTTTCTGTCTAAATGAGAGTAGCCTGCGACCTTCACTTAACCCTTACTTTAAATGATTGCAAATTAAGTTGGGCAACTTAGCCTGAGCTCTAAAAATCTAAATGAATTGAAAGATGAAACTATATCAAACAGCTTTCCATCAATGTCAGGCAGTTTTCTCTGACACACATATACCAGATAGACATTTCTGTCTGTGAGCTGTACTTACCTACTGAGATACATTCAAATAAAGCCCCATTAACTTCACCATAGCTAAATGACATACATGCATTTGTACCATAATGCAGTTGTCCCCTTGAACGAAGGTATATCTGGCCAGGGATCTTTTCTAGAAGAACTTGTTTATCTTCTTGGCTTATACAGGACTTACAGATATAATATATGGTGTTTGCATAGCAGTCAAAGCAAGGATTTCAGCACCGTAAATCCATCACCTGCTTTCCATAAGCCAATTGTCCATGCACTGGTGCTCATGTCAAAGCTTCCTTTGATTTCAGCCAGGGCAATAGTCAGTCTGCTGGGCTCTAGCGACCAAATACCCACCTATGATTAAATATAATGACAAAACAGAAGAGCTCTGCAGCAAAGCGTCCCATGACACTTTTCTCAGAGCTTCTTGACCTCCTCCATACAGTGACACCAGAGCAAAACCAGAGGTGAGGACCAGTGGTCTTCAGGGAGACCTGTGCATGTAGTCCTCCATGTGGCTCCCACTTCTGAGCAATCACCTGTGCCCAGGAGCAGCAGAGCCAGTGCCTGTGGCAAAGGGATAGAATCCCCCAGCTAAGCCATGAATATTCTTTAGTCAGTCTGTTAATGCAAAGAGAGGAGTCCTGAATAAGGCATTGATTTGCACAACACTGCCAGGTCTTCTTATTGATGTTCTGTAATGTGGCCTTTACTTCTTTTATTCCCTGTGTACCTAACTGACCCTTTTTTATTCCACAGCAACAATATGAAAGCAAAACCACTTACTGAGCTGCAAACCCAAAAATTCCTTTTTTTCACACCCACACAAATCTATGCCCCAATAACAGGAGCTAAAGCAAAGAGACACCTTCACAGAAACACCCCACAAAACAAGTTCTTAACTCCAGTAAGAACCCAATTCTTCACAAATTTAGTTGGCAGTGAGACAGGGAAGTAGCGGTGGGGAAATGATGTGTCCTGTGAGCAGCTCAGATTTGTTCAATGCCATGGTCAAGAAATGGCTGCTCAGTGTCTGATTTACTGGCCAAGAAGATACTCAACTTTCTGAATTCCCATGGAGATGGCCTGATTTCCATAGCAACTGGATTCTCTCTCTTGCCTTTCCCTTTAACAGGTAGAAACACACATCCTGAAAATGCTGGATTGTTCTGATTATTATTGTATTTTTGGATGCTAGTGCACTCTCTGGACAATATATTGAAATACAGGCATCTTAATTGTGTGTTCGTATCCACCTTTGGAACTGGTGGTGACGTTTCCTTCTATCTGCTCTTAAGATTTGTTGTGGTGTGAGCATGAAGTTTTCTCTTTGCTTTGTTTCTTCTTTTATTCTTTATCATTGTTCCAATTTTCTATTGGACAAACTGAAATGCAGGGTGATGACTATTGAAGAAAACTCTTGGGGAAAAGACAGCATTGATAATACCAACTAACAGCATTATCCAAAATGCATGGGATGTATTTCTAGACAGAAAGGTTGGTTGAATTTCTGCTCCAAAGATGAATTAAAAATTCATGCTATATTTCAGTATGTCAGATAGGAGATCATGTCAGCAGTAAGTATATACATTATTTGTCACCTGTTTGTTGAGGCTTTTAATGGTTTCAGGTTTTTTATGATTTTATATGCTAACATGAAGTGTCCTTTTTAGGTCTGTCTTTCCTCAAGTACATCTCCACTTCTCCTTTCTACACGACAGCTGAATGATTCCAAATAGTAAAATCAATCCAGAAGAAGATGTTTTAACGGGGGAATTTCTTAGAGCCATTGTGAAGGGATTCTTAGGAAATAAAAAGGGTCAAACCCTGCAAACCATCTGCCCAAGGATCTGTTGAGGACACCTGCAGGACGAAGAGTCATGGAAATAGACTTTTGGATAGTAGTAACATAGCACATCAGTCATTCCTTAAGGAAGGGAATGCCATGGACATCGTGAGTCATGTCCAGGAATTACAGAGTCGAAAAGGCAGGGCTTGTACCTTAAATTGCATTGTTAAGGACCAGAAAGTTGGTGTGCTCTGGAAAGCATCAGGTTTATGGCAGCATGGACTGCCTCAATGACTGGTACAAAAGCTTCTGCATGGCAGTAGGTGGTGACACAGTGAGAGGAAGGGTAGCAGAAGGTGAGGAATGCAGATCCTGTGTCTGCTAGAACAGCTGAAGTTTGTGAAAGGTATTCCTGGCAAGTGAAGCCATTTGGGAATCCAGGAAGAAAAGCAAAACTCATGAGGTGCAGAGAAAATGAGCAGTGCTGTTACAGAGGTGCTTCTCCTTTAGCCACAAATCACAGGAATGTGGTGCCTGCACGGAGGATGAATTTCACAAATACGCCTTTCACACAACAGTCTGGACCATGCCCCAAACCTTCCAGTGCTTCAGTGCCACCTCTCCCTGAGCACACATTGCCCTCTTTCCCTTGCATTGGCAATCAGGTAGTCAGCTGTGGTAGTCCAAGATGCCATGAGAGCATCCTGAGGTCCTGACAACACTTTGCCAATTCTTTGACCTCCGTTATGTTCCAAACCGCAAGAGGCTGCACCCAAAATCAGCCTAAAAAATTGGCTGATTTTCCTGTGAACCCCAGTCTGACCTTACATCTAAGTTAACATTTTTAAATCTCACCATGAGCTGCTGGCTGACATCCACCCGCCCCTGTAGCTCCTGCGTGGCTGTTTGGTTGCTGTCATCTCCCCTCCACTTTGCAGTCCCACTTGCCCACAGACCCCTGCCCACTGCCATGCAACACAGGGGTTTCCCTGGCTCTCCAGCATGAAAGCATCCCTCTTCCCTTCCCTCCCTTCCCCTCTTTTATCTCCTCTCCCCCTCCCCAGCTAATGCTGAAAGCCACGGAGGAAAGCATAGCAAATTGAAATAAATGAGAGCAAAGGAAGAAAGGGGGAGGTTGGAGGGGGAGGCGAGGAGTGAGCTCCCAGGGTCCCATCACTTCAACTGCCTCAGGGGCCGTGGGGAGAGAAGAGGAGGGTGACGATGAGGCCAGAGCTGGAACAAAGCCTGGTCCTTGGCAGTGGTGGGAGCTTTATCACCTGTGACCTTCAGAGCACTCGGCACTGATGAGGAACATTCAGCTGATCGCATTAGAGCTGTTGTGGGGGTGGGAAGGGTATGTGTGTGCATGGGAGTAAGGGGAGAGCAGTGCGGCGTAGGGGGGCTGCTGCCTGTTCCTGCCTGCCAGCGGGAAGGGGATCGCAAAGGCGAAGGTGCAGGGCTCGGTGCTGTTACCACAGCGGCCCTGAGCACAGCGGCAGCAACCTGAGGAAATGCATCCTTCGGGCTTTTCGGAGAGATGCCCATAGAGGGCACTGATTTGTCAACAAATCTTAGAGAAAAGAGGTGTTTGGGTAAGAAAGAGAGACACCAAGGGCCAGGCATCATCCTGTATCCCCTGTAGGTGGGTTACTTCTGAGTTAATGATGGACTCCTTCTTTTTTTACTTCCCCTGTCTCTCTTGAAAATGCAAACATCGCTGGGAGGTGGAAGAGGTGGCTTCCCCTTCCTGTTTGCTAGAAGAGCAGATGGCCCCACAGATGATTTCTCCTTGCTTCCCTCTGTCGGTAAAAGACACATAGCTTTGCTCTGAGAATACCATTTTTTGGCAAAGATGTCCCTGAAAAATAGCAGGGAAATTCCCTGTGCTTTCATGCTTCACTATCGTCTTTTTTTATTTCCTTAATTCTACCCATAATGGCAAGGTGCACAGATGCAGCTGTGTTTAGTTACTTAGAAGATGTGTGTGGTGCTTGGATGCTGCTGCCAATAGCCTGACCTCATGGGTAACACTAGGGAAAGGCTGCAGACTCGTGCCCTTCGCCAGTTCCCACAGCAGCTCTCAGGAGCTCTGCCCTCCACCTGAGGGGCAGCACCCACCTCTCTCCGGGCTGGCGTAGGGCTGGCAAAGCAAACCTTTCAGCTCAGCTCAGTGATCAAAACTGATTTTTCAGTTCCAGGTTTGCCGTGGGGCTCCAGCATGCATGGGGTGTGGAGGAGAGGCTGAAAAGCCCTTGCCACCCTCCTTTCCCTGGTGGCTCTGCTTGCCCTGCTTCCCAGCTAATCCCACCCTCTCTGGGTAAGACCAGCAGGGAGGAGGCCCATTAGCAGCAGCTCTGCTGCAATGTTCCTTTAAAGGAAGTGTCAGGAATAACGATTTACCTGCAGGTTTAGGAAGACAATTACTATACGTTAATTAAATATGAAATGACACTTAAGAGCATATCCATTGCCTTAACAGCGACTCTGTGTAATAATAATAATACTTAGCACTTACATACCTCTCTCCATCTATACAGCACTTCACAAACATTAACTAATGAATCTCACAACCTCCGTGTGAAGCTAAAGAGGCTGCTGGCATGACAGGGAGGGGGAAGAGGCGATGTATCAAGGGAATAACCTTTTCTTGCCCTGCTGCTGCTTTTCAGGCTGCTGTGGTTTTCCTTCTCCCTTCTTTCTGTCAGCTTCCCTAATTGTGTTTCACTCCAGCACCATGCAGTGGGCACGTCGTGCGGTGAAGAAGGATGTCAGCAGTATGGTGAGGAGGTACCTGTGGTCACTGCTGGAGCAGGCATTGATGCTCCCCTGGCTCCTAGCACTAGGCTCAGAGTGCCCATGGCATGACAGCAAGTCTGCAGCACCCAAAAATGCCTCCTGTCCCATCCTCTTCACCTCCAGGCTCAGCGAGGGAGCCTAAGAGTGGGTTTGCCTGAAGCTGGAGTGTTTTGAATGTGGCCATGAGAAACAAGGTTCTGGCTTGGACATAAATGCCTGCAAAATGCAGAAGTCCAGTACTAGGACTGAAATAGTCTGGATTTTTACAAATCACTTCTGGTGAAGCCATGTATTGCCTTCAAGTCTTACTGAGGAAGCCAAGAAGCTTCTCCTGAGCCTACTGTTCTTCCCCAGAATGGGATTTTTGAGCTGAAACCCCGGGTCTTCTGGCCAGCATATCTCTGTAGGACTTGACTGTCACCTGGCAGATGTTCTTGCTCCATTCTCTCTGAGCTCCCTCCATGATGACCAATCCTTTGAGACCACTCTTGACCCTGAGGGGACAACAGATGCTACCTTGAGTTTGTGTTTGTGTTTCCTAACATTTACATTTCCCTCACTGCAACTGCCTCTGGCTGTGCAGTATCTTTGCTGGAAGAGTCAAAAGAGAGATAAGAGAGAAGCTTCATTGTCTCCACGAGAAAAAGAAATGGACTTGACTCTCCAGAAATCCCAGCACCACGCTCTGCCCTCCATTGGCAGTGCTCTCTTTCCTCTCTCCCACAGCAAGCCTGTCTCTGCTCCTGCTCTGGCTTTTAGGCAGC
This sequence comes from Falco cherrug, assembly GCF_023634085.1. NCBI lineage: Eukaryota > Metazoa > Chordata > Aves > Falconiformes > Falconidae > Falco > Falco cherrug. The sequence continues at coordinate 12,090,663 of NC_073700.1, read as the reverse complement.
AAAGTCCAAATTTGCCATTTTTTCTATGTTTTTCCACCTTGAAGCATTGAAAAGACACTAGGTCCATATCTGTCCCCTCTTCCTTTTCAGGGTGGGGGTTTCTGCACAATCTGCTTCTAGACTCTTTTTCCAAGCTCATTCCTCTTAAAAAGGTAATAAATACCCAAAACATCCTTGCTTAGATTAATAGCTATACTCTGACAGCTTCAGCACCTACAAAGCCAATGCCTATGTGTATCTGCTAAGCAGTTGTCAAACTGCATTGCTTGTAACATTTAGGGTTGGTTTGGAAGGAGGTCTCAAGGCTACACGCTGAGAAACACACTGTATTGGCCAAAGGGGAAAAAAAGACAACGTGACCTAGACAATCTTGTCATCTTCAAAGTTCCCTGATTCTGCTGTTATTTATTTAGCACTGTAAGCCCACCAGATCTATTTCCATGCCACTGAGGTAGGGTTTTTTTCTTGTCTGCCAGAAAGGTCTCAAGCAAGCCTTTGAGTTCGAACACGCTAATATTTTCAGACATAGTCCTGTCAGCACTAGTGATTTCAGCTGTGTTCCTAGCTAACTCACAGGTGGGCTTCTTGAGGTTACATTTAGATATGAAAATGGCACATGGTGCTCTCTGTAGCTTGGTGCAAAATCAAAGGTTGCCTCTGATGTTAAACGGAACCTGGATCTTTCTGCATAGATCACAGTTATCTTCACTTTTTGTATTGAAGAGCCTTTGATAAGCCAGCGGGAAAAATACATTTAGTGTGTGAGAACTCACCTGTCCAGCCCTAAAGGTACAGACTGATGGAAGCCAACCTCAAGTAATTTATTTATGCCTCAGTCTTTCCTGTCTCAAAAATTGTCTTCTCCCTGTTTTTGGCTTTGTTTGCAAATGCAGATCCTGACCTAAGGGCTTTTGAAGGTTCAGGTGATACCAGCAGTTCTGGCACCCTCCTCTAGCCACAGGCAGGTGACCAGAGTGGATGTGTTTGAGATCAGGTCTCCAGCAGCAGGACCGTGTTGTTGATTCCTCATGAGTGGCTTCCACATACGGCATGACTCTGCAGGACCCCTGCATTATGCACGGAGAATTGCATGGTGTGTACCTGTTTATTTGCACCTGTACAGCACAGGGAGCAAAATGCACCAGATCCAGCTCACCCAGAGCTCATCCTTCAAACCCCAGGAGATTTCTCCAGCCTTGGACTGGGGCTGGCTGGGAGCAGCCATTCTCCCTCCACCATCCTCACACCCACATGGTCTGGAGCTGGGATCTTTCGCCTCCTTCACGACTTAACAAATTGGCTGTTCCCTGAAAGCAGATAATTTCTTCTTAATGGTAGCCATTTCTCAGCACGCACTTTGGCTGCCAGCTTTTGAAGGTAATTGCATTGTTATTTAGGAAAGTCAAAGGTGCATTCTTCCAGAGAGGCTCTGGCTGCGAGCAAGCATGTGGAGGGCTGGCCAGGAGGCTGCTTTGCCTGTTCCTGTTACAGCAAGGTGTCACTGCGGGCAGCCAGAAGACAGGGATGGATGTACATCTTCCTCCCCACTCCCCGCTCTTTTCCTCCCCAGAGAAGAATCAGTAAGAAGCCGTTTGCTGCAAAATAAAGATGGGTATTCCAGTGCTGAAAATACACAACACAAAATGTTCCTTTTTCTGATAAGAAAGTGATGTCACAAATGACCTTATTAAAAAAAGGTAAAATGCTTGTTTATTTAAAGCACTTGTTCAAAGAAAGCAAGGGAAAAGGTGGCTTTAGGATATTTTTGTTTCTCTGTTCTCTTTCCTCCTAAATGAGATTGAAATACAGTTACACATTTGCAAGGCCCAATGCCCTTTCTGCCAAGAAATCCATTGACAGTCCAATCAACAGACATGTTCTGGTTACAGGAATCAGGCATCAGTCAAATGCTTGAAAGCCAGATCCAGCAAATGCAGCAGATAATAGTATTGAAAACAGCCAGTGGGGGAGATGAAAAAGTAATTGGAGTATAGGTAAGAGCTCGTATAAGCAGGATGGATCAGCATATTGGTGACATGAGAAAGGGAGGAGGCAGAGGAGGAGAGCTAATGAGAGGGGTAATACTAATGATAGAAGTAGTTCAATGTGTCAGGCTTTTGTTTTTTGAGGGCTGAGAGAAAGATTCATTTGTGCAGAGGCAACTCAGCCCGTGGGATTTATATGCCACCTACACCAGGAGTTCCCACTAGCTGCCAGAGCCTCGGGACTTTGCAGGGTAGATCCATAGTAAAAGGCTACATCAGCGGGGAGGACTGGGGGCTGGACTGACCATGAAAATGCTGGGGCAGGTGTGGCGGTGGTTTGCAGTGGGGGATCAGCTCAGGGTCAGCAGACTCAGCAGCATGGGGTGAAGGGCCCTTGTGGGAGCCCTGGGCAGGCAGGGCTGCGAGCACCCGGGGGGGCTTGTTACTGTGAGCAAAGTAGCACTGGTCTCTGCATGCTCAGGGGCTATATCACTAAACATAGTAATTTCAATCTTGGCAAGCACTAAAATTTGCTGATTTCATCCCAAATGTAAAAATCTAAAGAAGACAGGAGTGAAAATGAACAGAATAGAATTTGATTGTGTGGACTATATCTCCTAATTTATTCCAGAGCCCTCGCTTTAAAAATACCCAGACTCTGATTAGAGTAGTGAGCACAAGAGAATTACTCACTTCCTATGGGTAACATGACGAGCAAATTACCTGAATTTCTAGTAAATCTGTAATCCTCTTCTGGGACTCAGCACTATGGAAATTGCCGAAAGGGGCTGTTGATCTCATACGCTGTGGTATGTACTCCCTCATACTGAGGCTTGGGTGGGTTCACCCTTCATACATCCCCCCTGCCCTATCCGAGTTATTTCTACATCTCTTCAGATTCACCTTCTCTGTCCCACTGCTCCAAGCGCTTGGCTCTGTTTGCTTACCTGGCCCAGGAGGGGCTATTTGCAGGAGCGGCTCCATTCTGGGATGTTCTGTGTTGAAGGCAGCATGGAGGGGGGGGCAGTGGGGTTGGCAGGGGAAGTACTGAACACTTTGTAAAGACAGCACAAAATATTCCAAAGTAATTCAGATCCAACTTGAGCAAGTGATAAATGAGAGCAGCATGAGAGTGACAGGTCAATCAAATATTTATAGAACTTCATCCATTAGCATTGCAGCAGCAGAAAGGAAGCAGTGAAGCCAGGGTGCTCCTAGACCTGCAAGGGGCGCACATTGCCGATTGGCTTCCCCAAAATCTTCCGGCATGTGTGTGTCGTCTGTCTTGCCTTGGAGGGGACCGGGACAGGCGAGGTAGTAGAAGAGCTAAAAAGAGGTTGGGATTTTGCAGCACCATATTTTAGAATAAATTCCTCTCATCTCCTTGGGTGGATTAATGTATTTGCATACTGGTGAAGAGATACTTGTACCAAAATGATGGGAAAGATGAGTGGCATGTGTAGCTATATACATACATGTGTGTACACACTGGGAAAGGGCATCAGGTTTTGTGATTCTCTGGAAAAGCAGTTGCTGCAATCAGTGAAATGCCAGAAAAGGTTAAACCACAACAGCCAAGAAACCTTAAGCAGAGAGCAGAGTGGAATCGGAAAGCCTATTTTTAGGATCACATGACATGATTTGATTAATATTTTAGGAGGCAGTTATCATATGCTAAGAAACTGAAGGATTATTAGTAGCATCCTAATGTGCCTGCTTTCAGGGTTTTAACAAGGGGATATCATCCAAATTTCTCCCTCCTCATCTCTGATCAATCCCATAAGCCAGGGGTGCAGAGCAGTGATACATGGATGCACTGAAAGGTGCAAAGGGCTGTGGAAAAAGTATTCATTCAATTTCAGCACTGAAATGGAAATGCCACAGTGCAAGCCGTGCTGAGGCAGAAGGCAGTAACACACCTGCAGATGCATGCAAACAGAGCAGTGTTTGGCTGGGACCATCTCTGCAATGCTCCCAGACACCAGCAAAGCGATGCAACAGCAGGCTGGTGAGCAGGATGACTACTCTTGTCTCCACGGGGTTAAATAAATGCTTGACTTCAAGCACAGGAAGGATTGCACTGGAGTGCCTCTTTGACCCGATGAGATCTATGTGCTTGGTCACATAAATGTGCATCCTACATCTCTTCTCAGGGTTCCCAGGGCTGTTCCCATTTCTTTGGGTAATTTGAGCTTCATTAAGTGTGGTCAGTGCTTAACTGTGTGCTGGAGCTGGGATTCATATTCTGCCCCATGTGATGCTATTTACCAAAAGCTGAATTTCTATGAATTCTGGAGGAATCTGGGATGGGAAACGAGATCTTTTTTCTTCATTCACTGATCTCCTGACAAAGTTTCATTCATCTGGCCTGGGAGCAGTAGGGATGCCGTGTGTCAGAGGCAACCACTCAGCCAGGGGGGATGAGGCAGGGCCCAGCACTCACCAACAGCCCATTTGCTGAAAATTGATGATCCAAAGTTGCATGGGGAATTTGTATGAATGGAAGAAAAGACAGCCAGTAATTGGGATCGGTGGGTGAAGTGTCAGCAAACAGAAGAAAGGGATACTTTGGTGACAGTGATAAATGCTAGCAGCTTTTGGTCTCATCTGGAGGAGCGAATTGGAGCGAAGACTTTGTAAGAGAAGGAAGGAATAAAAAGACAGTGGTCTGATGGATGTTACAGTGGAAAAAGGCTCAGAAAACAAGAATTCAGCTGAGTGTTTTTAGGGGGATGATCAGAGGCAAGTCACAAGGGTCATTCCCAAGGCTGAGAGAGTCATGATTTTTTATACCCCCATGAATAAGCCAGTAGGCTGGAAGGGGATCTGCTGCACAGCCCCTCCACCCCTGCACTAGGTTGCCTGTCAACCCACCCTAGTCCTCTGCTGGTGGAAAACGTTGTGGCTTACTGCATCCAGAGAACTACCCCATGCTGCAGCACCAGAGAGCAACCCCTCCTGTAAGATTTCACTGCTCCAGTCCAACCGTGGCGATTCACAGGTGTAGTGGAACGAAGCTGGGTTAATTAGCATTGATATACAGCTGTGGGCTGGCTTCAGGGCCGGCGCGTTGGCTGATGTAGACAAGGTGCAGCTGTGGCTGGTTCTGTTAAGTGGTTGGGCAGCCGAGGAAGAGAAGGGGAAAGAGGAAGAAGCAAGAGAAGAGAGAGAAGGTCCTGAATGAGGCAAGATGAGGAGAAGGCAGCAGAGGGACTATATGAAGAGTATGCTGGATGAGATGGTAAAAGACCTTGTTGCAGCTTGATAGTTTGGTGAGTGCTGCGACACACAGTTTCCTCACCCTACACAGCCAGCCCCAAGCACCATCCTACCTTTGCCCCACCTGGGAGCCTTGCAGCTCCCAGTGTGTGTGCTTGGTGGTACAATGAAGTCACCAGGCACCTGTCCCCAGAGACTGGGCTCCCCCCACGCTGGGTGTCCTGCCTGCAGCTGCAAAGCCCCTGGGAGCAGCCGTGGGGCTCTCCTGGTTGAGCAGCACAGCTGTGAAAGGTCTGTGCCTTTGAGGGGGTGCAGAAGCTGGGGGGGGGGGGGGGGGGCGGTCACAGCTGGGTACCCAGGCCTGAGGGACAAGGCAGCCCTGCAAGCATGGGTTCTTGGCAGGCACTGGCACACTGACCGCTCAGGGCTGGCTTGCTTTTGTCAGCCAGCCCGGCAGATGTGACTTGTGGAGGAATTTGCCTACAAACCAAGTCTGTGCACTAACACGATGCCATTTCCAGAGTAATTTCTCTGACCCTCACCAGCGTTTCAAAACTTGCCTCAAATGCAATTGGCACCTCTGCACTGTCAATTTTAGAAACGTTTTGCTTTGGAGGAAGGACTGGAGCACAGAGGTGATTATCCCTCCCCTCCTGGCAGCTTCAGGAGTTGTGTGACTTGCAGGGAATGTCAGAGATGAACAGCATGTAAAAAAGCTCCAGGAAACGCTCTTTCCCAGAGCACCAGGACGTGCCTCTGTCCTGCTCGTTTAGACTGTAGAGGATCTTTGTCGCCGGTGCTGCTGTCTTAGGGCATGTTAGATGGATGTCTGAGCTACCTCAGCCAGGATCTTTTCTCTTGTAAGTGGCAAAGAGAGGGACTGATTCTGCTGTCAGCGGCGCAGGCGGGGAGCCAGCAGAGTCAATGGGAGTCGATGTTTACTTCTGTTACTCTGCCTCGCATAGACACTGATAAATGTTATGAATTTTAAAAATTGAGATTCACATTAGTTTCCTTTAACTCATTTTAGATTTTCTGCTTAGCTTTATTAAGTGGCTTTTAAAAGCAGTTTAGCCTCTACGGCTCTCACTGCAACAGCCCTGTCTCCCAGCCTGTCTAGTACCAGGAATAAAACCAAGCCCTGGGTGCTCGCAGGGAAGGAGGAGGGCACTGGGGATGGAGCGGTGTGTCCATCAGGGTGGGAACCTTGGTGGAGCAGGGAGATGAAGGAGGGACAGTGCAAGGAAATGTCAGCCATGCCTCAGGGCTGGTTTGGACAAAGGCAGCAGCAGATCCTTTCAGAGCGATGTATCATCAGGCATCACGCAAAGCTGAAGATCCAGAGATATTTCTGCTCCCCTCAAATACAGGCAGAGGACAGATAGGCATGTCTAGGCACTTCCAGGCAATAGAGCTTGGGCTGATCTCCTGCATATTAGTGTAAATCAGGATTAATCCCAGTGGGGTAAACTCAGCATCCTCCTGGTTTTTTAAGGCCTGATCCAGCTTTCCTTGAAATCAGTGAGAAGATGTCAGCTAACTGCTCTGGGATCGATCTCTGAATGCCTTGTAATATCTGTAAGCTGCAGTAAAACAATGCACATCTCCCCTGTTCCATCCTAAACTCTGCCTGCCACCTGCCATTTCATTTTTCATCACACAATTATCATTTTTAATAATGCCACTGCATTTTCTTGGCTAAAGAGCCTCTGGAGACCCTGTCTGAAAGAAAAGCTTCCCCATCTCCTCTTTTCCATGCCTGCAGGTGTATCTGTATCATAGCAAGCCCTTTCTAAGCATCTCTTCAAAGACACTCACAGCTTCATCTCCTCTAATCTAGATGCACTTTTGACATCACTAAATAATTATGCAGTTACAAAGTAAAGTGGTGGTGGGAGATACGCAAGTGGCAAATCTCTGTTCTGGTGTCTGAAAACACTAGTCCTGCCTATTGTGTGAGGCAGCAGAGCTCTTCCCTATTGCCTGAAAACTGAAGCAGGGGGAAAGCAGGCCCAGTATGGACAGAAGAGTAATACTGATTTATGGGAGACAAACCTCTGAGATAGAGATTTACTCCCTCAGGAATTTTCCGAGCGATAATACCACACATCCGCAAGACTGGGACCAGGAGAGGTAAAAGCCGGAGCTGCTATAAGAAACTAAAGGGGACCAAGTGCTCTGGGGTGGGGATGTGCCTCCAGGGACATAACTCCCTTCCTCTATCAGCATTTCATTTTTTTACCATCGATTATAACAGTAAGGGAGAGATGGAAAACTCATGTAATTCCCTGTCCTTGGGGTTGTGGCCTGGGGAAATTGATGCTGTCTAATCTAATAAGGATATGGTGCAGCCTGGATCATCTGGGCTCTCCTCTGATCCTTTGGGAGTCCTGCCTAAATGAAAAGTACAGAAATTAATTAAAATTCCCCTTAAAAAAATAATCAAAAAAACAAAAAGCCAAAACCACGCTCAGCTGATTTTTCTGCTTTCTTTTGAATGGCCACTAACTCTACATCAGGGCTCTCATGTTGCCTTGGAAGGAGATTGCCTAGCAGCAGTGTGAGAGGATTAAGCTGCTGCCTTTACACCAGGGCAGGCTCTGCTCTGGCAGGGTAAGGCAGGAGCTGGTACAGGGATGACAAGACTGGAGAGCAGCAGAGAAGGCTGACAGCAGGTTTGCAGGGGGCAGATACCCTCCCTACACTGGAGGCATGCAATATAATTGCATATAAATTTTATAAAAAATCCTCTCAGATTTCTTTATTCACTGTATGCATGTTGCTCCTGGTGCAATGTCACACAGTGTTGTGACAGCACTGACATGCATTTGCTTTAAGCTAAACCAGGCCTGGCATGCACCTTTTGCTAAGCTTAGCAAGAAGCAGAATTGGCCAAAGCTGGAGGATGTCCTAGGAGCCATGCTGGGTGCAACCGCGCCAGCCTTCGCCCTGCTTTTCACTTCTGTTGCATGGCATGTTTCCTCAGAGCCCCTGTATCTTGGGGTAGGATAAGAGGAGAGTGGAAATGTGGACCTATCTTCCAGACAGCAGCAGCAGGTGGGAAACGGATATATTACATCCCAAGATGATGCATGCTCCCATTCCAATCAACTCACTAGTGCAGCTAGCCCCAGATCTGCAGAGAACACTATTTAGATGGTGGATTTCATTCAGATGGCATCTGAAACTTATTTTTTCTTGAATTTAATTTTAATTAATTGTGCTGCCAAGGGTGAGCTGAAATGGCCTCTGTTTTTAATTTTTTTCTCTCTGGAGTGGATGTCTTAAACTCCTTCCTATAATGATATGGCTGTAGCTTGCAAAAAGCCAGTCTGGATTTATTATTCTGCCTCTTCCCTTGTCCCTTCTAATCCTAGAGAGAACATTGCAATGACTACTGGTTAGAAAATTAGCTAAGTGAACTGTATACTGTATTCTCTTTCAGTATCGCTCCTTATTAGGGAGAAAAAAGAATATATTTCCCTCTCCCCTCCGCTCACCCTGCATTTCATCTAGAGCTCATGTAGGGAGCATTTCAACTGACTACTGCAGCCTTCTTGCAAAATGACACAAATCTCAAAACCCTTAGGATAACTCTCGACTTTTGGTGCAAAGCACAGCAAGTAGTATCGTATGTGTGGAGAAAGACAGTAGTGAGATTTGCTACTGTTGCACAGGTGCTAAAGAAACAGGCCTGTCAGGGTTGCTCCTGCACTAGACAAGCAGCACTCTGTCACCTGTCTCCTATTTGAGCACTGCCTCTGAAAGCACTCAGTATTTTAGGTGCTCACAACACAGCCCTGCAGTTCCCCTTTGGGTCCGTAAGGTTGGACCCCTCCAACTGATTGTGCTAGATTTGGTGGGTCCCGACACAGGGTAGTGCTGCAATGGTGAGCTGACCCATGTAGACAGCCCTCGTATTCAAGAAAACCCTGAATAAAAGATGCTTTCCACCAGCTGCAGCCTGGCAGCATGATTTTTTGTCATCAGAGGAATGCCCACCAAGGCATCCTCCTCCAGGTGGTCCGTGCATGGTGTTTGGAGGTCAAAAACATGGAAGGACTGCCAATGGGGGCATGCACAAGGTAGCTGACCTCTTCAGCAAAGTATGGACACAACGCCCTATAGCCTGGTTTAAAATATTGTCAAAATTAAACTGAATCTGTAGCAGGTAGAAAGCCAGAAATGTCCTTGTAAAACATTATTGCTATCCAGTTAATAGTAGATTTTGCTTGTCCATATGGACCAGTTAAAGGAAGGAATTTTCCCGAACTGAGTCAATTTATTGCACAGAGGCCATTTTAAAAGAATATCTGACAAAGGGATAGATGAGCCTGTTATGAGAATAAACTCCCACAGAACTAAAAAGACAGCCCCAAGGAAGGCCAACCTGATAAGAATGGAGAGTTATTAAATGAAGATACTCTTTGTGCTCCAAATCCAAATATATCTCATGCAAGAGCAGAGCTTTCTAAAACAAATCCCTGTGACAGATGAAGGATTTAGGCACAGCTAGGTTGTCTGTTTAATGAATTCTCTGCATTTACCCCACCGAGAGAGGAGGATCCAAACACTGCTATTCAGAACCTTTTTCATGTGGATCAGAGCAGCCACAAATGACAAAAGACTAATTTTGCCTCGTTACCCCCCTTCACAGCTCATCTGTCCTACTTTTTACTTTTAAAAGAATGAGTAAGTCAAAAACCCCTCCAATATTTATGGATGCTCTGGTTCTTTTAGGCTCACTGACTATATGTGAGCCATGAGCCTAATTACATATTTTAGGCGTGTATGTAGTTCTTGCACTGTATCAGGAAAACCTTGACTTGGAGGCGAGGAAGATGGCTCAAAATGAAGTTATACATCCTTTCCTGTACCAGGCAACATCCTATCCCACAGGGACCTCTTCATGTGGAGATCCAGCCCCTTTCTGGTTCACTCCTGCATCAAGCCTGGCCTGTTGACAGGAGCTTTACAAACCCATGGAAAAAGAAGGCTCAATGGATTATCTGATAGACCGGGGCGGGGAAATAAAGGTACATATCAGTCCAAGAGAATGTCATTTGGACTCCATGGGCTGTCAGCCACCTTTCAGAGGGTAACGAGCCGAAATCCCAATTTCCAGTAATTTCTTTCTTTGATTTTGTTTTGAAAGTGGATATTGCAACACTGCACGTGAAGCATTTCACAGCTGACCTCTGCTCACAATAAATACCCAGCTTGATGGCTAACCCCAAGCAGTTTGTAAGCAACAAGAGTCAGAGGCATTTTTTAAGGCTTTAGTTAATGAATTGATCCACCTGACAGTTGAAAGAGAAGCCCTTTTATCTTAAAACAAAATTGAAGCCCTCTATGCCTCTGTCTCTAGAAGCAGCCACAGGATGATGCTGGGTGTTTGTACCCAGCTTCTCTCCCTGAGCTGCCCCTCTGGCCTGGCTGTACAAAAGACACTCCAAAGAGAGTGACATGGCCTGACAGCTATAACAAACGCTGAAGTCCCAAATGAAAAGGTCTCCATGTGTACCAGGCATTGTGCAGCCCAGATTTCCGCAGCAATTTCTCTTACCAAGACATGCCCTCCCCCTCATTACCCAGCAGCCGTGGGAGACTGACATCCCACCTCAGGTGGCTTCCCCCGGAACTGGCAGGAACAAATGCTGACCTTACTGCTTGCTGGCTACCAAATTCCTGCCCTCCGGGGACCACACCTCATGCTGTGACTACCTGGAAGGAGACAAACTGCTCCAGAAGAGTTAGGTTTCCCTTAGCTTCTATGTCCTGTAAGCTCTCTGCGGATCTCTTTGATAGATTCCTATGTCTTAACTGGCTTTAAATGCCTATTTGGGGCACCTGAGTCTCTCCCCAAGAGTCATCAGTGAATAAATGAATCTCCCCTTAGGATTAACAGAAGCAAAATGCATTGGGCACCTACTGGGTTAAGTCCAAATCCAGCTCAGATTTGCCTTAGGAGCAAATCTAAGCTGTCTGTCTTCATCCTTGACCTTGTTTCCTTTCCCTTGGCATTTAGCAATCCTCTTTCCCAGACCAAATAGCGCAAGAGATGCCGGGACTAGGTGTTAGCAACCATCCAAGTGAAGGTTACTTTAAATCCAGACTGACTTTCTGACTTCTCCTCCTGTTCTCCTGAGCCACCAGCTACAGAAATTTTTCATCTCTGATAAAGCAGATTAGCTACTGGAAATGTCAGAGAGAGGCTACAGATGGCTGCACTGTGGGGAAATATTTCCTTGCTAGCCCTGGAAGCTGCTGAGCACCAGACCCCAAGAGAGATGCTCCACAGTCCATTGCATAAAGTGACTTGGCCTGTGAGGCTGTTAATGCAGAAACACCCCAATGTGCTCCGTTCAGTGAAGTTCGCTAACAGCAGCGAGTCAAACCTACAGACAGCTTTGTGGAGGGGAGGCGGGATGGGTTTTTTTCCTTTTTGCTACTTCCATTTCTTTCTTCTTTAATTTTGGTAATGGATCAGAGTCAAATGAACAACATCTGGCAATTAGCACATCCCTTGCCTGGCTCCGATCTGCCACTAAGTTCTGAGTGTTTGCCTTTATTTTTAAATGGGTGGCTGTCAGAGAGAATTAAATGGTGCCTAAAGAAGCACACAGACATTATAATTAAAGGCACGCCAACCTTGACAGGTAGCTGAGAGTGGAGTTCAGAATTTCAACTTTTCATGGGAAAGGGGGCTGTTGGCACGCGCATGTGCTCTTAAACTCCATGTGTTTTCCCCAGCTGATCTATCCCCAGGTGCTTTTTATACACCCGTGCTTGCAATTAATTGTCTCTGTCTGCTCCATTTCAGCAGCCACCCAGCCCAGTATTGCGAAAAGAAGCATACTTTAAATCTAAGAATAAAACTGGAATCCATTAGCTGTGATTGCATGTGCTTCTGCAGGGCTTTGCTGTTAACAAGGATAGAAATGATTTAGTGGAAAACAGAACAGGGAGCATAAACTTGCTGGCACGCAGAGCATCCTGAAATCATGTCGTCTGTAATCCAAGGAAAGTGACTTCTGCTGGGAATGAAATGCCCGGTGCTCTGGGCTCTTTCCTGCCAGGCCATATTATTATAATCATGGTCTTCCCCCAACTCCATGATTTCTCATTCTGCTCCTAATTCAAACAGGGTCAAATCTTCCTCCTTTCAGTGTTGACCCATCCAAACCACAATCTCAGCTGACTTTTTTAGGGAATAAAGGGAGCATGGAAACTGGGGTCATCTGCTACCTGCTCAGCTTTTGCCCCAGTGCTGAATGGAGGACAAACATCACATTAACACGATCTAGCCTGGCCTCACACCCTCGTTCAGACAGTTTCAGGCTCTGAGGCTGCCAGTCCACCACCTTTCCTGTCATTTCCTTAGGGCTGTATTTGAAGGGCAGGTAAGGTGGTGGGCAATGGTCTCCTCTCAGTCTTAGGGCTGGTGCTGGCTTTACAGAGGTGGGCAGAGCTCCATCCCTGATGGAAAGGGCTGTGCTGCCATGGAGTTTCTGCGCTATCACACAGCTGCAGGTTTGAATATTACACCAGGAAACACCAGCTTGGAGAGTGCAGCCTCCCCACATCTTGCCTTCTAAATCCACACCTGCCAGTCTTGGGTCTGTTGGTGATTTTAACTGCTGTCTGTGGGTTTAAACTGGACAGCATTTTTACAAGATTTAACAGCCACGCTGTCCCATCTGGAGCGTCTTCAATAAGGCAGTGCTGGCAATCTGGCTCTGAAGTTTTCAAGCAAAGATGTAAACAAACTCACTCCACTGATCCTTGCATTACCTTCACGGTAGTTGCTTTGCTGACTCAGCTTGCTGAGATGAGCCCATCCTGTCAGCGCTTAACAACAACCTCATGAATGTCTTCCAGCTGCCCATCTTATCAGGGTGGGTTCCCTGCCCACCCTGGAAACCCAAGGTGAATTTGGTGCAAGTTCAGTTAGCGTCCTAGGGGAAAAGGAAGCAGAGAGGCGTTAGAAGGGAGGAGTAAGACAAGCATGGCAAAGCAACTGTAAGGCTGAGGATCACTTGAAGCTGGTTACACAACCTCCTGCTTGCAAGTGCTAGCAGTGCTTTAGTACTGAACAGCCCCACCTGAGGAAAGCAAGGAATCATCCATCGCCCTTGTGCATCCAGCCTGGCATCCTTGTGAGTCCTCCCTGGAGTGAGGAGGTGGTGGGATGTCCCACTGGTCCCAGCTCACCTGACACAACAGCATGACAGGATGAACCTGCCTGACCTGGGGCAGTCAGGAAGCTGTGACTGATAGCTTTGCTGCTCGTAATGGGTTGTGATAGCAATGCCAAGGCTCAAAGCCAGGCTAATCAGTGGGAGTCTGTTAGGGAATAAACTCTCTTCCCATCTTCTTGCTACAGAAATGCTGTAGATGAAAAATGACTGAAGGAAGGTAAATTCAGGGGGGAAACACCAGCAGGATGGTACTTCTCTATCTCTGTCCCACACCTTGATTCTTCTTCCCACCCTACTCCCTACCTTCCTCTCTCAACTTCTGATATCTATCTGTGTCTTTCCCCCCCCTCCTTCCCCTGCGCTCCTCCCCAATCCCTCTCTCTGTCTCTGATGGATGGAACCATTAGTGGAATCACTGTAAATAATGTGTAAAGTTAGAAGTTACAACAAGGTATCTCATTAAAGCCGCTTCACTCATCTTACTTCCCAATTAATGTTTAAGGCTTCGCTGGAATGCGGTGACAATATGTCACAGCATATCATTGTGGCAGGCGACAGGAAGTTAATAACCCACTGGCCCTTAAAGGAGCCTTTAATGTCAGCTGCAGAGGAGTAAATAACATTGGCTTCTTCCCCCAGCCCCCCACCCTCCTTTCATTTTCTTTTTCCTCTTTTAATTCACTGCAGGAATGAAAGAGTTTTGTGCTGAAATAACATCATTATCTCATAAAGCCATCTTCTCACAGAGGCAGAGCACAAAGGTGTCGCTCAAGGGACTCTGGGATTTTCGGCAATGTGACAAAGTTGCTCCAACTCACCACCCCGAAAATTCTGGAACTCGTGGAGTGTTTGCCTTCACCCACCCTTTCTGCCTCTATTTGTGGCCTCTTTCCTCCTTTAATAAAAGAAATTCCCCCATCCATCTTTTCTTCGTATAAATTTCTACCCCCTTCCCACATGTGCGAGCCCCTAAACACAACTGCACAGCATCAGTGTAGTCGAAAGTTTCCTTTCATGTGTAACAGTTTTATCTGTCATTATTGAAACTTTCTTCCTTTGACATTGCTGCTTTCCAGGGGACAAGTAATCTTTGCCTTTCATTCCTCTAAGTACCTGTTCACTTCAAGTGCAATTGCTGCTCTTTACCCTCCTGTTGCCATGTGATGGGTCTCGAGACCTCCTGAACATCAACCACCACAGACTCCAGACTGGGAGTGATCCCAAGTGGCTCTTACTGGAGTCAAGGAAACTGTTCCAGTTCATCTCAGAGCTGCCAAAACTGAAACCAAGCTCCTGATTTCAGAAGAAGTGGTGTGGCATCAGTGTCACTAGCCTGATCCCCTCTGGGGATATAAAGATCCGTTAATCACACTGTGATACAACATAAATGACCCATTATTGAAAAATCATTTTTTAAATATATTTCTCCCATGAGTAGGAAGAACAAAACCCGCACTTGTGTAGTGTATTTTTTTTTTTTTTTTTTAATTACAGGGAAATTGTCTAGGGCTTGGGGAATGAATCCCACAAACTTTCTGCTCAGCTCAGCCACAGACCCAATACGCTACGTCGGGCAAATCATGTATGGATTTCTCATGGTCTTGATTTTCTCCTGTACAGTGGGTCTAAAAATGTTTGCTTTCCACACCTGGGTTATTGCTTTAGTGTTTGGAAAGGTCTTTCAAATTTCAAGCTAAACAGCCTAGTGTTGTGACTATATAAATACTTATTCTACTTATTGTACAAGGGATATTACAAATATGTCCCTAGACTTCTGTTCTAATAATAGGAAAATTCAGGATGAATATCAAAGGCAGGTTCCCAGCAATGAGATTAACTGTTATTGCAAAAAGGTCCCAAATGAAAAGTCAATATTGGTTCTTTCTGAGCATTTAAAACTTCACTAGTTCCAAAATGTTGGAAGCCATGTTTTCTCCAAGACAATAAGGATGGCCAACCAAGCTGTGTTGCACCTTCATGTGAGCCTGAATGGGCCATAAAACATATTGTGCAGCACAGAAGATGGAGAGAGTTCAGGAGAGAATCACAGGGTGTGACAGGACCCTGAATCCCAGAGAGGTGCAAGCAGTAGCAGGATGAGCATGGAGCTGAGTCTTAAAGCAGCTGAAGTTTGTTTCGTGCAGTACTGGAGACAGACCAGCACCTCAGATTGGAAACCACAAACTGAATGGAAGTGGGTGGGAATTCAGCATTTCATGAGAGTCCCCAGTGAGGTAAGAACTAAGAGACCCCTGTCTTGTGGGGAATGTGGGCAGGACGAGGTCTGCCACAAGCCAGGGGTCTAGTATGTCATCTAAAGCTCTGTCTGGATCCAGACCTTTGTCCCTCCACCTCATGCAGACCATCCATAAAGGTGACTCATTAGGCCACCAGGTTCTGCCTCCCTTCACTGCTGGAAGTTTAACGAATTGAAAGTTCACACAGTGCTTTGAGATCCTCAGCAAAAGCCACTGCAGAAATGCAAATGTGCTCACTTCCTCCCCCTCTTGTCTAGCTCAAATACATTATTGATTTGCTCATTTACCAGGGGCCACTTGTCAAAAGTGTAACAGCATTAGCAGCACTTGACGTAATAGGGGAATGGAGAGGTCTGTGATTAAGTTTAGACAGCCTTGTTTGACTTAGTTAATTGGTTAAATATATTCAGTTACATGTGATGCTTCAGAATTTCGGCTCCAATAAGGTATAATATTAATTTTAATTAAAGCTCAACAGACTTGGCCAAATATTTCTATTTTCTGAATATTTTTTCTTAATGACATAATTCAAATTCTGCTATAACAGGGATTCTGGTAGCAAGTAAGGCCTGGAACATTTGGCTGACCATGAAAAGTTGAAAGAAGAACTAGATAGGCTAACACTGAAGAGAAACAATTTACTAAAATCTTTCTAAACTGAAGAAAAAATGAGGTGGAGGAAGGAAAAATTCCCCTCTCCTGACTGAAGTTTTCCTGCTGTTTCTTAAAAATCTAGGATTCTCAAAAAATCCATATCTGCAAGAAGTTGCACCTCCTCCTAAGTTTGCCAGGGAGATTTTATGTTGGCTGTCGACCCTAGGCAATCCCTGATCGTTAGTGTCTGTTTTGTTTCTGAAGACCTGCACCCATCACAACAGCAAGGGCAAATAGTATCCTACCGGTTGCTCTTAGCCAAGGCTCCCAAAAAGTGGGAACTCCTACCATTGATCCCTAATTGTGTCCGGAGACAGAATTCCTACTTACGGACACTCCCATAGGACACTGAACCCCATCTCCTTCACTTCAGCATTCTTCTGGGGAGGGAATATTTGTGCCAGGGACATGCCCACCTGAAAGTCTGATTTGCAAAGAGATGTTCCAAGTGGCCAGGTAACTTCCTTCAGCTCTTGCCTGGAGAGGCTTCAGTCTGGCTTACCCAACTGCTGTCATCCTTGGGCCATAAAGATCTCCATCTGAAGCGCATCTGTAGTTACATGAGGAATGTGCAAGCCCCAGTGACACTACCAGACTGGTATAACTGGAGCACACTCACCT
This sequence comes from Falco cherrug, assembly GCF_023634085.1. Lineage (NCBI taxonomy): Eukaryota > Metazoa > Chordata > Aves > Falconiformes > Falconidae > Falco > Falco cherrug. The sequence goes on along the minus strand of NC_073700.1, from coordinate 12,073,725 downwards.
GACCTCTACAGCATAGCAAGACATACAGCAGGTGTTCGAAAGGGGGAGGTGGCTACCTCCGATGAACCACGCTGACGTAATAATTACTAGACTCGGTATTGCCTTCTTAATGACAGCAATTGAAAGTGCAAATACAGCCGCAGCACATTAAAAATAGCCCACTGCTCCCATGAAGCAGCAGCTGCATTTGAGGACTTTTCCCAATGCAGAGCTCTCAGGACCGCCCCCCACCCCCACCCACCCCCGGCTTTCCTGCCAACTCCCCACCCCTCTGCTTTGCATTCCAATTATTTTTCCTTCTCTTTTTAGATGCAGACTCAAAGATCTGAAAGAAGAAAGATGGAAGGCAACTCTTATGCTGCCTACCGACCATAGTCTGGATTTCTTTATATTGGATACACAGACGGTCAATTAAAAAGATGTGATGTTTTTCTTTTGTAGTGTTGGGATCCAGTTCTGCAAGCCTTTAATTATCTGTATAGGTGGAGCAAGGACTGGGAGAGGGTGGAAACAGCATCTATTCTTTCAGCTGAATTGTCCCTGAGAGCATTCAGCTCAGGTATTTTGAGCCTAGTGATATAAAAGAACCACCTTTTGTACATTTTTCCTAGTGTTTTCTGCTGCAAGACCATTAAGGTTCTGATCTCCTGACTGCCACAGGATATAAATGGCCAAGGACATATATAAACATTTTGTTGAACAAGGTCCCCAGCGTGGCCCAATGGTCACACCTTATCTAAAAGGTGAATTCATAGATCTTCTTTAGACCATCTGTAGAGGGTGGATGATGTCCCTGACATGGCTGATAAACCTCAGCACTGACTTCTGCTGGTTTACTTCTGACTGTATTTAATGACGCACCCTGCCCTGACTTTTTATCACCTATTAATTGTGCATCTGCCCCTTAGAAACAACGCAGAGGGGTGCCTGTAGTGGAAAGCATGGTGGCCCATTTCTTCCCAGGGCTCTGGCAGAAATGCTCCAAATCTAAACGAAATGGCTCATTGCCAGCTTTGGGGTGAATTTCTCTCCCTGCTCAGATCTTCTCCTTAATCCACATCGAACATCAGAAGGGTGGTTTAACTGGGCAGCCTCCAACATCAAACGGAGGAGGCAAGAACACAATCCTGTGCATTGTGTTAAGGATTCATGGAAGCCTGATGCCTGGGCAGCATGAGGGTTTGCAGAATCACGCTGTTAGTGGCGTTTAATGAGTACGGCAGTGGGATAATGCATAAAAGGCCACAAGCAGGTTGGGACCTACCGTGCAGCAGCCCAAAGGAAAAAGCCTGACATCTTGCTCTTGTTCAGGGTGTCAGAGAAACCAGAGTTATGTTCCCAGGGGAGTCAGTCATGGGGCTGGAACAGAGCGAGATATAATTATGGAATAATGCGTGTTCTTTTCCCACCACTCCCCCCTTTTCTAAATTAGCTGTCATGTCACTAAAAACGTTTCTGTGTTCCACAATCAGTCCACGTAACTGTAACAAAGCAGCGCAGATCTATCAAACTCAAAATAAACTCTGCTAATGACCGCTGAAATTACCAAATCAGTCCTGCTTCCCAACACCCTGGCCTTACCTCCGCGCCTCTCACCAGTCATCACTCTCTCGTCGCCCAGCTTGGTGGGAAAGGATTGTGTCAGAGCCTGCATCCAGCCACCTAGTATGTTGTCACTTTGCCGTGTAAAACTGTTCTGGATGAAAAGTGTTGAGGTTGTTGGATTTATGCTTTTTTTTTTTTTGACTACGAGGGGGCTGCTGGTTGCTGGGGAGGGCTCTAGGCAGTCACTGGAGGCACTGAAGGGAAAGAAGCAGAGGTACAGCCAACAGTAAAATACCAGCAGAGTGCATTGTTCCTCATCCCTGATTATGCATTTAACTGCATTGCTAAGCACATCTTTTTTTTTTTTTTTTTTTTTTTTTTTTTTTTTGGTAACGGCTCCTCGGAAGTGCAATCTCACTGCTATTCAGATACAATGTGGTTTCTATTCTCTCTCCCAGTTTTAATTATGTGTCCGCCACTGCTCCTTCTCCAAGCTGGCGGGCTCTGAGATTCATAATTTCAGCCTGACACCATAGTAACCACTTAGTTTGATTCAAGACTCTAATGCCATCACTGGCTGGTCTTGAATAGAGCAGGGAGAGAGGGTGTAATTTGAAGGCAGCATCACATAGAAACTGCAATTATTTCTCCCTTTCGGAGGGAAATGTAAACAAAAGGTCATCGCTGGTCAGTGCTCTTCATTTCCATCCTCGCACACTGACAAGCTGACTTTTTTGTTTATTATTTATTTCCTCACCACCCGCATGCCTCCACACCAACACCAGGAGCAGCAGCCAGTGCTAGTTGCCACCCCTCTGCAGGGATATGACTACACCCCTGGGAGAACTCCTCTGGTATTTGAAAATGGCCGCAGACACCTTTGAAAACCACTTCGGGGTCCCATGAAGAAACCAGAGGTGACTGTCCCTGCTAGACCATGCAGCCACTACAGCCCTCCACAGCCAGACGCTCCAGCAGCCAGCACACACCAGTGACAGGCAATCCCGGCTTCTGCTGTCCTTGCAAGAAAGGGACTTGATTCAAATTCTCTTCTCTTTCTTTTTGCCTTCTCCCATGCAGATCCCACACAGCATTTCTTACCTCATTCCCCTGAAGCTAAATATGTGAGTCTCTCATCTGGAGCTCAGAATCCATGACTCCAGGAATGAATCCCTAGCCCCCGAGAGCCATCCTGTCCTCTGCCAGCTCGGAGGGATGCCTCATGGTCACCAGACTCACAGTGAAAGAGCTACTGGACAGTAGTTCCACAGTCCAAGATATAAGCCCATGATCCATGCTTTGCCCCATCTCTGGACACAACCTTTCTCTGATACCACTGGGAAAGGCAGAGACACATAAGACGAATATCAGAAAGACAGATGAATGTGTACACACAGTGAAATGCAATTCACTCGTAGCATTTGCTGCAAATCCCACTGCACTAAATGAAGCTCTCCTGCCTTCCCCCAACGGCTCTGTGATAGAAAGGAGTTAAGTGAAAATAAATGCTCATATCAAATCACAGGTATTGATTTTCTGAGCTAGTAAATGAAGGCGCTTTATCTCCAATGGGAGATTGAATGTCTGTGTGCCACATTTTGCTCCATTTTCATAAAAAGGAAGGCATGGTGGAAATATTTTACCTGGCTTCTCATAAAGTGTAGAGGGAGCAGATTCTTATGTCAATGACAAGAGGTATCAATCAGGAAAACGTCATGACAACAATGGAGCCACTGCGGATTGACGATGGAATAACGAGCCTTGGAGGCCATTCTTGGACATCAGCTCGTCCTTCAGCAAATGTGGCAGCATCTCTCACAGGTCTCTGTAGTCCCTTTCCCTGGCCAGGTGATGAGAACAAGCAGTAACCTGTTCTTTGCAGTTTTTGCTTTGGTTTGCTAGAAGGTAAGCTCATATTTAAATAGTTTAAGTCTACTGGATGGTTTAAGATGGCAACAAGATGGTTTCACTGCTGCTTATGCCTGTTTGGAGCTCTAATGAGTTCTGAGCAGGATGTGATATTGAAATTATAGCTATATTACATTTAATAATCTGCAGAAAGCCTTAAAGGGGGCTGTCCATGGCCTCGAGTAGTAGTTTAGAAGATCAAAGCTGACTGATGCAAAGTAATTCATGTAGACAGGGGGAAGTCACACTCATAAAGGTCCTTTTTGACCAGGACCTCTTTTTGACCAGGTTCATCCACACAGGCATGCCTTGAAGTGAAAGAGCTAAATTTCTGCATCTGAGATCTACAGATCTGTTTTCAAACTTTCCATCTTATCTGGCAGTTACCACCTTATCAGGCAATTTTCTGGCACTAGCAATCCATCTTTGCAGCCCTTCACCCATTTCACTATGCAGTCAGCCCTGATGTATTTTGCTGCTGATATTTCTCAAAGTGGAAAAGATCAAATATATATAAAAATAGATACAAAGAAGCAAGTCATTAAAAAGCAGACTCCGTGCTTTTGCAGCAGAACATGGATTCTTCTGGTATAAAACTGTGCTGCTAACTGCATTTTCACTCCCTGCCTTTCGTGACCCTGCACACCAAGACAGATCAGAGAGGATCCAGTTTAACCCATCGACAGGGAGAAATGAAATGGCAGGTGGATTTCAGCCAGGAGTGACTTCTGCATGAGTGAGGGATGATTAGGAGACAATTCTGTTACTGACTTGGAGCCTGGCTACCTTTTATATCCCCGTAGTATTAAGTGGGGAGCCAAGCGCTGAAGCACAGTTTCCAGGTGCACAACCACTGATCTTAAACTCTGAGGCTTCTCTGTGTCAACTTGAAGAGAATTGGGATGATATTCAGAGTTTAAGAGAGGCTTTACCATGCTGACATGGCCTGAGGCTATTGACCTGTCCACCCCTAGCCTGGCAATTTCTACTGAAGTCTGAGGGAACACAGCTAAACCCTGGTCATTCAGTTTGGTTGCAAAAAGCTCGTTTATCCTGTAGTGGATTTCCACAGGACAGTAAGAGGGAAATTTGGCTCTTGATTATTACTGGTTGAATCTGAGAGCTGAGGAGTGGCAATATGTGTCTAAAGAAGTGACAGTGTTCGCTTTGCTGGGAACATGGGAAGCGTATCAGACACTGTCCCCATCAGCCCATCTTCCATCAGGTATTGAACACAGCCCTGTAGGGAAATGCTGCCTTGATGTCAGGCCCCAAAGTGGTCTTTGCTGTGCAGTTGCAAAGCAGCACTGTGATAATAAGAGAAATAGTTTTGTGACAGCATCCTTTGAAATTTACTTTATTATTTCCTGGTTATTGTACAGCCCTTCTCGAGGTGGTATGTGAGCATCTTGCAGGAGTTCAGATCTGCGCAGAGAGGCGGGCGCTTGAAATAAATAAATGGAACAAGGCACATTTTTGTAAATCTCGACTGAAGCAGTCAAGTTACTTTTGTCAGAGCCATGGGGCAAATAGGTGAGATTTCCTTTTCATTCCCAGTGGGAGGGTTGAACATAAAGTGTTATCATTCTGTTTTGGTAGGATTTTAATTTTCATGATGACAATCGTTTCATGCCACCAAGATCTGTTAGCCTCTCTTTGCAGCTGGTTGTGGTGGCTTGGGGTTGTTGTTTTTTTAGTGGAGGAAGAGGACAGGTGAGTTTTTATTATTATCCCCCCACCCATTTGTCTGAGGCATCTTTTTCAATAATCTTCGTACTGCAACAAACAGAAACATCACCCTGCACAACCTCTCCATAGAGTGTGAACATCAATCCTTTCTTATTAAGCTGAAGCTAAAATACTCATAGACAAACTGTTAAAAAGAAGAAAGCATCCACACTGTGGTGGAAAAAGTAAAATGCAGTAATTGTCCAAACCTTTCAACAAAGAATGTCTCAGTAGGGTGGAGAGGACCTTTTCCTTTTTGTGGCAAATTGCCAGAAGACTCCAGGAAACTTCACTTCACCAATATATATTTATTTTTAGGCACAAAATCACATTTATTGCCCTTGATTTGTTCCAAAGAAAGAGGAAAAGCAAGTATCTTTCCCTGCCCAGCTTCCTGCACATGCTATCCCTATCTTACATTGATGCTCTTTTTTGAATGCTTTCTGAATCTGATTTATTTGCAGTCTCCCAAGGAAAAAAAAAAAAAAAAAAGCACTCCCTGTCATGTCTACACAGCAACAAGAGAGAGAACTGGAGCATGTGTAGACATATTGGGTGGATGAATCTGATTAAATTCAGGCTTCTAAGTTTAAGCTAGTCACCCAAAGCTCCTTTCTTATAGTAGACAGACATCTCATCAATATACAGTCAATGGAGCCAGAGGTGTAATTCACCTCATTCCAAAGCAGATGCCTAAAGTAGGTCACATGAATCACACCCTTAACAGGCTGTTTCTCCCCATTGACTATAGAAGGGTCCTAGCATGACTGAATCATTTGTAGATACTGAAACCACCGTTGACTGAAGTGACTTCTATGCATTGCACAGTGCCACTCCATGCCCTTGAATGCTTGCATGAGCAGTTCTTCTGCCCTGATGTCTCTGATGCTGTGGTGGTGTTGCTGTTGTTACTTACCACAGGGAAGTAGGGTAGGTTCAACTACGGAGATCAGGCTAAAGGCAGGTCTCACTGAGGGATCCTGAGGCAACTTAGGAGAGCGCTGCAAGCAGCACAGGGCAACACGAATGATATTTTCATACTGATCTTGGATACAGTACACCAGACAGCTTTGTGCAGCTTTATGAATCAGTCCTCTGAAAGCATCTTTCAGCAATCAGAGATGACTAGGCCTATGGAAGTCCTCATTTTATCATCATCATCATACCTGAAGTAACCAAGGGGCAGAGAAAGAAGATGACAAGACGATGAAAGCACCAGAAAAAGGAGCTCAGCCCTTTTTCTCTGCTATGCTGTATCTTTGTGACTTCTGGCAACTCGCTGCCTCTGTGATTCCATCTCCTACCTGCAGCACTGAAGTAACTGTCTTCCTTCACCCTCCTCAGGTTTATCTCTTGGACCACAAGTACTAGCTGATAGGAGATGAAGACATAAAACCATGGCCCAGAAAGGTGTTGATCTCTGGATTTGATACACAACTTCAGTCCAAATAGCAATAAATGTAAGTGTCTGAAGGCTGGAGAAGCATCTGAGCTTAGTTGGGGATGTGAAATGGATTGACTGGGTCACCTTTTTCCTTCCTCTACCAGGAGATTCTTTAAATGACCATTAGAAAAAAAAATAAACAAACAAACCAAATCAAACCAAACAAACCAAAACAAACAAACAAAACCAAACTTAAGCAAGACAGCATGAAAACAGACCTGTGAAATATACACCGACCTGCTCAGGTCTAACCAGAAGTCTTCCAAAGCAGAATCCAGAAGTTAGACGTGAGATTTTGATGCCTAGTGAAGATAACTTTTTAAAGAAAAGAAACTTGTTATAGCCTGAACTAGTCACTGCTTCTCACAGCTATTTTCACGAATCCAGAAAGACAGTCCATGTATTATTTAAACCACCCAATTTATTGAACAGCTCAAACAGGCTCTCTCTCCAGCAGTCAGGGTTGATGAGGACTCACAGAAAACTTTGCAAAACATTCTGCTTTCAGCCAGTTCTGCTCCAGCTGTAGGAAATTTTGCTCTCTTGCCTGGATCATTTGCATGAATAAAGGTCTTTGCTCCTGTCACCTCTTTCCTGCCTCATAGTAGAACCTCTGGTGATAGCAACAGAGTCACCTGTGCTGCTTCAGAGAGAGGTGTTGTAGAGCTTCATGGCCCCAGGCCAGTGCCTTCATATGCAGTGATGACTCCACTGGCAACATCATAGCACAGGTGTATCAGAGAAAGCAGGAAAAGAAGAGCCTTTAATAACATCTATTCTGCGATCTGTTGGAACTGGAATAGCAGACGTTAGCTGGAAGGCAAGTGCTCCCATCCATGGGTTTGAAAAGAGGATTGTGTTTAAAATCCTTTGCGATATCCAGCAGCGAGCTGCCCATCTGGAGTTCCTTGGGTATCAAAATTCTGCATATGCCATAAAAGGAGGTAGAAGTCTACGTGTTTCCAAATAAAACCCACACAGGCAGGGCTCTAAGAAGCTGTGAAACTGGGAAGTAAACCAAACTATCTCATCCTTCAACTAATCTTGGGTTTTCATTTTTCAGCCTGCACTTGGATGAAAGTTGAGGTATCCAAACAAGTTATTTTTTTCCTTAGTAACAATCCTTTGCCTCTCCTGGATTTTCTCACATCTGAGTCATGAAGAGGTGCGTTTATATTGGAAATGTGTGTAAGCAGATCTTCCCTAACTAGTAGGGGATTGGAGAGAAACAGCTGAACACGTAGATGCTCGTACATGCACAGATACACACAATGGACCTAGCACAGCTAGTTATAAATCTAATAAACTGGCAAGCACTGCGATCCTTGTGCTGCCCATAAATAATTCACTGCCAAGATGCTTGTAGGAACAGCACCTTCTGCATAGTCCATGGGAAATTCTAACGGGTACCGAGCCCTGCTGACTCCAGTTATTAATCCTGTTTATTGCTGCAGTGCCAAAGGGCGAACACAGAATGAGCCCCCTTTGGGCTAAGCACTGTATAAACACAGACTCTTGAGTTTAAAAGGACTTTGGGAGGAGAAATCTCTGGTATAACTATGTTAGCCCAGCCCCAGGACTGTCAAGATTCAAAATTTCTTTCCTCTCCAAGAGACAGCAATAGCTTTTAGGCAAAATCCTCTGCTTTATGTTAGAAATAGACCCCGGATGCTGGGTCTGGAGTCTGATAAGGATGTGAGTGTCTCCAGCTCTAAAGGATTTGGATGAGTTTTGCTCATTAGAGCGGTCTCTGCAGCATATATCACCCCACTGGGAGGACATGGCAGAGGAGGGAGGAAGATTTTGCCCCTTCTTCTGGGAATGCTTTGTTTCAAAAATGCAATTTATCTGCCAAAAAGTACGTTTTCTCAAACAGATTGACTGCCCTGCTCTACAAATGTGCAGAAGTCCCAGGCCTGGTGGCTTTCCCACATGCTGCTTCACTGAAACATTTGTGGGGAGGAAAAGGGACCAGTTTCTGTGCCCCCTCAACCCTGGGTTGGTTTGCCACCAAGAGCCAGGGAGGAGAAGCCACGGAGCAGGTACTTTCTACAGCAGCCGTAGTCAGCGAAGTGAACACAATTTCTTTCAAGGGGCAGCTGAGCAGCCATTAGACCGTCACCAACCTTGACCAGTAGCCTGTGGGTGGAAGAATCTAAAAATATCCCATTGTCTTAAGAGCCAACCTGTCCCTTTCCATTGTGGTTTCTAAACACACCCCAGTGGAGGCTGAGTTTTCAAAAGCGTTGTAGAAAACGTTTGCTTCAAGGGGTCCCTTTTGCTTTACCCAGCAATGAGTGGGTGAGACAGGATTCAGCAGGGGTAGCTGTAATCTCCCTTCTACCGCAGCTTAGAAATGGCATTTCAATTGCCTTAGCTGTAGAGGAGAGCTACAGTTCTACAAAGCTCTCTCAGATCTACCAGTAAATGCTCCCAGTCAGTGCTAATCAATATTATTGATTTATTTTTTTTTTTAAATCCTGAATCACAGTCTTGATTTTTCATGGGGCATGACCCAGGTGAGGTGGCTCTATGGTTTCCTAAGAAAAGCCTCTTTCTGTGACTTCTGCTTGCCACGGAGTACAAGAGAGGACTTTTGCCACCCAGCTGAACTGCTCACCTCGTCATAGACTACCAGAAAGATCCTGCTTATACTTCAATCTGCAAATCAACCTGTCTTCACTTTGCTCCTGCCCATTCCTGATGGAACAGGCTGCTAGAAGGTCATTAATACAGCTGAGCCTAAGCATGAAGATTGGACACACATGGGGAGACACAGGATTCAGGCCTGGGAGCTTTTCGAAAAGAGCGATGCTAGCTCCCCCCACAGCAGCAGCTGTAAAGGAAAGGAGAGGTGCTGGTGACACCAGGCAGGGAGGGGGTCACAGGAGCCGTGGTGGTCTCAGAGTAATGAATAGCTCCAGGCTGTGCTTTGAGTCTGATGCTGGGGACTGTGGCTGTGGGCTGCAGCCATGGAGGTGAAATTCCCTGAAAATAGACATTTATACATATGTGTATAATATAAACTTGTAAGCCATAAAGTGAAGGCTGGCTCTACCTCTTCCAAGGTGGGTTTCCCAATAACGCCTTAAATGAAGTGTCTCAAATAAGGATTTAATTTAGACTTAATAAGGAGAGTTATTGCTCTGTAATGAAATAACAAGTAGTTATTGCAAACATATTCAGTGAGGTTTAACAGCCTTGTAATAGATACATAGAAGCTGTGGCCTGGCTAGGAAAGTTCAGCGAATATCTTCTTAATCTTTATACAGGGTTTGTGGTTTTTTTCTCAGCACGCAATTACTATTTCATTAAATTTGTATTAAGCAACAGCCATGGGTGGGAAAACCCAACTATTTCTCCAGCATTGGCTACTATTGTCATGCCTATTGTCAATTCAATGCTTCTGTTCCCTCCATGGACTATTAAATGTATTAAATTGAAGCTGTTTTCAGGAACTGGAGACCTGGGTAGGATCAGGTATGGGATGCTGATATTTCATGAGCCACTTAGGAGAGATTTTTAACCTGAAATGTGATGTCCACATCACCTTCAGTAAGGACCTGATCCCCCTTTGGACCACAACAGGATCACCTGTGGGGTGGTGTTCATGTTCGGGGATCCTGTGCACCCAAGAAAAGTAAAACCAGGCTTGGTTTGGGACAGGGAGCCCCCCCTGGGACCAAGGGGGCAACAGCATTTGAGGGAGACATGGTTCCTTTCCCTGTGCTCAGCCACCCACCCCTGGGGCTCACCACGTTAGTGCTCTCCTCTCTCTAAATATGAACACAGAAAGCCTTTGGGCTGCTGCCAGAACAGATCCCCATGAATCCTGCCTTAGTCTGCTCCTATTATTTGCAGAAGTTTCTGCCACAGAATCGCCTCCCCCAAAACCTCCTACCTGCCCATTAGGCATTAGCCTCAGCTAGATGATCTCAACCCAGGGCAAAACGAGGAGCTCAGGCTTGAAGTTAGCAGGTACAATAGAGGATGCAGGTAGAAAGCAGAATTGATTACTTGAAGAGAAAAACTACAATCACACCCCATGCTGTCACAAAAGAAACCCATGCCCCAGCTAACAGAAGAGAGAATCGCACTTTCTTTCCACCAGCCAATGACTTAAATTGATCTAATGTAGGAAGTCATCCTGGCTAATTCTAATTTTATAGAGTCTAATGGCCATCACTTAGCTGTGATCACACTTTACCCAGTGTGTGAAAGAGACACAGCTCGAGTCAGGGTGGATGGGAAGGCAAGTGAGAGAGTATCTGCTTTACAGCTGTGGGAAATGAGGCAGGGAAGGGGGACAGAGGGAAATAAACCCACCCTGAATGAGGCAGCTCCTTAGCACATCACAAACTGCATGAACGGATCCTGAGCAATTACAGAGATCTCCCCTCTGTATTGGTTTTAAAGATTACTCTCCCTGTAATCTGTCTTTTCGGATCTAAATGGCCTGTGACAAAAGGCCTCTGATTAAGCACATCTTTTGCTTTGTTACACCTCTGGGTGAAACTGGTGCTGCTGAAAATAACTGAATAAAGATGAAAGGAGAGATGGCTGACTGCAGGCTCCCGGTGTAGGAGGCTCTTCAGCGTCAGGTCCAAATTTGTTGGAATTTTAGCCACAATTCATTCCAGATCAAACATAATGTTCCACTCAACCTGAAATAAAACATTTGATTTTAGGTTTTGGGAAACTTATTGTGGATCTATAAAACTTCCATGTGAAAAATCACTTAGTTTATTGTGATTATACTTTGAGGAAAACTTCTTAGGTATTTTAAAACAGAACCTATCCAGCAAAACATACAAAGGTGCAAAACTATTTGGCTGACCTACGCCTGCAATTCAAATGCTCATGAGCGAATCCATCCAACTTCGCTATCAAAGGAAAGTAAGTTTCACATTTAAGTTTCTTTTTTCCAGTGGGATTTTACAAAGCTGAGACGAGGATTTTTTTTCTAATTTTCTTTAAAAATTACCCAAGAATTAGCTTTATAAGGACCATGGTGGCTGCAGGGGGAACAAGCAAATTAAACTTACCAAACACAAAAAACCAACAAACATAGCAACATTGTCTACACTTGGGAAAGAAAAGATGTAATTGAACAGCCCTGTGCACAGGGAGACCATCTTCTTTCCCTTTAGCAATCCAAGTACTTGCTGTTATATCGGTGAAGACATGCTTTTCAGCCATTACAACTTGTACTGATCCACAGCCATTTAGCAATACAGGACACACACAACTTTAGCTTATAGCTCTGCTTTTTTGCTTTCCCTTAGGACAGGTGAAACGCTGCATTACACGCGTGTAGTACAAGCAAGTGGCATCTCTGCTGAATGATGTGGGTGATGCTTGCTGGGCACATGCATGGCTGGAAGGCAAAGTCCAGAAGTGATGAAGGATGCCTGTGTGGAGGAGCTGGGGAGGGAAACTCCTCTTTCTTCTGAGATGGCCATTGTGTCCCAGTAGAAAGGAGAGGCTTTTTTTGGCTTTTTTTTTTTTTTTTTTTTTACACATCATCTACACTGCATACAAAATAGTGTTGCCACAGGGTGGAAGATAACAAGTCTGAACATCTCTCAGGGCTCCACTTCTGAGAGGACTTGCTGGCAAATTGGCAGTAGAGGAGAAGGAGCAGAGGGAGTTAAGTCCCAGAGCCTGTGTCCTCAGTCCCAGGCACAAACACTTGAGCCAGCAAGGAGGTAAACATCACTGTGGTTTGTCAGAAGCAAGAATAAGGATAATATCCTCAGCTCGGTGAGCAGTGCCTGTCACGGAAAGCAGAATTAGTCTTTCTAACTCTTTGCCACTGAAAAAGTGATTCATAACTCCCAAGTCACCAAGTGGAGGGAACCTGGGTTGCAAAGCATTGCTGATACAACTGCACGTGCAGCGATCCAGGAAAGAGGTCTTTCACTGCCTGGAAGAATTGTTTCTCCTTCCTCTCAGAGGGAATTTTTCATAAACCCTGGTTCCATTAGCAATCTAAATATACATCTATTTTTCCTGGATCCACCCAGTTCTCATCCAGGGAACCAAATGTAAATTTTGGCTGTTGAAGCATTCAAGGTCTGGGCCACTTCTTTGTTCCAAATGGGTCCTCAATTAAGCTGCCAGACTGGGAGGCCAGAATCATCCCAGTGAGCAACTGGCCAAGACCCTGTACCTGTAAACCTGACGGGCTGAATTCTGCTTTTCTTTGCCCTCCTACCCTGAAAAAGTTCAGGGAAATCATTTCACCCCATTAATTCAGGAGTAGCAGGCAAAAGCAGAGGTATATCTTATCCATTGCTGTTCCAAGGGAGAAAAGAAGTGAATTTCCTTCAGCCCCAGAGACCTGCAGACACAACAATGTCCACACAGATGTCAAAACAACTTTCTCCTTCCTATCTCCGCGAGATCTCACACAGCTGCTTCATTATTCTTTAAAACAAAAGGGCAGTTGCTGTTCCAGATGTTTCAGCTTGCAACTGAATGATTCCTTTCTTGTCTCCCCCCAGCATCCATCCCCATGCTTTCTTTTGCAATTCTGTTGTCTAATTTGCAAAAGCAAATCACATGGGCAAAACCTTTTGCTTTTCACCTCTGCTCCATCCCAGCCCTATCATTGATTAGATATGCAACTACATTCAAAGGAGATACTCCATGGACAGAAGCAGGAGATATCTGAAGTTTCTGCTTTTGAGGGACAAGCTCTGTCTGCTTTTGGGGCACAAGCTCTGTGGATAATTGTTGAATGAAGGAGATTAATAGGGCAGTAGGAAACCTGTAGGCTTAGTGATTCAGTTCCTTTCCTATCAGTCCTTGAACAAACGGCAAAAGATATCCACAATTTGCCTAGGAAAGAAGGCGATCAATTTAAGTAGCATGCATGCATGTTTGATAAACTCATTCCTCAAACCCTCAATGGCTGTTCCAAAAAGTGTGCATGAACTTGGTACACCCACCAGAAAGAAGCATTTCCAAAGCTCACCATCAGAAAGGTGCAGTGGACAGAAGAAGGAAAGCAGCGGGAGGTGACAACAAGAAATGGAGTTATCCAAACTGAGCCTGCAGAGCCACAGCACTGCCCTCTTCAAGGTGTCCAAGCCCTGCTTGACCTGGAGGCTGTGCCACAAACCTATGGACTATGCAGTCAGCAGAGCCCCAGCCTAGGACATTGGAGCCCTTTGATCCCGGCTCCGCTGCAGGAAAAGCTTAGGGAGGGCTGACTCCTCGCTCCTTCCAGCGCACAAATATCTTTGACTGCACCTCCGGGCAGAGGAGATTGTCAGCAAAGTAAATTCCTTTTTGGGGGTCCCATTGTGAGAGCTTCACTTTAGGAGCTACCATGGAAAGGGGTGACATGGCCAGGTGAAAACCCCACATCCCACAGGCTGCTGCAGGGGTGCGATATATTAATAAACCAATTCCTTACAGCTATGGCAAGGGTGCAAGGCAGCCACCACTTGTTTGGAAGACTACAGTTTTCTGCTAGAGCGGTGGGGAGAGAAAGACCTGTTTTATACCTAAATAATAAAAATCATAAAGGGAGACAAATAAATAAATAAATTCTTCTTGATAAATGCATTATTAGCTGTAATAGGAGCAATTACAAGAAGAATGGGAAGTGACAGCTGCAGGCCCCAGATAGCCAAGGCACAAAAGGGGAGTTTTAGACAAATGTCTTTCAGATAATGGGTTCATTTCTCGACTAGTTTGGGGAGGGAGGTGGCAGACATGGGAAGCATTAGCAGGCTGTGCTGCACATAGGGAGCGGAGATGCTCCTGTACCAACCCTCTGCAGAAACAATTTAGCTTTTTTATTTTTCTTCCCCCATGCATCTGAGTTCATAACTGTTTAAAGCAGTGTGGGTTTCACTGTCCTCACCCTCCCTTTTCAGAGCTGTTCCCATAAAGAGAGGGAAAAGAGGGTCCTGGGATTCTTTATGCCTGTTGCAGGACTGGGAGTTCAGATTAATAAAATCACAGGGTGACCTCTGGGAAAGTGATCACAGGCTATGGGAGTGTCCGCATTGGGGAGGGGAGGGCAATGGAAAGTTGTTGGCAATAGCCCAAAAGAGATCATCAGAGACTGCTATCAGGAGGTCCCTTCCTCCAGATATCTCAGGGACTTGCAGAAGTAAGGTCTGCCCAGGAATATCTCATTCACCAGGCATCTGTTTGCTTTCCCTATTCAGCCTCCCCAGTACCTTAAATACTCTCTCCCCTTAGCATAAACCAAGTCTCTTGCCTAAAGCAATGCATTTCAGCACAGCAGCCTTGCAGCCCTGGTGGGCAAAACCGGCATCTCTTCCAGCTTGACGAGCTTCTCTATTTGTGAGCCCTGTGTAGCCTGATCTTAAATCTGTGTATCCCTTCTGCTGGCTGCTGCTTGGCTAGGACACAGAGATGAAGTGGCTTGATGGGGATCTTAGAGGGTCATTCTCCTCCAGATCTTGCACCAAATCTTCAAGCTATGGTTGCTGGGAGCTCACTTTAACCTCTTACCTTGATGCTTCTCCCACTAAGGACTGTCCCACTGTGGACAAAGTGAAGTCTTTTTCTACTCACCAGCTCTATCCATGCCCCTGAGACTGGGGTTCAGAGCCCTACCTGTTGCGCTTTTCCTGTGAGGCACACACCTTTTGCTGCTTTAACCCGTGGCACTTCTCCAGTCACAGTAATGAAAGCTTTTGGCCATTTCAGGAGCAGGGGAAAGTGCAGGTGATGGAAGGTGGAAGGAGAATGATTCCCCTGTACAGCAGCGCGCTCCATAATAACAGTGTGAGAACCAGTTGCAATTTGCTGGGGATGATGACACTGAGGTCAGACAAGCTGTATTGTAATTTACGTCCAGGAAAATGTAACCAGACATGACCAGACAATGAAGGATCACTCTTCCAGTTATTATGAACAAAGAGCATGCAGTAGGAAATCATAAAGGCCTCTCTACAAGACCCCTCTGCCTTCAGCTTAGCTCCATCTCAGCCTAATTACACAGCCTGGTTTGCATTAGTATTGTCTACTGGCTCTGCCATGTCCCCTTCTTGCTGTGTGTCATTCAGAGCCATTAGCACAGACTGCACAGCCTCAGGATTCCCTGAGGGCACATATAAACAAACTTTCCACGCAAAGTGTGACCGGTCCATCCCGAGGCAACACCCAGGAAGGGAAGATTTCGGCCCGAGTGGTGAGAATTTGGAAAAGTTGCAAGTAACAGAAAATGGGGTCTAATAATAGGAAATGTTAGGCAGCCTTAATAGAAAGCACATTAAGAGGCCTGTGCTCTGCATATAATGTATCGTCTCCAAGTTAATTGCTCATCAGTTCGGTACATAAACAAAGACTGATGCTGTGACTGTGCAAGTGGCAGGGCTCATTCCACCGTGAGTTTCCTGCTGCTAAAAACCGGCTGGCTCCGAACACCACCCCCTGCCTGCCCGTGACAGCAGAGTGGCTGGGAGAACAGCTTCCTACAAAACCAGGTGGCCCTCCTGGACCTAAGGAGCTGGGGAGCTGTCACCCTGCGATGGCTGTTCTCTCTCCTGCCAACAAATACATACAGCTGAAGCAGGGTTACTGCGGTGTCCCCTCATCTTGAATGCGATCCCTTCTCCAGCCCCAGGAGGGCTCACAGGCAGCTCTTCGGTAATTGCAGCTCCTGCCTGGTGGTTTGAAAGCCTGCCAGCTTTACTTTTGCGAAAAACAGGCACCTACAGGCGCTGCCCGGGCAGTGTTATTAAAGCAAAGACTGAGGCTGGGGACAGGGAGCATCCTGCAGTTAGGATGTGCCCAGGGGGCTGAAGGCAAACCCAGAAGTGTCTCTGCTGATGTGTAGGAATATATGTAGGTCTGAAGGTGGAGGTCTGATGGACTCTGGGGGAAGAGGAGTTAGCGGGTGGGATGGGTAAGGGTTGGAGTGTAATAAAACAGGATGTCGAGAGCATCATAGATATTACAGGTTAACCACAGATACGCTTGGTTATTCATTTCTCACAGGAATCTAGATTCTTCTCACCTGGAGACGGGTGGGATAGGTTCATCCTACACAGTCCTCTGAAGGTGCCATCTGGATATATATTGGCACAACCAGGTGAGAGCTCAGATCAAATTTACAGATGGTTGAAAAGAGGAGAGACAAGTTTTGCTCACAATAATGGTGATTGGATTTGCTGGATTTTGCTTCTCCATCCCTATTGCTATTTGTGTGTGCACAAGACTTTGCTTATCTCTATTGATACGTTAGCACAGTTCCTGCACTGGGTCCTCACTGCCATCCTTCCCCCACAGAGGAGCCCTCTGAGCCTGAGGTGGGAAAGGGGAGAGAAGGGGGAAGCAGAATTATTCAGTTACTAAGTTGTGAGAGATGGATGGTGAGGCTGTGGTCACTCACATCCAGGAGAGGTCAGTCCACACCACTAAGTGAAGCATCACTTCTTGGACGTGCCCCACTGTCTCAGGAGCAGTTGTTCCTATGATGGCAGCTGAATTTCCAACAACATGGTTGTGACACATGTGGAAATGAGATCACGTATCTCCCAGGTAGTGCCAAAAATTTGCCTATTCCCACCCTTGTGCACAATTAATGGGAAAAGGTGGCTCAGTCCCAGGTCTCAGTGCAGCCTTGCTGGGACAGCAGCACAAAGGACATGTTGCAGGGAGATGCCCAGTGACCAGAATTGATCTTCACATCAACAAAGATACGAATATCTGGACCTGGATCCAGAGATCCATGATCCATGGGTATCCTTGGGTACAATAGAATTTTGTAGGGCACTATTTCCAGAGCTATTTTCTCCTTTACCTACAAAGACATACTTTTCCTGTTCTGGGTATAAAGACAACAACCATACCTCGGAGTCTGGAAAGGTTGTCTCCATCACACTGGGAAGTATGCACAGGCATCACAGGCAGCACTAATATCCCTTCTGCAACCAATTCTGCTTGGTCCCTGAGACTGTCCAGGATGACTTTGCTGGTTTAGAAGGGTATAAACACATCTCCTAAATGCGTGTGCATGGACTTTGGTGGACTGGAGCAGGAACCTGACGTTTACTAGTAAGTCAGCAAAGGTCAGTACCTTGCAACTAGCCTGACGGGTCTTTAAGTCTGCACCAAGCCTGTGGCCACCACACAGCACTGAAAACTGAATTTGCATGGCTTGCTAAGCATCGTATTAGCAACTTGGTCTGTTCCTGCTGGAACAGAGCTCCTTGGCGCTTGGCTCGGCAACACTTTCTGAAGTAGCCTTAAGGGTTGTCCATGAGAAATGTCCGAAATCTGGTATTTCTGATGGCATGAATGACTCGTCTCACCTGGAATCCTATGGTAGGAGATGTAATGAAGTGTTGGTCTATGGCAGCAAACAGGTCTAGACAGATCACCAGGCTGTTTCTAAATGGCAGAGAATGAATGGCCAGAGGTGAAAATTGTCTGCTCTTGGGAGTCTGCTGTTTGCAATAGTCTCACTGCTCAGGAAGGTAGCGTAAGTTATCCCGATGCAAAAGATATTCTAATTTGTCTTTGGCTCAGCCTGCGAGTCTGTAATCAGCGCTGCTAATCTTTAATAAAAGGGGTTCACAGGAGCCTTTGTTTATAATGACATAGTGGGTGATAGCTCTTTCTTGTTATAATCCCCTCTCAGAAAGCATCTGATGGGGAAAATGTCTCCCTTGACAGTTTGCTTAAATTTTCATTTGCCAAAACACTGAATAAACTCCTTGTTTGTCTAATGGAACTAGAAGGAATTGTGACACTTTTATTGTTTGTTTACTTCCTCACTGGGGCACCAGCTAAATTGAAGATGTCATCACACAGCAATGAGAATCAAGCTTCTTAATTTAACTGATTGGTTTGCAAACAAGGTTCTCCAAAGCACCACTCAGCCATACAGGCTTTACAGTGACCACAGGCTGAAACACATCAATGAACTACAAGCAGGAGAAGCAATGCAATGGGGAGGTAATCCCAGAAAAGCTGCTTCTTTTACAAGGTATCAGACAGAAGCACTGGTCAAATGGCATCTGTAAAACTGGCAGCGAGAAGACAAAGAGAGCAATACATTTTCTTATAAATCCTACATAATTAGCAGCTGCTGCTGGATTAATGCTAGCACTAATTCTGAATAGGTGGAGGGGGACTGGATTTCTTGCCTGAATTCCCTCTATTATTCACTCTTTTTATACCCTTAATACCAGGAGTAGAGTTACTCTTGCTTTACGCCGTGCTAAGCAAGGAGAGAAGGCACATTCAGGATGCAGACGGAGGAGCAGTCCCCCACGGATTGGTGAGATTTTCAGACAGATCAAATGTTGAGCTTCAGGTAATTGGCAGAGATCCTTTAATGTCTGAGTTTAACACTCACCTACTAGAAGAGAACACAATTAGGCAATGAGATGTGGAAGAGTCTGAAGTGCCAGATATAATAATTCAGCCGTAGTACACTGTTCAGCGGAAAGCTGAAGGCTGAGAGCTGTCAATTACACCAGGGGTGAATTATACAACCAAATTCATACACTGAAGCATCTTATTATTGCTATGATCACATTTTATTATGAAGCAGTTTGGGTGAGGTTATTTTTTTTAATTTATTTATCTATGTTAATTTTGTACAGAGGCAAATACGTTATGAGTTGGGAATTGTATTAATTTCACTGCTTGGAAATATTTTAATAGCCGATTAGGTCGTTTGCTAGTTGTTGCTCTTTTTCTTTCTCTTCTTTCCGCTCATTATAAAATTAGTGTTTTGTAAGAGAAACACCATGGGGTAGCAAACCATAATACCTCTTGGTTCTCATCCTATGCAATATTTACTAGTCACCCCCTAAACTCAGCTTCCTGACCATACGTATCCTTGCCTCCCCCATGTGCATTTTAAGGGCTTGCCTTTCCAGTGCAAACAGAAGTCAATTTTACAGTCTGTAGGGAGTTCTCCCCATCCTCCCCAAGGTGAATGAACTGCATTTCGCTCTTACAGCAGGCACAAGAAGGCTCAGTGATCAGAATCCACAGTTGAGGAAAATCATAATTCAGCCACATCCAGCAAATAATGTCACATACTGAGGGCATGATTGCACTGTGCCACCCCAGCCTGCCATCAGCGGTGCTGCTCTTTGCAGGCCAGGCAGGTGGAGGGGAACCACGCAGGTCAGGGAAGCTGCTAAAGTGCCTTTTGTTTCTAGGTCATGGTATCAAACCTAGGCTGACACCCAAGTGAAAGCCACTGGTATCTGGTGCACATTTGGGATTGGTAGGAGGCTGTCCCTTCACAGGACACGGCATGGAGGACACCGAGTGAAGCCAAGGACCATGTAGATAGACTGGACATGCCACAGGAGATTGCAGGCAGGCGGTTGATGCCTGTGCACTTGTTCTTCCAGTGAATGATGCTCCTGGCCTCTCCAGCCAGGGCCTTGTAACTGCACAGATCTGATCTTCTTGCAGGAAGAAGGGAAAAGGCAGGGTTGGGAGAGGAAGAAATAACTTGTGTGGCCTCTCTTGTTTCCTTATAAAACTATGCAAGGCAGAAACAATAATGTTTAAAAGCCCAGCTGCCCTGAGATGATATTGAAAGAGATTTTGCTTGTCCCATTCAAAGAAACAGAGTTGTCCGAATATTTGCTGCTTTTACAGCTTAGAGTGAAAGTCTCAGACAGTCTAGAGATGTTAACTAGTTCTTCACCTGGAGAGGACAGTGCTCCAGGACTTTCCTCCTCCACCTGCATGGCATGGGTGATGTGAGTTTTGTGGTCTCACCCCTCTGCTAGATAGTTACCTGTGGTGGAGCAGGATGCCTGCAGATGACAGCCACAGCCCCCACCCCCGGCAGGTCACTCAGCCCCGGGGCTGGCTTTGCCTTTGCAGACACCTGCTCAGAATGGGAAGAGCCTTTAAGTGCCCCAGAGTGACGGAAAAGGGCACTCCACTGCCCTGGCCACAGATATTTCAGCACAGGCTTGACGACTTTAGCTGCTAACATCAGGAGCTCAGAAACTTAGAGGAATCCTACAGTAACATTTTTCTTTGGCTTAATTACCGAAATAGACAAATTAGAAATAGGCCCATCATGAAGATAAATAGCAATAAAAAAAAGCAGTTGAGAGAAGTGTTCCTGCTAAATTATAATTAACCACCCACCAGCAGCTACCTGACAGGTGAGAGGGGGAGGCTGCGAGCAGCCCCTTGAATCGGCCGGTGGCGTTTCCCGTGATGCTCCTCGTTACTGCACCTCCGGGGCACTTAATGCCCCATTTTGCTTTCAGTGCAATTATAAAAGGCCACTTACATTTGCCACCCCCCCTCTTTGTCTGCCCACCCCAAGATCTCTAATAGTCTAAATTATCAGCAAATTGCCTATTTGATAAGGGCAAGCCATTTTGCATTGAGAGCTGAACTATTTCCCACTTCTGGGGGATAATATTAGGCAAATAACAAGCATCATTCTTTTGACATGTACAATTATTTGCGAAGTGTATGTTTGAATAGCCTGCTCCTTTGTGTGACAGGGTCCATTCCCCATTAGCATACTTGACAGATGAATATGCTGGGTCCTCGTGGAAAACCTGGCAGTAACCATGGTGATTGGAGACAATGTTTTGAGTGAGGGATGTATTATCAATTTCAACTGGAAGTAAAAAAAGTGTATCACTAACGAGCTGATCTGCAATACAGGAGAAATACGTTGTTCCCAGGTAATTAAGCCAATCTTACTAGTTTTAAACTCACATAAATTAGAGGCAGAGGTGTCTACCTATTTTGCTGTTTTGCTGGTTCCCGATGGAGGTTTTTCTCCTTGATTTTTAATTAAAGTTCTCTTTGAAAGAACTGAAATGTGGTTTTCTTCATGCTACAAAGTTTGGGGGGGCCAGGGCAAAGTGGTTAACCAGGACACTCTCTGTCCTTGGGTGTGTTAGAGAGGGGTGAGTGGCCAGCCTTGCAAAACAAAGCTCCCAGGGCAGCTCCCATCACCTTTTGGGTTACCCTGCCTTTATTCTGAGCTTTCTCTTTGGAGCTGTGCAAGGAGATGTTGCCCTCATGTCGCTCTGGTGAAAGCAGGCTGCTCGGCAGCAGCTGTAAACATGTCCTCTCCTGACCTTGCTTTTGATCCTCGGAGTCTTCCAGCTCTAGGGCACATTGTGGCTGTCCCCTCTGAAAGGAAGGGGCTGATTGAGCCCCTGGGGAGCCCCACTGAGTGCCTACAAAATATTGGTTGGAAAGTACTCCCTGAACAAAATTACACTCCTCCTGCAACTGGTAGGGCAACCCCCAGCCTTACAGGGGAGAGAAGTGAGAAGAGCGGACTATTTGCTTTTGCCAACTGCACCATCTTGTTCCCACCCTGTGGATATGATTACTTCTCCAGAGTAGCTCCAGCGTTTGCACTGGGTCCCGGCCCCTCCTGTGCACACAGATTTCCCAGTGGAAGTCCTAGGGAGAGGGGCAGGCGGACACCACCACCCACTTACCATTACCTGGTGCATCTAAAGAGGCAGCTCTGGATGCAGCACCAAATCCATCACAGGGAGGAGACACATCTTTATGTCTACGTTTGATTAGAGACGCTGCTCACATGCCTCTCCGCCTTGGGAAAGAGACTAAATAACCTGTGCATAGCAATGCTTTGCCTCGAATCTTACCCATTTAAATCTATACAGAATAGGTGAAAAAACATCTCCATTTTGTCCTGGTAGTTATTTTGCATTAGCTTTGCCTGGGGATGGACTGACACAACACCCAGGCAGGGAGGAACAAGACCAGCTTTTCCTTCATGCTCTGCTAATAAAACTGAGCAACTTGTTTGAAACCATTGCCTAGTCCCCCTCCAACCCCCCTAAATCCCTTTACACATAACCCTGCTTTACTGAAAAAAAATAATGCAGATTATAGGAACAATGTTATTATTAGCAGTTTGATTAGGAACATATTCTCTACAGTCCTTCATTAGAAGGAATGTCTCTGCCTTTTTAGGCACAAATTTCCCCTCATTTCCCACACACCTGGTGCTCTCTAGCTTTTATTATTGTAAAATATTGACTTGGAAAATGCTGAGTCAGGTGCCCGAGGTCAGCGAAGGTGATTTTTACTGGAGTAATGAATTCTTCTGCCTTTCAGGACATTTTTTCTTTGCCTTTTCCTTGTTCCTGAGTCTTTTTCAGCCAAATGTTTGATTATTTTTCTTTCCCCCACCCCCAGCCTCTGTCCCTATCACTCTCCCTGTTTTGGACTTTGGCAGGTTGAGAGCTACAATTAGAGTCAGTGTTTATGGTGCCGGCCATATGGCTTGCAATGCAAAGTAGCAGCTGCATGGGAATCTCGAAATGAGCCCTCCTCAAGGTCACCGCGCACATGGAAGCGTGCGCCTGCCCAGGTGGGACATGCAAGCTTGTCACCGGTCGATCTGTGATCATGCACGTACCCATTGAGTGCCTCTGCTGCAAACTAATGCCGGAGCAGCTGCAGAGCACTAATCACGTTGCAAAGGTGGCCGCTTTGCACAGCACCGGAGTGGGGAACGCCAGAGGCTTCTGCCTCCTCTTTGAGAGACCAGCTGCAAATTCCTGCAAGATCGCACACCGCAGAGCAATTTCTCTCATCGTGGCACCCATATGGCTCCCAAAGCTTCCAGCCAGCCTTGGTGAACTTGACTCTTGGGACTTGCAAGTGCTTCTGGGGTTTTTTATGGGAAAGAAGGGAAAACAAGGTAGGAGATGGGCTGAGGTCACTCAGGAGCACACAGTGCCTTAAATGCAAGGTCTGGGCCAGCACTGGGGCTTCCCTTTCATCAAAGGGTCTTTTAGAGGGAGTCCAGCTCCCTGGGAGAGCAGACAGCCTGGGTACCGCTCATGGAGAGCCACACAGGCAGGGGTTCTCAGCACCTTGCTCTCCTGAATCGGGCAGATTTCTGCCCATTTTTGTTACTGCAGTGACCCTCTCCTTCCCAGCCCAAAGATAACTGACAGCGTGGCGAGCACTGTGGACCTCTGCCTGATCTGTAGTCTCAGCTGTGCCAGTCATGAAAACACGGCAAAAAATCCCATCGCTGCAAACACAAATGCATTAGAGCTGTGTCTAAAGAGCAGAGCTTTGTCTGAGATTGGGGAGATTTTCTTAATGGGAGAAGAGTGTTTAAATCACTTGAAATAGCCCTGTAAAAAGCAACCTGAGCATCTTCTACACCCAGCTGCTTTTCAGGAAACCTAGCACCAAGCTGACCAAACTGGGATTTCCTCCAGGTCTCTTGTGACATTAGCAGATATGCTTTTAAAGATGTCACATTCATAAAAGAGCAGGAATGTGACCTGACTGAAGCAGGCACTTCCCAGGCTGCTTATCACCCTCCAATAAATGAATGAGAGCATTTGATGCTTAAAGGCTCTAACTAGACAAGAAGGGCATTCTCTGGGACCATGCCAAATGCCCTGCTCTTCTCAGAAAGCACAAAAGCACATGTCCCAGGGACTAGCATACGGGCCACTGAGCAGCTCCTCATCCTGAAGGAAGCTGGGAAGCTTTACATATCACATGGCATGGCCCATCTCTGAAATGCATCCATTGCTGCATTTACAGGATGTCCCTCTTTAATGGGATGTGGCAACACCACGCAGCAGTTCAACAGGCGAGGAAGGGAGGCTGCCACAGCTCTCTAGTACTACCAGGAGAAATTAGCCCAGCGCTAGCCTTTCCACTGGACACAGCCTCCCAGCCCTCACCAACCTGACTGTCATGGTTGATTTAGGACCTAAGGTTCTAAATCTTGCCTAAAAAGCAGCAGGCAAGATCTTGCCTGCCTGTGTTAAGGATTGCACACACACACACACACCCCCCCAAATAAATCTGTGTGAAGGGGTGGGAGAGGTTTCCCAGCTAAGCACTTCATTCCCAAATGCTGTTATCTATAGTAACATGTTCAGTCTTCACGTGGTGCTCACAAAAAGTAACAGATACGGGAAGAAGAGGGCATATATAAAATTTCTCATAAGCTTGTGTAAAAAGTTTTATCAACACGTCTTCAGAATTCTAAAAGAAGTGGGAAGTGCCTGAAACTGGAATAGTTAAGGTATGTAATAGAAATGTTAAGTGAGAGAACAAGGAGAACAAAAATAACTTAATAACCTGTGTTACCTTGTGACATCCCAATGCCCAGTCATGAAAAGCAGGCACTGGGTGGCGGTGAAAGAGAAAGGCAGAGGAGGTGATGGGGCAGGAGTCTTTTCAGGGATCAGACACGTTTTCCTCCAATGTAGACAGAATGCTTAAACTATGGACATCTTCCTGTGAGTCTTTAACAGTGCTTAATTTAGGTTTTACACTATGTATTGCTATGCACGTGGCTGCAGAAAGCAATTGAAAACATCTTAATGAGGTACTTGGGCTCCTTATATAGCCCATGAAGAGAGCTGGTGACTGACAAACAGCTGAGAAAGCCTGGCTCAGAGCAGCTCTGCTCTGTAGAAAACACAAAGCACAGCACAATATGAACCTTCTCCCTTCAGGCAGGAAATAATTGCCTGCCTTCCCCAACCAGGGCACCTCTGTGCCTACATGTCACTGGATAAAGTTTGCAGCTGAGCAAAGCACAAAATAGGAATGAGCCATCTCCAGGGTCTATCAGTGTAGGATGGAGGCTTTGTGGGTTGTTCTTTGGGGTGCAAATACCCCCTCACGTTTTGCTGACCAGCCTCACCCCTGCAAGGCTCTGAGGAGCTGTTTGTTAGAGAGAAAACCCAACTTGGTGAATTCAAGGTTCTGCGGCCGGAGTTGCTTGGGACCTCACTGCTACCTGCGTGCCTGTGCTCCGAGACTGACAAGCTGGGTGGTGAGGGGAAGGAACGACCAAGCTAATTTCTTCCTGTGATAACCCCACCTGGGCAAGGTGCCGACCTGGGTTGTCTCTGGTGGTGGAGACACCATTGTGGACTTCCCGATGTTTCTCACCATGAGGCAGGGGCCACTGGTGCTGCCCAGGTCAGTGAGGTGCCCAGCCAGAGTCGTGTCCCACACGCAGGCTTTTCTGGGCTGCGGCAGCCAATTATTTCCAGAGAAATCCAGAATGAACGTTACTATTAGACATAGGCCTAAAGACACATTAAAACATAATGAAGTGTCTTAATCACCCTTTACAAGCTGAATTTATCACAGGGAACCCTGTAAAATGAATGTGAAAGAGCAATTCCAGAATGACACTTACCCAAGATGGATTGAAAGATATTATTTGTTGTTAATGAATGGTAAATTCATTGCCATCTCATCCCCATGAATGAAATTTGTGGGGACGTGGAGTAAGGGCCTTGGGCTGCACAGAAAACATTTTGCAATCAGCTCACGGCACCTGTTTAAACTGCCTGGAAGCTTGGTTACACTGATGCCCAGACACAGGCGTGTCTGCCTCAAAATCCTCTGCTAACCTGGGGCTTAATAGCTTTCTGGCCCCTCCAGATTCAGTTGACTCCATCAGCAGGATTTTCCTTCACAGAGCCCAGGGGAAGAGCACAATGATTTCTGCAGCTTCTTTAATGAAGCCAAGATATCTCAGGCTGAGTGGTATCTTCCCCTGCATAAATAAATATTTGGCAGTGACTAAATACTGGGGGTAAATACCCCGGGTACACAATGTCTGCTGGGCTGCTGAGATCCCAGCAGTACTCTAGGTAGAAAGCACCTGCAAAGCTGCTGTCCCTGTCCATGTGCATCCCCATCAGATGATGCAAAGCACAGAAAACTTCCAGCGTTTCCTCTCCCCATCTCCCCACAGCCCCCCCCCCCCCCCCCCGAGCTCTCCCCCCCCCCCCAAACCTGCGCCATTCGTTGCACCAAGGGGCAGTGCAGGCAGGCATCTCGCAGGATCACTCTCTCCCACAGGCTGGCTCTTTGGGCATAGCCTGATCCCAGCCTTCAATGCTGCCCTGAGGAGCGAGGGTTTGATGAACACACGGAGAGGCCAGATGGATCGCAACCCACAAGGCTTCGTTACAGACCTTTGCTCTGTTCAGCACAAGTGGTCAACAATCTCTGTCCTCTAGATGTGCCCTGGATGTGCTGTGTTCCTGTAGCCTTAATGACAGCAACACTGTGCGTTGTGAATGCAGAAAAATCCACAGGCAAGGCAGAAAAGGCTTTTTGCTCAGATCCACTTGAAGCCTCCGAGGACCTTAGGGCTGGGGGAGCACCCAGCTGCCTCTCCAGCTGAGCAGAAGACCTTGCCTCCGACTCTCACCAAAGGCATGTCCACTGGGCAAACCAATGCAAGCTGCTCTAAACACAGAGGCAGTGAGTTTAAATAACTGGCTTTCAAGCCCAGATCCACCAGACATCTCATATTCTCCTGTTCCCATCTCATGCGTGCCCTTTCTGTGTGCCCTTCTACTGCTTTGACCATAAATTTAAGTCAATGTGCTTTAAGATGCCAGATCTCTGCTCTTTGCCTGCTCTAGCCCTGGCCACTGCAAAGCTGAACTTTTCTTCACAGGGCTGATTTCTGCACAAAGCAGCAGGGGAAGAAGGTACTTTGAAAGGGTAAATGTTTTAGGACTGTTCCAATGGACATTATAGGAAGCCTCAAAGCACAGCTGGAAAGGTCCAGCTCCCTGCTTTACCACCGATTCACTGCATGAGCGTGGATAAATAAATCATTTCACCTCTTTCTGCCCCTATATAAAAAGAACTGATGGTGCCTTTCCTTTGTCAAGCACCATGAGATCTCAGGGTAGAACACACTCAGAGTTTTATTAATTCTTCTTTTAGGCTCTTGTCATTATGTTGATCTGTGTGGTCATGCATCTTTGAAGTAAATATCAGCTGGAAATAGAAAAAGCGAGCTCCCCAGCATCCAGGGATCAGACAGTCCCATCGATTGCAGCTTCATTTAAATGAGTGGGTGCTGCACAGGCACAGCAGCCGGGACGGTCTGCCACTGGCACAGCTCAGCTAGATGTCCTGAGTAACCTCCCGGACACACATCCAATCACACCGATGGTGCGGGGAAAAAATCCTTCTCTATACATTTGCAGCTCTGCCATCATCAAAAGCCAATGGCATAGCGTGACCTTCCTGCCAGGAGACGCTGGCTAAGCTGTGTATTTTCCTCGAGGGTCTCATATATCGTCCTCTCCTGAAATGCAGCTGAGGCAGGTAACTGTTTTTTAGGCTGTGTGTTTTGCACCTACTGGAAGATTGTACAAATACAGCATCATCTTGCCCTTGAAGAGCCTATAAATAAATGGGCTCTTACCTTGACTGCAGGCTGCAGCATTAGTCAACACTCAAGCAGTTCATTTGTGAATTTGTACACAATAGAATCCAAGACACTTGAAAAAGCAGCAGAATGTACCTTTTTTGTGTGTGAGTGGATTTAGCGCTTGAGCAAACTGTCGGACTAATAAGCTGAGAGACCAAAGGGTCATATTTATCCACAGCAACACAGCTCAGACAGCCACAGAGTTCGTGCTCCCTCCTTTGCTACCCCAGCAATGACTCCAGAGCTTTCGGGTGGGCTGAAGGGACCCAGGTGTCCCTCTCCTCCCCCAAAGGCGGTTTTATCACATGGCGACTAATCCATCCCTGGGACATGGTTTTTTTATCTGGCCTTGCAACCTGAGAAACGACAGGAGTAGATCTCCTCCCACTGTCTATCCCCTTCTGGCCTCTCTCCTTTGGTCCAGCTTCTGAATGGAAAAAAATTACAGTCTGTCTTGCCCAATTCTGGGTACTCAGTACACCTGAAAAACAGGCCCAAAGTAGTGCACAGAGTCTGGATGTCAAAACACCATATTTCTCTGGTGGTCACTTGTTTTTTAATACATCATGGTTATAATATTTTTTTCTAGCTCTTATTAGCCTTATAGCTGGATGCCTTAATTTATTCCTCATTGACTGTCTTTACCACTTCAGTAATTTATATTGTTTATGGTCTTGCCACTTTGAATTATTTAATTTTGCACAATATTTTGGAGAGATGTTCGTCCAGTGCAACGTATCATGTCACCCTGCTGCATCCTCTATCGCTGGGATTTCTGACAGTCCTGCATAGGAAAGCAAGGGACAAAACAAAAGGAGGCCTCAGCCTCGTCAATGTGAAATGAGCCCAGACTGGTCGTGATCGGTCTTGTTCCATGAGCTATCGTCTCTCACCTCAGTTGCATTGTGTGGGATCCTGTGTTATTATTGAGGACCAAGGACAGGCTCTGTACAAACGCCTCTGAAGGAAGAATTAAAAACCATCACACACTTAGTGTGGCTAAATGTGTATTCAAATCGGCTAATAAAAAAATAATGAGGAATGCCTGCAGCCCTGAGCCACCTAAAGAAAATCAACAAATGCCAGCTGCAATGCAAATACTTTCCATGGTCGGCAGTGAGGATTTCAGAACAAGGCAGGGAGGCCTTGTGGGGACAATGGAGGAAAACCACACAGGAATCACAGCTGCTGGAAAAAGCACAAGAGAAAATCAGGAGGGAATTTCACTGAAGGCAAAGACAGAGCAACTCCAGGGAGCTTCCAGCTGAAACAGAGCACAGAGCCAGACTCCTGCCCCATCTTTCCCAAAGTGGCTCCAGGAGGAAAACCTCACGTGGGCATTGTACGGTCTCCCCGATGGCCGAGAAACAGACTACCAGGCTTTCTTCTTCAGCCCAAAAACCTTCTGAGTTCAAGCAGGGTCTCCCAAGGATGTCTTGGTTTGGATTCATGTTCTTCCAAGCCATGCCCAGGCTGCCAGGGGGACACTCCGCTGCCACACGTGGTTTCATGAAGCCAAAGGCCATGCCCTCACTGCCTCATAGCAGTCTCATAGCATGGTCCAGCTTAGGGTGCTTATCCCAGGGCTCACCTCCCCTAAAGATGAGGGGATTTAGCCCACACAAGGCTCCCCACCATTCTTCAGATGAGCAGAATCCACCTCTAGTGCTTCCTACATTCTTCCATCGATGGTGGGTGTAGAGGTATGAAGCTGGGTTAATTAACATGGATAATATACAGCTGTGGGCTGGCTTCAGGGGTGGTGGGTTGGCCGATGTAGATAAGGTGCAGCTGTGGCTGGTTCTGTTAAGTGGTTGGGCAGCCAGGGAAGAGAGAGCAGCTGAGGAAGAGAGAAGAAGCAGAGAGAATGTGTGCCCTGGATGAGGAGAGACCAGGAGAAGGTAGCAGAGGGACTGGCATGAAGAGTATGTTGGTATGTGGTGGTAAAAGACCTTGTTGCAGCTTGATAGTTTTGAGAGTGCTGCGACAGGTGGGAGCTTAAATTCCATGTCTGATGTTGGGATAAAGAAAGTTGATGAGATGTGTGCTACTCAAGGGGAAACACCATGGTGCAGAGCATTGGAACGGGCTGCCAAGCCACCACCTCCCTCGGTCATTCTAGTGGGATGAAAGAGAGGAGGAGGTGACAGTAGATGGGTATCTCTCAGGAGCGTATGAAGAGAATTATATTAGAGATTGTGAAATGCTCAGGTACCCTGGAGAGCATATAAGTATGACAAGACAGTGAGAATAATTAGCTTGACAGCTGTGAGTACGGATCAGGAGCATTTTTAACAACATCCTGTCATGTTTGGGTCTATTACTACAGTCCAATGAGGTGTGATGCCATTTTTCCTGGTCATGGCATTCCTTCTAGGAAGAATTGATGTGCACTTACATTTCAGTAGGTATCTTGAGGGTCCTTGGCATATTCTGTCCCTCATTTAAAACTCAAAGCACCTTTTAAAAAATGACAAGCCAAAGAACTTGAGTCTAACAGACCTGTGGGAATAAAGGCTGACTCTGCAGGGCCACGGTGTTAGAGTGTAAATGAGCTCAGAGGCAGGCCAAGCAAGCTTTAAAATGCATACTTAAATGGGTAACGGGATTTCCTGGCCTTCCAGGCTCAAAATCTTTCCCTCAGCAGGCTCTCTTATGTTATTTATCTCTTCTGCTCAAGTACCGTGTCTTAGCAGAGCAGCCAAACTTCAAAATGTGAAGTAACAAGGGTAGGAAAGTTGAACGAAGTGCCACCCTCAGAGGACCCAAAGTTCAAACTGGGGCGGCAGTCTACAGGTTGGCACTCGTGCTGTCACAGCATGCTTCTCTAACGCCCTCCAGAACAAGACCTTCCCCTTGCAAGAAGCTCGAGGGCCAGCAAAGGAGAGACAAGTACTGTTGACTTTTGTACTACAGCTAGGAATGACAGAAAAGGAGTGTGAAATAAGAAAATCCTGGAACAGAGCCAGGGAATGTGTTTTCCAGAAACATATAATCCATAATTGGGCTAATTCTGATGTATTTGTGTCTCCAATTCTTTGTTTCCCTCTTGTCTGTATAACTCTTGATTGGAACATTCGATGTTGCTTTTGTGAGTTCCTAAATCCAATCCTCTCTGATGATGTACATGAATGTGCATCTGATGGATGTTTTCCAGCACCTTTTTGTTGCCTCAATTAAGGGATAATGAACAAGAATTGTTCCTATTTGTAAAACATCTCCTGCTATTTCCTGCTTCCCAATTGGTTGGACAATGTGTCTTAATGAAACACAAAGCCTTGTAACATCTTTCAGGGGAGAGAGACCAAGACTAGGAAGATAAGAAGAAGAGGAGGAAGGGAGAGGTGAGGGCCTTTTATACTTTCAGTGACTTGTTTGAGAAGGCATATTAGATTTGTTGTAAAAATGGTCACACCTTGCAGTTTTCCTTGAGTCTGATGCTGAGGCCTGGGATAAGGACATCAGAACAATCTCCACTCAGATCCATAACTCTATAGAATACCAAAATCGATGCCTCAAGGAATAAGAAATGAGATGTAGTGCCTTTCCTTTTTACTTAACAGAAAAAATGCTGTTCATCTCCCAAGGTGCAAAGAGAAATAGCCATCACGTAGATACCTGCTAGGTCCTGCGTAACATAAGCTTATAGATAACACATAAGGAAAGCAAAATAAATAAATAAATAAAACCAGAAGACACCACACTGTATCTGTCTCAGCAGAGGTGTGCAGGAAAGATGAAGTAAAACATTTTTAGTAAACTCATCACTTTGGGTTGATATATACTGGATAGGGGGCTGAGGCTCTCTTTGCACTGCCTCTGCTGCCCTATGAAGGGACAGTGGGCATGTCATGCCATCTTTTGCCAGTACACAGTTCGTTTGTTATAATGATTTTAATCCAAGTCCATCTGGATCTGAGCATGAGCATCAAACATGCAATTTCATGTTTTAGCCTAATAAAAGGTATTACACATTGTCATCTATTCTGCCCGTGAAAAGGCAGCTTTAGCATGATCTTTAGCCTCTAAGATTTCCTCCATTGTCTGATCAAGTGTGTTTGTTTTGTACTCCTTGGTTAAAACCCAGAATGGATTTCTGCGTGGCTCCTGCAGCTTTGAGCCCGAAGTCGGTTAGATCAGCTGCTCCTCCTGCCTTGCCCGCTATTTCCAATGGGCGGCAGGGTGGGACATCTGTGGGGAGGATCGGATTATGCGCTGTGATGCCATCACTGACTAATCAGATTCCATCCACCCTTCGTACTCGCTGCCTCCGCCAAACTTTCCTGTTGCAGAGGACGAGGGGTGACCGCAGGAAATCCTCACCCCACGCGGGAAGCCTGGCCCCTGGTTTAAGTGGAGCCATATGTTTAATGCTTAGAACACAACACTGGCAAAGGAGGGAGGTGATAAAAGTCTTTGGAGCCTGTGTTACACATGCAAATATCGCCTGTGAAAGGCAAGTCTGTCTCCTTTGACACTGCTTGTAATCCTGATGTCATCCTCTCCGCTCACTCTCACACACAGAGTGTTTATTTTGTCATGGTGCATCTGAACACAAGACTAAAACCGCGTGGGGCAGCAGAATTTTGCACGTGTTCCAAAGCCAAATCTTCATCCCCACGGAATATGTACGTTTAAATTTAGAAATGGGGAGGCGTGACAGAAACATGAGGGAATTGCGTCTGGTCTTTGTCATACTAATATGACCCTGTAGTAGCATCTGTGAGCTTAGAGCAGCTCCAGCTGAAATAACTGGACAACCCTTCCTGTCTGCTGGGATATCCCAAGCAAACCCATGCCCTGAGCTCTTCTGTTTCTTTATATTTTCTCCAAGGAAGCTGGGTGCGAATATTGGATCTGTGCAGCAAAAATATTCCATTTTTCTAGGGTCTAATCCATCTATCGCTGTGAATGAGGAGACACTGATAGATGTTAAACTCCATGACTTAGTGTGGATAAAAGAAGGCACGTTAACGTATCTGGATCCTGGCATCATCTTTTGGTTCATGAAATAAAGAGCAGCAGCATAAGCATCTCCCATTGCTCTGCCTCAAAGGCTGGATCTGCAAGCACCTTGCCAGATAAGAAAGAAGAGCTGAATTTCCACGGTCCCCTCAAACCCAAGCTTCTCTGAAGCTGCCAGTGAAAGGATGGGCTACTTTGTTCTCTCTGTTGATACCATGTAAAATGTGCTTAGGTACTCCAGAGATGGAGGCTCCTGTAACAAGGAGATAAGCTCGAGGTAGTGGCAGCTCTGGTGATAGGGATAGGGATATTTGAGTGCTGGACACAATGCTGAGGCTCTCAGGAAGACATCAAATGGGCTGATAAGGATATTCCCCATCCAGGCAGAGCAGAGACCTGGTGGTCAGACCTTTATCTTTCCCCCCAGATGGGCTCCCTACTCTCCTTTGTGATAAAAAGCTTTGTGCATAGACCAAAATAAATAAAAGGGCCAAACATCCTCAGGGCACTCCTTCCTCAGGAGGAGACCATGCCAGCTTGGCACTTTATCATCCCCTCCTTTCCTTCTCAACTCCCCATCTTTTCCTGGCTCCTTCTCTCCTGTCCCTGTTCCTCTTGCCTGTACCTTGCTTCAAGAGTCAGCAAAGCTAGGGACATCCTACATGGGAGCATTGCTGCTCTGTGCACCAGAGATGCCATTGCGTTTTTTTCTTTTTTCCACTGCAACTTAAAAAAAAATATATTCTGCTAGCCGCTCAATAATTAATGCTTATGAGCACTGATTCAGCATGTCAGGAAGAGAATTTTGTACTCTTATTGTAGTCTTTTGTAATTGAATCTTATGCTGTTATATTAGTGTGGCCCCAGGTGAGTATGCAGTAGCTAAGGGGGGAAAAAAAGGTAAGATAAAGGAATTACAATAGAGCCAAGCTAATGTGAGTACAAGGCAATGTCTTCTGTGCCTCAAGGTGTTAAGTTAATCTCTGATAAGTTATTAACTTATTAATGGGCTGAGAAAGGATGAACTACTTTTCATCCAAAGTCCCAAGTGCTCCTTGTTTTCTTCTACATGTTTCTCCTTGTCAACTAATTCTCCTTCGGTGCTGCTCCCCCATTGCTCTGCCTCCCTTCCTCCACATATCCTGTTTCAGCCGTAATGAAATCCGCTCGGAGGAGCTCCTCCGAGGAGCGATCACATTGTGCTCAAAGCCTGGGATGTGGGGACTGCAGGGAAGATTCAGGGACAGAAACTGAGAGGATGAAAGCTAAAGAAAACTTTACAG
Organism: Falco cherrug; assembly: GCF_023634085.1. NCBI lineage: Eukaryota > Metazoa > Chordata > Aves > Falconiformes > Falconidae > Falco > Falco cherrug. The sequence continues at coordinate 12,039,632 of NC_073700.1, read as the reverse complement.
AAGTTCCTGATTAATCTCTCCTTCTATTGTTGACTAATCACTGATGGGGAAAAGCAGAAAGAGAGTTTGGTGGTTCTTCAGATTAAACAAAAGGACTCGGAGTGGCACACCTCCATCCCAGCTCTCAGTCCAGCCCTGGGTTCACAGGGAGCATTTCTGTGCTCAGGACCTGATGTATGGTACGTTACCTGAGACCATGGCATTTGCCAGCCCTTCTTCTGAGGCTGTTTTCTTCTTGTCCCTAGTTCTCACTGATTCTAGTTTCTCCAAAACCAGTGCAGGAGTTTAAAACTAGTGCAATGAGGTGAAATTCTGAAAAGTTCAGGGGAAAGCTCCTGTTGAGGAAAGAGGGACAGGTCCCAGCTCACTCTTGGGAGATGTAATTTCTCCTCATAGTCGAATTTGCAATGCCACTGAATTGTCTCATTCTTTTGAAGCCACAATGAGGTGAACTGCTGGGCTGGAAGGGGGCTGTTCCTCACTGTCCTGATTGCAGAGCCTCAGAGCACCCATCAGAAACCCCAGCTCGTACTTTCCTCCAGGTCTCTTCTGCCAGGGAGGGGCATCTCCCAGTGGTGCAATGAGGGTGTGTTGGGCTGGTTATCATAAGGCTTAAAGCTCCCTTTCGAATATGGCTCAACAAGGTCAGGGTGTCTGCCCAGTGCCATTCCTTTCTGGACAAAAACGAAAAAGGACATGATTTAAGGATGCTGGGGGGTGAGTGGCCATCCCCTTGGCCCAGAGGAGCAGGCTACAGAGCGTCGGCACGTCAACACAATAGGTTTCTGACATCCTGACTGCACCGGAGACCTTCCTGCAACACCCCACCAGAGCATGACACTGTTTCTCCAGTGTTAAAACAAACTGTGCTTTCAGTCCTCCCTTCCAAGCTCAGACACGGGTGCTGAGGTTGCAGGAAGAAGATAAAAAGGGTACTGTTCTTTATAATCTACAAAAGACGATGAACCTGATAATTCTTCCACATGAAAAATCAGTGACCTTTCAGCTGGGGAAAGGCACGGGCCATTGCATGCCTTAGCACAAAGTAGGAGGGGGACAGAAAATAACCAGCAGCCAACTTTGAAAAAACACCCAAGGGGTCTTTGAATCAGCTGAGGCTTCAGCCCAAATCTTTCTGTTTGCTCGGAGACAGGTTGGCATCTCTGTCTGTGCTGCTGCTGCACGGGCTAGAGGGATCACCGGAGCATGAAAGAGATTGTGATAAAGACACACTGACTGCCATCCTCCTTCCACTGGAAGCAGGCTCAGCTTCATATCCCAATGACATCTCCAACACCAAAGAGGGGTGAGAGGCCTGATCTTTCTTTAGCCTTTCTGGTTTTGATATTACGATTATTTGCAATTGTTTATTGCTAGGGCAGCTTCTCAGGTGTATAAGTAGAGGCAAAAGAAGTCCTCTTTCCCCTCCCTGCTTCAGTGCATGCAACCTCTTTCATGCTGCACCCAAGCTGGTTGAATTGTTCGGTGGATAAAAGCCTTTATTGAAGATTCCCCCACATTCCCTCTGTGAGCTATTCCCTTGTCAGTTCTGCTTTCCAGCAATATCAGCTGTGCATATAAATTTTCAGACTCATCTGGATGAATCTTCTGCCAACCAGCTGTTTGAAAGCGTTCTCTGAGATCACATGCTGTTTGCTCTGCGGAGGCTGGCTGGCACCTACGTTCCCCAGGATGCTGCTGTCCTGCCAGGATGCGATGCGTTTGTCACCATGATGGGGAAGGGCTAAAACACCTTCCATCTCCCGGGCTTGCCCACAGTGGGTTAGTTCATATGCAGGCTTTTCTAGCCTTTGCCAGGTAACAGGAGCTTCAGGAAGGTCTTGTGTCAGCTGAAGTTCATAATTTATGCCAGCCTCATGGGAGGGTACCATAGGAAATTACCAAAGTACTTTCTGTGTCATGAAAGCAGTTATATTTGGGAAAGTAAGACTGGGTCTTGCAGGCATCCAGCCAGCAAAAAGCAACAACCTACAGATAATCGGTTAAATCTGCCCTCTGTCCCAGATGCCTCATGAAACCTTTGGTGTGTTGCTTCACTGAGTCTCAGTTCTCCCTCTGCAAATGTGGGGGAAATAACAGTGCTGTCCCACTCCCAGGGGCACTGTCAGGATTAATACCCCACTGACCTGGGTCCTCACATCCTCCAGCATCAAGGGCCACCAAAGACCTACAAGAAAGAGTTTTGCTCCGATAAGGTGGTATAAGCATAGCCAAGGATGGGAAAAAAGGGTTTTCCTGTCCCAAAGAGTAACTTTGGATAAGAACAAGGGAAGCATGTCCTACCAACCCGAATCCAAATTGTCATCCCCATTCATGTTTATGAAGCATCAAGATCTATAAGCATTTTCACAAAGACCTAATGCTTGGCCAAATACCCAGGAATCAAAAAGAGATTGTGAAAAACTCATGGTTATGATCACAGCATAAATAGAAGGAAGCAATCCCAGACCACAGCCAATACCTCATCGTCAGATGGAGATAATCATCCAAGCAGATTCCCAAGCGGTGAACTCTGGTGATGAATGGGAGGCAGACCTCCCCATGGACATGGGAACACAGGCATTCTCTGTGTTTTCTGCATGAAACCATAAATCACCCGCAGCATTATAATGGCTGGAGAATAGATAAAGGCTCTCTGTAAAGCTGAGCAGGAATCTGAGACCTCCTCTAAATGCAGGAGTTGGTGTCAAGTAGTTAGTGCTCAGTTGATCCACATGATTACACTGACTCCTTGTGTGAAGAGTCTCTCCGTGTGAGGAATACAAACCACAGCGCTGCTGTCCTACTCGGCACAAAGGGTGTTCATGCTCCCCCAGCTGGGGAAAGCAATAAGGCCCAAGTGACCACCACTGGACCACACCAAAAATGAGCCGAGCATGAACTTGCATCTGCAAGCAAACCTAGTTACCCAGCTTCTGGTTTGGAGCTTGCTCATGTCTGACTGGTTCCCCTGAACAGACCAGATCCTGAAGGTACCAAGCTGGTGTGGTGAATGGAGCCCAGCACACAGAAGCAGTTCAAATACAGGTTTGGTTTCTCTTGCTTATCAATACCTGTTGCTAGGCCAAGGAAATGTCGTTTATCCCCTCCATGCCTACCTGCCTTTGATCACGTACAAACCAGAGAGGATACCTAATATGCAACTTTATTCTCTCCCCCGAAGAGAGAAGTGGGAGTCACGGCACTTGCATTGCTTCCCATCTTCCTTAACCTGCACTTACACAGCCTCTTGTGTCCCCAGAATTATTGCCCTGTGATGCAGCATTATCCCATGTTGACTTGTTGTCATATTCATGGCAGCATTACATTCCCTGGGGGAAAAGGGCTCCTGGCAGTACTGCTTTGAGAGACCCTTTATTATATTGATGCCAACAGAGATTGCCTCTTTGATAAATGAGCATGTACCTATGAATAAATACAGGAGTACATTTTATATGTATTGTATATCTGCAGTGACAGAGCAGAGGTTTGTGCAAGCGTGTGCTTTTAATATGCGTGGAGGACACAAGGCAGGAATAACTGGCAGCCATAGGTTGCTGCATATATATTCCAATGACAAATGGAGGATCACAAACAGCCATCTAGGCAAGATGTTTCCACTGCATCCCTTTTTCACAACATTTGGGAGATATTCACTCTGCACTCTGACTGGGTGGGACACTGTTTGGATGCAACAGGACCTCGCTCTGAACACAGATTTCCAAACTCAGCTATGCTGGTGTATCTTCTGGTCTTTCCTGAGGCAAGAAAGCTAATGGACATGGAGTTTTCCACATATTTCCAAACTGACACAAAGAAGAAATTGCACACAAATATTATTGTCCTCTTGAGAGATCTTCTTGGAGGCACTGTGTGAGTGTGGCACTGTCACTGGGATGCTTTGGTGCACACCAGTGGTTAGGAAGAAGCAGGTCTAAAATGGTCCAAAGAGCAATGCCGGATTCCAAAGCCCATTTTGGTTGCACAAGCCTCCAGAAGAACAACAGCATTTCTACAACCCTAGGCCTGAGAGCCCACGCCAACCCACACTCGAGACAGAAGTCTCTGCCTACTACCCTGGGTGGGGAGCAGCACGGGAGGAGACACCATCATGCAGAAACAATCCCCAGCAAAAAGCCAATGCAGGGACAGAGCATCGTTTCACTGAGGAGCTAAAGGGTAAAACTTTCCCCTGAGTGCTTAAGGGAGAGGTGCTGGGCAGCTGACCCAAGCCAGAATTCATACTCTAGCCTGGCTGTGAGAGAGGGGCATGGGGAGGGAAGGGAGAAAGCACTTCAGCCACTCTCGTACCTCTGCAAAATGAGCTCGTGGTCTCCGGAGGAGGGGGTCGCAGCCTGCCCCTTGACTGGGACCTCCTTGCCTGACCCCTTGCCTTTGCCCAGGGAGGAAAGGCAACTCATTTCCCAGCTGTTGCTAACCCTGCCTGAGCAGCTTCTTGTTATATTCTCTTAAAAGTTTAGAAGTTGTCTTTGAATACCATAACAGCAAGGTGATGGTTACCAAGGGAACAGGCTGGGAGAAGGTCAGGCTTTTCTGGGTATTTTTTCATGCTTTAACTTGGCTGGAAGCTTTTCCAGGCAAATCAGATGGGTGTCTTCCATCCTGGAGAAATAAAGCCATCACCCACTTGGAATAGAGCTGATAAGAGGGGAAAGGGATAGCTCAGATTTCCCACAACTGCACACCACATTCTGGGGGAGTTACCCTCAAAATTGCCTGTGATGGGAAAGCCCTGTAGTACCATCAGTAGGTACCACTTCCACCCAGGGGCATAACCAGGACAGCCCTGTGATGATGAGTTTAAAACTGGATTTGCCTGGAGGCCACGGTAGAGGTACAGAATAAAAATATCCCCAGAGCATAAAATAGAAAACTGAACCAGCAACTTGCCTGAAGTAAATCAGCACCGTGCTCAGAACTCTTGCATTTCCATGGAGCTATGTCGCTTTCACCAAAAGAAAATTCAGCTCTCCGGGAAAGATGGTAAAGTTGAGGTCTAAGTGTAAGGTCTTACACACCAGGGCATCATGTGGCCACCAAGTGATAGGGATATGGAGCAGTTTCTGCTGTAATAAGAAGAAGCTTCGGACATGAAGTTAAAATTGAGGTAGCTAAAGAAGAGCAGAGCTTGATGCTGCCCTTCATGTGCTAGTTGCTCAGCATGGTTGCCTCCTGGCCACCAAGGACTGGACCTCTGCTCTTTTCAGAGGGTGATTATCCAATGACCAGGTTCTTCTTTCATGCTGCACATGGCAACTATGATGCTACTGCTAATATCTTTGATCTGCAGTGCTGCTGTCACCCCAACAGGCTGTCTGAGTTAAGTGAGAAACAGGAACCAAGGAATGGCCATTCTAAGTTCCTGGTGTATGTTGAACGCCAGCCGCTGCCAGCTTTTCTCCTCTAAGAGCCCTGCCAAGCACCCTTACCCTCTGCACTTCAGTTTGGATCTCTTTCAAAGACCTTCACTAGGAAAAACACTTTTGCTAATGAAAACCTATAGCTTTGCTGGCCCCAGCTCTGAGTGCTGCTAATGGGGGAGTCTCAGGAGACCCTGTTTCTGTGCAGCAGAGCCACTTGACATTAGTCAACATCAGTTGCCCTTCCAGTCCCTGATAGGGTCAGGTGAACAAGCTCTCTCTACTGCAAACAAAAAGCTGGCTCTTCTAAACATCTAAATGTCAAGGCAGGTCAGCCAAGGTGTGATCAGCTCTCATGGCATAGCCATAAGCTGCAATGCTTTGTACCGGTGGCCAAGCAGACCACTGCTGGGAATGAAACTCGTTCCCAGCTCTAAAAGCAAATCAAAACTCTTACCTCCAGCTTGGCCTTCACAAAAGAAAGCCCAGCTAATCGGGCTGATCAGTCAATGACATACAGTTTTGAAAGAACAGGTTTTGATTTGCAGACAAATGTGTGTTCCCAGCACTGAAGTGCTTGTGGTTTGTGCTGAAATAGATGTTTTAGTACTGAATTTCTGGAACTGGGGGCTTTTGTTGACTCTTTCTCAAACAAAAAGTCAGTGCAAGCAGCCTTCATGATCTGTTCATGCGCAGCCTTCGCACTCAACGTGTGTGTGTGTGTGGCAGGGGGGCGAGGGGGGGAGTCTGCCAATGCAGGTGGCCCTGAGCATAGCCCTCACCAGCACACATTCATCAGGCATTAGACAGGCACACTTCCAGCTGATTTATCGTTATTTAATATTTAAATAACAGCTGATCATTCAGCCCTGGTGAGTAGATGTTCAATAACAGCAGATAGGAGCCTTCTCCTGCCAGCCCACCCACCCTCCTCCTTTACTTAATGCCAAGTGCAGAGCCCTCCCCTTGCTCCCTGGGCTTGCTGGGGGGCTGTGCCACATGCAGCTCAGCTCCCCCAGCCCCTGCCACCCTGCCCACCCACCCACAGTGCTTTGCCCGTGTCAGAGGCCTCTTAGGATTCACAGTTTCAGGACCCAGCAAGGAGATTTATTTGAGGTATTTCCTTAACAGGACTGACAAAGCTCTGTTCCCCTCCTATCACCCTGTGGGGTGAGCAACCTCTCCACTGCTGATGTCCGTATCTGTTTTTCAGTGTCATCTTTTGCTGGGCAGCTCTTTAGCCTTGTTCATCTGTCTTAAGACTGCCCTTTCTTAGCAAGCGAGCACCCTGCCTGGCATCTAACAAACTGCATCCCTCCCTTCAGTGCCCTTGCAATAATAATTCACTGTCCTGACACTTGCAGCTGGAGCATAGGGGACCTTGTCAGCTTAAAAATCGCTGCCACACTTCTGGGATTCTGAATCCAGCAGTACCTGAGATGACTGAAACAAGAAGAGTTTTTGAAAACCTATTTGCTCTCCACTCTTTCTACTTCTTTGTTTGCATTTTCCATTTCTCTCAGCCTGGGGGATGAGGCTCGGTGTTAGGCTAATGTTTATCTGTGCTTGGCTCTCTGATTGTCACTTTACAGCCCTGTCTGCAGGCCCTGCAGGTGGCACTTGCTTTCCCCTACAGAAATAGCACCCCCACAATCTTTTCTTCCAACTTCTGTCCAAAAAATAAATAGTACAGGAACGTTTCTGATGGTGTCAGGCTTTGTAATAGTTCATTCATTTCAACCCTAAACTTGGGGCTGAATTTGAGCTGGCAGTAGCTCTTTAATATACAGGACCTGTCTTATTACATCTCCGTTTAATGCATATTCGGGAGCTTTCCCTGAAAGCTCTTGTATAAAGGAGTATTATGACATCAGGAAGTCTAAAAGTACCTGAACTGCAGATGTGATAAATTCAGCAGGATGATACGTGCCTGGAATTCTTACTTGCCTTTTTCCATTGGCAAATGGCCGCCTGGGCTCCATCCCCCGGGATAGCTGTAGAGAGCCGCCAGTTTGATGAGCCTAACCAGCCATTGGATGTCACTTTGGCTCCACACTAATTCAAGGGAAACAGCATTTATCTGGCAGCCAGGCAGCCAGCTCTTCGGCAGCTGAGAGTTTAATTATCAAAGGTTCAGGCGAATCTTGCTCTTGCTATCTCCAACCAGCTGCTGCAGAAAAAAAGACCTTCTGGCCCCATCCAGAAGTTTGTGAAGCTCTTGCAAGTTCCCTTTTGCTGTTAAAATGAGTCCCAGCCCATTTGCCCTTTCCTGTGAAAGCTCTGGGCTGGATGCCACTAAAAAAAGAAAAAAAGAAACGGTGAAAATAATACAGTGGGGAAGGGCTCTGGGTGGATCGGGCTGAGCAAACAGCAGCCAGGAACAGGAACACTGGGCAGACTTCTGCTGGTGCCTTGATCCAGTCATAGGGGTTTGCACTGACAGATGGACAGGGGCAGGACTTCTTCAAACTGCAGGATGCCATTCTTTCACAGCCTCATTCTTCAGTGGTGGAGCAGAGTCACTGGCTTGCACTTAGTCCAGGCTAGCTGTGTTTCTGCTGCTGCACCTCAGCCCCAGCAGTGTCTAAGCACAAAGCAAGGGCTACACCTGCCCACTCTCTGCCCCACTTCCTCCCTTTGGCTAATCCCAGTGAGGAGGGTGGGGATTGGATGGGCCAGAGGAGCAAGCTGAAGGCAAGAAAAGAAGGTAAGACAAGAAAAGAAAAGTCTCTGCAGAGGCAGTCATTTGCACAAGGCGCACTAGAAAAGTAATGGAGAGGTGAAAGGAGCCCCTAAATGAAGTCACCTTTCCCTCCAAGAAGATGAGAGGCCAGTGTGTGAGGAAGGTGGAGGAAATGTTGGAATCATGGGAATCATGTCCTGCTCCACTCTTCGCTCAGCTTGTCCCAGTGCCCCAGATGCTTATCCTGGTTCCCCCACATCTGGGTTCGGGTGTCCCTGGATTCCTCTCCCAGCCTTGCTATTAATCACAATCAGTCTAAAACCAAAAGCTGTTGGTATTCTCCCAGGTTCTGCTCAATATCCAGGTCTACCATGTAAGTGAGACACTCAAGACCTGAATGAGGTGCCATTTCCAATAGATCCTTTGCACTTTTGTGGCATGGATGTCCCTGCCCCTTCAGTCCTGCAGTGGCTGGTTAATAATGGGGCCACTTAAGTGCCTATCAGGAGAGTTTGTAACTAATGTGCTAGTGATGCACCTGCTTTTTGTTATTCTCAGGCTCTCTGCAGACACAATCAGACACAATTGGCCATTCTCGAGGCACATTTATCTTTTGAATATGAAGGCAAGAGACTCAATTATCTTTTTCAAAAGTAAGCTACGATTCCGGTGAGAAAATTAGTTATCCTCCTCATTCTTCTTCAAAATGCCATCAGGAACCATCAGAAGCAAATACTGTCAATCACTGTTTTGCCCGGTGTGTCTGAGCTGTCAGTAAGGATCCACACAGAGAAATACATTGTCTCCACTCCCCATCCAAGAAAAGTCTCTCCAAATCCTGGGCATGATTTTCGCAGTTGGGACTCCAGGCTAGATGCAATATAACTAGGCAGCTCAGGGCATGTGTGAACCTGAAGAAGATAGAAGGAGCAGGAACCCATAAATATCTACTACTGGTTGGAAACATAAGGCCTTCCCTGCCCCTTCCCCACCAACTCACACTTGAAAGCCACCCAGACAACTGCTCTAGATGGAAGAGAAACACACCCTGTAGCAAGTTCCTGCTATAAGTTTGATCTTGGGCTCCCTTTTGTAGTCCAGAAGCACTGTCACTAAGGCCAAGTTACTCTTGGGTGCCTCATTTTCCAACCTGTGTGAACAGAAATGTTTATTTAACAATATCACTCCAGGGTTTCCTCATCTCCCTAGTCTCCAGACCTGCCAGTTTGCTTACAGCACTGCCAACTGCAAACTGATTAGTCCAGTCCCCCTTCTCTTCTCCCCTATGGTTATCACTTTTACTAACAGCAAGGGAGTGATAATGGGGAAAGATGATCAAAGCTGCTGGTATTAACGCAGGGGATTAACAGTATTTATATTCCTGATCAGTGCACTCTCAGTGTGGAGAGAGAACCGCCACAAATCAGCCTTTTCCAACTGAGAGTTGCTGCGGTGCCACTACCTAAATAGCTGCTGGCTAATGAGTCCTTTGCGGCCGGCTGAGGGAACAGCTCACTCGCTTGGCTACTTCCCTTGCAACCTAATGTGCCCAGGCTTGCATCCATGACGGCTTGCAGGTATCTGCTCTTGGGTTTCAAACTGCTCTTGAGGTCTTGGGGGCAAGGTCCACTGTTGAGATCAAGCCAGCTGGTGCTGAACAAGCAACTGAACCAACGTGGCCGGTTCACACTGGGATTGCATCATACGATCATATAATCATAGAATGGTTTGGGTGGGAAGGGATGTTAAAGATCACAGGGGCAGAAAACACAACTTACGTCCTGGTCTGGAACTTTGTGGGAAGTTCAGTGAGCACCGCATTGGGGGAGGGAAGGAAGACAAAAACGAAAAATCTATGCCAGGTGTCACATGTAGGGCAGGAGACTGAAGTCCTCTGCAACCACTGAGAGAATTGATGTGGTGGTGTATATTGATTCCCCTGAGATTCCAGCAGCCACTCAGTGGGCAGGCAGGGATGCAGGGAGAGGAAGCAGGATCATCTGACCTTGGTCAGTCAAGGTTGCTGGCCACCACCAGCAAACCAAGGTAAAGAGACTTCACCCGGCAGCAGCTAGAGAACAACGCAATGCTCAAAGAAGAAATGGAGAGTGCCAGGATCAGGACTCAGGTGAGAGGCACTTTTGGGGATGCAGAATTTCACTTCACATTGAAGAATGACACAAGGAAGCTTTCCACTTCTCTTCTGCCTCCCTTGAGGAGTCTTTCAGGGAGCACATGGCTCTCATCCTCAGAAAGGCCACAGACAGACCCCACTGCAGCACCCTCTCCCAACCAGAAAGCAATGTACGGATGCTCAAAGATGACCTGAGGAACCCAGACAACTCCTTTCCAAACCATCCAGCCTGTGTAAGCTGGTCACACTTCAATATTGAGACAAAGAAGTTAATCCAAAGCCGGGGCATTCTTATAAGTAAAACTTTACAAAAGGCAGGAAAACAGATGTCTTGCCCACCAGCTTTGGTCAGCATTTTTTGTCAGCCCAGCAAGAAAAGAGCAACCTGACTCTGATTTGCAAGTTTGAACACTGCCATCTGGGTCATAAGGGGCTTCCTCAGGAGAACTATCTGGAGACCGGATGGGAGCTCTTCTTCTTAATTATTGCTATTAAGACATAAGGAACTTAAACAATGCCATTTATTTACACATCATTTAGGGTCATTACTCCCTTCATGACCAGCTAGAGTAATCTTTGACTATCTGCACAACTATTTGTTCCCCCACCCTAGCCTTAACCTGTTGCTCATCCCTCTGCATCTCTTATTTATTTATGCAGTGTAATAATGTCATAAGGGTTTATTTATATCATCATAATTGGTTGCTGTGGAGATGATCATTATGTCACAAGTACAGGCCAGGGAGTTTTTGCTGAAGAATAAATTACAAGGGGCCATGGAGGTGAGCCCTGTTGTTTTAGTGCACACTCCCATCCTCCCACTCACACTATGGACCACGTGCAGCCACACGCATGCCCAGCTCCACTTGCAGATGTTGGTCCCACATGTGGCCATGTGTAAACACAAGCTGACTTGCTCTGGCAAAATCTCAGAGCAGAGTGTTTTTATCCACATAACAGAGCAGTGGTAACTGTGGGGAGAGGAGACACAGTTGTGTACCACAGGAAAAGGCTAGAGTCAGGGTAAGGCAGAGGGCAACAACGGTTCGCCTAAAACTCTTCCATCCCCACCCCATCCCTTCTCCAGCCTCTCCCCACACACATGCACAGTAAAAATCCCTCTGAAGGGGTTGCAAAGCCCCATGGATGACCCATGGGGACTAACGAACACAACCCCATCACTGTTACTCACTCATCAAAGCTGTTGCAGATTACCCTGCTGTCTCAGCCTTGTAGCAGCTCAACCGAGATCTACTTTTCTGGAGAAAACCTTCTGTCCCATTAGGCTGCTTCCAAGGTCATGACACCTAGTACAGTATAGCAGCAGCCTGTCATACAGGATGATGTGGACTTCTTGTACACTCCATCTTCAGGATGTGTTTGTCAGCAGGTCATGGTCTGCTTGTGTCTTGTGTATAATCAGAAGGAGCAAGCAAGAGATGAAGGCAAGTGTTTTCTCTGTGTGCCTGCATCCATCCAAGGTCAGCAAAATCACTAACAGACTGCCCTCCTGGCCAGATCTGATTGAAGGTGAATATAGAAGAGCTGATTGGCATTAGTGGGCTCTGGATAAATGGAGCTGTTCGCCTTGGGATCGTGAGTTCAGAGGAAGGTCAGTTCACTGTTGACCACCATTTGTTAGCCTCTGGCAGCGACTCAAGAACTTCTGTGAAATAAGGAGCCAGTCTTGGCTTGGGTCCCAGTGGAACAAGCATCTGTGTCACTGCAGTTGCTGTCCTTGCTGGACTCTTGGCTGGCTCCACAAGGAAATAACAAAGCAGGTCAGAGAGCCCATCGTTACAGCTTAGCACTTTTCTGGGGGATCACCCTGGAGGAGTTTCTGCTGTGTCTCGGTGCTGGTAGGCGCAGGAACAACTGCTGAGCTCTGGTTCTGATTGATGGGTGAAGGCCAGACACTGCCACAGAGACTTAAAGCAAGGAAAATCTCAAACTAAAACCGGGGAGGTGGGAGAAAGATCAAAATCTCCTGTGGAAGAAGTCAATAGAAAGGCAACTAAAATGACGGCAGAGCAGCTAAGACGTGAGGACAGGAGGCAGATGGTGTGGTTAGAGACTTATGTGAGCACCCCTCTCTACCCCATGACTGTTGTATATCTTTGGTGTTTAAGGTGGGGGAGAAAAGCCTTCTCCCACCCTCCTAGCCCCCTTCACCCCGTGCCCAAAGTGGGTGCGGGGTCTGCAACAGTAAAGCTGCCCTATAGCCCATTCCTGTGTGCTCCTGCATTGCTGGACCACAGGCACTGAGGGAGGGAGGGAGGGAAATACTGGCCAGATGAACCATCCAGACAGCCTGTGGGCCTTAAATTGAGCATCCCCATATGTACTGAAATAAATGCAATAAACCAGGTCGCTATCACTTGCATGAAATTTGCTTATTGTTTTAAATCATCATTATCACCATCATAATTAATATCAAGCAACAGCTTAAAAAAAATAATGAATATTTTTATATGTGAACTTATCACAGGAAGGGGGGACACACACACAACGTAAAGTGGAAATGTGCCTGTATTGCTAATAAATATTATTGGAGGGACTCCCAGCTTTTCACATTACCACAGTGTGATATGACAGCCTATAATGGATTACTCAACTGCCCGGAGCCATTGTAGGAATAAATCCCTTTTAATATTCATGTGCGGTCTTTGAGAAAATAGATGTAAGCAGTTAATACTTTTCTATAGACAAAACAATGTAGTTTATCAAAACAAAATGTGTGCTTGAAAACAAAAACCACAAAGCTCCTGGACTCATCCATTTTTTGCAAATCAGAAAAAATAGGATCCAAAGAAAAGACAATTTGGGGCATGGTGGTGCACAGAAAGAAAGATAGGGAGGGACAGGATATTAGCAAGGGTAGGTAGAAAGGGGGGAAAAGCCATAAGAAAATGAGTATTTTGTGAATCTGTGGTTGTAAAGGGGGCGTCAAAGCAGGGTGTTGTGGGAGGAAGGTGCTGGCTGCAGTGGGGCTGCTGGCTGCCCTACAAAGCACTACTTGGGACGGGAGGGGGTATATGGGTGGCAAAGGAAGATGAAGCACTTCCCAGGAGGGAGGTGCAGTGCTCTGCAGGGTGCGAGGATGCCAGGTGATGCTAGGGCTTAGGCGTGTTTATAGGACAGTAAAGGATATAACAAAAGAGGTGAACAGGAAAGCTGCTCCCTCCCAGCCCTCTGCTCCATTTTGCTTTTCCTTTTGCGGCTGATCTATAAAACTTGCTAGGTTTTTATTTCTGGTTTGTTTGGGGGTTTCTTTCGCCCTTTACTGAGCAGAACAAGAGAAGCAGCGGTGCAGAGGAGCCTCTGTGTCTTTTTGTGTGGTAGGGAGTGAGGGAAATTGAGGTTAACCCTTCCTGCCCCAGCTTTTTGCTGGCAGTCAGTGCTTAGAGGGAAAACCAGAAAACAAAACTTTGTTAGGAACTGGAGGGAATGGCTGCAGCCTCTCAGAGGTGAGGGCAAAAATGAAAGACTTGATCTTACAGAACTAGATGCAGCTGAGATGTGAACCCAACTTTTATTTGGGCTATAAATGGCTGCAGATGCATCTGAAACTGTGAGGGAGAAAGAGGCAGAAACTCTTCAGTTCCCCTCCTGCTGTGAGATCTAGGCAGCAAAGACAAGCTTAAACTGAAGCATCAAGAATAAATAAGCTCCCCCTGGGACTCATGGAGCTTTGATATCTGTGGCTGCCTGGTGGGCGAAAGAGTTGACTCATCAATGCCTTCCGCTTGCCCATGTTCAGAGAGAGCCGGTGATGACACCCTTTGCCTCTGGCACAACATCAGCAAAGGCAGCTCAGGGTCTGTCCTGGACGGGGGTAGATGTGGTCCAAGCTGAATGAGACACCATGGTTTTGAACCAAATTCAGCTCAAAATGTAACCCAAGAGACTGACACTGCTCTGAATGCTGCAGCACTTGGCCGAAGTCATGAGTCTGCAGAGACTTAACTTGACCTTCTTGCCTGGGAAAGAACCAAGCCACTGGCTTCCATGGAGTTGCTTGGAGGAATTTGGCATTGCCATGTGTTGAAGCAACCACAACACCCTGAGATGCTCCCGTGCTTGAAAATACTTGGGGGAGGGGCACTATTTTTTAAGATATCTAGTTTTATAATAGTAATTCCAACCACCAACATAGCTAAAAAATCCATGAACTTACCACGTTAGCATGTCAGACCAATCCGCTCAACTTGCTCAGATTTTATTCTCACGTCATGTTCATGGAACAGTGGGGTTCCCCATCTGGGCAAAGCTTCAGCTGTGTAACTGCTTGCAGTGCCAGCAGTGTTGGAAAGACTCTGTAATTAGAAATATTTCAGCACCGTTTGTACAGACAACGTTTTCCTACATCTCTTTATTAATTCATTGTAACAGAAATCTTGTCACCGTAAATACCAGGAGTGTCCCTTTAAATGCCAGATAGTTTCATAGGCTGTATTGGGTGATATGAAAGTGGGCCAGTTTTATAGGTCATATTCTTCTTTGAAATGGAAAAGGTCCAGGAGACAATTGGGAACCAGAATGGGAAAAATTCCTCCCACCCACCTCCTTCCAGCTGAGCAGAGGTGTGTCTCGCTTCGAAAGGGAAAGAAAAAGTTTCACCTTCTAATTGTTGTATTGAGTAGCTCATTGACTGCACTTTTTGTTCAATACCTTTTTTACCACTCAGATTGTCTAATCAAAGGCTTTTTCCTTCCTTGGTTTAGCTTTGCAGCCTCTAGCATTGATTGAAAATCAGAAACGAAAGAGGAAAACAGGCTCTGGGAAAAGAGAACACAATTAACACCCAAGCAGCTTCATTTTTCGGGGTGCCTTTAAACATCTTGCACCTCTCAGTCTGTTCTCCCATTCTTTTATTTTCCCTTTTGTGTTCTGGAGGTTTCTTTAAGGAAAGCCTTTATCAGCAGCTCAGGGAGAAGATTAAAGCACCCGTCACAGAGAAACAGGTTACTTTTTGTGTCCGAGTTCTTAATCCACTTTATTAAAATGTTCCAAATCTTCCTTCAAGAGCAGAGATCAGAAGGACATTTCCCTGTCACCCCTGGCATGCCTGCCTTCTGGATACTCGCGCTCCATTAGAGGCTGAAAAAAAAACCAAAAACCAGTCAAGGCAAGGAAAGGAAGAGAGAACAAGGCTGCAGTGACTGGTTAATATGGGATGTGGAGCCTTCTACTTCATGGTCACTGGTACTGCTCTGTCTCCAGGCTGGAAGCAATTGAAAGCTTTTCCCATCCGAAAGACACTTGTGTGAATCGAGTCAGAGATCTCTGACTATTTTTACCTTTGAGGTTCAAAGAAGAGAGCTTTGCAGTGAGCAAAGCCAAACATCCACCCAGCCTGCTGTCCCGTGGCTGACAGCAGCAAGGAAAGGGCACAGAATGGCTGAGACTACTGAGTTGGCTTTGTTATACGCTCTGCCTGCTCCCACAGACCTCAGGCCTCGTATTTCCCAACTGAAATAATGGATCTCTGTGGTTAATAAACCTTTATGGATTTTCTTCCATGACATTGCTTAATCTTTTTTTCTGCATGTTCGTAATCCACCTCTGCACTAACATGGCCCTTCCAGAGCAAGGCTGAAGGACATCAGCACAAGCTTCTGCAGGGTTGCCTCTGATCTCTAGAGGTTCCCATCACTTTTTGTGATGTTTAGCTTGAAGGCTTTCACATTAAGACCCCTGGAAATGAAGTGTGTGATTCCTCTGGACAGCCTCGGGAGATGTCTTGGGGGAAACAAGCCTAGACACAGGTCTAAACCCTGTCTTGGATCTGCTGCCAGCTTCTCACCCCGAGATGCTGCATCCTGACCCTCTTTCCCCTTCCCTTCCCCTCAGGCTTCTCACACCGGATTGTCACAATCTGCCTGCCACAGACCAGAGATATGGCCGCAACACAATGCAGGCTGTCAGTGAAATGCGCTGTCTATGATGGTGGAAAACTAAAGTAAGGATAGGATAGAAGCTGCTCCAAGTAGCCACGATAGAGACCTAATGGGATAACTGTCATGATGGCTTTTCCATGTACCCAGCCTTGGATTTAAAAGGCCACTTGCTTTGCATAAGTAGCTACTGTTGTGTAAAGCAAGTGTATATGATGCAGACACTCCTCATGCTTCCTCAGGGTACAATTACTTTCTTATCTGTCTTGTACTGCTGTTTCTCTTCAGCTGAAGTAAGTTCTCCAGTGTGAGACTGTGGGGTTAATCTTTTCAGTAGGGAAAGCCTAAAAGAGCTGGGGAGAAGCATGGCAGTCTAAGAGAACGAAGAGCAAGGAGGTGACATCTTGGCAGGCAGAGACAAAGTGTTAGGTGTTTCTGAAAGACGACCATCGCATTTCCCATCAGTGCTGACTCATAAAGTGGCAGGTTCATTAAAGGTGAAGTACACACAAACTACAGCTTAAGCAATTTCATACTCTGCAAAGCACCTATGCAATTGGCTTTTCCCCTGCATCTTGACTTTTCTGAGTCAAGACTATCAAAGTAATTTGAT
Organism: Falco cherrug; assembly: GCF_023634085.1. Classification (NCBI taxonomy): domain Eukaryota; kingdom Metazoa; phylum Chordata; class Aves; order Falconiformes; family Falconidae; genus Falco; species Falco cherrug. The sequence continues at coordinate 12,022,924 of NC_073700.1, read as the reverse complement.
TTTAAGATGTGTCATCCCGTTAATAAAACTGCAGTTGAAGGCTACATTTTATTTATTATTCGAATTACTGTACTTCTTCGAGGCCTTGGCTGCAACGCAGCCCTGCTTAGCTAGAGACTGTCTATCCACAACTCGAGGGACGAGTCCCTTCTGCTCCCCACCCCAGACTGCCACATGACTGGGGGAGATTTCCAAAGGGTTGCAAAGGTCTGGGTGCAGGACCCTGTTGATTTCCCTGTACTCCTGACTGCCTTCAACACACTTTTGCAAAATCTCCTCTCCAGTCAACACCGCTGATGAGCACTGCGAGAAAGGGGGCCCAGCACTAAGATCACTTGCAACAGACTCCAGCCACTCAGTGTCACTGCTGTGCCCTAATCACAAATCATCCCTTTTCTGCTTTTATAGCCAGCATACTACCGTGTTTTGTATCCACTGACACTGCTGTTCCAGGTACGGTACTGTACAGCAGCCTAGCCTGCAGCTATCTTGGTGTCCCATGTTTATCTAGTCTCTCCTGATGGCCTCCACAGCATATTTGCTCTATTTTCAAAGCCTGGTTTTGAGCCGCTTTGAATTCCCTTTGTGCTTAGAGATCCGCCTCGCTCTTCGAGCTCTGTGCACCCTCACCGGCAAGGTTTTTAAAGCAAGGCCGTAGCTGAAAGTTGTCATTGATACGTGATGCAGAACAAAATCCAGCTCGCTCGAATGCAGCTAGATTGGCTCAGCGGGGCTGGCAATAGATGAGCTGGGTCTTATCAGCGAAGGGAGCAGATACAACACGGGAGCAGCGTGCAGGGAGCAGATAGGAGCTCTGCGACAGCGGACGGCCTGTCTGGTGATAGTGCGGGGGGATAGGGTGGGTTGGGTGGGTTTTTTTTTTTTTATGGCTGTTTTTGAGGCTGTTGTTTTAAAGCTGGCACTTTTCTGACCACGGCCACTGCATTAATGGGGAGCAGAAGTAAAAGTGACAGACAATCCGACGGAGGGGCTCGGTGACAAAAGGTCTCAGCGGGGCACGTTTGTCCAAATGAGCCGCTGCCTCCTTGGGCAATTTATCCCTTGCTCCAAATGCATTTGCTGTATTTAATGACAAGTTGGTGGCATTTCTGCAATTAATCCTATCAAAAAGAGGTGATTTTACACAGAGCCCGTCCTGTATTGCTTACCCTGTGTTTTTGTTTATGAGGAGAGGGGCTGCCAGCTGTCTCACAAGTCAGGGCACCACAGCTCATGGCAGTAACAGGGGGTTATTAACCATGTGTCTTCTCCCGACATCTGAAACCAGCACAGCTGAAAAATACAACTTCAGATGGTCCTAACAAGCAATCTCCAAACTGCAAATATGCAACAGTGAGCGAAAGTATTTCTTTGCCAGTGTAACACTTTAATGAGTGGATGGCTCAGCAAATCTTTTATGCAGCTGCTTTCCCTGCTGCGGATACTGCGATTTATGGTAGGAAGGCAGGGGAGAAATAAGCAGCCGGGGGAGTGCAGTCCCTGTGTGGCTGGGTTCTACCTCCTCCTCTGGGTTTGGCTGGTCTGATCCTTCTGCAACTCTCCTTTCCTTGGATAAACCATTAATGGTCCCATTGACTGGGGACTTGGAGCCAGGAAAGAAAGTAGCTCCCAGTGCCAGAAATCATGACTTGGCTAAGACAAGAAGGAACAATCCATCCTTCCAATGGGAGCAGTGATGACATATACCCAAAGCTTTTAAATATTCAGTGCTCTTTGAATACTGATGACCTCTCTTGGAAAGAGAGAACCAAAGTAAATTAAGATGATGTATTCTTGCAATTTTGAGAAGCTTTTCCATGTTCCCTTCCAAAGGATGGGTTCTTAAGCTCTTTATCCTCCAGTCCAATTAAATGCCATTTCTGATGAACGCTAGTCCCAAAACCAAAAATTACAATACCTGGAGGAATGGGATCCAAGAGTAACAATCTTCCTTCCTGACGGTGGTGGACTCAGAGGCAAAAGAATAAGCCCAACATGCATTTTCCAGAAAGCCCTTCCTAATGTTCATAACCTTCAACAGCAAAGTCTTTTTGCAAAACACAATCCTTAGAAATGTTATTAATAGAAAAAAAAAAAACCAAAAACAACAAAACAACCAACCAAAAAAAAAACCAAACCACAAAAAAACCCCAAAATAAACTATACAAGCCAGCATGTTCTCAACTGATTTACAAACCCTCTGAGCTGGTCCTTCACTCACTCTTCCTGTCATAATGAAATTGTCACTGCCCTTGGACCTGAGCTCCCAGCTGGAGGAGAAAACTCACACCCCGACTTGCCCATTGCCAGTAATGTTCTCATCTGGGGAGCCTGCTGTATCAGTGACAGTGTAAAGCAATTCTTGTTCTGACACTGCATCATAAATTTAGCAATTTAATAGTCATAAACCAAATAATAGTTATCTTCTGAGTCTGAAAAAAAACAAAATATTTTTTGCTGTTAGCACACCTTGGTGTTGCAAACTGAGCTGTTCAGTCTTCTAGTTGCTAGGAAAGGTTTTATCCAACACCGTCTCCGAAAGCACTTTCTGATTCATACTTGCTTGCAAAAGCTCTGAAGAAAGACCAGCGATAGACGGAGACTTGAAGAAAGCTCCTGAAGGAATGTGAAGGTCTTGTTGTTGAGGACACAAAGATGAAAACATTGGCAAAATACATAAGATGCTTGCACTTTCCTTATTTATCCAAAAAGCTATTTTTGTTTATTAAAACCTAGTTACTAGCTGCATCTCGCCAATAACCTGGAGTGCTTGCTTGGTTAATTTAAGCAAGCAGAGCTTTGACAAAGTAATTTTACCGTCCTCGGGGATCTGCCAGCTTATGCCGGTCTTCACTATTTCAGATGAAATTGAGTTAATTTTCGCTGAAATTGCTTCTTAGCATACAAACACATTCCCCATCATTGCAAGCTTATGCCTCTGCAGCTCTATTATTCTTTAATTTACACACCCCGGCAGCGAGGGATTAATGCCTGAGACATACAAAAGGCTACAGTGTGGAGAGAAGGGAAGGAGAGAGAGAGTGGAGCTCTGCAGGGAATAGGTAATGGTGTTTCAGTTTTATAGTCAAAACATTTAAAGTCTGGCATTAATATGGAGTCAACTCTTGTTGTCCTTTCACTCTGGAAATGCATCGTCTAAAGTCTCCAGGCAGAAAACACCTCAGCTGCTCAGCCAGGCCAGAGATGATGGCAGGCTCCCAAAGGATTGCCAGGTTGAGAGGGCAATCACCAGAATATTACAAACTGCTCCACATCAGGAACTGGTTGCAGGGGGTCAAGGTGGTGTGGAGCAGAACTACACAGGAAAACCAGATTTTGCTTTTGCATCTTCCATGACGCTCTTGCTTCAAACAGGAGTTCCCCCAGGAAAATGCTGCTGCCAAGGCTCTGGGGATGCCTTCACATGCTCAGAAATTAAAATGCCAGGTTCTCATAAGCATCTAGACAAAAATATAACTAGTGCCAAAGCACCTGTAAATGGATGGAAAAGGGGGATTCCACTATCTGTCTTTTCCAGAGAGAAAAGGCAGAAGTGCCAGCAGTCCCTGTAAAGTCTCTACTGAGATTTTAGGGCAGTAGCATTTTGAGGAAGTCCTGGATGATGATTGATCAGAACAGCAATTACGCTTTTTTTTATGTGATCACTTCAGTTTTCCTCCCTTAATTAAAAAGCTAACCTTTTTTTTTTTTTTTTTAGCTCTTTTTATTCCTCTTTTATTGTATACACCTCTGAGGTATATACAGGTTGTCACATAAAATATAGAAGTCCCATATCGTGTGCTGGTATGCACGCAGCAATGCTGTAATGAGACGTTTAAATTCCTTATCTTCCTTTGACGGCCTGCCCTTCCCTCCTCTTCCCCGACTACTGCCGGTGCTGCATGAATGCCACAGTACATACCAAGGTCCCACTCCACTGCCCACGCATCCTACTTCCACACCAACATGTTAATACTTTCTTCTCGTTACCCTCCGCTTACGAGAAGCTCTCCATCAGCCTGTGTTATTATTCAGCCTTCAAATCTTTTCTTGTTTCCTCCTTTACCATGACACCTACCAAATCTGGACACCACAAGGAAGTTGCTGATGTGCTGGACCACTGCATCTTACACTAATTCATCTTGTTGTCAAACATCCAGCTGTTCTTCCTGGCTTTTTATCAGATGGTAAGCGCTTTGGGGTGAGGGCAATCCTGTGCCTTTGGCTTGATCACCCTGTCATCGCGGGTGTATGCTGTGAAGTCTACATATTTAGCAGCAAAAAAGAGAAAGCTCTTGGGCTCTAAAACAGGGCAACTGTATGAAATATGCTCTTGTATTCAGAATGTATATCTTGTGATATACAAAGGACTAGACAAGGAGGGTCCCTCCCAGGCAAGAACTATTTCTATCTTCAGCCTGAGAGACAAACAAGTGGGAATATTTTTTTTTTTTTTGCTGTAGAGTATAACAGACATCCCAGCACCCATGGAACACCAGTTTGCCTTTCAGGGCTTCCCAGGCATCGTTTTACCCTTCTGCCAATGTCCCAGATGTTTGGCTTTGAGGCCAGTGGAAGCAATATTGCTTTTCTCTGCAGTGTGTGGGCAACACTGGCCCCTTTCTACCACCAGAATGACCAGGCTTAAATCTGCCTAACACTAACACATTAAGTTTCCTTTATTTGATAATGTTCCCTCCTGAGTACTGTCATTGCTAGCTGTGGGTACGATAGCAGTGGGGAAGGAGGTCTTCAATACGATTCATATTGAAAAAAATGACAGGAACTCTGGTTCCCCCCAGAAATAACCTCATCATTTTGCAGGGCTAACACCAGCTCTGCTGTGCTGCTGGAAAAACCCAGTCTCCAGAGCAAGTCCTACTTGAATCCAGGAGTGAGAAAGGTGAGAAAGGACATGTTACTGTTTTGCACTATAGAGAGACTCATGAGAAACTCCTGCGCAGTCAGAGCAAGACCAAATCCGAGAACAAGAGAAACCCCCTCCCCATTTGGAGAAGAAGGAAAGGAGGAAAGAGCAGGAGAAAAGTGTGACGAGAGAAACAGTTCCATTGAGGTGACTGGTAAATACTGAAAAGGACAAGGCACTTGCAGCACTTGGGGTCCAACTTGTATTGGCAGAGCACTATTAAGTGGCTCTGTTGGATCTGCACAACCATCTCTTGAAAACAGCTGAAAACCAGCCTAAAAAGTTACGTTACACCAGTGGACTAGTAGGGCAGGGTAGCAGCAGCAACACGCCAACAGCAAGGACTAGGAGCAGTGGTTCAGGCAGGTGTACTTTGTCCTCCCTCTGCCATCCAGGAGCAATTTCTGCCATTTTCCCAGCAAAATTATTTCAGAAATCAACTGCTTTCAGCTCAGCTGACTTTTAGCCTCATGCATTTTTATACACTCTCTGCAAGAATGAGAAGGATATTTACATTTTTTAATAAGCCTGACAGTTTGAAAGTAATTGGGGATTTATAATGGGTTTGTTTAGGTCTTTTTCACTTGAATTCCAACAGCTAGTCTTAGGCCTAACAAGCAATATTATCTCTATGGTGATGAGGGAACCTCAACAGGAGGCCCTGAAGCCAAAGAGGAAAGCACTGGCATGTTTTGTTTTGTTAAGTTATATTTTTTCCTTTGAACCTGCATTTAAAAGCAGAAACAGCATAACAAAATTTAAAGCAAGAACAAAATTCCTCCAGCCATCCAGTGTTCATAACTCTGGCTTCTTCCGCTGGTTCTCCCAGAGGCACGTAAGCCAGTGTCTGATCTCTATCAAGGTGTTTTTTTCTTCCTAGCAAAGATTTGCATTTATTTGTTCTATTATGGTTCTAAAGTGATCTTAACCCTGATTTTTCTTTTGGGGGAATCAGATGCTTGGTGCTAAGGATGGAATTAACCTACAAAACTCAAGGTCTGGGATCAGATTCCTGCAGATACATCTCAAGGACTCAGTTCTGCTTGTTCCTGAAATGAAAAGACAGCTGTACCAGGTGGAAGAGAGTAAGGAGTGAAAGCTGAGAAGGGATCTGATCCAGTGGTGATAACAGCATTTTCAGTGAGGACTGCTATCAAAACCAGAGACAGACTCCTGGGAGTCTCTGGCTTCCTTGACATTGCTGAGGGACACTACCGAGACTGCAGCGCTGGTGTGTCCCCAGCTCCTCTAGACAAGGGATGCTGACATGTTGCAGGTGAAATGCTCTGAACTAACTTTCACATTTGGTCCTTGTTTCTTCATGCCTCAGTTTCCCTCTCTTTTTAAGAGAAGAAACAGCAGTCCCTGTCTCCTGCAATAGCAAGGATATAAATGCAACAGAGATCAGCAGGGCTTAGTGCTAAAGTAGGAAGCGTTCACCAAAACCCACAGAAAACAATCATAATGAGGAAAAAGACCAGGACCAGCACTGACACCCCTGATCAGCAGATATTGGCACAAGGGCCCATTTCAGCATAAGCAAGCGCTGAGCAGGGGTGCTATGGGGCATACCCATACCTGACTTTGCCAAGGGCAGAGTCTCTCAGTTCACGTTTTCTCCTCCCCGTGCCTCAGACCTCCATGGCATGCAGGGCACAGCAGCGAATCGCTTCTCACGGCCTGCGTTGCTATTCTTTTCTGAGGGCAGCTAAAGCTGTGGGAAGAATGACTTTCATAAGCAAAGCAAAGAGGAGTGGAGATGTTGCCATTTGCCATTGCTCTTGCTTGCTCTTGGCTGCGTGCTTTGGTTGGAAACCCATGCAAGCTGTACAGCCAAGGTGTAGCCTAATCTACTGGGTCTCAGGCTGCGACTGTGCAGCCTTCTTTCCTTCCCTTGTGGAGCAAAGAGGGACAAAAGGGACAATGCTCATTCCCTGGCTCCCACAGCCCCAGGAGGGCCTTCTCCAGCCCCCTTGCCGCAGAAAGCCACAGGGGGCACTCATCGCCCCAGCACCCACAGCAGTGCTGCCCACTCCTTGCTGCGCCTTCCCAGCACAAGTGTCATGAGTGTGCAGCGATGCACTGGCCTCAGCACCCTGTGGAGGGCAGCAGGCAGGGAGGGGGCTGCAGGCAGGGAGCCATGGCTGGTGGGACACGTGGAGGGAGGGGTGGAGTGAGAGGAGATAAAGAGAAATGGGACGGGAATGGAAGAAAGGCAGCAGGGGGGAGAGGGGAAAGTGGGAAATGAATTGAAATGAGTTAGAAAATTCCAGGCAGATGAGCTTGAGCATTCAGCAGCTGAGATGTGGGGCTTCATTAGTACAGACCGACGGAAGATAGAGACATTAAGGAAGGAAATGTGTGACTCACAGGGGAAAATGGGAAAAACAACACACACCATAGCAGCTGCTCCGTTTACTTCAATTAAAGAACAGCTCAAAGGGTATGTTAAGGGGGAAGGAGGGGGAAGCAAACAAAGGCACAAACAACAGAAAAAAACGCCAACCAGATGAAGCAACTGTTACCCTCAAGCACCTAAATGAACCGACTCAGGCATTTGAACACGGAGCCAGCGTTCCTCACCCTGTACCTCCAAAGAGGAGCCGAGTGCTTGCTCTGCAGAGTCAGGCTGCGGCAGGAGCTGCTGGCCAGGGAGCGTGGAGCTGGGCACGGGGCAGCCAGCCCTCACAAACATACTGTCCCAGCTATCAGGGGAAGGGAAAGGCAGTTTCCTTCAGCACAGCTCTGTGACACCTTGGGAATGGGTGAGCAGGGCATCCCACCACAGCTAAATCACCAGCCACAGCATGCCCAAGCAAGGAAGGGAGGATGGCAGTGGGGGGTGCGTTTACCACAACCATGACTCACAGCAGAGCTGTGTTGGCCAAAGGGAAGCACATTGCACTTGGCTCCAGGGTGGTGGGGTATGATGCTAGAACCTCTCCATCCTCTTGGTGCCACTCCACAGCCATCCCAGATCACCTGCCCTAGGTTTTTCTGCCAGCGTCAGCCAGAGCCAGGCAGCCTCTCCCAGTTACCTCACCAGCCACTATGCTTGGCTGGGATGCAAACACTTCTCTTACCTCCTCCCATGGTGTGTAAGGATACAAAGAGCTCACTGAGATTGACTTGTGCTGCTTTTCCAGAAATAAAGGTTGATGTTCATTCCAGTAGAAATTTTAGTGATATTTCAGCCACAGTGGACACACTCGTGGGAACATCCCGGCACTGGGAAAAGAGGAGAATGAGCTTCTTTCTTCCACTAATTGCCAACTGTAATTACTTAGACCTTATGAGCATTAAGAAATGTTATAGTAAAAAATTCACTGATTCCAATGAATCCTGTTTTCAGGTGATAAAAGTTGGAAGTGAAGAACAGAGTGGACCTGGAAGAGCAAAAGTGAGACACAGGAGAAGGAAGGGACAGAAGACGCTTCCATTTCTCTAGGTGTTTCCTCCTTGCAGCTTTCACCAGGACAAAAATATGTTAAGGATTTATAAGCGAAGGAAAGTGTTCTGTTTAGCACCCAATGACTGCCATAGATCTCTGCTTTCTTTCCTGGTTCCCTCACGTAAGAGGTTTATTGCTTTGCTCCAGCTGTGACACCAGCCTGCAAGGGTTAGTTGCTTTGCTTGGTTGACTGAAGCCTCAAATCTAGAGGCTACTGGGTCAGTCCCAACTCATGGCCTTCCCAGATGATCAAGACAGAGAACGTCACAATGTCAGGACAGGTCTGCTTTCATTTTTGATTGAGGAAAATCTTTGCTCAGATTTTATCTTTCCCTCCTTATCTTTGTGGATGCTTCCCAATTCCTGGATACAGCAAATCCATGACCCTTGGCTGACTCATTCCCCACACCAGCCGAGCAGTGGATTTCATTACAAAGTCCCATGGTCTCAGGATAATTACCTGCCCAAAGTCTCAGATGGAGCGCCTAGATACAAGCAAACTCCCAAACTCCTGACATTTATCACTCTAAAGAGCAGCCAGCAGAAAAGCAGCCCCTATCAGATAAGAGGTGTCAGTCAAGATTTCAATGTAGTTGGCTGCAGTTTGAAAAGGACACATCACAGTATCTCTGCAGAAGGAACCGTGGCAATGTTAAGTCTCTACAGTGTGGGAATTAGCACAAATGATCCCATCTCCATAGCTGATAATGGGAAACTCATAATTCTTTCATACAAACTTTAATGCCAAAAAGTTGCCACAGAGAACCACCGAGGACACAAGGGCTTTTTCTTCAAAGCTTCTGAGATAGGCAGCATTAAACGCGCTTGCTTTGAGCTGGCTGTGTGTTAAGTTTCCTCCCTGTCCCTTCATCTCTTTCCAATCAAGCTGTGTCTCAGTCAGCACCCAGTTGTTAAATTCTGGATGGATTAAAGAGCATGAGAAAATGCTTTTTTTAGGAAAGTGATGTTTATCCATCACTCATCTGGGTGAGTGTTAAACTTCAGATCTTCTGCTCCTCTAATGATCGTTGCATGGCGGTGCATTCAGAGTCTTTGCTTTGCACAGTAGTGGGGATGTTTGATCTAAAGGCTTCTCTTTGCCCAAGATTCAATCTGAATTTGGATCATCCTTTGGGGTCTAATTGCACAGGATTTTGGTGGCAGTGCAGCAGGGCTGCAGAGTGTATTGGCAGGAAGAAGAGGACATGAATTCCCCAAATGACCTGACGGAGCCCAGGAGATTTCAATAACGTTTTAGGTGGAGGAGAAATTGAAGTTCAAAGACTGAAAAAACAGCTTTCCTTGTTCAGTGTTAAAAATGGAAAAGAAAAAAAAAAAAGGAAGATAGTATCTCTAATCAAATTCCTAGAATTCATGCAGACTTCTAACTAATGCCAACACAGAAGCAGCACTGACCGGTTTCAGACCCTCCCTGACGGAGACGTGTGTGGGCAGGCATCAGACTGACAGCAAGTTCCTCAAAACTGCAGAGTTTCGACGCTGCATTAGGCATAATTACACCCATCAAAGATGACATACTCCTGGTAATTTTCTGTGCCAAAGAGTTTCTTGCAAAACCTTCCACATAGTTTCTGAAGGCCTGAGGCATCCAGAAATTATCTCGACAAGCAGACGATGGCTTGCTGTGCAACAGGAGGCTCTGGTTTAACTACAGGTGGTGTTGGACCAAACAGTTTGAAATACCTTTGCTTTTATTGATCTGGAAAAGTCCACTCTTTGCATTTTGGGAGTACCAGCACTTAAAGGTATACAAGAAATAGCATGTTATAAAATGACCACCTGCCAGTTAGCTCCTCAGGCCTGCCACTGCCAGTAAAGAGCAAACACTTCAACAGAGCAAGGAAACAAATGATGATACTGGGCTGCCTGGTAAGACGAACACCTGGTTCCCCCTCCTCTCAACCCTTCAAATGACTTCTGCAAAATAAAAGGAGATGTTTCCCCCCCAAAAAAATGTACCCCTGAATGGAACCCAAGGACAGCACTGATGGTAGCCAAGAAATACATGCAACAGCTGCAATATCAGCCCCTGGTTCAACTTCTTGCCAGCCCAGCAGTGCAAAGGTGATGTGAAGCTCCCCACAGAGCAGCAGCTTTCCTCCCCACAAAAGAAAGCTCAAGCAGATCATGGCTGTGTAGGAAGGAAAGGCTTGTGTCAGACAGGACAGAATCCACAGGGCTTGCTACAGCTTCTCCTCAGCCCTTATCCTAGTAGATCCTAGTGCCCACCCTGCCCAGGTGGATCTGGAACACTGCCTTAGAGATCCTAGACAAAGATAGACTACACCATGTACATATTAACATAAGCCAGAGCCAACACACACAGGTATGTCAGCATTGCATCAGAGCCTGCTAACCATGCTGCAGATGAGGCTTTTTTCCTGCCCAGCAGCACTTCTTTCATTGCCACACCACCACACGCTTCCAGCCCCAATTTCACATGCCCTGGGGAGCAGGTAGGTCGGCACTCGGTGTCAAAGAACGGAACATTGAAATCCTCATCTAGCTGGAATTAAATTAAGGGAGAAGGGATGGACCACGCCAAACAGTGAGCCTTAGATAAATGCTCATTGTCTTCACTGGGAGCTGGGTTCGAATAAGACGGAGAAGTTCAGGATTTGGCAGACTAAAATGCTGCAGAATGACTGCTGTGTGCATGCAGCTAGTTTTCATGCATAATATATATAGGAGCACACCATATGTTTAAAGCATCAGGCAGTCAGGCCAATCTTGGATCACATTATAAAGCTTTCCTACAGTGTTGCATTTGTTCTAAACAGATGCATTTCTCCATGCCCCCCTCCTCCCCTCTAGCTTCCCAGCCTGCCAACACTCACTTATAAGGAAACCAGGTGTCCATCTTTAAAAAAAGAAATAAATCAGTATCCAAAAGAATCTGTCCAGGAAGAAAGTAAGCACCCATCTCTGCTATTTTTGTTTCAAACAGGAAATGTGTTGCCAAACAAACGAACAAACGGACAAACAAGAATCAAAACAAGAAAAAGGGAGACATGAAAACTCATAGGAATTAGGTTCTGAATTCTGCAAAGCCAAATGCTAATTGCGCCAGTCCTCAAATGTACAGAACAGATGAATTCAAGAACAGAAAGTGCGCCAATGATAGAAGATACACTCTGGATGAAACATGTCCTGCATTGGTTATGAGGAGGGCTGGATGCTCTTGTCTTTAAAGTGTATGGTTTGATTTTATATTAATTCATCAGCAGCATCACAGATCTCAGGGGCTCGTCTCTGCTCATTATAGGTGTTTTGCATATATGGTTGGAAAAGAACCACCATCTGATTTGTCTCGTTGCTGCTCTCTGCTGTTGCTGTATTATCCTGCTAAGGGAGCTCTTGGCAGACCCCTCCACATATCAGGAGCGTTGCCGGGCCCTGGCTCAGCCCCAGCGGGTGCTGGGTGCCCCGCCAGCACGAGCAGCTCCGCCGGCTGGGAGGAGAGCCCAGCATCTCCCAGTGTGCTGGCTGTTGGCAGTGGCTGGGCAGGGATGTGAAGGAAACCCAAGGTGAACCCACCTTGTGCACATCACCCTCACGTGAGCAAGAATAGCTCTGTCCTCTTGCGATGCTTCAGGAATCATTGCCTCCATCAATCCCTGGGGGAACAGCAAAACCACCTTGCAGGCGAAAGCCAACAGGCTCCGCAGCAGAGCAGCTGGGAAACACTTGCAGCTGGCTCCCTATCCTTTACATGGAGTTCCCTCCACTCGTGCGAGCTTTTAAGGCCGTGTTTTATATCCTAATTAAACTGAAAGAAAAGGAATTGGATAACAGTCTGAAAGATTTGCAAGCTACATCTATTTCACAAAATGACTCATGTTCCCACTAGTGTAGCTCATCAGGTCCAGCACATGCTCTAATGTGTGGGACTAATAGATTTGTAACAGTGATATCTAATATGAGTCTGTTCCGGTTACATACTTATCATGGGTCCTCGCAGGCTTTCCATCAAAGCTACTGAATGAAAGCACTTTTTATTAAAGAAAGGAAAAAAAAAAAACCCAAAACCTCTTTGCCCATAAATCGCTCAGCACATTAGCCCCCAAAACAATTCACTGAGGCAAGGTCATATTTCCCTTATATTAATTTAGATCCTTGGAAAGTTCAATGAGATGAGAAGACAAGACAAAACACAAGAGGCTGCGTTTTCAGCTGCCATGAATCAGCGTTGCTTTCCATCAGCTGAGAATCCAACCATATATCTGGAGAGAACTATAGGAATACATAACAATTTCTTTACAGTCTTAGGGTCTGGTAATGATAATCCATATGTTGCCTTATTACTTGAGAAGGAGGGGAGCGACTACAAGGACAGATGACACCTGGCAGGTGATAGTGGCTTTTACAGCCCCATGGGGAAAGCCCTTTTGATTTCAGCAGTCTCGAGTTTGTCGCGTGATGTTGGAGGTCACCATGATTAAGTGGAGGGGAAAATATTTTGTTGCTCTATTTCCAGGCAGCATTTCAGTGGGACAAGTCCTGATGCCAGTCACAGGCAGGAGTAGGACGTGACAAATCAAGTCGCAGAGGGATAGGGTTAAGTGAAAATATAGTCATGATGATGATGCTCTGCCTCTCAGTTATCTCCCATCCGCCGCTCCAAACAGCAAGAAAAGCTGCCAGCTCTGAACCCTGTACCGTGCGCTGTCCCTTTGATACCGCAGCTCTCTCCTTCATGTTTACACCCTTCAGATATTTTTAGGCTTTTTTTCCACACACAGAAGTACGCCTTGTCATCTCCTAGCCTTGTTTAGCGGTTTGAGGCTTCCCACATAAATCATTTTTTTTCCAAATGTCTGATCATTTAGTGATCAGAAGGCAGAAGGGGTGATCTGATCGCTCTTCTTTTAGCTGCCTCCCAAGTCTCATTATCTGGTCACGTTGTGGTGGCCGGGACTAAGCATGTGGTTCATTCTGAGGACAAATCAGAACCACATAGGGAAGGGCTGTTTCCTTCCCATGGTGTAATTTGCCTCCACGGAGGCAGACAGTTTTATTTACAGTAACGTACTATTTCAGACCGATCTCAAATTCGTCATCTGCTAACACCTCAAGGACCTGTTCTGTACCTTACCTGTAACGGGTGAAAACAGGTTGTCAAAACTGTTACTTTCTGATATAGTTGGAAGGGGAGAGTGTTCCCTGAAAACACTTCATGGTTGAGGATGAATGCTTTTTGGTGGAGGGAGCTAGGCTTTTTAAATTATTTTTACAATAGAAGGCAACCTTCTCCCCAGGGAAATAAGGTTTTAATCTGCTTCACTTTGAGACCTTCCAAATCTCTTATTTTTGTGAGTTGTCTCAACTATTTTGGGTAGTGTTCTTGCACATACACATATTTGGCAGGTTTAACAGCGAGTAAATATCAAATTACGGTAACGGATTTGTGGGCACAGCCTGGCCCAACTAGGCAGACAGCTAAGCGCTATAAAGTGTTCTGTCAAATAATTATTCCCATAACATTTCATTATTCATAGTGGTCATGTTATCCCGATCAAATCCTTGGTCCTTCCTCAAAAATTTCTCAGAACATCCTCATTTTCCCCCTCAGGCACCATTAAAACAAGCCACCCCAGATCATGAAATAGAAATGCATTCAACCTGTTATTCTGGGAAGAAAAGCTGTTTCAGGCCCAATCCAACTATATACCATGCTCATAACTTCATTCCAGAAAACCTTTGGAGCCAAAGAGGTCCGTGTTAGCTCTTATGGGACGATTCTTAGCAAAAAAATCTCCTGTTGCTATAGCCACTCCTCCCCATCCCACCCCAATGACGGGCAGATTCGAGTTGGTTGGTGACATGAAGGTGAGAAGCTGGGCGGTTGGGAGCAGCGTGACAGTTACCTGGGGCTGGATGAGATCTCCCCACTGTGCCCACCTCTGACCCCTGGCATTTCCCAGCAGAAGGAGCGGCTCCCTGGGCTGCAGCTTTGCAGCCAGGACCTGACCATGGGTTAGCACTTCACTCTTCATCGGGTATTAAGCCCCTCACTGTACATGACAGATCTTGCTGCTGTGAAATGCAATCCTGCCTCTTTACGGGCTCCGTGGGTTACGGAGGGTGGTGGGTAACCATAGAAACGATGTTGTAAAACACCATGGGAGCTGACATGTAATAAAGTGTTACTGCTGTGCAACACCTGAACGAAGCCCTTCAGGAGGAGTCATTAGGGATGTGCTCGTAAGGGGTTTGCGCGGGGATGTCCTGTACAGAAAGTCAAGCACGGGCTGAAGGACAGAGTTGGCACAGGAAGGCAGGTACCAGCCATTAACACAACTTAAAGTCCTTAAATTAAAGCCCCGAAACCCACCATATTTACACTTTTTCATTAAGCTTCTGAAAGGAGCAGGTGATGCTGAGCTCTGCTCCCCATCCCTGCACAGCACTGGGGCTGTGTTCACCAAATCTCTTACAAGCACATGGAGGACCCTTCAAGCCTGGTTAGAATTTTCTGGAGGAAATCCTGGCTCTTCTTGGCTTGTTCCAAACACCTGTTCATGTATGGAGAACACCCTCTTAATTGCTCAGAAGTACTTAAATATGAGATATGCTAGAAACAGTGGTATTCAGTAACCTGCAGAAGTAGGCTCACGGATCAAAATCATAAAAATATCAGTTTCTATTCTTTCAAACAGAAATTAGATACCAACAGTGCTCAGACAGGTATGCCACACCAAGGAGCTTTCAGTTTTAACACTGAATTTCCTCACTGTTTCTTTCACGACATTCCCATGAATCTCGGTATACTATGGGGGCTGTAAAAGGTACAACTATAAAAGCCATGACTTCAGGACGAGAAGAAGAGCAGATGCTCTTCCTCCACCTTCATTATTCATCTGCACTGGGGACAGTCACCATCTGGACTTGAGATTTCAGGCCAGCATTATTCCTTCTCTTGCCATACCTACATCTTCAGCAGCAGAAAATAAGTGATGCAAGTGCAGCACGGTCCTACACTGACACTGGTTCCTGTCTGTGAATTCTCCTACACACAGGACAAGATAATAAATCATACACAGAGCACATTGATCGATTCTGGCCAAGCAGAATGTTATTCTCCAGGGCCAACAAACCAGCACTTAAATACAGTTTCCTTGCTCAACATGCTATGCTGCAATAAAAAAAGTTCTTCTGCATCCCAGGCAGGTCATTTAGTGTCCCGTGCAAGAAGAATGTTGAAAAGATATACATGTTGGCATTAGGAAATGCTCCCACCTGATGTTCTCAAAGTGAGCTCTCCAACAGCTCATCATTTCCCCTGCAGTTCCCCTAATAATTAATGGAAAAGAGAGTCCTCTGGGAAAATTGTCACCAGGTAATTAATAAAAACTGAAAATAAGAGAGCAAGAAGAAAGAACAGTGATGTTGCAGAAAGTCTGCAAATTGAAAGAGGCGGACTTAAGTTGTGATTTCCTCCTGAGTCTCACAGGGAATGTAGTGCGTGCTCCACGTTCATCAACGGCTCGCTCAGGACTCTCCGCTTCTTCCATTCACACTTCTGAAACAAGAGACATTGTGATAGAAA
Source organism: Falco cherrug (assembly GCF_023634085.1). Classification (NCBI taxonomy): domain Eukaryota; kingdom Metazoa; phylum Chordata; class Aves; order Falconiformes; family Falconidae; genus Falco; species Falco cherrug. The sequence goes on along the minus strand of NC_073700.1, from coordinate 12,006,976 downwards.
CGTTCACGCCTTGCTACATTTCTCAATGGTCCTGCATGCACAGGCTTGCTCACACAGATACGGGAATGGCTGTCGAGGACAAACCTCCAGAGCCTGTGGGATCTATTACCAGGTGATCACTTGAAAATAAAGGTGACTTTGTTTTCTACCTGTGGGTTCAGTCTGCTTATTGTTTTGATGGGGGTGGTGCATTAAAACCCAGGAAAGATGTCCTTACTCTGTCAAAGCAGTGATGAAATGTCCTTTTGCCTTAGCATCTCTGAAATGTGTCCCCAAAGAGCAGATGCTCTTTCTCATACTCCAGCATGTTTATCTCACTGCTCCTAAAGGAGACTAGAGAAGAATTTTAAAAAAAAATCCAAACTTTCAGGGCCAAAATTGATGTCCTGTTGGGAAATGGGGTTGACAAACCATTGCTGGAAATGCCCATTTCCCAGTGCTGTCTCCACCTGCAGTTTGCCAACATGAGTGCCTGGAGCTATCACAGTTGCTGGGGAATCCTGAGAGGGAAGAGGATGAAGACGGATGGTCTTATGATTAAGCCAGAAGACAGGGATTCAAGGGATCTGGCGTCACTTATAGACCTCCTGTGCTGACTTTGGGCAAGTCAATTAACCTCTCTGTGCCTCTGCTTGCCATCTGTAAAATGAAGATAAGAGACTTCCCTACCGCACAGGAGTGTTCAAAGGAGGCTTGTGTGTTTGACAGATGCTCTCATCCGATGCCAACAGGAGTCATAAGATTTCATTGACAGGAGAGTGATGGAGTGGAGAAGACCCACTGCCATTTGGGGTTATGTAGCTTTGTGAAAACTCAATAGGTGTCTGTTCTGCTTCCCTTGCCACCTCCTTTGCACCTGTCTGTCTTCCAAGACACGAGCATTCCCTTGACCGAGCACTGGCTCTGATACCAGCTGTGGGAACCCACAAGCCTCATAGGATGCTTCCCATTCCTCCACGAGGGCTCAAGCAGATCAGCAAGGAATTTTGCCACTAAAAGGAACAGTAATGGGAGTCTCAGAAAAAAAGCCATGGAGCGGCCACCCTGCGTTGCACCCACTGCCCTTGTGCCCGCAGGGCACCCAGAGAAACCCCCACTTGTGGAGTAGCATCCCACCCATGGCAGCAGCGCAAAAGGCATCAGAGCTGGCCTGGCCTGTCCATCTCTCCCACCACACCACAGGGGCTCACTAATCTCTCCAAACCTTTTACAGCTCTAGAAACAAGAGAACATAATTTGCCATTATGCTTTTTGATTTCTGGATTTTTTTTAAGACATCAGAAAAGCAAAGCATTCCTGTGCTTTCACAGAGAATGTTATATTTCCCCTACCAGCTTCACAAAACAAGTCAAAGCATCTAATCCCAACCCTGGCAGAGCCCGCCTGACCCTTCTCTGCGAGGCTTGGGGGGAGTATTTCTTCCCCTCTCCTGCTGGTTTGTTGGGTTTTGGTTTGGTTTGTTTTTTTTTTTTTCCCTGTATTAAAATCCCATAGTGTTATTAAAAGGAATTGTTCAGTTCCTTTAATTGGCTCAGAAGATAAATTCTTCCCTCAGCCCAGGGGTCATGGCCATCAGCAGCTATTTATTAGCTGCATTGATTGAGAAGAACAGCCTTTAAATGGAAATAAATTGAATTCTATGGCAAAGAGGATTCCATACAGGCTATTAATGTAAGACAGGGAGCTTAATAGTTTTATTTTTTTATTTATTTGTTCCCCTCCTCAGCTCCTGGCTATCCTCAAGCTCCCAGCTACTTCCCAAGTCTCCCACCTGCCATCCCCTCCTCACCACAGGTATTTCCTTACCTACATGTATGAAAACAGGCACAAGGGTGATGGTGATGATGGAGACTTGGATGAGCTCAGGGAGGTGCCACATCAGGTCCCAAGGAGCCAGTGAAGAATGTGATGGGTGATGGGCAACAACATGAGATGCATGCACAATAGAAATGAGAGGGGCAGCAGAGCTCTCCCACTCTCTCTGGGGCATTTTTGAAAATTTTTTTGCCTTCTGCACTGCTCAGAGATTGTCTTTGCCACCCCTGTGTCGGCTCCAGAATACATTTCATGGTGCTTGCCTTCATTCCAGAGTTTAATTGCTTGAGATTGTAACTTGTAGGCTGTTAATTTATTAAAACCAGATCTCCCATATTACTCTGGAGCCCAGAAGAATCATTGCCTTCTATTAAAGGCAGTGGCGCGTGCCTGCTTGTCTTTTTTCTCTGGTCACCTCTGTAATTGCAGCCCTCTGCTAAGATGGAAAACTCCCCCCTGCCAGCTAAGCATCCCCCACAGGGCAGGTTCGGCTGAGGAACACATGCAGGAGACAAACTCACTCCGGGTGTAAACAGATATAAACTGCTCGGCTGTCCACGGAGGAGTATGTGATTACATTGGAGACACACAAAGCCTCCAAGCTGTTTGGGTCATATTTCCCCAGGTGGGATAAAAAGTGAAGTCAGGGGCTCCTGGCAACAGGTGGTCACTGGAGGCATCTTGCAGACCAGACCTTGCCAAAAAATGGTGATGGATCCCCACAGCATCCAATGGAGCCAGCACTGCCCTTGGCCAGCTAAGTGCAGAAAGATCTTCCTTGGTTGTATGGGCCATCTTTTGAGTCAAATGCAACCCTCAGAGCCAGACATACACACACAGAAAATGTCCATATATCACGTGTCTGATACAGGCCAGAAACTCCCCACTTCTCAGCCATCATCTCTCCAACAGTTCCACCCATCTCCAAAGGCTGCCTAGCTGCCTTCATCATGCCCTGACTCTGCCCTGCCTTTGAAGGGTTTCCTTGGCAGCCCATGCCCACATCTAATCCTACAGAACTGCTCAATAGCACCCCAAATGCAGAAGTAGCATCCCTTAAAGCGGTGCCTGAGACTTGTTAACAAACCCCTTTAGGAATCAACAGACAATTGGGAGACAGAAAATCACCATATATTTGAGATTCTGCTGAGCAGCAGTGTAGGGAAAGTTGGTCCCTCTCGGACTGTTTTCTGAGATCCTGCCAAACACAAGATGAAAATACCTCTCAGTAAATTACAGGGTCAACAACCCACACAGCCCCTTGTGTCATGGCACAGTCCACATTTAAGTCACAGTGTGCAGTCTCCCTCAAATTTGGGTGCCTCCGATTTGTACCCTCACCTAGATGGGACACTGATCTCCACCCATGTAAAAGTACAAGCCCAAACACAGGACGAAACCATCACCAAATTCTGGGATGAGGCACTGGATCCAGCCCTGCTGTCAGAAGGACTTGGGAGTCTGAGTCCTCCTGCGGTCCAGAGGCCACTGGTGATGCCCCACAAGCCACCCAGCCAGCCCAGTGACGTTTTTCACAACAGTGAGTGCCTGGGGCACAGCTCCCAGCACCTGCAGGCGGGCGCAGGCGCAGGGACCATCTCTCCTCACCCACCAGCCGGCAATTGTAACAGTATCATTGCAAGAGTAAAACAATAACATTTTGTTTATCTCCTAAATAGTTAGCTCATTTTAGCACTCTGCCTCCAAGCGCTAGATGATAACAGGATACAAGGCAGGTGGTAGCATTCCGTATCCAAAACAGCGTGGGTGCATCTGTGATTGTAAAGAAGTTGAGAGCTGTTCCAGACGCCCAATCCTGGAAGTGGTGTGGCTGGAGGTGGTGGTATGAGCTGTCAGTTAGACTGGATGTGGGGATTTCTCAGGGATGCAGAGCTGGGGCAAGCTAGACTAGCTGCTCTGGTGCCTGTGGACTGGCTTTGACCTACATCCTTTGAAGCTCTGGTTCCCTGTTCCTGCAACAGCCTGCGCTATTCTAGGACTGCTTTGCTTTTACCTAAGTGCTTGATTTATTTGAAGTACAAAGGTCCCAGGATCTAATCTGAGATCTGCAAGCGGGAACACACAGCAAAAGATGGCACTTACAAAGATCCCCAAAAAACCCATTTCATTTAGATTAAACAAGGCAGTTATTGTGTTTTAATATAGGAATTGATTATTATAAGTATGCATATTGAGCTTAACAGCTTAGATTTGTATCTATTTCATCACTGTTAATCTTTGATAAATATGTTTTTAATAATGTCTAGGTATTTATTGAACATAAAACTGTCTTGTGAAATTTAGACTAGTGTACTTATTGTACACTACTTCAACACAAATTCATTATTAAAAATCTTTCACTGAGGCCTACTTTTAACCACAACATAACATACTGCATAGTTAATCTATAATAAATATATTTGTAATAAACTATTGATATTTAACCTGCAGTAACCGTCTTAATAAATACACTATGTGAAAATGGCTATTAGACAAGCTGCTCTTTTTAGCTCTGTCAAACACTTGGAGGAGATGGGAGGAGGAGGAGGAAAGCTGTGGCCTGGTAGGAGGCAGTTTATTTATCAGTCCTCCACAGTCCCCACCTACCCTGGTCACTTGAATCATTGCTGTTTCAGTCCCCACATCTCCAGCCCCACATTCTTACATTGGTCTGCCATTTGACCTCAGTCCTGAGTCAAATTCACATTTGGCCGCAGCAGTCCATAGGGCTCTGGCAGGGGGTGTGATACAAAAGCTGTTGGTTCAGCTTCTGGTGCCCTCAGATGATGTTCTGTCTGCCCAACAGTTTTGCAAAGTGGGTAAACATCCCTGAGGGATCAGGAACAGCTCAGGACCCATACCCATGGGGTGGAAAAGCCACAAGGTTTGTGAGAATATGGATCAGCAGAGAAGCTCAAATGAGAGGATTTCAGCTTTGAACTCAGCGGAGGCCACCAAATTCCTTTGACACGTGAACTAGACAGGAGTTTGACTCCAGGCCATCAGAGGCAAAAGGCTTGACCCGTCGTGTTGCTTAGAGCCCCTGAGGTACTCTCAAAGATGTATTTGTTATTCTTTGCCTCACATAATGACTGAGGTCAGTTGTAACAAGCCAGCTTTAGCAGATATGCACGAAATTTCACTCCTGGCACTAATTGAATGGGAGAGGAGAAGAGTAATTCCTCCCATGTCCTCTCCTCTGCGTCCTGCCCCACTTGTTATATGGCCACTTGTACAGGCTCTGTAATCCTTGCTGTGGGCCACCATCTGATTCCTATATATCAGAGAGAGCCAAAGATCTTAACGTGCAACTTTTAATTGAGCTGTATCATCTGCCACAAACATGAAATTAATGGTCCTACATCATAATCATAAATTCATACATAACCCCATGCACCAGCAAATAACTCTTTGCAGTGATACTACAATGGTAAGCTGATTTGCAAGAAGTGCACGCTACCCAGGAATCCTAATTAACCAAATTAACACCATCACTTCAAATCATGTCCCAGCAGTAGGACATTTCCGATTGGCCTCAGGCTGGAGCAAAGCAGCCAAATGAAAACCTGACAGCATCTCCTTGGGTCCAGCAGGCTAGCGCTTTACTGAGGGAAATATCTGGTGCCCATCCATGCACATGAGGAAGGGAGTAAAAATCTCGTGAGCATTTGTAGGCACTGACCCAAGACAGACTACAGCACAGCGACGCTGTGCCACAGAGGAGCAGTTCTCAGTTTCTCATGCATTTCCCAAATTTAACCAGCAGCATCAGGAACCCCTTCCTGCCACGCTGGCTTGCACCAGCGGGGTGTGACACAGCCAGACCCCCTGGAGAGTGCCAAATGTTGCTTTGGGTGAGCCAAGCAATGGGTCTGGGGTCAAGGAGCAGAGCTGGCAATCGAAGCAGTCTCCGCAAACCCCAAATCCATCTCTCTGAACCCACTCATTTGCACTGGTTTCCACTTGTGACTTGCCTGAGCTGTTTAGAGCTCACACCTTTTTTTTTTTCACCCTTCAGGGTAGTCAGGTTTTTCTATTTTTGCCATGGGAAAAACAAGTTGCTATTTTGGGAGCACGTGGGATTCAAGCCCACAACGATCTCAGCACTCCCTGCATGAAAAATGAGATCCGTAACCTGTGTGCCAGAGAGACTGGCTCATGTGTCTCTACACATTCAGCCTGGATGGCAGGGTGGCTTGGTCCCACCGGGGTCCTCACACTGGGGCATTGAATGGCTTCTTCTCCCCTGGCACAGGGCCCAGAGCTCCCATGCCTGCTCTGAACTGATGCTCTAAAAGCTGGGGTGGGAGCTTTAGACCAAGAGAAAAAAGGAGGCTCCTACCAGAAGTGGGGTTCGAACCCACGCGGGCATGTGCCCATTGGATCTTAAGTCCAACGCCTTCACCACTCGGCCATCCTGGTGGGCTGCAAGATGTCCCCTCACCCACCACCTCCACCCCTGGAAGGCACACATCTCACCAAGCCCTTGAGTTCCCAACTCAAGACACTTCCCGAGCCCAGTGACACCTTTCCTTCCTCACTACTTTCTTTAATGTCCCCAGCAAACTGATGGAACATCTCATTGGGAGACAGCAGGTCCCATGGGCCATGGAAGACAGCAAAGCCCATGTGTGCCACACTAGATCCTCATGCAAGGACCATAGTCCCTGGTGATAACACCACCAGGGATCCTGGTGCAGGGGAGGCATCTCTGGAGGGTCTCAGCCTGACCTCGCTGGGTGCCCAGAGGGAAGGGAGCAGCTCTGACAGCCTGACAGCGCTCAGCCAGACATGCCACACGGTTAAAGTGCTGTCCTTATACCTCAGGCCCCACTCCTCACCCCTTCCAGTCCACATTTTGGACTCTACTAGGGTAGTTTATCTGGGAAAGACAGTGTGGAGAGAGAGTCTTTCTTTTTCCTTTGGGGTGAGATACAGCTTTTTTCCCACAATCTGAGGAAAAGAGGGGACCCCCTCCCCAAAAAAAAAGCCTCTATTGAATCATATGGGATTCAAACCCACAGCCCCCAGGTACCCATGTGCAGGACATTTTTAGCCCTTAAGCCACAGGAGCCTTTCCACAACCCTCACTCTTCCCAGACCAGCACAGAGATGCTAAGAAACCTGGCCAGGCCCTTTCACCAGAGGATCCTGTCTGCTGGAGACATGTTTGGCCAGGCTGTCCTGGCCCTGTCCTGCTTGAAGATGAGAGCAATTCCCTCCTCACTTCTCCAGGAACTGCTCACGACTGTGCCCTGGGGTAGCAGAGCTGTGTTTGGAGGGCTTGTGGCTGGCTGCTGCAGGGGTGAGAGGCCCTGACCAGAAAAAGGGATGTTTCCAGGTCTCAAAAGAGGGTAACACAGAGCTCTTCAGTCAGGATGGGTCGACCCGGTCTCCAGAGATAATTCATGAGTGCTAGGAAGCAAGGCAGAAGGATCTCAGGCATCCCACAGGAGGATGCTGCAGGTCCTCAGTACAGCAGAGGACTGGGTCAACCTATTCACAAGCAAAAATGCTGCCAGGAGGAAAATTCACCCCCTTAGGTGCCAAGAGGAAACAGTAACTTTCCCTTCTTCCCTTTTACCCTTTGCGTTACAGTCACAGCAATCTGCCATGCTGGTCCGTGTGTGCAGAATCACAGCTCAGCATCCCTGGATGCCTCCAGCTGCAGCACCCACATAAATATCAGATGAAGTCATGCTCACAAAGGGTGTTGCACTCACCAGCTCCCGAGGAATCTGCTCCTAATGAGTGGCTTCAAAGCATTAATGAGCTTGCAAAGCTCTCCTCTTGGACCTCACATGCTTGGCATTAAGACAGGGGTCACCCGTCAGAAGAGAATGCATGTGCATGTTGGCGAATATAATATATTTGTCATCCTCTAAGAAGCAAAGATTAATCATGCCCTCTCCGAAAGGAAGCTTTTACGCCACATCTGCTCTTCACAGCATGGAGAGAAGGGACCTGCCTGCAAGGACATCCACGACCCACACTGCTCAGATCCCCATAGCACCCTGGAGCCCATCGAGCCCAGCTTTGAAGTTAACATCCCACCTTAACCCTTTGGGTCCAGGCCGGGAAGTGCTACTTGAATTGACAGCCTGAGGGATGAATAAAGTGGAGGAATCTCCAGCACAGGTTTAAAGCATGCGTGGAGGGAGTGGTATGGATATGTGAGAGAGCAGGTTTGACTGATGCTTTCTGTTCTGTGGCATCCTCCCAGTACAGGCAAGGAAAGGAAATGCTGGCCCAGAACAGCAAGGGCTGCACAATGCATCTGCTGCTCTCTCCTGGGACCACTCTCTCCCAGCCACAACACCCTCCAAGCCTCCCTGAGCTCACCATAAATCTCTGTGTTGAAACAGCCTCCAGCACCTGGCTAACAGCCCAGTTGCACCCATTTGAGTAGCAGAGCCTATCCATGCTGCTGAGCTAGAAGGCAGCCATGCAAACAGACTGTGCTGAGGGACCAGCGGCCAGTCTGAGCACAAGCCTGCTGCTGGGCACTGCTTGCCCTTCCTCCCAAAGCCCCTCAATTTCTTCAACCTTCCCAGAGCCCTCTCGCTGCTGACACCCTGGCTGGCATTTGTGCTGCCGCAGGGAGGTTTGGACGAGACACAGGGCCATGAGACAGTGGCTTGTTATTGCACCGCTGCTGCTGAACCTTCAGGACAATCTCCATGTGCAGTCTACAGAGGCGTTGGCATGGGGGCAGCTCAGCCTCCCTTGTCTGATTCAAACTTACTGTGACATATATCCAAGGGGGTACACTGGCGCAATTTGGTTGTATTTAAAAATGTAGCCTTAGGCAGATGCTTCCCAGGGTCTTCCATGGCTGTGCATCATCCACAAGGTTGGTTGGCTTCTCCTGCAAACCTGCACAGAGCGCTGGCTGGCACTTTGCTGGGTCTGGAGTCAGCCTTGCCTCCAGGGGGGTTGTAATATCAGCTGAATTACCTGTAGTGTCTTGGATGTCTCCTATGCAATCCCAAGCCAGGCTGGCTGTACCTCGTTTGCAGCATCCCCATGAAATGACAGCTTGAGGATGACATGGCTACAGGCTTTCAGAACACATGTTCTGTAAGAGAAAGACATTAATAATGTCCTGAAGTCAGAACGGTGTCATCCTTTGCTTCAGAAACACATTGGCAACGTTAACTGGAAAGCAATTTCTCCTCTTACCTCTTCTCCCTCCAAAAGAGTTCTCCCAGCACTCTGTGTGTCTGTTCAGCAGGTCTGTGTTTAATTTAAATAGCCACTGGAGGCAACCGCTATCCCACATGTTAATACTGCAGCTAGAGAGTGGCTGATTGGTAATTAAGAAAAAGAAAAAATCCAAAACCTTAGAGTTATGAGCAAGGCAGAGGTAAAATGGCACTTTAGGAGATTTCAGGCCAGAACTTCTCTACTTCACTGATGCAGGGGCAAAAATAATCTCTGCATCATCACTTTGGAAACTAGGTGGAAAATATAAAGAGTAGGACATGGTTACATGGTTCTCCTCTGCACTCCTCTTATGTCCCTTCCCTGCTATGAGAGCAGTTCAGTTTGTGAGTTACAACCATCAGGAGCTCTGTGACCTGAATGTTTGGCACAGAGCAGCCCTACCAGGGTCATCTTAGGTTAAGTGAGAGAGGATAGCTTGGCTCCACCTTTTGCAACAGGCTTGGCTGGGGTGAAGGAAATGAGAATGCATGCTGCTTATAGCAACAGGGCTCCTGCATTGTGTTCATGGAGCAATTAGTGAGGAAGCTCTTTGGACTTTGTCAGGTTTTAAATACGCTATTGATGTTCCACACGTAACTAAACTACCACATTTTGAGAGTAGCTGGAGTTCATTGACAAAAAGAAGAGTCGAACAGGGTAGCATTATGATTTAAGTGGTCCTCAGTAGGTTTAAGAAAAAACAAGCAAGCAACCAAGGAAGATCACTCTTCCTTCCCATCTTTTCTCCCTCTTGAGAGGCAGTTCAAGAAATCAAACCAGACTCCCTTTGTATTCAGAGAGTTTACAGAATGGCTAGAAAATACATGTTTTATTCCTATGGGTGAAAGCTTATACTCTGCAGAATTTGACGTGATGCCCTGCTGCTTGCTGGCTCAAGTCAGCCCCTGTGGAACTACAAACCTTACGGTTCTCTATAGCTCAAGAGGAAAGGTTTCCCATGAAGCTTTCAAATACTGCTATTTGGCCAGAAAACCAAAGACCACTTACTGTGGGCACACTGACTGGATTAAAAACTAGTGGTGTTGTGCAATTACAGGAGGTTATTTATCCCAGAGGGAAAATGTATTTTCTTTGTTCAGTAAGTTCTTTCAAAAAAACCAACAAAACCCCCATCAAACCAAAAGCAATGCAGCTACCAGAGCTAAAGTAGTAAGTCATACAAAATAATGGATTTTTCTACTTTCTCCTGCTCAGGAATGGTATCCCAGCTGTTTACAATTTTCCACAAGCTATTGCTAGTCTACGTTATTCTCCCAGTTATTTTCCACAAATATTTCTTGGACAACGGACAGTATCCCAAAAAATTAATCTTGAGGGTTCTGAGTGTCTAGCCTTCACATCTTTTCTACTTTGGTTCTGAATGGGCTCATAATGAGATGTCTGGAGTGAATGGTAACGGTTCAGCATTTCAAAGTCATCACCTATACACATACGGTTATTCCCATAGATGTTCTGGACAGGATGCACATGTAGCTTATTTCAGTCTGGGCTGGATATTGTGAAAGATACCACCATGGACCCATCTCTCCCTGTCGCTGTTCCATGCCTCTTCCAAACACCATCACTTGCAGCACAGAGAAAATGAGACACAGCTGTGCAGAAGAGAAAGCTCAAGAACACATCAAGGATCACAGTGCTGTGATACTGGTGTGTCAGATGCTGAGCGCCCAAATCATGAAGTCATAAAGGGACCTGACGTAAATGAGACGTTCAGGGCGTGTTCATCTGTTCTTGCCTGATGCAGTCAGCCAGAGTTTTTTCTACAGTCGTTGCAGATACAGAAACCTGTCTGATCCTGATTTGAGGCACATGACCTCTGAAGGTCCCTTCCAGGCCCACTCTCCATACCTGAATTTCAGCTTTTATGACCAGCCATGAGTAAACCAGGCTGTGTTAGGGGCATTCCAACATCACACTGGAAAAACGTATGTGTTGCATATTTTTGGCTGCCTTTTCATAGGACAGAGGAGTTACCCATGGCAACCAAAGGCTCAACAGAGAACACCATCCCTTGATGTCATATGAATGGGGTCATAACTTAGGAAATACTGCAGCACACTACTCTCAGAATCAACCCAGAGGGGAAATGAGGCAATTGAGTTATCACATGGACAAATATTGACAGAAGAGGCTTGCATACATCAAAGAGGTCTCCTGCAATTATTTACATAGTTTGGACAAAAGCATTGGAATGAATGAGAAAAACAGTTTGTGTTCTACCTGCGGCACCAGCAGTGCCCGCTACTGCTTGTTATCTCAACGGGGAAGCGTGCAGGCGACATATCACATCCCGAATGTCAAGGTGCATCTGCATGAATTCCTAAAATGACATGTGTTCTTTAGCCCAGAGCTTGGCTCCAGGCTAAGAGCTAAATTTGATGTTCTCTGCAGCTAAAACTTCTTCAAAAACCATTCCGGGTTAATTAGGGAAGGGAAATTCTGGCTGCAGTCTGTACAAGAAGATTGGCTTGGGAAATGGTATGAAAGTTGCGGGTTTTGCAAGAGCAAAGAGAAAGAACAGGCTCATTTCTAAAAGTGCTGCACCTAAGATCTTCAGAAAAGCACAGAACTTCACTGAAATACAATAAAAGGCACTGCCTAAAAGCAGAACATCTCCTTTGGCTCAACATATCCTCTCCCAGAGGCACCACATCATTCCTGCTGCTCACAAAACAGCTTCTGCCTCCTTTTAATACTTTTATTTTTAGGCTTCTCATATTTAATTCTCTTTTTTTCCTTATGTAAGGTGCTTGGAAGGGCTGCAGTGTCAAACAATAATTGCATCAGAGAAAATTTAGAATCCACAGTGTTAAAATGAATCTGCTCTTGACAAGTGAATGAATGTAGGAAATGGGGGGGGTAGAGTTTTACCAAGGCGAGCACCCAACTGACAGTGTAACAGCATCTCCTGTGGGCTGGGGCTCCCCACCTTCAGTTGTTGGTGATCTCAGCGTGGAGCACATGAGTACATGCCTGCATTAGCACAGTCTGAAACCAAGATGCACGTTCACACGGTACTATCAGCACACTCATGCCTCCCCCTGTGAGCAACCTTGAGGTAGGCTTAAAATGCAGTTTTGCGATCCCCTGAACACCCCTGGATTAGCTAAAGTGCCTAAGCCTATAGCTGTAGCTTCACCTCAGCTAAGGATCAAGCATTTCCTGGTGCCAGGATGCGCCCCCACGACCACCATTAGTCTGCTTACGACAGAAGTGAGAGAAGAAAAAAGCCTATCCACTTTACCCAGTCCGTGTTTCTGAAGATATGAGTACCTACCCCAAGCAGGCTCCAATTCCTTTATAAATTACCCCCACAACCATCTGTGCGGCGGTAACTGGATACATCTCTCCTGTGTTAAAACAAATTGTGTTAAAATTGCAAGTCAGTCTGACACAACACTGAATCTTGGACTATGCCTTGGTACTGCCACTGCCAGGGGGTTCAAGGAAGCCACTAGTGATAGCCTCCAAGCACCCGAGTTGCATTTTCCAACAAGTAACCTAAGAAGGGTGAGTTTGATCCTCCACCCATGGAGGGCCTGCGGAAATCAGCGATGGCTGACACTGCTATGGATGATCAAAAACTTATGGGAAGACCAGGAAAACCTTTTTCTCTCTAAAAGAGAGCATCAACTGCCTTACAGTGGACTCCAAATAGATATATAGAAATGCTGACAGGTATCAGTGGGACTGTCATGCAATGTCTAAAATCAGGTTGTGATGAAGAGTAGGTGTATAGTGAGCTCACACATAGTGCATACAAGACGTTTTCTAGGGATAACAAGATTATAGAATATATATATTTTCCCCATATGGGTTCCCAGCTGGACTTCTTTGTTGTCTTGGAAGAGACCAACTTGCTAAAACCATCAATAATGTCCAAATCCAGGATCCTCTTAATTAGGTGTGCCCTTTGAAGGGAAGCACTGAAGGTTAAGAGCTCACCTGTTTTTGTGGGCTTACCACTGCCTAACAGGAGAGCACCAGGTCTGTATGCATTTATGTTTTCATTTTATCTCATGTTCGTACTATCAAGGTGAAGGAAAAGTGGCTCATAGAAGGATGGGGAAGAGGGCAAACCTGTGAAGTCTCTGCTAGTCTGTGAGTCTCTGAACTCAGCTTCAGTTTTAGTGTCGGTCCTCTGTCTGGCACTTGAGACCCTTCACTTTGCTTTTCCTGCTTCACTTCATGCCCATCAGTTTGGCCCCTGTCCTTCCAGTCCTTCGCTCCTCTTGCTGAGCAAGAACTTTGAGGGCCCAGGCCATCTCAAGGTGGAGCTGGCCACAACACAAGCAAGTTCTCCCAAGCCGTATGGTTGGTGGCTTCCTGGGAAACTGTGAAAGAAACTTCCAAAGTCTAAAACAGAGATTTAAAAAAAAAAAAAAAAAAGTTCTTCAAATTTCTGCTATTTCTCTGCAGCTAAGATCTCTTTTTATACTCAGTTTTCAGAAGAGCTGCAGTGAAATGAATACTAAACCCTTCTGAAGTCCTGTGGACATCAAGCACTTCTCTCCCATGGAGTCCTTTAAAACTCCTGATCATAAACAACAGACGGACAAACTCTAGCATATTTCATTCATTCATCTGCTTTCTTTTGGTTGGCTTTTTTGTGTGTGTGTTTGGGGTTTTTTTTAAAGTAAGATATAGTCTTTCTTCTGGGATTTACAGCCTGATTTGGTAATAATTAGGCAAAGTAAACCATGTGGAGATTTTTTCCGATCTGCTTTAAATGCAGAGTTTTGGAAAGTAGAAAATGAAATTATTATTATTTTGCAGCACAGCTGTGCTAAAGCACAGGGGAAAGAGTGAAAAGACACTAGTATTTGTTTATTTGGCTTCAATTGCTATGACAAAGCAAATAACAGCTTTGGTCTTGGTCCACAATTGAGTTAATTGGTAACACCTCAGATTGTATGTCCTAAAAAAACTCCTAATTAGCAGCTGAGCACAGAATAAACTAGGTGGCATTTGTTCCTTTGTGCTCCAAGAGGACCTGCAAATCCATAATAGACAGCTAAACTTAAGATCCAAACCCACCTGACTTAACGTGTATGTATGCAAGGAGTGATGCGTGTGGGTGTGCGCACATACTTTCTTGTTCTGTGACCATACAGCACCTAGCACGGTGGGGCTGAGGTCCCTAACGCATTCTCTAGACCACTGGGACCCAGTCTACAAAATACAGGTAGTGTTTTCCAGGAGACTTCTGCTGCCTCCGGCGGTCTCTGGGTCGGGGCCCGCTGGGAGATGTTCATTGTTGTCTGCCCTGTTTAATTTCAGAGAGCTCCCAAGGAGATTTCCTCTCTTTGCTCTTTCATTTACATCCAAGCCCCTCACACTGCAGGAAGGTACTCAGGGCACCGTGGGAAGAAATGGTCCAGATATGAGCAGCAAAGGGACTGGGAAAGAAAATGCAGATGTGTTGAAGAACCTGATGTGAAGACCTGTGCTGTTAAAAAGGGATTTCTGTGGAGAGTGCTAGAAATTATATACCCAAGCCAGCACTTCAGACATCCATAGTGTATGCTGCAAAAAGCGGGCACTAGAGACATTGTGATGAGATGATGGTTGACACTGTATTGAGGAAGCACAGTCGGAGTCCTTTAGCGTATGTCTGCAATACAGGTCCAGAACTGGAGGTCAGCATCTCTTTCCTGCCTGATGGCCCCCTAAAATGAGTTTGTGCATCTCAGTCTGTCCTTTGTTCAATAAATGCCTGCAGCACAAGGCCATGGCAGGACAGTTGGTGGTGTTAGTGATCAGCATCTTTGCCACAAAAGGGGAAGACTGGTAACTCACGAAGGCAGCAGCTGTGTTTCACTCCCGAGTAGAATCTGGGACACCTAAAGCTGACTGATAAAAGCAGAAGGCAGTAAGACTAACACTTTAAAATTCAGAAAGGACTGCTGGGTGCAGAAGCAGAAGACAAGACAGTAGCAGAGCATTTTCCTGAAATGCAACATTAGTCCTGGTGTAGAGATGGATGAGGGAGAAGTTTTGCAACAGCTGTCCACACTGCCTGCTTTCTTTCTCTAAAGCACTAGCATGGACAGAAATGTCTGGTTGCCTCCCCCTGTCTGCCTCCTGAGGGGCAGCCACATAAATATCTTAGCAAACCCAGTTCCACCTGCCAGAAGTTGGGTGTGAGATGCGGGGAGATGCTGACACACTGCCCAGCCTCTTGGCAGTGGCATAACACCAACCCAGGGGTGGGAACACATTAGTGCTGTACCCAGACTGATGGAGAGAGACAGGACATGCCCCACTAGGGTAGGGGAAAAGCTCTGTTAGAGGCAAGTGTCTTCCCTCCAAGTCCCTCCCACAGCAGGTGAAACACAGCTAGTGCCATAAGGCCAGCAAGCGTTTAACAAAAGCCCTTCTTCAGGTACTCTCTGCTCTGCTGTTTGCATGGCGGTATGAGGCAGATTGCCATCTCTTATTAACTAAATAAACAAGTAGCAAAAGTTGAGCAAAATGGAAACACATACACAGCTTGTCTGCAAATAGAGACAAACGCCTCCATCGCATGGTTGCACCCAGCTGTCTGGCTGTTACCTGCTTAAACAGCTTTAATTTCGCATTGAGGTCAATGCGTTATAGCTTCTCCTCCCAGGTGGAAAACCTGGCTAATGAAACACTCGCGTTTGTATTGAGTCCACTCCAGAGTGCCAGTGGAGCGTTTTGAGGAGCTGAGGTGGGTGCCCTGGTCCTTCTTCTGCAAGGGCCAGTCCCCAGCCTGGGCTGCGGGAGTGGGGCTGAGCAGGCACAGCCGCCAGCGATAGCAAGTGAGAAATGACAGGGTACCTTCAGGTTTCAGTCAGGGTATTCTCTTGCCTAATCTCATGCTGAAGGATGTGTAGAGAGCCTCTGCCTCTACCCCAGCCCTGCCCAGGTCTGTGCTCCGTCCTCCCGGCTTCCCTGGACCAGCTCCTCTTCTAGCAAAGGGTATTTACTCAACTTATACATTCCTTCCCTCTACCTTTTATGCAGCCCTCTTGCTTTCCTCTGGGAATATAGATGGTAGGAGTAAACTGTCTATATATATAGTCTGAGGGGTTTGACTTTGAGTCTCATTTATTACTCTTCAATTTCTTTTAGCTTTTTCCTTCCAAAGATCAGAGTTCCTGAGACCAAATTTTGATGCAGTCCATGAAGGGGACAACCCTAGCTAGACTATGATCCCTGATGTGTAGGAAGCTATTTGTCCTGAACCACCTCCTCCATGTTACTAAAGGCAAAATCGAAAAAAACCCTTGTCTTGCATGCCTTTAAAGTAACTGTTCCAAGGATAATTTAAAGTATTGAGACATTGATTCACTAAACGTTGTTGGCCTGCTTCTATGTGGGCAGGCAAAGTCACCCATTATTGGTGATTTATTAGCTGTAGGTGCCTCTTTGATCTTCTCCAGTGCTGTGCACTCAATATCCTCCTCCCATGAGGCAGCCGGGAGGACAGCCCTATCAAGACTTCCACGATATTGTGACTTATGATTCATGTCCATGGGGTCGTCTCCACTTAAGCACTGTATCTTGCTGGATCCAGGGGAATCTTCCAGAACCCTACAATACATGCAAAACCAGAAGTTCTTCTTGGATAGAGAAATTATGATACCAGCACCTCTAAATTGCTTTTAGCGGCTTTCTGTGCTGCCTCCGGCTCAGAAGTGCTTAGTTTGCTAAGCATACACATACACATTGGAGAAGGAAAAGCCCTGCTAGGTTCAGCTAGTCCATTTCTCCTACCAGGGAAAGAATATTTCCAGCACTCTGTTTTCCCTGCTACTTTGTCTTGTCTATTTTTAAACATCCCATGTAGCAAAAATACATTCAGATTGTCACGATTTGAGAGCCAAGTTAGCTGTGGAAGTACCAGCTGCAGCCTAACCTGCTTTGTCTGGTGGCAGCAGCTAAATTGCTCTCTGCTGCCTTTGAAGTCAATGGTAAAAGTCTTATTGGCTTCTGTGGGAGCATTCTCGGGCCTTTGGTATGGATGATTAGAGCAAATAGCTATGGAGTGCTGATAAGCCATTCTTACACTATCGCTTTCCAGGCCGTAACTGCATTTTAATAGGCAAGAAATTGTCTCAGCAGCAGTCAGGGTGCAATAATAGCAAAGCCATGTGGAGCACACAGCAGACTGGGTCTGCACAGAAGTGACTCCTGCCATGACCATACAAAATTATATCCACAAGCCCAGACAGGTTTGGTGGAGTACATGATCCAAGGGGAATGGTCAGAGGCAGTCCCTTTTGTACCTCCTCAAACTGCAAAATGGAGCAGAGGTCAATTCACCTTGTAGATAGCTCCAGTGTGTTACCCCTTTTCAACAGACTTCAGCATCATGAATGAAGATGGCTGGGTACATCAGGGTACACCTTTACCTGCCTTCCACACCTCAGCCCGAATATAGCATAGGTACAGCGCTGCCCTACTATTTTAGCTGAAAAAAAAGTAAAAGAAGAAGACCAGCTGTTGGACCAAAGAAGTTAAGAAGTTACCATGCACTTATGGTGCATGAACACTTGACTCATCTTGAAAAAATGTCAACAGCTACCCCACGAGATGGAGCACTCGGCAGCGGCAGTGACACAGCCCCGCTGGAGCTCAGTCCTTTGCTTTCTCTTTATATTTCAGTAACAATGACAGGTAGTGGAAGCCAGGGTTGGATTTAATTTAACAGTTGTTGTGCTCTGCTGGGACGGTTTCCTCTGCCTCCACATTTCCTGTCTGGAAGTTATCCCAAAAGGATGAATTAACCAATATATGACCTGTATGGGAAATGCACTTTATTGAAGCTATTTTTCTAGGGTGGAGCTGAACAGCTGTTTAACAGCGCATAGCTGCACTACATGAGAGACAGTAAAAACATACAAAATGAACTGTATTCAGGTACAACTGGGCTGTAAGGAGGCAGAAGATCATTATCTCAAACTGTAATTTTCGCCTGTACACAGAGGTAGCGTCCTTGTGTGACAAAGCATGCCAGCATGGGGTACCAGAGCACGACAGTCAGCACAGGGAAGGGGACCTCAGTGTTCCCTTCCCCACGGCACCTTCTTGTGCCATAAACATGGAGACTTTATAGATGTCCCAGCATCCTGGCCAGGAAAACCCACCTACTACAGCTACACAGGCACAGGCTTCTATGCAAAACTACTTCATCTGACATGATGGAAGCAGCAAGTGACACAGCCCTGGTATTGCTATGGGGGCAGCTGTGCCTGAGATCAAGCACAGTTCAATCCTCTTTTTTATACAAGGCTTCAGCAATCAATAGAAGCCGTAAGTGTCACAGAAACAGTCCTACATTAACTTCATGGCAAGCAATGTCTGTAGGCATCTCAGGCCAGATTACAGCTCTTCAGGCATACACAGGGAGCTATCTGCTGCTGTGAGCTGGCACTGTCATTTGTGCAGCACAGTCCCACTGACAGCTCCTGTCCCAGGCCATGAAGGACCATCTCTGGGTGCACAGGGCTGCACAGCCCATGCAGCATCAATGGGAGAGATGGAAGGACCAAGCATCTCTGTCCAGAAGCCTCAGTGAAGTCCCTGTTTTCCATTCACGTCTTTTCCACTCCCCCACGGCGAGTTAGCAGTGCAATTAAATTTTTGTAAATTTACATCAGTGCTGCAGAGATAAGAATCTGAACAGAAGCTTTAAAAGCCACTTTTTTTTTCTTTTTAAAGCCTGACATAAAATACCAGCCAAATTTACCATGAGTTTCCTGTGTGTGCACATGAGTTATATGCACGGTAAGTGTCCCGTCATCGTGAATTCTGCCGATGTGCTCTTTTTAACGGCACTGATCATAGGGAATTCATTTGGTCTCCATATAGCTGTCACCTGTATTACTAGAGCGATTTCATTCTAATTTAGCATTACTTAATGGTGAAGATAAAGTTACGTGTTAGCCATGCGGGTCTTTTCCTGGCTTCTCTCTCTCTGACACAGCAAGAGTGTGACTGCAGGGTGTTTTATGACCAATAATTCAAAAGAGCAGGGAGAAGAAGGAGCAGCAAATATCAACTGCTTGTCAATCATCCACAGTCTTTCAATTCAAATGGTTATACCTGGACCTCTGATCTTTTCTTCTGCCACCTCTGATCCCCCTGTTTGTTTGGAGATCTTTAGGCACTGCAACCATCAAAAATATATTTTTTAAAGATTCGGGTTTAGGAAACCTGCAGCAGTTAACCACAATGATAGGAAAATGCAGTATAGAAAGCCATACCTAATGGCTGCAGCATAGCAGCCAAATTACAGCCAGCCTGTCGGGGTGGTGGTGATGGGGTACCCTACAAGCTGGCTGAACACATGAAAATGCTGTGGGGAAACGGAGTGGGTTTACAGCATCAGTTATACAGCAACAAGTGATTTGTCTTCCCAAGCCCCTGTGCCCCCCCTCTTTTCCCCCAGCTCGGAAAGGTAATCATTCTGAATATATCACTAGCTTGTTTAAACTGGAGATGAAAAGCTACAAAAGTACAACTTAATTGAACCCTGTATTGTGTTATTACAAATGCTGCCGACCTCACTTGCAGTCCATTATCCGAGGGTTCTGCTGAATGCTTTAATTAAAGACAATAAGGCTAATAAAAAGGCATCATTTTCCTGTCTCCAGCGCTGCTGGAGAGTTGGGGCTGATGAGATTATTTCCTGCTAATGCTCTTCTGTTGTTGTTGTTTTTAAATCTTTTTTCTCCCCATGGTTTGCAAATACTGTCTGAGCCTGAGTTGTACAAGATTCATTAAGAACAAGAAAAAATTGGCTTTGTTTCTAAAATGCTCACTAATATTTGATGAGCAGAGCCCCTCTTCCAGAGGATCCCTGGTGCCTTACCCAGCCATCACTGCCTTTTGCTCTCAGATCCAGTCCCAGCAAAGGAAAAATCTTCCCTTCACAGGCGCAGGTACACATACAGATTTAAGGACACGCTCTGCCTGCAGCATGGATCTCCAGCCCTCCTGTTCGCAGGGAGTAAGGCGTGATGACAGTGCTACTTGCCAGAGGGCAGGATCTAGCCCAGAGTGAGAAATGCAGCATCTCACCATAATTAACATGCTGCTTACTAATGGCCCATATGTGCCATCTCTATTTACTTTCATACTGATAGTATTAACGATACCAAGCCAGCACTGTTTCCAAACCCAATTAGGGCAGCCTCGCTGGGCAACTTTGCCTCTCCAGCTTTGGTCCAAAGAGGCAGAAGAGTGGGACAATGCAGGAAGGCATCAGCAAGGATCACCACGAGGAAAGGAAAGTGCGTAGCTGGAGTGTAACCAAAATGCTGTGGCTCAGAGAGGGCTTGTCGCAAGGGAGGTGTGAAAGGTTTGCAGTAGGACAGCTCTGCTCATCTGCCCATAGGGAAATGTGCTGAGGGATAAGGGAGGCAAGACAGCCTCTACCTCTGGATGCACAGGGGAGACGCACCAGTCCCTGTCTGCATCCCTCTGCTTTCAAAGACATCTGCATGGGCTTGAGCTTGTCCACCCCATGCATATCTTGGTGTCTAGTGAATAGCACAAACACAGGGGGGTGCGAAAAGTCAAGGGGAATTCTCCTGGGGCTCATTGCATGAATGCACTTGCAGAACAAGCACATCCACGCACCTGTGAACAGGCTGAGCCCAGCAACTCCTCATGCACTGGCCACGAAACAGTTAAAACTTCGCTAACGATCCAAGCCCTATTTGAACAAGAGACCTAATGGCAATTGGCATTGTAGCCCTGCTGTGAATAAGCCAAACCATCCAGCCCTACTGTGATTAAAAACTCCTTGGACAAGGGAACAAGCAGCCAGATGCTAAGTAACTGAACTTTGCCCCTGCAAGGAGGAGAGCAAAGCACTAACCACTGAGCCAACCCAGTTTGCCAAGACTTTTATAGGGAAGGAACTTTTACAATTAAATACAGCAAAAGGTTTCTTCCACTGTGAGCCTCTGAACATAGGTTGAAAGAAGCGGAGTCGAACGTGGAAGCCAAGTTAAGGGGGGAAAAAAAAAAAAAGTCTTGATCTGAAGGTTACAGGCTCAAAGTACCTAGAAACCCCATCAAGTGACTGAATGAGAACAGCAAGAGGCGGGCAAGACCACAACTCCTCCCTGGGTAAAGGATAAAGCTGTAATGTGGAGCAGACTGACCTAGTTACATATTTCTTCTTCACTCTCCCTCTCTCTCTCACTGCTGCAGTTGCCAGGCTGGGATGTTGCAAAGGAAACTGTAAATTAAGTTTCTGCCATCCAAGCCAAGCAAAGGAGAAACCGGGAACTCTGTAGACATGGAGAGGTGCTGCACAAAGCAGTGCTGCCCTGTACCGTTAAAAAGCCAGCAACCGTTGGGGTGACATGGTGCTGTCAGGTATGGACATGCCATATACAAAGTGCTGCTGATACCCTTAATTCTAATAGAGCTGGGAATAGGGAGGAGAGGGGACAGTGTCTTTCACTCACTGAGTGTATTGCCACAGCCAGGAGCCCTCTGACAGCCTTAGCCTTCCCAGATACACACAGGCACTGTTGGAGACAGGCAGCAAGAACAACTTTCTGGCCACCACGAGGCCCTGCTCCTCTCTGCATTTGGGTGCAGCATCTTTGCAAAGCCAGCTCCCAAACCACACATGAAATTTCACAACTTGAGGCAGAGCTTACCTGGCCATGGCTCGCAGGAACACAGGTCAGGCTGAGCTACCACAAATCCCACTGTGCTCCTACAGTAGGCACTAGAGATCAGCTGGCTGTCAGGGGTCCCAGGCAGGATTGTGGATTTTGGTCTCTTTCACACCCAAAGGACGGCCAAGGTTACCCATGCACGCTGACCCAGTGAGTCTCTGGAGGCCAGGAGGTTTGGAGAAGCACCCAGGATCTGGATCCCTTCACCCCAGGTCTACAAAGCACCCACCGCTCCTGCAGACTTTAGAGATGGACAACTTTAACCATAACCCAGCAAGCTGAGATGGGGTGCAGGGAAAGCTTTGCTCTTGATGAGCAATTAGATAGAGGAGCAGCTGCCAGGAGAGGCAGAGAAACTACCAAGGGAAACGTTTCCAAAAGATGAGCAAACCGTTTGGGGAAGACCGTGTTTTGGAAGAATCGATGCTTTAATGACTTGTGGGGAGTCTCCACTCTATAACTTCTAACTAGAAATGAGAGGAAGAGAAAACTGAAATCTTCTGAGCTTTCCACCATGCAAAACTACTGACCTTCAATTTAATTTTTTTTTGGCTTGGGAGTATTTTTGAGATGTGCATGTCTCATCCTCAATGAAAAAATGCTTTGACAAGGGGAGAACCGGGGGTGATTGCAAGGAGATTCATGTTGTCAGTCACAGCTACCCTCTCCAGCTGAAACAACGAGTGTCCAGAAAAGGAGTGGCACAGGTACTGAGATGGATGCTAATTAAATATGAAGCTAGGCAGAGTTCATTTCGTAAACGGTTGCTGTGACCCCACTTTTCAGCATCACCCACTCATTTAAAGCTCTGCTCCTCCTTCATCAGCACTTTCAGAATAGGGTAAAAGAAGGGGTTTGCCTGTATATTGTGGATTTGTCTCTCTGGGCTAGCTGAGGTGGATTCTGGGTCCTGTGGACAACCTGGTAGAGCATTTTTTCAAATGCACCAAGTCAACTTTCCCGTCGTGGACATATTTTTCTACACCTCAGCAATTCTGAGGATTCTACACTACAAGAGGATTCACCCGAAGCAAATGCCTGGTCCAAGCCTCTCTCCCTTCCATTGCATTTCTCAGCTGTATTTCACAACCCAAAATACTCACAAAGGTACGGTGTCATACCTGACTTACACAAATGCCAGTACTCGGGCTTTGCTAGTCCAGGCTGCTGTAACACGCCAGAGGGGCAGCCCTAAAGGGGAGGAGAAGGGGCTGCTGGAGGAGCCGGCATCTCACTGCCCAGTTCAGCTTGCGAGGGATGGCGAGGGACCGGCAGCCATACAGCTGGGGCCAGCACAATGGGCTGTCACTCTTGTCAAGTGGGAGGGTAATTAGGGAGCACTTCTTCAAACACAGCTGCCTGCGCTATTCGAAAGCTGCCACACACTTGCTCTGAACGGGGAACGCTTTGGGCCACCAGCGCAGAAGCAAAACCACCCCCTTCCCTCACCGCTGCCCCAAATGAAAGCTTTGGAGCCAGCAACCATTTCAGAGAGGTCGGTTGTCGGTCACTGCTTCCCAGCCTTCCCAACCCACAATTTGCTCTACGAGCATCTCGAACAGCAGAAAAAGGGTGGGTCATTATAGATGTGTCTTCGGGAAGAGATAAACCCCATTACATGTATTAATAACCTCTACAATCATCACTGCGTGAAACTGGCTGTTTATGTGGACTGGCTCCTTTGTAAGAGTTGCACAAACACAATGCAGAGTGAACACTGGATTCAATAAGTGAACCAAAAAGATCTGGAGAAGGAAAACAGTATGATGCATAAGCTGAGATTTGAGGCAAATCTCAGCTTAGAGGGAAACAAAATAAAACAACATTCAGTGTGGAACAACTACAAATAACTCATTCAACACCAAAAGGAATTTTGTTTAAACTGAGTTATACTTGACCATTTTACTCTCTTTTTAAAAATTATCTGGTCTTTCTCATTTGAAGTGAAAAAGGCTATATCAAAATGGAAGTTTAACATCTAAAGATTTTATCTCAGAAAGTTTCACCTGGTACAGAAAAGGCATGTCCTAGCCCGAAACCTGCAAATAAAACCTCCCAGCCCCTCTGACCCCCCTCACTCCATCTCTCACCAGTAACATGTACTGACTCCAATTCATGAGCAGTTTCCATCCTCCTGCAAATCCACTAATTGGCAAATTTACTGTGCACTACACATATTTTACCCATGTCTGCAGGAACCAGACTTTCCTGTTCTCCCCATTCACTTCTTCCCTGTCCTTTCTGCTTCCAGTCCCCCCACATCTGCCTTTCTGCTCAGAAGTCCTCATCATCTCCCACATGCACACAAATATGCTTCTTTTTCATCTGTAACATCTGTACAGCCTGACCAGCTTCCTCAGTAACTTTTTATATGTACAAACTCAATAAATAATGCAAATGAGCAACGACTTAATTATTTTCTCAGCTTTTTGCGCAAGGACCAATTTGGAGTGAGGACCCAGGGTGGTGAAGGGCAGCACGCTCCCTCCCGAAGGCAGGCATGATGGCAGTACTACTGCTCCCCCTGCCTCCCACCAACCCACCCTCCAGCTTTCCAGCAAAGACTCACTTCACAAAATTTAATTACTCTGCTAACATGTCCCATATGCTCTGTGGCAGGCAGGGAAGGCTTTAATTACATCTGCTCTAGACATGCTGGGGAGCACCGATTCCTCATCTCCCATGGACCCAACACAGCACCCATGGGGGATGTGGGTGCTGCCAGAACCATAATGGTGCCTCAGCATCAGATGTCAAGTACCAAACTATCTTCTTTTTCCTCCTTTTTCCCCTCCACACACACATCCACAGCTAACAGTAAGGCTGCAGACAAGGGAGCGCTCTACTCCCTAGAGGAAAGCAAATAGTCCCTTTTACGAAGTGCTGACCGTCACTGTTAATGAACTGATTAACAATCATTAATAATTAGAAAGTCCTTCCACACCATTGCTCATTTGTATGGCACTTGAGAGACATCATCCCTCATTTGGGAAGTGGAGGACAAAAACCTGTTTGCAGCTGGCCTTCCTCCTCCCTCCATCCTCCCAGCACTTCAGCACCGGATCAGATGGCTTTTCCCCTCCTTCTCCCACCCCATTTTACTTTCCATTTTCACAGCTGCCTCTGCAATTGCTAATTTCATAGCCATCAGGTGTTGCTGAGGTGGCAGGTAGTCAAAACCATTTTGGGGCACAATACATCAGGCAGTAGACAAGGAGCAGGCAGGAATTTGTTTGACATGACATTGTTATGCAAAGATGCTCACGGTACCCAAGGTGCTTCATGCAACTGGATTGCTTTTTCTGGAGACAGAAATCCTATTTTAAGGGAAGAAAGGCCGGAGACAGGGGAAATCCTTTCATTCAGGATCGTGTTTAAGTGTGAGAGCAGAATATCTATTGTAGTCCGTATACTTTTAATGTGGTTTGTGGCTTATGGGATCCAGCCTGTAGTCTGTTCCACATCTTATACTGCCTTGAATTTGATCAAGCCACATGTGAATCATGATAGTCTGCTTTGCTGACTGCCTTGTGGTGAACCATCTACCAGCTACAGTTAATGTTTTGAACAAGGGCCAGTCATTATTGTTCACAAACCCTTCGCGCAGAGGGGCAACTTCCAAGGATATTGTGGGTAGGAGATATTCCACAGAGGATGCCTTTGAAGAGCATTTTCCAAAGTGTGGGGTATGAATGTGCATATATACACAATTTGTTTGGTAAACTCCCTGTGCTTCCTCCATCAAAGATCCAGCTGTAGGGTCACGGTTAGGAGCAGGAATAGCACTGCTTTCCCAGGGATCAAAGATTCTGCCAGGGTCTTCCATGGGCTGTGGATGTCTAAGCCCCCTTGCACCCATCTGCAGCATCCATCAACTTTCCTTCTGCATGAGGGCATCCCCCAGCCAACCTGTACATACCTGACAGTCCAGTCATGGACCGTGCTGCAGACACAGTTTGGCAGCAGAGGCGAGGTGCAGACAATGCTGCTCTGAGCAGTAGGAGAAGGGCATCCCACACCAGGGTAGGAGGCATTTCCTCATAGCTGCGTTTTTTGTCCTCTTGCATGAACTGTTCTGCTTGAAGGAATGCTGCATTGCCCATGTTTCCAGAGTGCTTTTGTTCCTATGGATACACTGGAAGCTGCGTGGGAGCTTGCTTTTCCCCCTACACTAAGTAGAGTCTTGCCCCATGAGCAAGCTCCGGAGTTATGAGTGCAAGGCTCGTGGCTTGCGGCATCTCCCTTCTTCCCTGTCCCCCTCCACTCTGGAGCTGCTACACGGAGCATGAAATGAGCACATGCTCGAGCTCCACATCACCGATTTCTCCTGTGAGAGGGAGATAATCCACAAAGTACTAGGCAGAAAGGTGGCACAATACATTCTCTTTCAACAGATATTCATCCCAAAGCCCTTCTTTCTCTACCATGAGGTCCCATACATGCAGTACTCCTCCAGGAGAGCACCAGCCTAGACAAGTCCCTCCCTTTCCCGAGAGTACCTACGTTGCATTAACATAGCCGGTTTCCATGCCAAGGAACGGGTGTGCAGCTGGCCCAGCTCCGCTGTAGGGTTTGTATAGAAGCCAATTCCCTTTTCAGGACCATCATTACTTCTTTTTAGCCTAAAGCCTAAAATTACCACCCAAGCTGAGGGAAGAGAGGGGGAGGAAAAGAAAAGGGAATAAAGGAAGCAGACAGAGAGTAAAGTTGGCACTTGGGACATTTCAGCTAGGAAAGGTCAGGCTGCACTTTTGAATGGCTCATCCCCCTATTAGGTGCATGGTAATGAGAGATCCTGCCCTTCTCTGTTTTATGCATTTCAGTAGTGGCTCTGCCCTTTGGGTGAATCAAATTGATTTAGTCCAGTCCCCTAGTTCAATTTCTAGGGCTGCTTGGCCAGGACTCCCTAATCTGTGAACAGGATTTCATTGTGGCTAGGCATTACTGATCCTTCAATTTATGGCTTGGCATTAAATTGGGCTCCAGTGATGCAGGGCAGCTTAGATTATGTGTCTGAAAGATCAGGCGAGTGTAGCTAGAGCGGTGGGAAGATAGAGGTATTCTTGGAGAAGCAAGCTTCCCTCCCTGAGCGAAAATAATCCTGTGACATCCTGCCTGTGTGATCCAAAAGGCTGTGGTTTTGAGGGCAGGATGAGATCTTGTTCAGGAGGAAAAAGAAGTAGATTCTCATGGAAAGTCGGTTTGCAATTAAAAGAAGCATTTCTTCTAGAGTGCCTGTTACTCACTCACACACAATGGAAATAATTGAGCAGACAAAGTTATTTCAGCCCCCAAGTCTGTTTTTTCCATTTTGGAGGGCAGGAACTTCTGCAAAAATATCCCATAGGGATTTTTTTTCCATTCCTTGGGGAGAGACAGACAATACAAAAACACCTAATTGTAGAAGCAATGCTTGGATATACAAATCTCAAATCTAATAGCATGTCATGGTCTTAAACCAGGGCTTATCACTGCCAGGCATGAAGAGATGCTGCAGCCATTGCTTACACATAACAGCCTTATCCTGGTTGGTGCTGCGAGCTGGCTGGACAGGCCTGAGCTGCAATAAAGGCATTTCTCTCCTTCCTGCCTGAGAGCAGAGCAGCTCTCCCTAGCATACATTTTAAGGGTAACCAGAATGGCACAAGCTCAGCCTTTGGCAGAAGATGACCTGCCAGTCCTTCTGTGGTGCTTTTTATCCCATGACCTCAAAGCACCGCACAGGACACACCAGCCAAATATGCCTAGCAAACTTTTCAACCCAAACTATCTGAGAGAATGTGGGGGCTGTGCAGCAGCCTGCCAGAGGAATATCTTCCGCTGCATGCAACATGGCTGTGAGTTGTATGCCCTGAGGTCCAGCAAGAAAACTTGTGGAGATGCTCCAGAGAGCAAAGCCAGCCAGGATGGTCTGCGCAGGACTGTGCAGTCTGATCCCTGCTGCCTTTTGGGCATGGCTCCTAGGCTGAGCTAGCCTCCAGAAGGTGTCCAGGGACATCCTGGAGACAACACAAGACAAAACCCGGAAGCAACTTAACGAAGGAGCAGCAGGGACAATGGGGACCCCTTGGCTGGGGCCCTCCCTGGCCCCTTCCTGCAGCATCGCACCAGCCTCCCTCGCCCCAGGAGCCTGACTCAGGGCACAGTAATGCCCAGGCAACATTCCCTGCTCCTGGGTAACTTCCTAGGCCCTGTATTGTTTCAGAGAAACACGTATTTGGCAGCTAATATTTTCCAGCACTCTAGCAAGGATGGAAATAGCATTTTTTCCAAAGAGTCTTTCTCTGCTATGTCATGAGATAAATATTCAGGGTGTGTTTCCTCACCCTTCATGCGAAAGGATGCTGCATACAAAGACGGTAGGAGGGCTTGGCAAGTATACTGGGAGGTAAACCAGCCGCAGGGTCACTGCATGCCCCCACGGCACCGCGCAGAGTGTGCAAAGAGCACCAGGCTCACTCGCATGCCAGGCTCAGCTCAGGGAGAGCTACCTGAACCCAAGGAATCATGCACATCCCCACCCCTGCACCTTGCTGCTCTGCCTACAAAATCAAAGGAGGACTCTGGAGAGCAGGGCTCTGTGCTGGATGAAGCCCCTCACAGCGCAGGGGATGAGCACCCCTGGGGCCACCAGCCCCCTTGGCAGCGGAGTGGGGAGGCCAGGTCATGCCTCATGCCCCCTTCTCATGCCCTATTGACTGGACACCACCGCGCTGGCTTCTTGAGCACAATCAATAAGCGGAGAGACAGGCACTACTGTTAAATTATCCCAGCGACCTCCTGGTGATCTAATAGACTCTCCAGTAAGGTCTTATTAAATTTCAAGCCAAACTGTGTCCAGTTACAGTAATTACTGAATATTTAAGAAACAGCAGTTGACTATTTAGAGCACACTAACAAACATACTACAGAGAATTTCATGCTCTTTAATTACTATGCAATACCTGTCCCTTTAGTGACACCCTCTAACCTGGATTTGTGCGTTAATTTGCATCTGGTTTTCTATGTTCCAGCATTTTAGAAAAGCAGAGAAATTTAAAAAAAAAAAAAAAAAAAAAGTAAAAAGGAGATTACTTCTTCCATTGAGGGTTTGGGCCTGTGGGTAGAGAAAATCCTAATACAAGCAGGTGTTATGCCAGCTTTCCCCATCCCTACATGGAAAGCCCAAATGCCGCAGTCCATCACTGCGGCTTTCCACATCATGCCAGCCCCAAAGCCAGCCCCACCCTTCTGCATGCTCAGCCCTGACGTCCAGAACCCTCATGACTGCCACCCTAGGGCTCATATGCTCAAAAAAAAAAAAAAAAAAAAAAAAAAAAAAAAGCTAAGTCAAGCAAATCATGCCTTCACTGACCAATGTGCATCCTCAGGAACTAGGGCAACACCTGCCTGGAGCTCATTTCCCTGCACGCAGCGAGAGCCACGGCCGAATCCAAATCCGGGGCCTCTGTGCTAGCCGAGAGCCGTAACCCCAGCTGTGCTCTCCAGCTCGCTGCCTGCCTTATTAGCACTAAACAGCATCCTTATTTAACACACTTCAGTTTAGAGTGGAATGGATATTTCTTACTTCAGAAAGTCTCACCTGCCTCTCAAATGGCTCTTGGCATACTGCCCATTCTCACTCGCGTTCTGCCTTTAACAAGGCAAGCCTCATTTCTCTTGAATGGAAAAGAGCTGGCAGGGCTTGATTGAAAGTTTGGAGTCCTTCCCCCTCCCCGTCCACTTAGATGCCACAAAAGCCCCCAGATCTGTATGGCCTTCTTACTGCCAGGAAAGCAAAGCTTTTGCCAACACCTCTGCCAGGTTCCTCATCACAGAAACTGAAGCTAAAACATCTAACAGAGGCACCAACAAAGATTGGTACAAAAAAGAAAGGGGGGGGGGGGGGAAGATGAGCGTTGTTTGCAGAGCTTACCTGGCCTCCTGCTACCCCTGCCCCCATCTTTTCTTCCTCTACTGCTGTATCCTCAGGACATCCAAGCCCAAGGTAGAAATATATAAAAAGTCAATTTTTGTTTCTCCTTCCCACCCCCAACCGCACTCCTTCCACAGGTTCCTTGAAATGCAGAGATCCAAGAGAAAAGAGCATCACTCACCGCTCCCACTTTCCTAACAATACCTCATTACGGTGCAGGGAAAACTTGACCCCGTCGGAAGTGTCAAGCCGAGGCACCGCATTTATTCCTCACACAGTCCCCTTCACCTATAACTTAGCAGGTGCTGCAGCAAGGTTATTCTTTCTTTCTTTGATTGTCACAGGGAGTAAGCTTTTCTTTTTTTAACAAAGGTATTTTAAAACAGATGCTTAACTCTCTATGCTATTTTAAATGATGCATAGAAAAAAAGCCCACAGCAGAGCAGCAGTTTATCACGAAGACTGGGTGAGCTGAAGCCCATGTGCTCCTACCTGTGTACAGAGGGATCTTGGTGAAAGGGATCCACAGGTGACTGTTTTGAAGAAAACGGCCCCGTTTGGGCCAGAAGATGGCCATTCAGCTGGGAACAATTGCCGACCTGCAAGAGGCTTCCTCAGTTTGCTTTTGCAGGTCGATAAATACCCAGGCTCATCTCCAAACGCTGTGAACTGTATCACTGCAAGGTGAAGAGTGGGATGAGGGCTCCTGGCTGCTGGGCACTGTGGGCACCATGTGTTTCTGGCCATCCTGTATGCTAGTGGCTAGGCTGTAAATTGGGTGAAAGACTCTCCCCAGCCACAGGAGAAAAGAATCAGAAATACACGATGCATGACACCCAGAAAACAGATTTCCACCTCCATCCCCAACAGAAGCGAGGTAGGAGCCACTTATATATCAACAACTCCAGGAACTCAGCTTGGATTTGCACTGTGATCTGGAGGCAGAAGGGTTTATTCTACATGTATTTATTATTTTGGTACACAGGAGATTATAAACCTGATCTCTGAAGTTACAAAACTATATAGTCAGTGTTTATCTGTGGTGTTTGATTATTACAAAGTTCTTCATGCTCAGCAAACATGTTTTCTGATAATCAGCTGGCATTTACTTTATAGACATCTGTGTTATTAAACAGAGAGAGAGGGGGGATTTAGGGATTGTGATAGCAAATGGCCCTCATTCAGTCTATAGTATCACGTGCAATTTTCTAGCTGCTCCACCCAGATACATTGTGACTGTGGGTTAAACCTCCACCCAGCCCAGAGAGATGCTGCATCTCCCAAAACTCTCCCCTCAAGCAGACGAGGCCATGCTGCCTGCTAGGTGAAGGCATCCCGTTATCTCCAGCTGCATCTATGCTGCTGTCTGGCACTGAATTATTTAGCTTCCCTTCAGTGTGAATGGAAATGATCTGCAGTTTAAATGGGATGAAGAGAAGTTTGCATCAAAGGCACCTTAACTCAGTCAAACACACATTGGAGACTTCCTTGCCTGTGACTGTCAGGGGTAATAACCACGGCTCTGATCAAACAAAAGGCCCTTCAGACCCACTTAGTCCCTGTAATCGGCAGGTTCACATCTCCTCTTCCAGCTGTCGGAGAAGAAAGTATTTAAAGAGGTTGAGTCAGAAGGAGATGAGGATGCTGGGCTGCGGAACGTGAAAGACTTTCCCATAGACTGGAGGTTGATGTAGTGCTGGCAGCCCTGCGCTTTCTCAACGCCCAAACACTTTGTCATGCAGACTGGCAACACCCTCCATTTTCCTCCTGACCTGGCAGGAGAGGAGGGTCATTGTCAGCAGCACTCAGTTAGGCTAATTCATATGGAAGCGTAGGGATATTACAGCTGTGTCTAGCACATCAAATGCCAGCTTTCTCATTTCCTAAACCTTTTCTGCTCAAAACCCACCATCTCTGACCACCCCTCTCCTACACACCCAAACCCACCAGCAGCTTTGCCCTCTATGCAGCACCAAGTCCTGCTACCTGCCTCTGTGCCCACCTCTTCTTTCTCCACCTCCTCTGTGCTGCTAACACCAGGGCCACTGCAGACATCAGACCTCCTCAGGTGGTGGTGTCCCTCTCCAAGTCACTCGATGACAGAGAGCGCTGGTCAAATGTTCTCACTGGTACCACAAGAAAGATGGCAGGGAGCTGGAGGCAAATCAGGGATCTCCTAACCATGGTTGGTGCAGAAACCGGGCTGTTGAAAAGCCTCTCGTGGTAACAGAAATGCCATGGTGCTCCATGGGGACCTTGAGGTTAAAATAAAATCTGTCAGCATTTGGAGCATGAGGGATTCTGCTGCCTGCCCCATCCCTACTTCTTTGCCCCCAAACCCTGTCCCCCCTCACACATAAATTCTCCTCTCCCATGCTACCCTGTGAGCTGACCCCCAGTTTGGGCTGCCTTCCTTGGGATGCCATGGGAGGGAAGCAGAGGGATGCTCTGGCATCACCCAGCCAAGCTCTGCCAGCACCAGCACCGCGCCACAGCTCAGGCTTCCTCCACTGCCCCTGCCACTCCCCACCCCCAAGATGCTAGCATTAAAAGGATTACAGAACAAAATGATGAGAGAGAAGGGATTACAGGGAATTATCAGCCCTGATCCCCTCCTAATTAATTACTGGTCAGACATATGAAAGGATGACTCCAGCACACCCCACAACAGTGAAGAAGAAATGACATGTGCAACTGAAAGGCAGCTAAGAAAGGCTTTGGTAAATGCCAACACTTATTTGCTGATGCAGCTTTCTCCCAGAAAGAGAGTAATTCCTGAACACAGCTGCTAGTATCATCTGTGTAGTTTGTGTTCCTCCTCACACTCACCTTTTCACTTTTCCTAATGCTTGTGCTTTCTTGGGTGATTTGCAGCAAAGCCAGCTCTACCCCAAGCCCTGGGCTGCCTCCACAGATCGCCTTCCTCTCTCAGCAGGCTGGGAAAGCTGATGCTTACCTGGCTGACTGAGGGATGCCTGGTTTTCTTGCGTTAGGCTGGGGTGACTAATCAAAAGGTATTTTTCTTAAAATTCTTATGGATTGAGGCAATCATCACAACAATCAGAGCAATCCTGCAATGAGGGAAAAGAGGAGGCATGTCATTTCAGCTATGCTCTCTAGAGGAAGAGATAACAGAAGATCTATTTTTCTGTGTTTCCTGGCCTGAAAGGAAAGGCTGTTCTTATCCCTCTCAAACCACTGTTTACTGGGAACTGGCCAACTTCTATTTTATTTTTTAATTCCCAGGGTTTCACCCCGGTAAATGGGAACTAATGGCTAGCCTCTGCACATTGTGCTTTGCACCCTCTCCTGTACCAAGCCCCTGTACGGGGAGAAAGAGCTGCCCTATAATGATAGATTGGTTTTACCAGTCCAAGCCATTTTTCCTGAGAGCAGAACTCCAACTAGCCCCATTACTTTGCTGGGCCTGTTTCCACCTCCTTCGCTGACAGACCAGCTCTTCAGCAGGCTCGTA
Source organism: Falco cherrug (assembly GCF_023634085.1). NCBI lineage: Eukaryota > Metazoa > Chordata > Aves > Falconiformes > Falconidae > Falco > Falco cherrug. The sequence goes on along the minus strand of NC_073700.1, from coordinate 11,973,873 downwards.
GTGTCGCCTGAGCAGAGCTGACCCCAAAGGATTCATGATATCTGACTAGGCTCACATGCTTCCTTACTGAACTCCATGCCTTGAATAAAGATGCCCATGATTTTGGGATGCCCAGGCTTCCTGAGACAGCCTCCATGCCCTGGGATCCCACAAGGACAGCTTAAATCTTCGTGAAGCTTTTTGACATTGCACTAGGAGTCCCAGCTCAAGCCAGATGTTTCCAGGTTACCTGTAAGTGAAGTGGTAGTTTCCAGCCCTTGGCCCCAGGTACACCATCAGATCTCTGTCTCTACAAGCACCCAGCCTTGCTTCCACACTCAGATGAGCATTGCCAACCTGTTGGGTGATCTAGTTCTGGCTTGGGAAGTGCAAGTTCTCTGTTTGCAAACATGCAGCTCAGCAGCCCTGGGCTGGCCACTGCTCCACCTTTGAGCTCAAGGAGGGTGTGTGGTCACAGCAGGCTTCAAACTTGAAGGTGCTTACAAAACATGGCTGAATGTAATCTCTTTTTGCATCACACCTTCCCCACACAGCTTCTCTCACCACAAGACTGTTCCCCAACACAGTCATGACCAGAACACTATGGCAAGTTTCCCTTCCTGACCCACAAAGCCTTTAGGTGGAGGACTCAGACAAGGCATTTGCACCAGCTCCAAAATCCCCTAGGTCTGTCCACGTTGCCTATTTGTTTTTTTTATTATTATTATTTTTTAACCCCAACAAATTTGCAGCATCTTCAAATTAATAAAACAAAAAAAGGCAAGGTAAGCTGCCACCGAACACCACCTGCTTAAAAAAGATCAGCTAAAATTATTTGCTGCTATACAACAAATTTCTGCCTGCTTATTCCCCTGGTTGCTGTGCTGTAGATGACCAAGATGGAACAGGATACAGAAATGGAGGGACCAGCTGGAGTCACCTTCCTTACTGCATGGGGCACTTGGACTCTGCTGCAGCTGCAACGTGTGCCACATGTTCATGTGAGTGATGAAGCAGGGACAGGCATAGCACTTTCCTTGCTTCAGGAGCTGAGAAACCCCAGTGGGGGAGCCCAGAGACCATCTTTCTGCATCCAGCTGAGAGTTTATCAAAGGGCATCCCTCCAGCTGCTGGGACAGACAGGCGGATTCAGCATGTGAGCTCTGCTTTTGCCTGGGGGCCAGAGGCCCTTCTCTGCTCTGCACAGAAAAGGTTAAGGGAAAGCAAGAGCTAGTGAAATCTCTGAGAAATACCAGCATGCTGGTTTTGACAAATGCACAAATTGGAGCTGATATGGAATGCAGATGTATGTAAACACGCATGAAATTATCCCATCCCTCCTGCATAATGTTGCCTCGCAGCCACAAAGGCTCTGAGTGCTCTGGTGAGGCCAAGCCAGTTAGATCCATTCAAATCAGGGAATAGACACTAGAAAGGCACCAGGCAAAAGAGTAGGAGAAGAATGAGGGAGGAAGACACCATGTCATTAAATGAAGCATGGTCCTGCCTAGCAGCAGGACACCCTGGCTTTGGGATCAGAGCCACAGGTTCCTAGGAGCCCATGGGCTGAGCTGAACATCCTGCTGCCTCCTCAGTTTGTGAGGGACAGATGTCACACAGGGTCAGGTGATACTAATGGGTTTCTCTGGATATATACTTATAAGTAAGGGAAAAAAGGGGGGTGGGGTGGGGGTGGAGCAAGCAGAACAGGAGGCAACTAGTGTGGACTGAAGGGACCTCATTGGAAGCTCCTCTGGACTTTACATGCACACACAAAGGTGCCTGTTAGGTCCAGCTATGGGAAAGACAATGGGAGCTTCAGACCTCTCCACCCCATCAGCACAGGCTCTTTGCCACTTCTGTTCACATCGCAGGTGTACTTTGTTGTATGCACAGACATTAAGGGCCACCGTCCTTGGGCAAAGCCTTCCAGACCCCAGCCCCAGGCTCCTGGCTGCCCTTCCTCCCTCGGAGATCTCCAGCTTCAGCAGTGCCACCCGGAACCTGTCTTGCACATGTTTGAATCCCAAGCCCACAGACATCAGTGGGAGTTTCAAGAGCTGCTTCCCTGCTCTGTCTGCAAACACTAATCCTCAATCTCTAACCACTTCATGTGGGGACAGGATGGTAAAAGCTGGGTTACAGACATTGAGCCATTTGCCAAAGATCATGCCATGAGTCCTGGAAATAGAAACCAGGAGTCCTGACTGGACTAACCTTGTCCTAACCACTCTACTGGTGTCCTCTGTAGTAGGTGCCGTAGGGATTATTTTAATGCCACCCATTCCTCACCAGGACATCACTGAAATGGTCCAGCAAAAGCAGCACAGAAGCCCCCAATAAAAAACACCTCTCCCTGCTCCTGCTTCTATGGTGAGCTGCAGCAGGGCTGGGGCAGAGTTGAACAGCTTTCAAGGCTTTCTCCACATAAGGAGCCCCTTTCTAATATCACACTCGTGTATTTTCTATTTACCTAGCATGAGCCGCACCTGCTCTGATCCAAGCCATAAGCCCCAGTAGGGGCTAATCTCCCCATCCTCACATAGCATACGTGAAGCCTCAACTCCACTTTTCATAATGGTCTGTATGAACAAATCTCTTTCATTAATCCCTTGCCTTCCCGTGGCCCTCGGAGAGCCTCTCAGCACCAGCCGTCTTCCCCTGCTCTGGCACTTCAAGCTGGATTTAGAGATGAGAGAAACCCCTTGAACACAGAACTTCCTGATTAAAATAGAAGGGGTGAGGGACACATCAAAAATGAAGAGCAGAACAGGCTGTAGGCTCAGCAGTTCTCATTTTATAGTCATGTGCTCTTCCAGGGAACCTGAAAAATCTCAGCTCTTGGGAAGAAAGGAAGAAATTAAATGGATAAGTCCTGAACTGCCAAAGATACCCCGCTCCCCTACCCCTTGATGGAAACATTGGGAAACACCAACCATGCTGCTGGGGATCCAAAAACACTCCTCCAAGAGCAACTGAAGCTGGAGGCTTCAGAGAAAGGTAAACAAGCACCCACACACATAAATAAACCACAGTAATAAACGTCTTAATAATTAGCAGTGATACAGATGCAGCTGAGCAAACAGCCCTGGATCCAAAAAAACAAACAAGCCCTCCACTTTCTGCCCTAGCTCCAGTGATAATTGCTTGCACGCCTCCATTGCAGATGATCCCAAAGCTCTCCGTAAATAGAGACAGGGATGCCATACGGAGCGGGAGCTGGGAGAGGTAGTGGAGCAGTGCAGGTCTCCTGAACGGGCACCCCTGAGCCACACTTGGGTCTAACACAATCGCAGCCCACCGATGCCACGACATGGGTGCACAGCCACACAGAGCATCCCCAGCAAATCCCAGCGCTCTCCAGGAATTCCACTTTCAGATTATTAAGGGAAAAGGAAAAAGGGATTGAGGGAAATGGGGCATGTTTCAGCACTCTGCTGAGCAGCCCCAGCCCCAACATCTGTGTCCGTACAGCTGCTCCGAAGCTGCCGTGGGGCTCCGTGGGACAGCACTGAACAGCACTTGGCATCTGTGCTGGTTTGTGGTCCGTCTAGGACAAGGCTAATGCTCGCTCAAGAGTGTATCTACAAGACTTCACTCTCAGTTATTTTCCCCTCAGTTATACAAGTGGGAAATCATATTGCGAGTGGGATCAATAAGGAAAAGCAGAACTGGAGGAAGGAGGAAAGTTGTACAGCAACACACACACACACACAATCCCCTCTCTTCTGAACTCCAACTGCAAAAAAAAACCCCAAAACCCAACCCTTTGAACTTTCCCTTTGAGTCCTGAGCTGTTCTAGCTCCCCCTGCCCCAGTCTCAAGGATGCATTTCTAACTTCAGAAAGAAAATCCTCCTTTTGTAACAGTCATTAATTGGCTTTGGGGAATCTAGGCCACCAGATATGCCCCTAATCCCATACACAATTCCAGTCCCATGTTCAGAGCTGGGCTGTCCAGTACTTCTCTCCACAAGAGGCTTGTTAGGGGAATCAGCTGCTTCTTTCAACCACTGCAGCTGCCTGGCTTGATTTATTTATTTTTTTTTAATATGGGGGGGAAAAAAGGGAAAAGGCAGTTGGCAGATGATGTTTGTTGGGGAGACGCTGTTGTGAATTTTTATCTCTCTAAGTGTTGCATTTCTCCATTATCAAGACATACAAAGCAATGTCAATCACCTTGTCCTAGTACAAAAGCTAAGAGCTTGCCAAAAGGTTGGCAGCAATACGCACACCAGCGTAGGTGGCAGGATGTTATGAGAGCAAGTGCCAGTTTGATAGGAGCTGTTTAGATTGTGAGGGTGTTAGACTCTGTTTGTCATGATTTAAAGTGTTAAACCTTGGAAGTGGTATATAAAGGCTGACATGAGAAAGTCTGAAGAACACATCCACATGCTTGTGTTCAAAGGTCTGGGCAGCCAAACATGGCTCATGGTTGTGAATTCCCAGCTGCCCTTAGAAAACCTTCAGCTCAAACCTCTTCCAGTGTGAGGGGATTTATTAAGCAGCCACCGATTGCAATACTCTATTTCCCCAGGTGGTCCTACCTCCAGAGACTGCTTGCACATGCAGGGCATCTACAAGCAGCAGGTGGAGGCGGGGGGGGAACCTGAGAGGGAGAGTTATTCTCCTGCCCCAGCATCAGACATATGAGCTGAGAGACTGATCTTCCTCCACGATGTGGGGAAAGCAATTGCTGCAGAAGGTAATTCCGGCAGGAGTCAAACTTATGTGCCCTAAACCTCTTCCCAGAGATCCCATGCTCATATCCTAACAATTACATGCCAACAGGAACCAAAATGAAATCAGAACGAAGCTGAATTACTGCCTTGGACAAAACTAAGCCTGTTCACCAATCCAAACACATCTGAGCATCCTCTCTAGAAGGAAAAAAAAGCACACCATTTATTAAATTATTCTGACTTTTTCTTATTACTGTCTCTCCTGGTTCAGACTAAGGTATTGAAAAGCCACAAGGCACATTGATCTTATGTTATTTCCCATTTAATATTGAAGCACTTGAAGCTCATGGGAAAGGTCATTCTGATCACATCTCTACCTGAGGAGATTTGGATTGCACAAATGAACATCCAGATGCTTGAGTCTCCCACTCACCACACACAGTTATTCCTTTTGGGTCAAATCCTGCTAGGCTACATTGAACATCCTGTTAGTGTTTATCGAAAGATGCAAAATGTCCTTTAAAAGGAGAAAAAGCCAGCACAGGATGGAGTCGAGAGGATCTCCAGCTGGACCATTATCCTGGAAACCGCCATAAACTGTAGAGGTGAACTCCAAATGAAAGATCACGCAACAGGGACCTGGAGGTAAACAGATGGCTTTTAGAACTGGGAGTCTCGCACCAGCTACAAGCAAGTAATTACCAGCAAGTCACAGCTGTGCTGGACCACATGAGTAGGTGAAAATGTGACTATGCTAGGGTGTGATCGCACTGCCAGTATCCTCTGACACTTCTCCTCTTCCCTAGCTGGCCCTAATGCTACCAAATGTGGGGGTTATTCTGCTTCAGAGCGATCGGAGCCATTTCTCCTTAGGAGGCCTTTAGAAACAGGGGTGGGAAGGAAGTGAAGTGGTAGATGAGTGTAGTTATCATTGCAAGAGGTGAGGAGCACATCCAGACAAATGCAGAGCTTGCCAAAGAGCCTGTTGAGAGCTAGCAAGGCAGAAGCTGAGGCTGGGAGGGAGGTTTCTTCAGCCAGAGCTTGGGAGGGCAGCCCGGGGCCACACTCTGGCAGTGACCTTGCACTGGAAAAACTGGCTTCCTCACTGCCTGCTGTCCAAGTAGGACTCCTCTTGAATGCATAAAGATACACTGTTCTGAAACCTTATAGCCATCATTCCAGCTGCTTTGCTTAAGATGTCTAAAGAGCATAGATACACTGACAAGAGTCTTGGGAAGGACTGTGCATTGGGTTTTGTGCATCTCCAGAAATGAGAAACAAAGAGAAAGGTCATGGTGTAATGTCTCCTCTAGCCCCTGCAAGTCACTGTCAAGTAAGTTTACAACTCTCTTTGCATCTATCAGTGTGAAATTCTTGGGCAACGAGCTGGTTTCTGCCTTTGCTGAAGCCTGGGAGCTCCTGACCATTTGCTCATCGCTGGCTCCAGCAGCAGGAAAAGGTGCTGAGCCCCCAGGTGCCAAGCCACCTGCAAATATCCCAAATGTTTTTGCCTGGTCTGCCAGAAATTAATAACTAAGAACCTCATTAAAGCAAGGGAGATCACCCCGCACCTCTCTCAGCCACACTCCCCTCTGCGTTAGCTTTCCAGCAACACTGCAGACCTCTCCTGGAAAGCACCACCTGATGCTTTCGGACAAAGGAGAGAGAAAACCTCTTAGCAATAAGGGCAAAACCAGCCTTCTTCCCCCCGGCCTCACCTCTTCCCCCTCCTTGCCTCCATCTTGCTGTCTCGGGGGGTTTTTTTGGCACACCAGCAATTTCACAGAATGATAGAATCATTTATGTTGGAAAAGACCTTTGAGATCAAGCCCAGCCATTAACACAGGACTTCTAAGTCCCTCACTAAACCATGTCCCTAAGTACTGTATCTATGTTTTCTAATGTCCTCCAGGGATGGTGACTCCACCACTGACCTGGGCAGGTTGTTCCAGTGTTTAACCACCCTTTCAGTGAAGAAATTTTTCTTAATATCCAATCTAAACCTCCCCTGGTGCAACTTGAGGCCATTTCCTCTTGTCCTGTCACTTGCTCTCTGGGAGAAGAGACTAACCCCATCTCACCACAACCTCCTCTCAGGTAGTTGTAGAGAGCAAGATCCCCCCCAGGTCTCCTCCAGACTAAGCACTGCCAGTGCCCTCAGCCACTCCTCATGAGATTTGCTCTCTAGACCCTTCCCCAGCTTTGTTACCCTTCTCTGGACATGCTCCAGCACCTTGCTTCTTCCAGCACCTTGCTTCTTCCAGCACCTCGCTTCTTCCAGCACCTCTATTTCTGCCAGATTTGGGCACAGGCAGGCAGCTCTTTTGCAGCCGGTGGATGTCAGATCCCCTGCTTTTCCCCCTTTATCTCACTGGCACTCGGAGCCAGCCTCTCGGATCGACTGGCAGATGACATGCCTGGTTGGGCTGAGGCACTCGGATTGACACTTCCCCAGGGTGCTGCTCCTGATGGAGTTTGCAGCAGGAGCTAAAAGCCGCATACAGATAACTTTTCCTTCCCCTCACTTCCTTCCTCCTTCCTTCCTTTCAGCAATTCAGAGTGAAGAGGGTGAAGAAAATGGCACTCGGATTAAATAAACTAACAACCAGCACGCAGGGCTTTTAGCTGTAAGTGAGCCAAGTGTCCTGTAACATTAAATAAATGCAAGATTAACCTTCAAGGCTTCCACACTAAATTATTTATTTGAGAGGCAAAGAGGTCAGGATTGAAACAAAGGGTAAATATTTGACGAGCACGTTGCGTGTGCTGGCTGCACGGCTGTTTGCCAACTGTGCCGGTGCTGCCCACGCTTCCCTCTCCCACAGGGATAGCCATGGGCTGGCCGTGCTGCTCACCCAGACCGTCAGCATCCTGGGATTCGGCTGCGAGGGCAGCAGGAGGGACGAGGATCACCTGTGGCATCTTGCCCAGCAGAAGTTGCGAGGCGGGGGGAGAGCCCCAGCGACCTGACAGGGGCCAGTAAGTTGTGGTTCCACTGAGCATCCCCTGCTCCGCAATTAGCAGTTGCATCTGCCTTCTGTACTGGAGTGTTATTAACTGCATGATTTACATACAACCATTTCTGTAGCCACTGTAGGCAGGGAATTACCTGATAACAAAATACCCTGCTGTTCACACTAAGTGACAGACTCAGAAATATTAGTCTGTTTAATCAAAGCACTAACAACACTGAATAGACAAAAATACTTTGCCATTCCCTAGCTGATCTCCCCATTAAGATTCTCAATCATTTTTCTGTCAAAGACATGCCAATTATTTTCCTTTCAGTAAAAAAATTAAAATGTAACCACTACTGCGAAAGCATACGGTGTCTGTTTAACAGTGAATAGCAACTTCACAGTGCATTTTGAGGTGAGAGAAATGCAAAAGACAGCTACGGCCAGGACTGATATAATTAGTCAGGATGTACAACACCTTAAATTACCATCTATGTACTTTCCAGAAGTGCCAGGCCTCCAAAGGAGAAGCAGGCAGGATCTTGGTGTTAACTCACCTGAAAAAAACTCCCCTAACACATTTTTTTCCCTAGAAAGAGCATCACCAACTCGCTAATCAATAACTTTGCTTGCAGCGCCCATTTCTTCACTCACATTCCTGACCCAGCACGGTACAGATGCAAACCAGCACAGGCACAATGGACCTCCCAAGATCATGGCTTATTGTGCAGCAGCACAGAGGTTTGGTGTTAATGCAAAAAAGGGGGGGGGGGGGCGGGGGGGCGGGCAATAAAATCTGTGAGCTACCAAATTCAAATGTTTCAGCTATTCGTCAATACACCGAGTTCACAGCATCGTATTCAAAGCATGTGCAGGAGAGAGCAAGGCTAGGGTGCCCTCTGCCCCAGGCTGGTACTCAGTGGGATGTACAAAATTTCTCAGGCAGCTGTGTGGCCTGCTCTGTTCCTGTACAATGCATTAAACCCCTCGCAAGGTGTAAGGTTAGGATAGGATTTTCTCTGAGTGAAGGGAATCACTGGAATGGGCTTTTACATTCGTTCACAGCAAGGTGTGTGCTTTGGGCTGTTGAATCATCCGCTTATTTCCACATAGAAAGTCCCTGCTGTTTTAGAAATCAAAGGCACTGGCACTGCCCTTGATCCCTCGGTGTGTCTGAGCAGTATTTAGCTGGCAGGGTTTGGGGTCTGGCACGGGGTGCAGGGGTGCAGCAGAGCCCTCCCCAGCAAATGGCCCCCGCGGCCCCTCCTGCTCCTCTCCCCCTTGCACCAGGCTCACCGGTGGCACTGCACACAGCCTCAAAAGCCACTTTTCAGAAACTCCCCATCACTCCCAGCAAACCACGAGCCAGGAGTGGTGCAGATCACCTCCAGGAGACAGCATCAGGGAAGCTGGAAATGAGACATCCAAAGGGACCAAAGAGCATGTGCTTTAGTGTAGGATACATGAGGTAAGCAAGCTGTGAAACCCAAGTGGCAGTGAGATATGTTGCTTTCTACCAGTTACAAGCACAACTATAGGTAAAGAAGCCATAGCAACAAAAACTTGACCTGCTCCACTCCAGAGACACAGCTGAAGCCTGATCTAGCTTTAATGTAGTCTCTTAACGCCTACTGCTGTTAATGGTTCCTGCATAATAAGGGGCATTACAGACCTATTACAGATCTGTCACCTCTTAAGGAATATGCCATTAATCATGATCGTTTATTTGCAAATTGGTTTATAATTTTTAAAATCCTTTGCAAATCACTTTAAATAGAAAGGGGGGGGGGGGGGTGCGGGGCAAGGGACTTTCAAAGGAGACTTCCATGCTATTTCCTTCCTTGGCTAATGCCCCATTTTGAGCCAAATCACTGCTTGTATGTGTGTGCATATGTATATGGTTATTTGTGTATGGGAATAAACTGGATGAGCATGACCAGGCTGAGCGACAGCAGCTAGAGAGCACATCTGTCTCTGCACAGATGCACTGGACAGTCCATGTGGGCAAAGGTGCCTTTTTGAAGGCTGCTTTTCACCTGGGCAGCTTCTACAGATGAAGAGCATGCATGCATGCCCACCGGTAATGAACACCCCCCCAGTACATCCCTGTGTGAATTTCTGTGGCTTTCCACCAAGCTGTTTTGCACAAGATTTGGAGGTTGGGCCCAAGATTCATGCCCTCCCCACCTCGGCTGTGCAAAGCCTTGGTGTTAAACCTCGCACTGGAACCAGCAGCTCCAACCAGCTAACAACCAGCCGCCCCCCTAGCTGCTCGGAGAGCCAGGGCAGACCACAAGGCAAGAACAGATGCAGACCCTTCCCTCATCCCACAGTTCAACCCACAGCTGGGTCGGCACAGATAAATCCCTTACACCACACACCCCCCATCTCGCCCCCAGCTCCCCTGAGGCTCTGCCCTTCTTTCTGGCTTTCCCTTAAACTCACCCCAAAATCCTCTTACCTACCAAAGACTCCTCTTCACCCTCCTTGTCTCCAGCCCTTTGCATCCATCTCTACTCCCCACCCCCGCGGATTAAGTAGACTTTGCCTGGATTACAGCTGCCAATCAAGTTCAAGTGCATTTTTAATAGTTTAATTTGTGGCACAAGGTTTCAAATAAAATCATCAAGTGCAGTCGATTAAACTCATTAAGTCCTTACGGACTCGTCTGTGTACTGTGCCGTTATCAGATTCAGAGACATGAGAATTAATTAGGCCGCTGTTATCCTTTGTCTGGATTAGTGTGCCAGGCCCACCGGCCGGGTGTTTTCCTGTGAAAACACGAGGTCCATAATCTCCTTACGAGCACAGTCAGGGAGTCAGAGGCCTAAGAGATTTCTCCAACATTCCTCAAAGATCAAACAACAAGAAATCCACTGTTCTTTGATTTTTTTTTCCCCCTCCCCTGATTTTCTTTCTTCCACTTTTTTTTTTTCTTTTTTTCTTTCTTTTTTTTTTTTTTCCCCTGTAAGTGCACAGTGCAGCTCATGACTAAAGGCAGTTCAGTGGGAAGAGGGCAGGCAGGTAGAAACAGGTTGCTGGTACCAGGGCTAGAAACACTCCTCACATTAACCTCCCCTACCAGGCTACGCCAGGGATGTCCTGCAAGGCTGCTTCTGCTGCAAAGGGACTTTTCTTCTCTTCAGCCTTCCCATGCATGCCAAACAAGCCTTACTCACGCCCAGTGGGGCTATTTCCCCACTGCCCACATTTGAGTAGAGAGATTGAGGGTACCCAAAGAGACTAGGAGTACCCGCTCCACCCCTACAGATCCAGAGTAACGTGAAATCACAGCTGACGCACAACGCAACTCACCAGGATGCCCCAGTTGCCGTCATTTCTGTAGCAAGTGCAATGCCTCCAGTGCATGCATTATCTAACTATGGGAACCATGACCCTTCCACAGAGACACTATTGCAGATGGTGAGCTGCTTGGAGAGGCAAACATGCAGTTGTGAAGAACAGCACAAGGCATTGGCTGCCAGGACCGTATAGTCCTAAACATGAGGATGTACAGAGGTGAGTACCCATGTGGGTACTCCAGTCTGTACTGGAGTGGTGGGCAGATGGGCCAAGATGAAGATGAGCAAGGATATATGTAGATGCCTTGCACCTGACTGTACTCCCACTTGCAATATTCTGGCCCCCTACCCACAGAACAAGATCCTACTACACAAATACCAACACTAAACAAGCTTCCCTATGTAACTTACTATCTACTCTACAGAGCAGAAATACGTTACATGTTCACCATCAAAACAGGGCTTTTAAGAAGTAACAGCTCACACTCACAATACCAATATATGAAACCAATACCTATATTGTGCAATATGCAATACAATGCTAATATATATAGCTGGACAACTGGATCTCTGCAGCCCAGGGGAGACTTATGAATTCCCTTACAGCCCCAGCAACGTCCACTCACAGAACTGGGTGAGTTAAGTTTATTCATTATATAGTACCACAGGCAGGTAAGCACCTCTGACTTTCTAATGCCATGATGAACTTTATTGAAATCAGGGATCTGAAGATCTCTCCCCTCATATTAAGGCCACTCCTCATTTATCGAAGTCAGCTATTACAAAAGAGGGCACCACAGCAAGCAATGACAAGCAGGTGCCCATGTGCGATGGCCAAGGGTTGCTGACCCAGACAGACCTTTAACAGTGAAGTTGGCTGGTCCTTGACAAAGCTGTTATTTCACAGAGCAACATGGCTGCAGAAGGGCCTTAAAAAGGCATATTGCCAAAGAGAGCTTTATCCAAGAGGCTTTTCCAGTGGACACAAATCCTTTCCGATGGGCCAGCTGCTGCCAAACACACTGCAACAAATTTATGAGAACATAACCATGCTGTAAAGAGATGAACTTAAGGGACAAAGAAAAGTAATCCATATTAAGGCTGGCAAGTGCTTTGCGCCTGCTAACAGTCCTGCTGAATTGCATTTGAGGGGAGCTGAACTACAACAATTTCTAAACTAAATCACTTGGGCCTGCCAGTACTTTCACCAGTTTATTACAGAAATATACTCACAAGGGTCGGTGACCCCTCAGTCAACGACTCCCCCAGGTGACTTCCCAAGCTGCGTTAAGCTACGAGCATTTGCTCTCATTCCCTCTGATGTTCTCTTTCTCTCCTCCTCCTCTTCCACTTCCCATTTCATTCGCCTCTCCACTGAATCCCTTCTTTTTTTCTCTCCATTGTCAAATCACGGGAGTAGGGTACGATGTGACAAGACAGTGCTGGCGGAACAGTAAGGGATGTAGATGTGAAAGAGCAACAGAGAGGCAAAAGGGCTGAGAAGGGAAGCCAAGAAGCCTGAATGTGATGGAGGAAAAAGGGAGGTGTGAGGAGCTGCAGTAAGGCAGCTACGCTTTCGGGAAAGATGAGGATTTTTATACTTGCTTCCCTGTACAGATAATGTGAAGATAAGGGTGAGGGTGAAAGCAAAGCTGCAAGCTCTAAGATGCAAAAGGCCTCTGGAATCATTTTAATTACTGAGATGGAGAGAAAGCAACAGGATCTGCAGAGTGTAAGCGGGGGAAGAGGCATCAGGATTTGATACAGAGGAGGAGGACTAAAGGGCAGAGCAGTGGTATGGGCAAGAGGGGCAAAGCAGAAGGTCTGATGCATTGCACAAGAAAAAAAGAGGGCTGTCTTTGTAATGGAGAGGAGTACGCTCCATCCAAAGGTGGGCATCCAAGTGTGTCAGGTGAATTCTGCTCTCCTTTCCTAAAAAAGGGTGTAGACAATTACGCATTTCCTGAGCCCAGAGCATCTGCACTTAAGACAAGATGAATCCCACATAAACCTTGTCTCACTGTAGCCAAACTGATGCATCGTCAGGGTCCTGCTCTGCTATCAGGCAAGTTCTCCAGGCCTGGCATAAATCTAACCCTCATCATTTCCCCATCAGAAAAGTAAGCAAAAGAAATTCTTCAGGAAATACTTAACCCACATACTCTGGGATATCAACTGCTGAAGGTTTAAAGGAGACCCAGTCCACAGCAGGATTTCTGCCACTGTCCCAGCCCTGCTTCTGCCCAGACACCTCTCTGAAGCAGACTTCAGCATTCCTTGTGGTCAACACAGTTTTCCACAAATTATTAATAAGTGAAAATATAGAGGGCAGGCAGGCATCCTTCCTCCCTTCTTGGCTCCAGGAGGTTCTCCTTTCAGTGTCTCCTCACTTGGTTTTTTCTTTCTTCCCCCTCTCCCCCCCCCCTAAGGAATTGACAAATGTCTCTTTAAGGCCCTGTGTCTGCCGCCTTGCAGCACACCCTTGTAAATCAGATAAATATCTCAAGGATACTTATCCTGGGAAAATTGAGATAATTGCACTAAATTGAAGAGCCTCTTTTTTTCTTTTTTTTTTTTTTTTCCCCCATCCATCCCCCTTTTTCTTCTCTTTTCAGCTGGAGTCTCTTGTAGCAACAGGTGTGCTGACTGCTAATTCCTGCACATGAATCACCCCCTCTCACTGAAGGGACAGCCCTCGATAACCAGTTCCAGACTAGCTCCTGAAGTGAGTTTTAACCAATATCTGATGCCAGTGAGGAACCTTTTCATACCTCCACCCAGGTCTCTCTTGGAAAAGTTCACCCTTGCTGGTGCACCTCTGGTACCCACCTGCTCAGGAGGTATCTGCTGCGGTGTGAGTGGTGCGTTGCGTCTGTAAGGGGAAACGCAGGGCTGGCTCCAGTATCCTCCTTCTACCATGGCTGGTGCTGTAGCTGGACAAAGGGAAAACAGGGGGAAAAAACCTACCGTGGAAGGATGGAGATGAGTAAGATTCAGGTGAAATAAGATGGAGCATTAAGAAACAGCAGGAAAACCAACACAGTAGTTGTTAAGTCAAATCAAGTCAAGCAAAGAAGGCTCTGAGTGATCTAACCTAAGCTGGCCTGCTCCAAGCAGGTCCTGAGGTCTCTTCCAACCCATATCTTTCTGTGGTCCCATGGCAGGACAGAAAAACACTAACACTATATGAGAGGAAGTGTGGACCCCAAAACCAGTCCCCATTTCTCAGTGTCATCACCATGTGCTTCTCCCCCTACCTACAGAAGTGAGACCACCTCCCACCAGCTAAGAGCAGCATCAGCTACATCGAGTTATTAACCCTTCATTCTACCATAGCAAAAGCCACCAGAAGAGCAAGGGACAGGGCAACAGGTGAGGAGATGAAGGCATAAGCTGTGACACTGCTTCTGTTTTTCTCCCAGGCAAAGAAAACGCTACAAATCAGAAGCCTACAGTGTTCTGCTTTTGGTGCTCTACAGCCAAACACACAAGCAAATTGGGACTGTCAGAGGGACTGAGGGTGACTGATGGTGCAATCCAAAAGGGATGATTACTTCTCTAAGAGATTTCCAAGCAGCACCTGGGGTCTCCGGGGGAGCTAGCAAAGAGGACTTTTAGGTGGCTTTGCATAAAGCAGGGAGCATAAACATGGAAAGGTGCTCAGAGAGCAGGGATGACTGCACTCAAAAAACTAGGGAGGTGGCAAGCAGCGGATGGTGACACGATGGTGCTGAGTATGGCCCTCATAATGACAGGTCTCCTCCAAGTGCAGATTAGAACTTCAAGCCCAGCCAGCTCATCTAAAGCATGCATTGGCTGGGAGAAGCGTAGCAGACTGGCTCCAAGCCCCACGAGATAATCACTGAGCTTGGGCAAGCGGTCTCAAGGCTGCAGGTGGGTTGAGATGCAGGCGGACAACAGCTGTTTCTACTTCACCCAGGTCTTCTGTGCCAGGCCACCCTTCCCTCATCCCCAGCAAAGCCATGGCTCTCTGCAGACTCATCAGAGCTCATTCTTCTGAAAATGCTTTCACACACACCAATAATAACCCAAGAGCCCAGGCAGGGCTAGAACAAGATCAACAGGGTGGCTGAACAAAGCGGTTCAGAGCTGTGGCTCCAGCCAGAGCTTCACCAGCACACCTCTACCCATTCCAGGTTTGGCAAGGAGAAAAACAAATTTTGGGAAGGTAGGAAACAGCTTCTCTGAAGGTCCACTGATGAAGAGGGAGATGAAAGGAAGTCTCATGAGTGAAATCCCTCTTTTCAGTTGCAGCCCCAATTTTCTCACCTTCCCTTACCACATCACCAGAAACAGCCACCACAGGATTACTCGGGACATGTACAGTAGAAAGTGACACCTCTGCTTGCTCCATGTCATCTATATAGATCAAACAAGCTTAAAAGTAGCACTACCAATGCAGAAAAGGGGGGTTTGTTCTCCATGGCTCCCCTCGATGCTTGCCCTAGTTCTGCAAAGAGGCTGAGGACAGCTTTCATCGCTTATGGGACAGGATATGCCCAGCCCGCAAGCCACAGAGTCAATCCTGGCATCAGCAAGCTCCATGCACCATCTTCACTCCGCTTAGGAAAAATAGGCTTGATGGTGTTTTGACTCCCTTCTCAGAGACTCCCACATGGCACTTTACAATCCAACTTTGCTCTCAGATACACATCCTGGGCTGCATCCCAGAGATGTGTGTCAGGCATGAAGCGCTGTCAGTCAGCCCCAGTCACAACACATCAGGGCTTCGGAGAAGTCTGACTGATCGGGGGGAGGGGGGAGGGAGCACAGGAATGAGAAGAAAAGGCTGAAGAGCAAAAAAAGAAATGAGAGGAGAAAGACAAATCAAGCGGGAAAATGGCAGGGACTATTCCATACAGCAAGGATGTTTTTCATCTGTGATACAGCAGCTGTGTCAGGCACCGAAAAGGACAAAGATGTTCAGATACAGACTCACAGGGAGGGGAGTGAAGGAAGCTCCTGGGAGGGCTCCTGGTCCAAAACCCGTCATCTCATCAGCATGGCTTCAGGCAGCAGGGACTGATACTTGCTGCCACATCAGCAGCATGGCAATTAATGTAAAGTGAGCTGTAGGGACAAAGCTACCAGATAAAGTGTGTGCCTGGCTAAATGCCACTTTGGAGTTGGCTCCGACATTGGCAATCTCAGCCAAGAACGACCAAATGGCCGTGGCACCGGGGCTGTCCCTCCCATGCCACAGAGGAGCTCATGAAGCACAGGGAAGGGAGGGACACTGCAGGAATTACTTCGGGCAGGTCACCTGCCACGATCCAGATGTTTTCCTGCATAGGAAGATACCTGCAATCCTAACCGTCAAGAAAGGCAAAGCTGAGCAAAATAGGAACAACCGAGGAAGCAACAAAAGCTGTGCTCATTTGAAGACGAAAGTGGATAAATTTAGGCAAGGGTTCAGAAGAGAGGTCTGCCTATGAAAGCACACCACAGTGGAGAGGGAGGAGGTCCCTCCCCATTCTGGGAGATGAAGGACATGAAGAGAAGACATCAAACACTGCATAAAAGTTTGAGATTAGTCAAGTATGCTCATATTATGAATTTCAGTCTCTTCCACCATGCATGAAATGAGTAAATATTCATTGGGCTGAAGAGAAAGACAGGAGGGGGGTGAGGAGAGATGACTCCATAGCATAATTTATATAAGTATTCACTGGAGCTTGAACAGGAACCCACAACTCCCCCGCTCCCAGGTGAGTGCCTGAGCTGCTATGCTGGAAGTCCTGCTTCTTTTTACTCCCTCATTTTTCATATATAATAATATTAAATTTTGTATATTACATTTTATGTAAAAATATAAAAATACTAATATACATTATATTTAAATAATAACTAATTTCCTCACAGAGTAGAAAAGTTTAAATGACAGGACTGAGTGGACTCTTCTGCCACCTCAAAACCAGAATTCCCTGATAATCAGGAGGGTCTTTCCAGGTGGGTTCAAGTTTCTTTCAGAGGGAGAAAAGATCAGAGGGGAGAGCGCTTTAGCCACTACACTGTTTTGTAAGAGTGGTCGACATTTCTCTGTCCATGCAGACCCTGATCTCTGAGCCATACCCAAGAAGATGCCTCACAGACTGAGCTCTGCCAGCAAAAGACATGCCCAGAGTAACCTGGTGTTGCTTAGGCATAAGATGAGCACTGACCTGTTCAGCATGCTGAAAACGGAGGTAGCCTGGAAAAAGGAGATACAGATCCTCAGAAAGGGTAGGGAACACAGAAATATGGCAGCTGTATTGAGAGGCAGCTGAGCAGGGGCTCTGAGGATCCGGACTAGACCCCTACAATGGTTTTACGTTTGGGGTACAGCATAATTCTGTCAAACAGGCTCATTTCTCCAGAAATCTGTGAGAGGGGACAACAAACTTGTGCTCACCTATATCATGAAGAAAATACAAGGAAAGCAACTGCATGAGAAACCTGCTGCCCAGCCAAAGCATTCCCATATGAACCTCAGTGTGTCGTATCGGTCTCTTGTCTACAAAGGGGCACCATCACCTCTCTAGCTCAGGCAGGGGGTGCAGAGGCACGACCCATGAACAATTTTGAATTCTTCATAGCTGAGGGACAGATCCCCTCGCATGAGGACTGTCTGCAGCTCTGGCTTCACAGGCTGTGTTTAGCCAGCTCACATCAAGTTGCATTGAATTTTTCTTCCAGCTGCATGACAGACAAGGGAAATGAAGTGGGTGGTGTATACTCTGACTTCAAGAGGCATTTGCTAATCTCTGAGGAGGAATCTTATTAGAGAAGTGGAAGAGGTCATCAGAGGTAGGGACGGGAAGCTCTAGAAATTACACATTGCCTAGAAAATTGACTGGAAGAAATGGGAGTCTCTGTGCAAGCTGGCCCGTGGGGAAAGGTGAGTCCATCCCTCCCACTTCCTTTTATTCACCATCTTCACAATCCCTGGTGTGGTGGGCTGACGCTGGCAGGGTGCCAGGTGCCCACCAAAGCTGCTCCATCACTGCCCTCCTCAGCCGGACAGGGGGGAGACAATATAACAAAAGGCTCGTGGGTCGAGATAGGGACAGGGAGAGATCACTCACCAATTACCGTCACGGGCAAAACAGGCTCAACTTGGGAAATTAGTTTAATTTATTACCAGTCAAATCAGAGAATGGTAATGAGAAATAAAACCAAATGTTACAAACGCCTTCCCCCCACCCTTCCCTTCTTGCCAGGCTCTACTTCACTCGTGATTTCTTCTCCTCCACCCCACTGAGCGGCACAGGAGATGGGGAATGGGGCTGGGGTCAGTCCATCACACCGTACCCTGCTGCTCCTTCCTCCTCAGGTCCTCTTCCCTGCTCCAGCGTGGGGTCCCTCCCATGGGAGACAGTCCTCCATGAACTTCTCCAGCGTGAGCCCTTCCCACGAGCCGCAGTTCTTCAGGAGCTGCCCCGGCTGGGTCCCCCCGTGCGGTGCCGTCCCTCCGGCACAGCCGGCCCCAGCGCGGGTCCCCGTGGGGGCACAGGCCCTGCCAGGAGCTGCCCCAGCACCGGCTGCCTGTGTGTCACAGCCCCCTTCGGGCATCCCCCTGCTCCGGGGTCCTCCTGGAGCTGCAGGTGGGATCTGCTCCACCATCAGCCTGCACGGGCTGGGGGCACAGCCTGCCCCACCATGGGCTTCACCACGGGCTGCCAGGGAATCCCTGCTCCGGCGCCTGGAGTCCTCCTGCCTCCTGCACTGGCCTGGGGGGCTGCAGAGTGTGTCTCTCACATATTCTCACTCCTCTCTCCGGCTGCAATTGCCGCTGTGCAGCAACTTTTCCCCTTCTTAGATACATGATCCCAGAGGTGCTGCCACTGTCGTTGATGGGCTCGGCCTTGGCCAGCAGTCATCCGTCTTGTAGCCAGCTGGCATTGGCTCCATTGGACCTGGGGAAAGCTTCTGGCATCTTGTCACAGAAGCCATCCCTGCAGTCCCCCTGCTACCAAAAACTTGCCACTCAAACCCAATACAACTGATGGTTTTCCTCTGACACAACCCAACCTCAGCTCCTTGGCTGAGTGCTACAGCCAGCCCTGTTGTGCATCTATCTCATGGCAGATGGAAGAGGTAGCAATAAAACAAAGAACATGGGGGGAAATCCAGATGGGGAAGCAAAGACAGTAGTGTGAGACCCAAGCCCTTTAAACCTTGGGATCCTGCACTCAGTCACCTACCCTCACTGAGGAAGAGTTCATGAGTCCGACCACTAGCTGGGGTGAGGAGCCAGCAGTCTTGCAGGCCACTTTTCTGATCTAACAAAGAAAGAAAAAATGGCTATAAGAAAGGAGGATAT
The DNA here is from genome assembly GCF_023634085.1 of Falco cherrug. Taxonomy (NCBI): domain Eukaryota; kingdom Metazoa; phylum Chordata; class Aves; order Falconiformes; family Falconidae; genus Falco; species Falco cherrug. The sequence goes on along the minus strand of NC_073700.1, from coordinate 11,954,631 downwards.
GGTGAGCCTTGCTTTTCACTGGCTTGTCTGCGTCATAACTAGAAAGTGATGCAAAACATATCTGCAAACCCAAAAGAAGACCAAGGAGAGGGAAAGACCCCAGGCACCCCACCGCTTCCCCAGCCTGCCTTCAACCTGCAAAGATATCAGCCCGACAACACATACTTGCAAACCCCGGCCTGGCTCTGGCTGGGTTAATGTGACAATCCATTTCTGACAGCGTGTCAATACAAAGCAATTTAGGAGTGCATGAAAAATCGACCCGAGGTAACAGGCAATTTCTCCGCTCTGCTGGTTAGACGGAAGTGGGGACCAATGAGGCCAGCATCTCTGAACACACTCACCACGGCAGCGCCCAGTCCGCCAGCACGCACTCTGACGTTAGCAGCTCTCACCAGGAAGGAGGATGGAGCAAGGCAGGAACAAGACACCTGCTATAAGGCACAGTCTCAGGATGGGGACAAAAGATAGCTGAAGGTGGCATCTCATCCTTTCTTCCTGTAAAGATTTTGTTAATTGGGAGGCATTTGAATATATGAAGTAATAAACTGGTTGAGACAGAGTAGACAGACTTAAACATACAGGAGATTATAAGGGAGCACCCTGGCTTTGGGTCCATACAACCTGCCCCATGGGCACTGAGCCACTGGCTGAACCACTCCAGGCTGGAGAGGGACAAGCAGGTGGTCTAGACAACCCAAAAACCTGATGCCAAAAAATCACCTCTTTTAAAACAAAACCGGGCCATGCCTGGATGGGAACCTCAGGCACTATCCAACACTGCACTGCTGCCCTTCTACCATAGACACAAGAAGCACATTTCACACTGGTGCATCTCCCCAAGCAGAGACTAAGAGAGGCCACGGGAATTAACAGGGAGGGGCAGAAGGTGCAGTGGGAGAGGAAGACAAAGTCACTTGGCTTCACCAAAGGCTGGCCTGCCCTCCTTCCCTCCTTCCCTGACAGATCAGCAGCACAGATTGCAGGGAGGACAATCACCTGCCTCTTGCCCACAGGGTAGCCACCAGCATCCATCTCAGAGTTCTGCCTCTAAGCCATGAAAGCACATTGGCTCGAACACCAAGAGGGTGAGCCCAGTTCAGGCAAATGTGTTTGCAAATGTGGAGAGCAGCAGCAACGTTCTGGCAGTGCTCATCCAGTATGATAGGCTAACAGACACTCCCATCACACTAAAAGCATCACGTTCTGTCGTTATTAAAGCAGAAAACACAACAGACGGAGCCTATGCCACCGAGTCCAGGTTTTTGCTCCCTTGCAACCCCAGGATGTTTCACTCTGAAGAGTTGATTCAGATCACTCACTCGTCTAGAGTCCAGAAGTTCCGCCTCTGCTGAGAGAGTCAGGAGAAATTACACTTGCTGCCTATTTTTCAGATCGAACAACTTTGAGCTAGACTGAACTCCCCTCCCATGCCGCTCACCATACACACAGCAACTCTAGCGAGTGCCAAGCATGGAAATGCGGAAGTAAAAAAAGGAAGAATGGATCAAGAGGAAATATAATATTGCTGAGACTCTGCCAGAGTAACATGCTGGTTAAACCTACCCTTGGACAGATTTTTGTCCAGGACACCATGGGACACAGCCAGGGAGAAGGGTTTGAGGCTAGGTCCTTTTGTATGCGGTTTCATTAAGAGTAAGATTCCCATTTTATTTTGATTTAATAAGCTAGTTAATGTGTGTTAACAAAATTAAAAGTCATTATTAAAGGCAGATGTACTGATGTATGAATAGCTAAGCATCAGCTTTGCCTTTAGATGATCCACAGTTTCACCGTATGCTTCTAATAACCAGCTGTCACTTACCAGCGATGTGGTAACTCTCTTATTAAATCCTAAATGGGCATATGGATGTTACATTTAAAATAGTACTCCTCCCCCCCTCCCCTTCTATCTTTTCCCACAATCAACTGCGCCAACTCACAAATTTCCTGCAACATTTTTTCCCTTCATTAATGGGATGCATGTTGAGATCAGAAGGGCTAAATGATGACCTGTCTTTTTGTTTTTACATTCCCTTGGAAAAACCCATATGACTCTCTGTGTGTCAAAAGAGTCATAATACGTCCCAGATGCCTCAGCACTAATTGTGCTTTTTTCTACTAGAAGCTGCTAAACTCCCCTGAGAAACCCTTCAACCACAGGCTGTTTGTCCAGCGCTGCCACGTTCCTGAACAGCTTCGCAGTAACAGGCTGGTGAGCTCAGCTCTTGGACAAGCCACCAACATCAAGCCAGCACAAACACCTCCTTAGTCACAAACTGCATATTCAGAGGATGCCAAAAACCGGGACACCGTGGGGCTTGTGAGAAGCAACATCTGTTTCTGTGATGGGAGTGAGAGCGAAGGGTTAACAGAGAGCATCAGTCTCATTTGCAGTGTTCCAGTAGGACTACAGTAAAAATGCCACCAAATTGAAATGGTGCTTAAAATCAGGAAAACATTTCCACCTTCCATTATTTTTCACATCTTTTGCTTTTTTAGCTGAGTTAAATGTAATTAGCAATGCAGGAGGCAGTACTTGTGCTTTCCAGCATTGTGGTCTCCAGCAGGAGCAGAGGGGACAGAGGGGACTTACCTCCCGTGCCAGGTCACCCCGAGCAGACTGAAGTTGCATCGGCTGAATAGGAATGGCATGAAGGGCCAGTTGTGCTCTGTCCTACGTGGGGACCACTGTTAAGGCTCGGCTCACACAGACCACTTCCCTCTGGTCCCATCTTTCCTTGACATGGATCTATATGTCTTCAATAGCATTTGAATAGTTAGTGTGGCTGGCTGGGCGGGGAGAAGTGCAGACAGAGGACTGGAGAGCCCTGGAGCTGCAAAGTATTAGCGTTGCATTAGCATGGGTCTGTCCCTGAAGACTTAGGGGCAATGATGCTAACAGGCCTGTTCCCTGCTCCACCAACCTTCCAGAACACTGCAGTGATTTAGAAAGTGAAATATGGAGAATAGGAAACAGGGCCCCATGCTCCACAGCAGGTGCTCACGGTGCAAAGACCCTTCCCCACCTACCCCAGCACGTGGGGTTTCTGTCACGCTCCTGAAAGCTGCTGTGCAAAGTGCCTCAAGTGTCTGGGACACTCCTGTAACTCCAGGTCACCGCTCTTTCAAGGCACATACTGTGCCGGCCCTGCCCTGGTATCGGCCACTTGCACCGGGCAGAAGGCAATGCCAGCAGGCAGGCCACCCACCACGCTGGAAAGCCTTACCTTGACCCTTCCTCCCAGAGGAGGAGCTGGCACCCTCCTTTGACTCCATTTTTTCCATCATTAGAAGAGGGAGCCAGGGCTTGCTGCACACCAGGTAAGAGCATCTGCGGATATGTTGCTGAAAGAAACAGAAACAGACCCTTCCTTGCACCCCGCAGAGATGAACAGCAGGACAGTCTGCCCTAGGCTATGGTCACTGCTGCCCTGGGAAGCAACGGAGAGCATCAGGGCACTTGCTCTCCTCCTGTGCTGTCCTCTAGGCACTGCTATCAGCCATAAACACAGGATATTTGTGGTCTAAGCTTTCCCACCCTTATATCCGAAGGTCCTGTACGCTGTGCTATCAATCATCCACAGAAATATTAAGCTGCTGGAGAGCTGACACTGTCATGTGCTATGTTCATTCACTTGGGGATCAAGCGTCTTAGCAAAAGCAGGAGCAGAGTCCAAACGCGGAGCCTCCCCCATCCCTGATCTCATTATGGCCCTGCCACATGCACAAAAACTCCTTTTCCCTCCAGGTCTCTCTTCCCACAGCACTGACCACAGCTCATAAATTAATAAGAGCGTGTATTCTTAAAATCAGATTTGTGGTGAGGGAGACATTGAAGATGAAGTGGAGGGGAGGGGCAGGAAGAAAACAAAACCAACACATACAAACAGTTCAAACGCTGCAAAATGTTTAACAGCATGTAAGTCCTTCAAAGCCACAAAGCCCTTGGTCCCTATCTGCTGACCGGATTCACTAATGGGTTTACTGCCAGTGCCAGTGTGAAAGACGGTGGTGCACAAGGACCCAGAATCCTCGGTTCTGCTTCCAATTATGTGCCAAGTTAAAACTCGGGGAAAAAAAACCCCAACCTAATCCACAGTCATTCTTTAATCTTGTGCAGTTTATTAAAACGAAGAGGACAAGATAATCCACCCAGGCTGGCAAGTTGGAGGTTGTTCGTTCCCTTTCTAGAAGAAATCAGCTCATGTTTTCTCCTGAGGGTCCCAAGAGGCTCAGAGACCAGAAGACACTGACAATATGCTACAGAAAGGAAAAAAAAAAAAAAAAACAAACCAAAAACGGAAGGTAATTATGGAAAAGGTTCAGAGGAAAACATGTTTATGCACAGCTGCTGAGGGCAATCGGGAGCTGTACACACAGCAGGAGCTGCTGGCTCCCCACTCCTGGTCATCAGAGGACCACACTGGAGAGGCAGAGCCAGGGCCGGGGCTGTTGGTGGGATGGGCAGCTCCAGTGGTTCGGCCTCCACAGCCTGACGTATAAAAAAGGCTGAAGAAGAGGAAAAGACTCTGTGTTGCAAGCTACCCAGTGAAGAGATCCAGGCTGGATGGGTCACACAGAGGGAAAGAGCTGGGCAGGGAGGAACATTATGTAGGGTATTTGCTCAGCACTTACGTGTTCACGTCCCTTGCTTCATCACAGACTCCCTTAGGCAGAGGATGGGGGTGGTTCAGAGGGACAGACATACCCAGTGGGATAGCACAACCGTGCATGGCATGACCCCAGGTGCTGGGCAGGTGACAAAAACTAGGAGGAGCAACAAACCTGGTGGAGAAAAAGTGCCAGTGGCTCTGCTTCCCTCAGGAAAGGTGGGAAAGAGAAGGTAGCAAGGCAGCAACACCTTCACAAAGGTGATGGATAAAGACATATTACAGGATGGAAGATCATTTGAGGCCACCACCACACAGACAAAAGAAATAAAAGTAGCTCTGTTAGGAGAATGCTGCAAGTCGTCCCTGGAGCAGCAGGGATGGGTTTGGATGGGGACTGAGATTTCTGTTAACATTATTAACAAAGAGAGAGAAACTATGACAAATACTCATTCTGGGAGACTGACTTCCAAACAAAAACTAAAAAACTGCAACAGTGAAAGCTCAAACATCCTAGCTGCAATGGTTAAAGACTTGGACACCAACTGTAGATACATCACCATGACATGAGAGTGTTTTAGACTCAATATTAGTGAGTGATAAGAGCACTGTGGAAGAGCTGGATCTGGAAAACAACCTTGGACAGAGCGATTTATTTAACACTCGTGCCTTATTTTGACTTATTTTAAACAGAAGAGACAGATAAACAACAGCAGAGTGCTGCCTAAAGGCTCCTGGTTTCAAAAGGGCAAACCCAGCTTTGGATATAAAAAGGAGGTTCAAATGTCTTTGAACCAAAGGCAGAACTCCCTGGAGACTGCACCCCAAACATGGAAAAAATATTGAAGGAACAGCTCCTGGGCACCTCCTAACTTGCTGGAATGAGTGAAGTAATGGGGATAAAAGGAATAAGAAGAGAGAACAGAAAGGGAAATGAGTAAGCAGCAAAGACAGCAGTTTTTTAGGTGCTGGGAAATAGAAGGGATGAAGTGAGAAATGAAAGAAGTCAAACTGAGTTAGACTTGGGGAAGGATATTAAAACAAATAGTGAAAGGTTCTCTGGCCATACAAACACAAAGATAATAAAGACAGAACAAGCAGTGCTGTGATGTAGGATGGGGGAAGAGAGCGCACAGAAATCTAGGTGAGGTCCCAAGACTAAATTAATTCTTCTCAGCAGCTCGGAGCAGAGACAATAATTTGTAAACATACGAACCTAGCTGGGTGACCAATATGGAAAATGTACTTACTAAAGCTGAGATAAAAGCAAAGATCCAAGATCTACCTGTGATCAAGTCATGGGACCAGGTAGCTCCCAACCCAGATTCTTGGAGGAACTACCCCATGAAATGACAGGGCTGGGAGCAGATCCACCAGTAAGGAGGTGGAGAACGTAAAATGCAGCACCTGTAAGAAGGATGAAAAAAGGAATCTGAGCAGCTGCCAACCCAGTGTGCAAGGGAAGAAGCAAAGACTGGGAAGGGCTGTGAAACGTGGAGGATGCCAGACTATCCTGTTAGGGATTGGTTTCATTTTTGTCTCGCTTTTTGTGTTAATAACTGATCTTCTAGTTAAAGGAAAATATGCATTTTAGTGAATCATTCGATGCAGTGCCAGGAAGGGAGGTGATTTGTTAAGGTAAAGAGGATGAGGCTTAGCCCAGGCAAAGTAGAGGCAGACTGGGATTTGGTGGAGGGGCAGCTGTGGATGGGGAGGGAAGGGGACAGTTCAGCTGCAGAGAGGTTGGCGGTGGAGTTCCCTGCAGAGTGGTCTCAGGACTTGCCCTAGTCAACGATTTCCCTAATGAGCTTGTCTTAATTAAATCAGCCAATGAGAAGCAGGAGAAAACCAGGGAAGATGATGTGGGTATCACACTGGAAACACAGCTGAAGGATGGCTCAATCCCTGAAGCAAACCATGTAGTTTTCAAGAATTTCTACTGCAAATGGGGAATTCGTAAGTTGAAAATGACTGAAAAGACCTTCCTTGTAGGAGGCAATTACAGGCTGATTAGTGAGATACTGCCACAAAGCGAGTAAATCTGATCCTAAGGGGTATGCAGGGGAGGGTTTCCAGCAGGGGAGGACGTCACACAATCCATGAGATAAATTGGTCATCCACTCTTAAGAGCAGCAATAGATGCAAAGAAAGGATGCCAGGATAACCAGCAGATGGGAGATGGCCCAAGAAGAGGGGGCACACGAATTTTTGGTTCATTTGGCTGGAGGAGATGTGATTGCTGTTTCCATCCCAACTATAGTTAGTAAACAAGGGAAAAAGCAGTAGCAGCGGAAGAATGATATGGGTACTAAAAGTACATAAACTAGCTAGAAACATATCTAAGCTTGAAATTATGCCTCACCAGAGCAGGAAGGCAGCTAGGGCAAACAATGAAAAAAAAAGGAGGAAAGATTTTAAGATGGCGCCTGCTAAGAGTATGAAAGGGATTTTATGAGGTGGTTCCCAGCTGGGAATTTGGCCAAGGTACTGGGGTTAACACACCCACTACTCTGAAAAGTACCAAGGGATTTTCAGCAGCCAGAAATTGCCAAGACCTGGGTTTTAAATCTCTGCTGCTGAAATGCAACTATTCAAGTTCCACTTGAGCAACTATGTGAAATGCTGCTCTGAGACTCTCAAAAGTCTCCTGGGGACCAGGCAAAAAAATACATATATTGTCTGGAGCTGATTCTTTTTCCACACTTCTCTCCGTCTCATCCCTCTTCACCACTAACAGGATTTGCATCAGAGCAGCCCAGCCCTTGGAGCCATGCAGCTCCCAGCCCCTCTCTCTGAGCTTGTCACACTGTGGAGACATCACCTTTGGACATTCAAGCATGAGGAAGGGGGCACTTTGGCCACACAACACACACCTCTGTGACCCTTCTGGCAAGCGGGGAAAAAAATCAGACATCGCAGGGTATTATACGGTTTAGACATGTCCAAGAAATACCAGCTAGGAGCAGATGCTTTCAGAGTCACTCAAGACTTTCTTAATAACATAAGCTTACCTGGAATGAAAGAAAACCAAACTGTCTCAATCCTAAGCCAAATGAGAAAGTACTAGCATGCTCAGTAGTTCCTAGGGATCAGAGAGCCCACTCTTAACATTGTTTGGGAGATCCAGGTATCCCAATGCCCAGGTGTATATTTTTATGAGCTCAATGCACTGTGTTTTCTTGCAACAACCACCAGACCCTGCAAAAAGAGACTGCTCAGCCAGGAATCTCTATTTGGCGGGGGGTAGGGGTGATTGTTTCAATTGGTTACATCCTTGTCCCTTCTTTTACTCCATATTATTTGTGGTATCTGCTGGATGATACCGGTGGAAGCCTCCACACCGAAGCCTGGACACAAACCAAGGAGCATTGCAAGCCCTGCGCTGCTGGCAGCGAGCAGCATACACAGCACAGCATGCAAATGCCAAAGCACCACGAAAGAGCAAACCCGAGTGGACTTAATCCTCCTCCAGCTGCTCAGCTCCTTGTCGCTCATCCTCTGCTGCTCAGTTTGGCAGCAGGGCTGAGCCAAAAGGGAAGCCCACGTGCTGGGAGTGGGGCAGGAGGCAGAAGGGTGTTCTGCAGCGGGAAGCATGGCTCTTCTGCCCACAGGCATTTACGTGCCACTGGACAGAGAAGCGAACAGGAGTGGTTGGTACACAGAGGTTTAGCAATAAAACCTACTCTGAGCCCGTAGCTCAGGTCAGTCCCAGCTCTGTGACTCCTAAGGCTGCCAGCAAGGTGAGGCACAGGCTGCCAGCAAGGTGAGGCACAGTTGGCGCTTGTCCCCCCTGCTCCTTGTCCAAAGAAGACATCTTTCCACCTTCCTCATCTTCAACAGGGTCTCAGGAGCCTAAAACCACAGCAGAGAAGGGCCAAACAGACTGCATGGGATGCTGGTAGAAACACGTCCAGTGCTGCTGCATCCCAAGCCACAGCCAGCCCTTGCTTTGCATTTGCACACCGACTTGCACAGACCGGGCTGCCATTGCTGCCCTGCATGCCACACACGCCGCCATCGCTGCGCTGCATGGCACATGCTGCCTGCCATCCCTTGCCGTCCCCAGCCTCCTGCAGCCCCCATGGGAGAGGGGGTGGGAGGGGGCCAGGCTGCCCAGCCCCAGCCCTCACCGGGTGCCTGGCCATCCCCACGGGTTTCTCACCCTCCCTGCTGCCCACCACGCATGCACCCCCTCCCCTTCCCCTGCCCTTCGTCGCTTGTTGCATGAAGGGCGCTTTTGACCTCAATCTGTCTGCTTGGATTACAGTCCGGAGCCGTTCCCCTCTGCCGAGCACGGAGCCCCGTCAGGGCTCCAAGGCTGCATCTGCCACAGCAGGTTATTCAAGAGGGGGACCAGCGAGGGCTGCCGCCATCACAGGGTTACTCAAGAGGGGGTCCAGCGAGGGCTGCCACTGTCTGAGGGCAGCAGGGGAGGCAGAGGTGAGAAGGGGCACTGCTGGCTGCATCATGCCGGAGCCACCACACTTGGCTGCAAGGGGGCAGAGGCACCGTCCTTCAAAGCTCAGCCTGCCTGAGAGGTGGAGGCCAAACAGAAAGAGTTAGGAGGTGAAGGAGGAGTGGCGATTTCTATTATAACTGAGTGGAAGTGGCTGCATGGACTGAGCCCAAGCTGCAGCAACATGGGTCCTTTGGGTCTGCAGAAGTGTTTCTTCATAGTACTCCAGAGACACCTACAAATAAAAGTAAATTGGTAAGTAAATAAAACACATCAGGGCCCAGTCTTTGACCCAAGGCAAGTGACACAGCATGGCTCAAAACATCTGTATTCTACTCCCTGTTCCCAAAATCAGAGTGACCTCACTCAAACTGCTCTCTGGGAGTTGTTGCTGGCCTACAACATCCCCAAAAATTGCCTGGACGGGATGAGTTCCTGCAGGAAGCTCCTTGACCTTCACAGTACCCTGCCCCATGCCACCAGCACCTTCTGCTCAGGCTGGAGCCCAGCATCACAGCAGAGATGAATCCAAAGGAAGGACCAGAGGAAGGGGCAAAGGCACCTTTCATCTCCAGGTAGACAAAAAGCACAGAGACATTTGAACAGGGAACTGACTGGTTGGTCTGGGATGAAGCAGAAGAACGACAGCTACCATGATGCCCCTCACATGCATGCAGCCCACCAGACTGGTCAGGAGGGGAGGGCAGTAAGCCCTGGAGGCCTTCATTGCATTGGTTGAGGATGACAGGCCAAGTCTGACAGCTCTGCGCGCTGTCACCATCTATTGTGTTGCATTCCCTGGAGGGTGATAGGGCGATTGCAATGCCCAGAGCCCAGACAAGCGGGCTACCAGACAGCCTGGCACCGACAAGAACTGTCCCCAGCTGCACACGCCTCTCCACGTCAAGTCTCTCTCCTCTCTTTTAGAAACAGCAGTAGAGAGAGCTATTTCGCCCCAGTCGGAGGACGGGTCTGCTGGCAGGTCCCAACCCATCACAGCTATCTGACTGCGTGGAAACCTGAGCTTCTGGAGGGACCATCAGGTCCAGCATCACAGTGGTCAGTGCCCTGGGGACAAGAAGCTTCACCAGGGGTTGGAGGTTGCAGCCCATCGTACCCCACCAGCGTGTCCTGCAGTGCAACAGCTTGTTAACACCAGTGCTGGGGCTAATGCCCCATGACAGCCACAGAGTTCATGGTGTAGGTGGGATTCTACTTACTCTGCAGACCACGGTCAGCTGAGAAAAATAGATTTAGCTTCTGAAATACCTCAAAACCTCAGGTGCTCAAGTCAGACATTTCCGGCCCAGTCCTCTCTGGTGACAAGGAGAGGTATCAGTGCTGGGGGGAGAAGCTCTGCTAGGTCTCAACTGGTTTATCTATGCCCAGAACCTCCAAGACTTTGCCCCATCCAGCAACAAGGACGCGTTACAAATGTGTAAGCTGTGGCTAAGATGCATGTGTTTCACAGGAGGTGCACTTCAGCACGTCTCCATCATTTTCTTTCACTCTGTGCCTCACCCAGTTTGGAGTCACTGCCCCTCAGACACTTTGCTAGTAGCCCCTAGGTGGAAATGCAAGAGGAAACCCCAGCTGGGCTGGAGATAGGACAGGTCTGACAGGGTTAGAAGAATCCACTCCCTGCTCACCTCCAAGGGGAGAAGCCACCACCTGCTCTGGAGTTACTACTCTGTAGACAGAAAACCCAGCACAACCACAGAGGGACATGTGCCACCCCAAGACTCCACAGCTGTGCTGCTGCCCAGCCTGTCTGCTCTGTCCCCGCGGCCACTGACATTCAGCCAGCAGCTGGGTTGTGGGGTGACACAATGGTGACATGATGGAGGCCCAACTGCAGCTTTGTGCTGGAGGACAGCCTCACCATGATGTCCTGGGGCATCAGCAGCAAGGAGAGTGGCACATCCCTCCAGCTGCCCTGACGGCTGGCCTGGCTGTGCTTTCATTCCTCTACTCCTTCGACTCTGCCCAGCCCCTGACCCCACGACCCAAAAGCTTCCTCTGATTTCAGTCCAGTAACACAGAATAACAGCCGTCAGGATGGGGGGAAGGGGTCAGATGCCCAGCATGCAGAAATCCTCCAAGTCAGACACACAAACAAACCCAAATCACCGCTTCTCATGGATGTCACAATAAGTAGCACAAACAGTAGCTGCAGGAAAAAAATCCAATAGACACCAATTAAATGCATGACTTGACTGCCTCTGCCACAGCAGCCAGTGGTGGCTTGCTGGTGGCAGCAGAGTATCACCAGTCATTGCTGACACTGCTGAGCTGCTGCCTCTCCCAGGGGATGCCAAGGATGGTCAGTCTCACTCGTGTGACACAAGTCTGTGTACCAGCTAGCTTGTTGCCAAGTACACCATAAAGTCACTCATGTCCTGCCTTAAAAACAGGGGATAGTCACTTTGCTGTGAGCTCATATCTCCCTGGAGCACTAACAGTGGGTGGACCTAATGGAAAAAAATTCTTGTTTAGGCTGCCCAGATTCTGGACTAGCACAGGCAGGGGCATGTCTGCTCTTGCTAAGCAGGATGCTACAGCCACGGCCAGCCCAGCAAAGGTCCTGCCACATCCCTTGACATGACAGAGAACAGGATCACCCTGTGCCAGAGATATCTGGAGCAGCTGTTGGGTGGCAAGAGGGGACAGCCAAGAGAAAACCCACAGCCCATCCCCGAGCTACAGTTTTTCCTTGCCTACCCACAGTGGTGCTGCCATCTGCTTTAGACATCCCAAAGATGGCTCTGAATTGCTGCACTGGTGCGACAGCCACAACAGCACGATGCTGTGCCAGGCAGCCCGGCCACAGCAGCCCCAGCAGCCAGTCCAAAACCAGCCCTCCTGGTGCTGGCAATCTGCACTGGGCACCGTACCACGCTACTCTGGGCATCTGCATCACACTACAGCAGGTGCTCTTCCTGGGGGGCTCTGGGTTCCAGTAGCCACCATAGCATTGATGTCTGCTCCTCTAAGGTCTCCCGGCTTGCCCTCTACACTGCAGCCAGCACCCCTGGGCAGGAGCATTCAGAGCATCGCAGCCACGTCTGCAAGAAGGCACACTTCCCTCCTCTTATTTAAGCTGCAGCCACTAGAGGGTAATCCAGTCCTCCGAGTTAGATCAGCTCCTTGCTTTGATACAGTGGGCAGCAGGTAAGTGCCTGAACCCCAGCGACTAATTACCAGGTGCCTTTCAACAGCCCCTGCTTAAATTAGCATCCATGCCCTCCGTGGCTAGCCCGAGAGCCCTTCTGGCTACCACTGAGCTGCACAGCCTGGAGAAGGCACCCCGATTCAATGCCACACGCTGGGGTGCAGTTGTGACTCTGTTTCTTCTAGTTGGATGGTGCCGCTTCTCTAAGCTGATTAAGAATATTACAAAATAATAACACTAATAATGAAATAACATTTTTAAAACCCACCATAACCCTGAAATCTTCATTAATTATGAATTTTGCATGGCAACCGTTACTAAGAGAGTCTTCTCTGAAACTGATGTTCAAAGAACTTTACATCAAATCTTCAAACAGCTGAGAAGGTTCAAGCTACAAAGTCGAAACATCTGTTGCTTTCCGTGCATTTTTCAATGGGGAGATCAGAGAGGAGAAAAAAGTGTACAAAATAATCCTGGTTCAGCTTTATTATTTAAATACAATGACAGCCTATGATATACACTCTGTGCAGAGAGAAAAAAGCAAAAATTAAGGCAGAGTATTTTACAGTTCTACCTACTGGAGCCAGAAATATTATAAGCTTCCATTTGCTTTAAATTTATCCCTTCTGGGAAATGCTGTATTAACAGCCCTGGGGGATTAAGTCTAAAACAGGAAAAGAAGGGCAACTTCTGCAGCAGAAACAATGAGCTGAGAGTCTCATCCCTCCTCTGACTGCCATGCAAAGCCTGGCTATGGTGAGAAAGTTAGGAGGCAAGGCTACGGGAGTGCAGCTCCCTGCTACATCTAATGCCACCTCCCTTCATCGAAGCCAGCAGGGAACAAGCAGAAAGGGTCATCCTCTGTGCCTGTGGGAAGGGTGGAGCAGATAGGGCTGTCTCCTAAAAACTGCCTTCAAAACGCACGTTCTACACTCAGCTTCTTGCTCTAAGGGCAGGCAGGAATCTGGAGGCTGGGGCTTCTTCACACCTGATCAGTTCCATCTAGTGAGGTCTCTACAAGACCTGGCTGTGACATTCTTCAAACTTTTCATTTGAAAAAAGCTAGCATTTTCTTTACCCAAACCCAAACCTTTCAAACAATAAAACAATAACCAACATTCCTAACATTTTCCAAGGTCTTGCAAAATATTTGGTGTCACATAGGATCAATATCACTTTCAGTGTAACGTTGACATTTTTTTGTTGAACAGTGAGCAGAAATTTCTAACAACATTTGGATTAAAGTCTTCAATTCAATACACAGCACGGCAACCTTTAGCCAAGGTACCCTTACAAACATGACCCAGAGGTCTGCAAGGTTCCTTGCACTTGTGGTGTTTCAACTGCTTTCCCTGGAGCCTCAGGCATTGCTGCATCAAGAGACCAATACCCGATGGGAGGTTTGCCAACAGACAAGCCTTTTAGGTGGGAAAACTGACTTCAGCTTTCAAACCATGTGCTTTTGGGGACTGCTGCCCCTCTGAGAACTAATGCTGGGTTGGAAGGAACCTGTCCTGCCACAGGTAGGTTCCTCTAATGCCAAGAACCAAGATCAGTTAGCAAACTTCAGACGAAGAGCCGGACATTAAGGATATCTGTAACATGAGGCTGGGAATGGCTTCTTGGGTCACTGTACCAAGACCCTGCTGTCACAGGCAATATGATATATTATCCCTTAATAAACACAAAGCTCAAAGATTTGGTTCAAATCCCATAAAAAGGAGGGTGGAGTGGGCATGAGAGAGACCAACTGGCTCCCAGAAGCCTTGCAACCCCGCGATTCATGACCGAACCCTCTTCCCTGCCTCAGACCCATCCTCGAACATCAAAACTTGCCTCACGGCACAGTCTGCTGCTGCTGTCATGAAGGTGAGAGTTCCCCCCATGGCTCACCCCTTCCAGCAGGAAGGTGTCGGGCTCCTCAGAGAGGCTTTTTCTGCCCGGAGAGCCTGCTTTCAGCCCCAGCTCCTTTGGAGGCAGCTGAGAAATTCAGCTGCTGCTGGCTCAGTGCAGGCAGGGATGAATTATCAAATGCTGCTCCTGAAGGCATGTAAAATGTCCTAGTTGCAGTCACGCTGAACTCCTGGCCATCCTTTTGCTTTCAGTGTAATTTTTAATTTCAATTTAGAGCCCAACAGTTCAGCAGCCCCTGGGGCTGGTTGGGTCAGAAAGATCAGAACAAGAGGAGGAAGAAGGAATTAAGGTTTTCAGAGTGCTCTGTCCCAGCAGCTTTCCCAGCTCCCATCTCACCCAGACCCACCTACGCCCCCAGGCAGCTCCTGCCCTGTAAATCCCATCAGGTTTCACTGACTCCTACCTGTGCGACCAGCCGGCAGCAGTCAGAAGCAAAAGCCAAAGCCAATGCAGAAATTCCCTCCTCCCCGAGCAGTGCGTTTCAATTACCACGGTGCGGGCTTCCAAGTGGATTTATCAAACCGGGCCTATAAAGCAAATTGAATAATCTTGTGCTTCAGACCTATAAAATAAGTATTATACTTGAAAGTACTTTGACAAAGTAATAAAGACGGAGAGTGAGGGAAAGGAGTGAGGAGAGCAACCAGCTCCTTGTTAATGTGTTGTAACTGAATCCAAACGGCACCTGGCTCCGAGGTACCTCCCCATCATGGGAGCTGCCGGGGTGCATCCAGCTGTGACACTGCGTGGTCTGGATGGAAAGTTGATAAGCATTAAGATATAAGACTGTTTGATCACTCATTTTGCCCAAGACGGCTCCCCTCGCCGCTCAACCTCCAGATCTCTCCAAAAGCAAAACCTGGGATGAGAGTTGGAGGTAACTGAGATGGACCTTGGAGGGGACCTGAGAGGAGGTAGACACCCTTCCAAAAAAAGCATCGGTGAGCAATCTGGTCTTCACATCTCTGCTGAGCAAGACCAGTAGAACAATTTCAACAAGGAAGATTTAGGGGGAAAAACAGGGAGCGTGAGCACAGGGAAGCCCCGTTGTATGCAGAGACTGCAACCCTGCTGTTGTTTCGAAGAAGTAGTTAGGGAATATCTCACCACCTACTGGAACAAGGAGAATGCTGATGCACTGGGCAAGACCAACATGAGGTCTTTCATGATACTAAATGATTTGAAAATTTGGGTACCAGGCCAGGTGAGACACAGCAACAACCTCAGCTCTTTGGGAGCTCTTCCGCTCTACCCGGTTCTGCAGCCACTCCAAAGCCCCTCTTTTTTTAACCCTGTCCCTGTCTGTAACA